>NC_089837.1:212914975-213529475 GCF_035609145.1 Eleutherodactylus coqui | reverse complement strand
TAGCCTTCAGGAAGAGAGGCTTCGGCCAGGTTAAGACAGCAGACAGTTTTTCCGGTTCTAACAAAAATAATGCACCCGAGGAATGGCAGGCTAGTAAATAAACTATTTTTCTAGCTTGGCATGTAAGAAGTTCTGACATAAGTGCTGCAAAACAGTTTTCACATGCTTGTGATGAGACGTGAGGTCAGATGAAAATATCAATATATCCTCAACACACACAATGATGGTGATATATAAAAGGTCACAGAACACATCATTTACGAATTCTCGAAACACAGCAGGAGCATTGCATAGACCGAAAGGCATAACAAGGTATTCATAATGTTCAATTCTGATATTAAATACAGTTTTTTATTTGTCTCCCTCTTGCATTCTGATACGATTGAAGGCCCTGCAGAGATCTAATTTAGTGAAGACAATTACAACTTGAAATCTATTAAAGAATTGGAAGATAAGAGGTAATGGGTATTTTTCCTTTACTTTGACGGCGTTGAGACCTTTGCAATCTATATGCAACGGCCGAGCCAAGCACGCCAAAGTGAAGGAGACCACAAGGTTTGCAGAAGGGTTGTCACGGGTGGCTCTGTGGTCCCTGCCGACAGTGGCGCTAAAAGTGCTCTGCTCAGGGGTTGTGCAGCGACTCAAAGAATGTACCGTGGTATGCTTAACAGGAAGGCCTGTTTTGTCACGCGTGATGCCAGTACTCCAACTGGGACCCTCGCGATGGAATGCCGATGAAATAATTGAGACGAGTTTGGTAGCTTGTGGTAATATTCTGGGAGTATTCAGATTTACTAAGCTTATATTTGCAACAGTTAAAATACAATCTTCAAAAACGGTACTTGTTAATAGTGCAAGTGGATACAGCAGTATGCAGTGAATTGAACACATTGAATAATACAGCAATATTGATTTAAATAAGAACTGACTTCAACTCTCTCTTCTTTCCTTTCTCTGAAACTGATTTGTAAGACAATTTCCCCACTAGTTGCTGTAGCTGAAGGGATGATTAAGGTTTAACAAAGTATAGATGAAGCAAAGTGTAAGGTGGTCACTAGACTAATCCTGGCTTTGAATTCACCAGGTAGTTTTAGACTCACTGTTTTAGTGGAAGACCCACAGCGGAGAGGAGGAAGATCTTTTCCGAGGTCGATCACCAAGGGAGAGTTATGAGTCTTCGCTCAGCCTTGGGAAGCACGTGTTGATACTGCTTTCTCTCTTGTACGAGTACCGACCTCTCTCCTCCAACGACTGACAACAACCCTTCTCTTGCTAATCTTCCCCTAACTGCTCACTGCCTCCTCTTTTTATTTACTCTTCTCCTTCCTGCACCTTTTCTACTCCTCCCACTCTGCATAGGGACTAGTGTTGATACTTTCCCGCCCTTGTACTCTGCACCAGTGAATTTGAAGCTGACTGTCAGCCAGTAGGGCACCAGCTGACATAAGGGCAAAGCTTTAGGCTTAGAGGAGAAACAGGGTCTCTCCTTTGGATGGCACCTTCTATGTCCAAGGACGGCACATAGACAAGTGTAACAGGACAGGTGTTGCTGTGAGTGTTCTGTAGGATCTGCTGGGCCACTACATATACATGTATGAAGAGAAGGGAACCCAGCGCCAGCCAGTGAGGAGGATTTTTGGATAAAACCTGTTTCAGATTCTCCTTGATATACTCAGACAAGTACAAAGTGTATACGTGATCCCTAGAAGGTGATACACCTGTCAGGAAGTTAATAGGCCAGCCATATGTTCTGTGGGGTGGTAGTGTTTCAGCCTCATTTTTACTGAATACCTCAGCATAAATAGCATATTTTGGAAGTAGGCCTGGAAGCTGTAGAGGAACTTGTAGTTTTAGGACTGGAACAACCAAGTGTAAGTAATGAGTATAGTAATGAGTGCTCCAATGAGAAATTTGCCATGTATGCCAGTCATTGATTGATGAGTGCAGACGGAGCCAAGTAAGTCCCAACACTGTGTATATGAACCTGGGCAGAAATCTCTCTAATGTCATCAAGTTTGTCACCATTCCATTGGACCTACAAATTGGAATTCTACACAGACAGGAGCTCCCCATCCACAGAAGTGACAGAGACTGGCTTTGTGGGTAGCATTGGTATCCTGTGCTTGACCAACAGATCTTGACAGATTAAATTCCCGGGGAAGCAGGAACCCAAGTATGCCTCAATAGAGAAGTGCATGTCACAAAAGTTCAGAGAATTCAGTGTCGCCTAAAGCAGCCTAGATGGCAGAGTTTCCCTGGCTTAGATAGTGTCCATTTCCACCACAATACAAACGTAAATTTTGCATTCGCCTTCTCAGATCTTCGTCGGATGAAAGCTTGTTTCTTGCTACCTCCATAGGTTCTTTATCAGATGGAGCAGGAGGAGGCATGAAGTTGTCTGGAGAAACTGGAAGCCCAACCAATTTTCTTTCTCTTGCGGGTTACTTCATATAGAAGTTTGCTAAAGCATATATCAATTCTGGAGGCCAGAGAAATTAGGTCTTCCAGAGACAAAGGTAAGTCTCTGCCAGCTAGCTCATCTTTTATTCAGCCAGAGGGACCCTCACAGAAAGCTGCTTGAAGGTCTTCATCATTCCGCTCCAATTCTGCGTCTAAAGTACAGAATTGGATGACATACTGGCCAACAGTCTTGGAGCCCTGATGCAGATACTGGAATGCAGAGGCAGCTGAAGAAACACGGCCATGTTCCTCAAATACTGTGCGAAATGTTGACGCGAAGGTCAGCAAATCAAAGATCATGGAATACTTGGGCTCTCCTAATGAAGTTGCCCATGATAGTGCTTCACCACATAACAAAGCGATAATAAATGCTAACTTTGTGTGGTCAGATGGGAACTACGCAGGGTTCAGTTGTTCTGTACCAGGCACTGGTTCAGAAAACCTCGGCAGGACTTGGGATCTCCAAAAAAGCATTAAGGTAAAAGTAGCTCACAAGGAGATGTTGAAGAAGTTATCTGGATTACTTGTTTAGCTGCTTGAGTGGCGGCTTGAGTAGCAGACTGGGAATTTCACCGGAGGTCCAAATGTGTAATTTTGAAGAAATTTTGAAGAAGCTGAGTGACTATGCCTTGGAATGCGCAATCACATGCAGGTGGATCCAATGTGGTGGTTGTAGCACCAGTGGGAGCCATAGCCTAAGCAAAACTGTGGACATGCAAATGTGGATACACTTTGCCACACACCAATTTGACTTTGGGCTATTATTGGAAGTGGCACCACGGGAACCCCATTTTTCATCTTTGACCCTTCCAAGCACAATTTGGTCTTTTGCTGTGGGGTCCCCAAACTTTTACTTACAGAGAAAGTCTTGGTTGTGAACAGGGCAAGGGTACATTACCTGATGGTGTGAACAGTCTTGTTTGTATACCTAGCAGTGTTCAGGGCTCGCAGTACAACTTCAATAAAGATATCCAGGCAAAGGTCAGGGCAGGCAGCTGGTAAATAATGAAGTCCAATAACATAGCAAGGTGAGGAGCACAGAAGTCAGGATAGTCAGGAAAACAGGCAGTGGGCAGAACCAGAGAATAATGCAAACTGGGGCTTTGTCACAATGGATAGTAACCAATGGCTTAGGCATTCACCCTAGGGTGTGGATGCCTAATGTAGGAGGTGCAAGAACAGAATTGGAGGCGGCAGGTTTAGGGAATGCTCACAGGTTCTTTAAGAACCTAGCATGGTGGGCAGCACATGGAGGATGACCGTCCCAGTGACAGTTGAGCCGGAGAAACAGCGGCATGCCATGACAGTCCACGTCTGTTCAAGGCTGTTCGAATTGACACAAACAGGCTTTGCATTCAGACAGATTAGTTGCATTTGGCTACAGTTCTTGGCATCCTCTTTTGATAGCTTTCATCAACAAGTTGTTTACATTCACAGGATCTCTCATTGAATGTTTTTTTCTCCATCATATTATTCTTGGTATACTATTGCCACCGTTATATGCCAAATCCCACCAGGTTGGCAGTTTTTGACATCATGGGCCCTGTTAGTCCAGCACAGTTAACAATTCTTTATTCAAAGTTACTCAAATAGCTCATTTTTCACATTCTAATGTTGATTCACACTGAAATTGATCTACAGAAATCTTACTTGCTTGATTTCAAGCAAACATCTAATTTACATACAGGGAAGCTTCAAACATGAGAGTAAAGATGTTTGTAATAATATGTCCTTTCAGTGTATATACTGTACATAAAGCGGCATACATATATATCCATAGTTAGAAGCGGTACAGGCTGCAGTATATAGATTCATATAAACAAAATTAATATAGTAAAACTACAGACCCTTTACAGCAGTCATTGGAGCCCACCCTCTAAAACTCAAAAAAAGTTTTTGCCCGCTTCCCAATTTCTGTTTTGCTTATTTGCCATGCTTTAATGTTTCCTGTGGCCTCTTCCCTGCAACTCAGCCACATTCATAGGGGCACGGGCTGATGCTGCCCAGCTTCTCTTTCCATTGCATCCTGTGTTGAATCTCTTTGGGAGTGGAGGCAGTGTTAGAAATGGGATTACAACAATCAACCTGGGTGATCAGCATGGCCAGGTCACCCTAAGTGCAACCAGCAGCACCTACCTATAGGGCACCAAGGTGAAGAGCAGAGGCTATGAAGGATGAAGAAGTGATTGCCGGGACCAGAGGATAAATGGAGAAGGAGGAGAAGGAGGTAGAACTCATCCACAGCATCAACAAGTGAGGGCACACAGCTCATACACTAGGCAGTCATAGTATATAGGAGTGGGCAGCACAGCAGGTCATAGTATATATGAGGTGGGATACAGGGGGGTAAAATTGTAGTATATAAAAGTGGGATATGGTGGGTCATAATACATAAGTGTAGTACCCCAGAGTTGGAGTTCCACAGAACGTTTATAGCTACCTCGTGCGAAATGTACTTATATGTATTGGTCTTGAATAGTCACTAAGTGTTAACGTCTAGTGTCTTCTCTAACTAACACTGCATGACTATGCAGAATTTGCCCTAACCCACTCTGTTACTTGTCAGACACCCCTATCTAGGACTGGGATTGGGTAGAAGGATTCCCCTCAACTCAGGATTGGTTAGTGGTGAGAGTATAAAAGACAGGGTGTCGGTGGGGTTAGGAGAGAGAGAAAGAGGAGAGGAGTTCCTAGTCTAGTGCCATCCAGGCCCTGGCTGGAGAAGAGGAGCCCAGTCATGGATGAAGCCTAGACGTGGAGTCAGCAGTAGGGGGGTGCAGGAGGCCAGAGAGGAGTCTTTTTCAACTGTGTCAGAAGGAATCAGAGACAGGGCAGACCCCAGGGATGCCGGCAGGAACACAGACAATGCAACAGTGAGTTAACTTGTCTCTGCACAGTCAGTAGTCAGTGTGTCCACAATAGAGGCTGCACCATTCCCTCCATTCCACCACAAATAACCTCCAAGTACAGCGCCCACTCAACTCAGTCTTGTAACTCCATTCGTCAAGAGAGAATCCAGGAGTAAATGCACAACATTGCAAATGCCTAGGAAGTTGTTAGAGAAATTACTGTCTGCTAATTGAAACTGTGAACTTTGTACTCAGTCTGAAAGTTAAAGGGGTTGTCCCGCGCCGAAACGGGTTTTTTTTTTTTTCAATAGCCCCCCCGTTCGGCGCGAGACAAACCCGATGCAGGGGTTAAAAAAGAAAACGGGATAGTGCTTACCTGAATCCCCGCGCTCCGGTGACTTATTACTTACCTGGTGAAGATGGCCGCCGGGATCTTCTCCCTCGGTGGACCGCAGGTCTTCTGTGCGGTCCATTGCCGATTCCAGCCTCCTGATTGGCTGGAATCGGCACGTGACGGGGCGGAGCTACAAGGAGCCGCTCTCCGGCACGAGCGGCCCCATTCAGAAAAGAAGAAGACAGGACTGCGCAAGCGCGTCTAATCCGGCGATTAGACGCTGAAAATTAGACGGCACTATGGAGACGAGGACGCTAGCAACGGAACAGGTAAGTGAATAACTTCTGATAACTTCTGTATGGCTCATAATTAATGCACAATGTACATTACAAAGTGCATTAATATGGCCATACAGAAGTGTATAACCCCACTTGCTTTCGCGGGACAACCCCTTTAAGTAAACTGTGTGCCTTTGGTTTTACTAAAGCTCTTTGGACTTGTCTCTTGATTTCACTGTCGCAACAGATTCAAAGGCACTAGCATCACACTGAACTTACACTTATTACCAAGTGCACTCGTCCAGAGTTCTATTGCAATCCCACCTACTACACGAGCCACCGTTTTAGGCAGAGTAGCAACCACAGTGACAAGATCATAGTTAGCGCATCCACTTGAGTTATGCCTGCCAACTCCTGCTTGCTGCATAAGAGTGGGAGTATGGGAAGCATATTATATAGGAGTGAGGGAGATACGGGGTTCATAGTATATAGGAGGGGGTCATAGTCTCAGTATATTGGTAATATTCACTTACAGTATGGTGGTAATTTCAGAATTCCCATAGTGTTTTTTTTGTTATTGAGTAACAATATGGTGATATGTTTTTACTCAGTCATAGTGTGGTGGTCTTATTTTGTGGTGTTAGTTATGGTATGGTCTTGTTATTCAGTTATGATATAGTGCTTACTGCACAAACTGTATAGTTTGTTGTGCTAATATTTCCTATCGTGCTTTGAATTATTGGTGGGGAGACAAGAAGAAGCATGGGGGTTATGCTGGACTCATTAGGACAGCACACTTGTACTCTTGCTCAGTGGCTGATATACAAACAACACAATATTTTGGTGCATTTTAGTATTATAGCCCATGATAATCTGAAACCTCAGCCAACCACTATAACCTAAAGTAATGAATAGTGGAAGGGAATAGAGTTCAAATCTGTAATATCTATACCTACACCCCCTCTGACCATTAGTTGCGTGCTCATGTATGGCGAAAACTAGTCCTCTGCCTTATGTGTGCATGCTGAGTAGTCCACTTTATGCAGTGGATGGCAGGTTTACAGGATTGGCAGGGAGTGTAAGACTACATGTTCATCAAAGTAATTTAGATTGAAGTACAAAGGAGTTGTCTGGATGTCTCTAATAACACCTGGAAGACAGGTGATATGCAGACACAAGAGTGACAAATCTTAGAGGGTTTTCTCCCAGACCCTTTTATTTATTACTAGAGATGAGCGAGCACCAAAATGCTCGGGTGCTCGTTCCTCGGGACGAAAATTTCACGATGCTCGAGGGTTCGTTTCGAGTAACGAACCCCATTGAAGTCAATGGGCGACCCGAGCATTTTTGTATTCCGCCGATGCTCGCTAAGGTTTCCATTTGTGAAAATCTGGGCAATTCAAGAAAGTGATGGGAACGACACAGCAACGGATAGGGCAGGCGAGGGGCTACATGTTGGGCTGCATCTCAAGTTCCCAGGTCCCACTATTAAGCCACAATAGCGGCAAGAGTGGGCCCCCCCCCAACAATT
Source organism: Eleutherodactylus coqui (assembly GCF_035609145.1). Taxonomy (NCBI): domain Eukaryota; kingdom Metazoa; phylum Chordata; class Amphibia; order Anura; family Eleutherodactylidae; genus Eleutherodactylus; species Eleutherodactylus coqui. The sequence goes on along the minus strand of NC_089837.1, from coordinate 213,522,023 downwards.
TTTACTTCTGAAAAGCCCTCATTAGCAATGCATACCTTAGCTAAGCACCACACTACCTCCAACAAAGCACAATCACTGCCTGCATGACACTCCGCTGCCACTTCTCCTGGGTTACATGCTACCCAACCCCCCCCCCTCCGCACGACCCAGTGTCCACAGCGCACACCAAAGTGTCCCTGCGCAGCCTTCAGCTGCCCTCATGCCACACGCTGGCCTCATAGCCACACCACCCTTATGTCTATTTATAAGTGCGTCTGCCATGAGGAGGAACCGCAGGCACACACTGCAGAGGGTTGGCACGGCTAGGCAGTGACCCTCTTTAAAAGGGGCGGGGCGATAGCCCACAATGCTGTACAGAAGCAATGAGAAATCCAATCCTGTGCCACCGCCATCAGGAGCTGCACACGTGGGCATAGCAATGGGGAACCTATGTGCTACACACTATTCATTCTGTCAAGTTGTCTGCATGCCCCAGTCAGACCGGGGTTTTTTATAAATAGTCACAGGCAGGTACAACTCCGCAATGGGAATTCCGTGTGCACCCACAGCATGGGTGGCTCCCCGGAACCCACCAGCTGTACATAAATGTATCCCATTGCAGTGCCCTGGACAGCAGAGCTAATGTCAGATTAAATGCAGGTGGGCTTCGGCCCACACTGCATGCCCCAGTCAGACTGGGGTTCTTTAGAAGTGGACACATGCAGTTACAACTCCGTGTGGACCGACAGCATGGGTGGGTCCCAGGAAGCCACCGGCGGTACATAAATATATCCCATTGCAGTGCCCTGGACAGCAAAGCTAACGTCAGGTTTAATGCAGGTGGCCTTGGGCCCACACTGCATGCCCCAGTCAGACTGGGGTTCTTTAGAAGTGGACACATGCAGTTACAACTCCGTGTGGACCGACAGCATGGGTGGGTCCCAGGAAGCCACCGGCGGTACATAAATATATCCCATTGCAGTGCCCTGGACAGCAAAGCTAACGTCAGGTTTAATGCAGGTGGCCTTGGGCCCACACTGCATGCCCCAGTCAGACTGGGGTTCTTTAGAAGTGGACACATGCAGTTACAACTCCGTGTGGACCGACAGCATGGGTGGGTCCCAGGAAGCCACCGGCGGTACATAAATATATCCCATTGCAGTGCCCAGCACAGCTGAGGTAATGTCAGGTTTATTGCAGGTGGGCTAAAAATTACTAGGATTACACTGTAGGCGAGGGCCCAAAAAAATTGGTGTACCAACAGTACTAATGTACCTCAGAAAAATTGCCCATGCCCAACCAAGAGGGCAGGTGAAACCCATTAATCGCTTTGGTTAATGTGGCTTAATTTGTAACTAGGCCTGTAGGCAGCCCAGTTAAAATAAAAATTGGTTCAGGTGCAAGTTTCAACGCTTTAATGAGCATTGAAACGTATAAACATTGTTTACAAGAGTTATATGACTGAGCCTTGTGGGCCTAAGAAAAATTGCCCATTCGGCATGATTACGTGAGGTTTCAGGAGGAGGAGCAGGAGGAGGAGGATGAATATAACACACAGATTGATGAAGCTAAAAGGTCCTTGTTTTTGATGGTGATAGAGAACGATGCTTTCATCCGCGGGTGCAGCCTACGTATTGTTTAGGTATCGCTGCTGTCCGCTGGTGGAGAAGAGAAGTCTGGGGAAATCCAGGCTTTTTTCATCTTTATGAGTGTAAGCCTGTCGGCACTGTCGGTTGACAGGCGGGTATGCTTATCCGTGATGATTCCCCCAGCCGCACTAAACACCCTCTCTGACAAGACGCTAGCTGCAGGACAAGCAAGCACCTCCAGGGCATACAGCGCGAGTTCAGGCCACGTGTCCAGCTTCGACACCCAGTAGTTGTAGGGGGCAGAGGCGTCACGGAGGACGGTCGTGCGATCGGCTACGTACTCCCTCACCATCCTTTTACAGTGCTCCCGCCGACTCAGCCTTGACTGGGGAGCGGTGACACAGTCTTGCTGGGGAGCCATAAAGCTGGTAAAGGCCTTGGAGAGTGTTCCCCTGCCTGCGCTGTACATGCTGCCTGATCTCCGCGCCTCCCCTGCTACCTGGCCCTCGGAACTGCGCCTTCTGCCACTAGCGCTGTCGGATGGGAATTTTACCATCAGTTTGTCCGCCAGGGTCCTGTGGTATAGCATCACTCTCGAACCCCTTTCCTCTTCGGGTATGAGAGTGGAAAGGTTCTCTTTATACCGTGGGTCGAGCAGTGTGTACACCCAGTAATCCGTAGTGGCCAGAATGCGTGTAACGCGAGGGTCACGAGAAAGGCATCCTAACATGAAGTCAGCCATGTGTGCCAGGGTACCTGTACGCAACACATGGCTGTCCTCACTAGGAAGATCACTTTCAGGATCCTCCTCCTCCTCCTCCTCCTCCTCAGGCCATACACGCTGAAAGGATGACAGGCAAGCAGCATGGGTACCCTCAGCAGTGGGACAAGCTGTCTCTTCCCCCTCCTCATGCTCCTCCCCCTCCTCCTCCTCCTCCTCAACGCGCTGAGATATAGACAGGAGGGTGCTCTGACTATCCAGCGACATACTGTCTTCCCCCGCCTCCGTTTCCGAGCGCAAAGCGTCTGCCTTTATGCTTTGCAGGGAACTTCTCAAGAGGCATAGCAGAGGAATGGTGACGCTAATGATTGCAGCATCGCCGCTCACCATCTGGGTAGACTCCTCAAAGTTTCCAAGGACCTGGCAGATGTCTGCCAACCAGGCCCACTCTTCTGTAAAGAATTGAGGAGGCTGATTCACACTACGCCGCCCATGTTGGAGTTGGTATTCCACTATAGCTTTACGCTGCTCATAGAGCCTGGCCAACATGTGGAGCGTAGAGTTCCACCGTGTGGGCACGTCGCATAGCAGTCGGTGCACTGGCAGATTAAACCGATGTTGCAGGGTGCGCAGGGTGGCAGCGTCCGTGTTGGACTTGCGGAAATGTGCGCTGCGCCAGCGCACCTTTCCGAGCAGGTCTGACAAGTGGGGGTAGCTTTTCAGAAAGTGCTGAACCACCAAATTAAAGACGTGGGCCAGGCATGGCACGTGCGTGAGGCTGCCGAGCTGCAGAGCCGCCACCAGGTTACGGCCGTTGTCACACACGACCATGCCCGGTTGGAGGCTCAGCGGCAAAAGCCAGCGGTCGGTCTGCTCTGTCAGACCCTGCAGCAGTTCGTGGGCCGTGTGCCTCTTCTCTCCTAAGCTGAGTAGTTTCAGCACGGCCTGCTGATGCTTGGCCACCGCTGTGCTGCCACGCCGCGCGACACCAACTGCTGGTGACGTGCTGCTGCTGACACATCTTGATTGCGAGACAGAGGTTGCGTAGGAGGAGGAGGAGGAGGGTGGTTTAGTGGAGGAAGCATACACCGCCGCAGATACCAGCACCGAGCTGGGGCCCGCAATTCTGGGGGTGGGTAGGACGTTAGCGGTCCCAGACTCTGACTCGGTTCCAGCCTCCACTAAATTCACCCAATGTGCCGTCAGGGAGATATAGTGGCCCTGCCCGCCTGTGCTTGTCCACGTGTCCGTTGTTAAGTGGACCTTGGCAGTAACCGCGTTGGTGAGGGCGCGTACAATGTTGCGGGAGACGTGGTCGTGCAGGGCTGGGACGGCACATCGGGAAAAGTAATGGCGACTGGGAAACGAATAGCGCGGGGCCGCCACCGCCATCATGTTTTTGAAAGCCTCCGTTTCCACAAGCCTATACAGCAGCATCTCCAGGCTGATCAATTTGGCTATATGCACTTTTAACGCTTGAGCGTGCGGGTGCATGGCAGCGTACTTGCGCTTGCGCTCAAACACTTGCGCTAGCGACGGGTGGACGGTGCGCTGAGAGACATTGGTGGATGGGGCCGAGGACAGCGGAGGTGAGGGTGTGGGTGCAGGCCGGGAGACGGTCGTGCCTGTGTCCTGAGAGGGGGGTTGGTTCTCAGTGGCAAGTTGGGGCACAGGGGGAGAGGCAGTGGTGCAAATCGGAGGCGGTGAACGGCCTTCGTCCCACCTTGTGGGGTGCTTGGCCATCATATGCCTGCGCATGCTGGTGGTGGTGAGGCTGGTGGTGGCTCCCCGGCTGATCTTGGCGCGACAAAGGTTGCACACCACTGTTCGTCGGTCGTCTGCACTCTCAGTGAAAAACTGCCAGACCTTTGAGCACCTCGGCCTCTGCAGGGTGGCATGGCGCGAGGGGGCGCTTTGGGAAACAGTTGGTGGATTATTCGGTCTGGCCCTGCCTCTACCCCTGGCCACCGCACTGCCTCTTCCAACCTGCTCTGCTGCTGCCCTTGCCTTCCCCCTCTGAAGACCTGTCCTCAGTAGGCTTAGCAAACCATGTGGGGTCAGTCACCTCATCGTCCTGCTGCTCTTCCTCCGAATTCTCTGTGCGCTCCTCTCTCGGACTTACTGCAATTACTACTACCTGAGTGATAGACAACTGTGTCTCATCGTCGTCGTCCTCCTCACCCACTGAAAGCTCTTGAGACAGTTGCCGGAAGTCCCCAGCCTCATCCCTTAGACCCCGGGAACTTTCCAAAGGTTGGGCATCGGTCACGACAAACTCCTCCGGTGGGATAGGAACCATTGCTGCCCATTCTGGGCAGGGGCCCGAGAACAGTTCCTGGGAGTCTGTCTGCTCCTCAGAATGTGTCATTGTAATGGAGTGAGGAGGCTGGGAGGAAGGAGGAGCAGCAGCCAGAGGATTCAGAGTTGCAGCAGTGGACGGCGCAGAACTCTGGGTGGTCGATAGGTTGCTGGATGCACTTTCTGCCATCCACGACAGGACCTGCTCACACTGCTCATTTTCTAATAAAGGTCTACCGCGTGGACCCATTAATTGTGAGATTAATCTTGGGACGCCAGAAACGTGCCTCTCTCCTAATCCCGCAGCAGTCGGCTGCGATACACCTGGATCAGGAGCTCGGCCTGTGCCCACACCCTGACTTGGGCCTCTGCGTCCTCGCCCGCGTCCACGTCCTCTAGGCCTACCCCTACCCCTCAGCATGGTGTATTACCAGTAGTGCAGAAACAGAACGCTGTAATTAAATGTGCCGCTTATTGGCCTGTGGTTGGAGGCTGACTTCGCTTACGGAACGCACAGCAGAGCCAGGAAAGAATTTTGCGCAAGCCTGTAGTGAGACGTAGGTGCGTATGACTGAGATTGTGGAATTCACAGCGCAGAAGCAGTTAAGTGTCCAAAGGCCACTAGTAGGCCTTAAGTGTTTTGCTTCTATTTTTTTAAAGGCTGAGCTGAGACAGCAGACAGATACTGTAGGCAGCGTATATATGTATACTGTTTCCCTCTGGATGGGATGACGGCGGTGATGTAACGGGCAATGCAGAGCCAGGAAAGAATTTTGCGCAAGCCTGCTGTAACACTTAGCTGCGTATTAATTAGGACTACTACCCCCAGCAGAGACGCAGTACACTCAAGACGGTCACAGGCAGCACAAAGATAGTATTTTTCCCAAATTTGTTTAAAAAAGCCCACTGCCTATATAGACAGTATATCTCTTTCACCTTTCCCATTGTCCCTGCCTCACCACTACTGGCCCTATACTATGTAAAATTACTGCAGACTGAGGACGCAATGCTCTGCACGCCCGATATACAAAAAAAAACAAAACGCAACACTGCTCACAGCAGCCTTAACAGTACTGCACACGGTCAGATGTGGCCCTAAGAAGGACCGTTGGGGTTCTTCAAGCCTAAAATAACTCCTAATGCTCTCCCTATAGCAGCAGCAGCATCAGCAGCACTGTCCCTGATCTCTGTCAGAATGCATCTGTGGCGAGCCGCAGGCGGGGCAGATTTAAATACTCGGGTGACACCTGATCTCCCCAGCCACTCACTGCAGGGGGGTGGTATAGGGCTGGAACATCACAGGAGGAAGTTGTAATGCCTTCCATGTCTTTCTATTGGCCAGAAAAGCGCGCTAATGTCTCAGAGATGAAAGTGAAAGTAACCCGAACATCGCGTGGTACTCGTCTCGAGTAACGAGCATCTCGAACACGCTAATACTCGAACGAGTATCAAGCTCGGACGAGTACGTTCGCTCATCTCTATTTATTACATTATTCCAATCACTGAACGACCCTCAGGTGTTGGCCACCAATCAGAATATAAAATAACAAGTACGAGAGAAGTGAAACATGCATACATTATTGTAAGAGAGAAAGGAAGGATGCACACATTTGGTTCTAAATACAGTTCTGCTAGTGTATTCTATTGCACATGCCAGCTATTGATAGTAAACTGGCCCAAGGTCATATTCTGCTTGAACTAAGTATATTGTGCTGGCTAAGCAATGCATAAATAGCACACGATTAATCCTTAGTTATACTGCAAAACCTAACCATTATTTTTAACCCTTTAATTACTATTTCAAATTACACTTTTAAACTTAATGGGGGACATTTATTTAAGACCAGTGTTTTACATGCTGGTCTTAGATAAGTATCGACACAGTAAGATGTGCCAAATGTAATAAGAGGTTCAAGCCTGTTATTAATTTTAACACAGCCTGTGCTTGCCGTGCATCACTTTCGGAAATCTATGGCAGATCAAACCAGCTGTAGATTTGCACTATAATTTACGTCAGTGTTTTGCATAAATTATATTGAGTCTAACAGGTCACGACTGGCCATATACCTTCCCTTCAAGCCTGCTCACTTTTTACCTGCTCATGCTACTGGCCCACAGTGTTACAGTGTGCATAGTATGGCTTGACTCCTCCACCTATCTCCTGCTCACTGGAGCACTGAGAGTACAGTACATGCAGTGGAAAGCAAGAGACGGGAGGGTGGGGTGGAAAAGTTGCGTTATGCTTAGAGCACTGCTGTAAAGTTGGCCATTTGTTGGTCAGAGTTTTGAGTGCATGTTCTGAGGACTGCAGAGGGCACAGAGTGGGCAATATCAGAATATGGGAGTACAGAGGGGGATATGTTAAAATGTGGAGGCACAGAGGGGCCACAAATAGAATGTGGAGGCTCCGTGGAGACACTGTTAGTTTGAGGGGGCATTATATATTTATGGGGGCACAGTGAGGGCCTGGGATGGTGTTGTTAAGGTTATATAATACATCTGGTATATGATACCAGGCTAAAAGAAACTGGAATTTGTTTTCCTTGTCTAAAGAGTACACATAGCTTTTTTGCTGCTCACGACCATATCAATGACCACATTAATAGCAGGATCTTTCTACGCAGCCATGATTTCCATTTAATCATGTGAATTGAATGGTTCTGAAACCGTAGACTCAATAAGCATATAGAGTAAATAAGACTCTTCGGGAAAGGGGGTAGGAGATTAATTTGACATGTAAAGCCCTTTATCCCTAATAATGAATGGGTAGGAAGGAATATTGTGTATGAAGACTCATATCAAAGAGCAAAGGTGAACCAGTGGAGCCGTAATATCTCTATTTCTGTCTATTCATTTATGGTTCATGAGCTATATTGCAGAGATGAGAGGTATAATATTATTGCGTGAAGTCAGGTAAGGCAAGGTCTCCCTGCGGGGCCCTAGATGATAGGTCTGACTTGGGGATCTGGTACCTTTTTCAATTTCAGACTAAGGTTTAGAACTTAGTGGCTCGGAGGAAGGTTTTGGGTAAGTTAATCGGATGTGTTTCAAATTGAAAAAATATGTGGGGAGAATAGGCATTTCAATTGTAGCAATACATCCTAATATGGACAGGACACAGGGAGAGATTTTGGTAAGAGTGACCTAATATGCAAAGGGGGAAAGTTCGCTGAAAATGTGAAGTATAACATGGCATGATTTGAACTCTTTATAGGAAAGTATTCCTATAAGGTAGAAGGGAGGTGATTGAGCATATTTATGTGTAGGGCCTCTGTTTTACAAACATTAATCTTATCGCCTGAGAAATGACTATATAATTATCTAAACAGAAGTGGAGATTTGGGAATGAAATGAGTTGGTTAGTAAGGGGTTAATAGGACATTTGTACATAACAAAAGAGTTATTTTAAATGTTTGGTTGTGTAGAGGAATGCTGGATATACTGGGGCATGCACAGATGTGGGCAGTCAGAGTGCTCAACACTTAAGAAAAAAAGAAGGTGGGAGATTGGGCAGCCCAGTTGAGTTCCATTATGAATGGAGAATGGTTGGGAAAGGGCATGTGGGAGACTCACCAAAGAGCCAGCAGAGAGGCTTGTAAAAGTAAAGTTGAAAGCTAAAGTGTTCCAGGCTCCTAAATATGAAGGACCAGTTGAGGTGGATAAACACCTTTTCATTAGATGATACATCATTTCAGAGCTTGCTCTGTAGCTTAGTTTTACATCACTGTTTGCATTTGTCAACCACTGCCTTTGTGGGCGAAAAATGTCACTTGAGCATTTGATCATTAACCTGTCAAATAAGTGAAATTCTGAATTGGAATGGCAGAAATAAATGTTTCTTCCTGCAGAAACAACACAATACAGATGAATGGAAATGATTTTCAGTTGCACAAATCTTAGCAACAAATCTGCATGTAAATAAACCCTCATAGAGGAATGAAATAGTGTAACAAACTTGCCCTTACACACAGGTAGATGTCTTCATCTCTAGCCTATCACTAGATTACCCACACATTTCTTCTTTTTATTTATGCTAATCTATGTTGATCCAAATGTGCCATGTAGTGCTGCTGTGTATAAGTATGGACCATTTTTAACCCATATATGTAGGAATAGTCCACTTTGCGTTTGGAGCGATGTTTGAACTACACAGCGTACTACTTTAAATAGAATAATTTACACTCTTGAGTCAAAGCTGTCTTGATCTGGATTTTAAACAAGATTAGAATAAGTCCTTGGGTCTTCAGTTGTTGTAAGCATAGGAAGATTATGGTCTATTTTGGTCCTTTCTCCATTGTGCCATCAGTCGTCTTTATCCCGTTCAAGAGAAGGTCAAGACTTGTACATTGGTAGACATTTCATGTTGTACTGTATGTGTTGATAACACCTTTTTTTCTAAACTTAGGCCGCCTGCAGACGAGCGGGTCGGCTCCGGCAGCGAGAATTCTCGCCGCGCGATCCGACCCGAGCGCCTGCAGGGACGAGCGCGTACTCACCCGCGCCTGGCGGCCCCAGCTCTTTCATGTACCGGCTGCCGCGCAGCCGGCGCATGCGCAGACCGGAGCCGGCGGCCGGGTGAGTGCGTGCCCCGCAGAAAATTAGGACATGCCGCGGTTTGTTGAAATCTGTTGAAATCTCGCGCGGCCAAACCGCGGCCGTCTGCATAGGAGTGCGTATTTTAATGCACTCCTATGCAAACTTTCAGCGGCGGAAATCCCGCGGGAAATCCCGCGGCGGGATTTCCGCTCGTGTGCGGGCGGCCTAAGCCATTTGCTCTTTTGTAGATTGGTAAATTGTATTCTAGTAATGTAAAGGTCTCTCAATTCTTGTTAAATATCTATACAATATGTGCTGCCAACTTCTACCATTTTAAAACAGAAGTCGTGATAAAACCGTCTTCTGACATATCCTATAGGTATATTAGAAGGTTCAATTCAGTCATAACTATTTCAGACTCCTTCAACATCCCTTGAAATCTTCCAGAGGTAAAACATACTGCGAGGAAAAGAGAATCTGTGTGCTCTATAAAGTAAACTCATAGTTTTAGGCCTCATGTCCACGGGCAAAAGATGATTTTAAATCCGCAGCGGATCACCCGAACACGGATCCGCATCCCATAGGGATGCATTGACCACCCGCGGGTAGATAAATACCCGCGGATGGTCAATAAAAGTGAATAAAAAAAAATATGGAGCATGAAAAAAAATGGACATGCTCCATTTAGGTGCGGGTCTCCCACAGGGACGGCTCCCGCAGGCTTCTATTGAAGCCTATGGAAGCCGTCCGGATCCGCAGGAGACCTAAAATAAGAATAACTTACCCGCAGCGGACCGGGCAGGTCTTCTCTTCTTCACAGCCGGATCTTCTTTCTTCGGCCCGGCGGATGTGCCCGGTGCATGCGCGCGGCAGGCAGCCGGTGTGCCGAGTACACCCGCCAGCCGAAGAAAGAAGATCCGGCCGTGAAGAAGAGAAGACCTGCCCGGTCCGCTGCGGGTAAGTTTATTCTTATTTTCAGCCTCATGTCCGCGGGCAGGAGGGACCCACTACGGATTCTCCATGGAGAATCCGTAGCGGGCCTGATTTTGCCCGTAGACATGAGGCCTTAGAAAACAAGTAGGATTCAAGGTCACAGAGTCATGAGCACTTCCTTGCGTACAGTATATGCTATGGTGACCATAAGCTATCATTAGCCAAACATATGCCAAATGTATGATACTAGGCAGTGTTTTTTTAATCTGCATTAAAAAGCATAGCTAACTAATATACGGTGTTCCCACACAAAAGTTGTATACCATGTTTTAAAAAAAAAAAAAATCAACAGCATGCTAGTGCAACTATATAGGCTTGTATTTATATATTTTTAGCCCTGTGCATGCAAGACTCCATCTTAAAACAAAATAAAAAGTCTTTTTGTTATAAGGTATTCACGAAAACTTTTATTTTTGTTTTCCAATAAAAATCCACTTTTGGCTTTGTCACTGCAATAAAAGCCAAAACCAAACCATTTTAACAAAACTTGTCAAAAAGTGTGTTGACTTTGTTATTAGTATCAATAAATTACAAAAAGCATTAGTGTATCATGTCCTATTGTGTGAGCTGTGCTTATAGATGCCTGGCTCTTCTGGAATATCTGCAGGTAGTAAAAATTATTTGGATTTTCATCTGCCAATTATAACAACATATGTTAAAGCCTAAAGCAAGCCATATAAATGGGATAGAAGTTGGTCGAACCTATGAACTTTGATGGACTGATGATCTAATATATATAATGGTCTCCCAACTGTTTTCCGGTGGCAGCTGTCAAGGGAACAATGGATCCAGCAAGTTGAATTTCAACATGTCTAATCCTTTGTTTGCAGGGAATATAAACAGCTGCCAGCGGGGTCTCACACCATTGAAATAAACATATACACTTGGCTAAGCTAAGTGGGCATATTTTGGGTGGAGTAGGGAAAATTAGTTGTCAACCGAATAAGCATTGCATGTGTATGACCAGCTTAACTCCAATTTTACAGTGAGTTTTTGCTAAAAGTACTACAGCTCTTGTCCTATGCTAACCTTCTGCATTATTTTTTTCATCTCACCCTTTCTTCTCCCTACTGCCTGTCCTTCCAGCTTAAGGAGTGCTAGGAAACATCCTACTGTACATCTTTGCCTGTATTATGGCTGGTTCTCTGTGTTCATACGCTGTAGTATAACTGCCATTGACCACAGCTACTGATACTATTAAATGCATAGACAATGTTACTGACAGTTAAGAAGAAAGAATGGGAAGAAGCAGACAGAAGGATATGTGGAGGATGTTCAGCAGAATGTAGATATTTCATTATTATTAGAATTATTAAAAGTATAGTGCAATGATGCTTCCACATCTAACATAATTGGGCTATTTTACTATAAACTAGACTGTTAGATACAATCAGTGCAGTATATTCAAACATCTACACAATTTAACCAGACACCATTTAGCTTTCACTCCAATCTATTTCTTTAAACTGTCACTGCCATTAGGCATTATAAACAAGTGCATTTTATAGCCATATATTGTCAAATTAGTGAGTACAAATAGTTTCCACCTGCCTGGCATCCAGCTGAAAAGGACCTTTAAAGTGTTCATATCAATGCTGACTAGCTGAGGGAAACTGACAGCCTCAGTGATTCCTAACCAATGCCTTTCTCAGCTTCATACCAGGTATAGTATACAGCCGTCTTCTAGGTCTGACTCCCCTGTTAAAGTGCCTCTGTCACATGACAATGGCTCTTTAAACAGTATTTTTTATATTCAGGTGACTCCAACTTACTAGCTTGTAGCAGTTCAGTAAACTTTACCATATATAAAAGTTACTGTTGCCTTTAACTTTCGTTACAACTTGCTTTTCACTTGCCTTCTTGTGTGATGCAAAGGCAGCCTTATGTCACTACAAAAAGGGGCAGCACTGTCCCTGATGGCCTGAACGCCTGAAACTTTGGCACTCCTGCTCCCTGTCTTAGTGCCTAACAGAGGCGTAACTTGAAGCTCCCAGGCCCCGATGCAAAACTTGTAACAAGGCCCCCAACTATAATGCTTTACTCATAGTACTGGGTTCCCTATATGGAGAAGAGAGGCCTTATGGGCCCCCTAAGGCTCCTGGGCCCAGGTGCAACCGCATCCCCTGCATCCTCTATAGTTACGCCCCTGGTGCCTAAGCCAATGGGAAATCAGTTGTACGTGCCATAGCTACATTCCTGCATTTATTAAACTGTTTGGCAGTGGTATTTTTGGGCACTTTACAGTAATGCTACTTTGGCATGGTGTGGTCTCTTGTCCACTGTAACAGTATATTTGGGCAATAAATAGTGCACCATAAGGGTGTACCATCAATAAAAGTTGAGAGAATCCGACCTATGGCTTGCCCTGAAGAGAAGCTCAATATATAGATTTATGGGTAACATTCAAGACTGGAATAAATCAATGGAGGTAATGTATATTATAACATAAACAAGCCAATGTCAAGTGAAAATGGATCAACCCATTTAAATTGCCGGCTCTTTTAATATTGGAAATTTGTACAAAGCAGTGTGGAGAAATACTCTATGTATTGTATTATTAGAAACGGAGAGAGAAATCCTCAGGTAACCGACACAATGGCTTTTTAGGGTAGAACGACTCTTTCCATCACCCAATACATGGATCTATATAGTTATGTTACTAGCATAGATTTCTCTACTGTTCTGTATGTTCCAATGTTGTATAAAAGGTGACTCTACGACTTATTTATGCATTTACTCCAAAGGAAAACGTATCTTTGTTCTGTGTTAACATGAAAAATAGAAAAAGTCATCTTGGTATTTTCTCGATTATTCTTTGTTTGCGCCTTGTATTTAAAGGGATTGCTTGACATATATTTAAAGTGCTGATGAAGGTGCCAGCCACATAATGTTTCTAACACATCTAACACAAATTACTATCTTGGCATAGAGTGTAACGTTGAGCTTAGTCTATATCTTCCATATCATCCTTTGGTGTTACATGTGGTAATTTGGTTTTGCTAGGGTTTTGCTCTGTAGAATCGGAGCAGGCTGCATCTTGTAATGATTGTGCAGGATTTTCTCCTGTAGTGGCCAATTTGTCGGCATCTGATTGTAGACATTTTAGACTGCTTTCTTCTGGTTTCTCAACCAAAGTGTGGGTCACCATAAAAGCTGTTTCCAAATCTCTGATGATCTTTTCATCTATTACTGAAGACTCTGTGATCGCCTTTTCATCAGCAGCAGCCGTAGCAGAATCCAGGTCCTCGGTCGCTGTTTCTTCCTCCTGCTCCTCCTCATCTCGTGTCTTGGCATCTCTAATTCTTTTGTAAAGTTCAAGTCTTTCCTCCTGCAGTGCTCTGCAAAGCTTCTCCAGCCTCTCGATTTTTACAACAAAGCATTCATATTCTTTAGCTCTCATGGATTTCTGCAGGAAAATAGGGCAACAAGGAAAGGTAGAATTATTTTGTATGGTAAAATGACACATCCAACGCTAACGAGGACTGGTTACCGATGACTAGGTCTTACATACAAAACCTCACACTGACATGACTTGCCCTCATGTTTAAAGGGAATGTATCATTAAAACACGATGCATTGTTCAAATCAACTTTTTTAATTAATTTTTTTGAATGCTGGTGACTTTTTTTTCAACATAATTTTTCGTGAATTAATTTTTTTAAAGTCTTAATACCACAGGATGAGGCCTTAGTCACACGGGTGTTTTTTCGCGTGATTTGCGGATCGCATGACGGATGCGCATCCGCAAATCGCATGACTGGGGCCAAAGAAATCGCCCGAAAAATCTGCTCCTAGCCGCGTTTCATTAGAAACGGGCCGGAGCTGTCCAGCACATTGAATTCAATGGAGCCGGCAATACAGCCGGCTCCATTGAAAGCAATGGGCTGCCGGCGTGCGCGGGATGAATTGTCGGGAAGGACTTAAATATATAAGCCCTTCCCTGCAATTCATCCAGAAATGTGTAAAAATAAAAAAAATATATATACTCACCTTGTCCCAGCAGAGGGAGTTCAGTGCAGCCAGCCTGCAGTGGGTGTGAAGGGGGTGTGAGTCAGACCTGCCCCTGATTGGCTCAGCGCTGAGCCAATCAGAGGCAGGTCTCACTCACACCCATTCATGAATTCATAAAATGCTAGTATACTGTATAAGCTTTCACACCAGCAGCAATATATCCTCTGTAGAATATTTGGCCCTAACAACAGACTGCTTGTTATATATATACTAGCTGATATACCTGGTTTCGCCCGGGTTAATTTGGTACTGGTGTTAATCTGGTGTTCACACGGAAAATCTTATGAAGTCGTGGTTACTTTAGAGACACGGGGAAAAAATATGTTCACCATTTTGCATGGTTCTTTGCGTTATCCAGGAAACACCATGTGGAGGCAACCATGCAATGTTTCCTTTATATAAAATGACATCAGGAAGTGAGAGAATTAGATTACGTACGTAAAATTTGGACGCTAATTCTTTTGCACATAGAATTGAATAATCGAGTTGGGACCCATTAACTTTTCCTATTTATGACATAATCAATGCTCGTGCCAAATTTCAAGTGAGAGAATTTAGATTCCGTACATAAAATTTGGATGCTAATTCTTTTGTGCTTAGAATTGAATAATCGAGTTGGGACTGCTTTACTTTTCCTATTTTGGACATAATCTATGCTTGTGCCAAATTTCATGTTTTTACGACATCGGAAAGTTGGAGAATTAGTGGCGAGTCAGTCAGTGAGTTGGTCAGTGAGTCAGTGAGGGCTTTCGTCTTTATATATATAGATATAAAAGTGATGCAGCTTCTATGCCCTTTGCTCAACTGTAAAATGTCCGCTGGTTACACTGTGCCTATAAAATTGCCTGTCCCGCAACTTTCACCAAAAGCCGGTTCAGACTAACCTGATTCGATTTTGCAAAATCAGAGTGATATATTGTTTGGCCGATCAAGACGAGCAATACTATATACGATAAGAGCACTCAGCATTCACATGTGAGGTGAAAATGACACCTGATGCTGGAAGTCATATCACAACGTGTTGCCTCTGAAATTATGCCCATTATTTGTATGTTCCTTCGAAAGACCGCATATGTATTTGCTAAAGCAAGCAAATGAAGTGAATGAAAGTTTGAAAAAGCAAACACATGAAAGAAGGAACACCACAGAATCAATACGATCTCATGAAGGAATGCGGACAGGGGAGTAGGCAGTGGGACCCAAACGCAAAGGACACATTAAAAATCATTATACAAACAAAGCATATTAGTAAAAGGTTAGATTACATATATCATAGCTGTTATAACAAAATATTAACATAATTCTAGAAAGAAACAGACTACAAGTAGCAAAACAGTAATAACCACTCTTATTTAAAACATATATTAAAGCAATTAAAAAATGACATATATATATATATATATATATAAATCCTAATCTCATAATCCTAATCTAATAAAAAAACATATTCAGTCATGAGAAGATAGCATTTAGTTTTTCCTGAAAATACATACCTGATGAACAATTTCTACGGATCCTTTTCTTCTGGTTATATGGTGTATAAGACCTCCACTTATGAGAAGGACAACTTTTAAAATTCAAATAACTTTTCGTATCAGTATGTTTAAAATGGGTTTCTGTGTGTATTGCAAGCATATAAAAAAAACTGTAAGTCTAAAAACATAATCTCGGTACAATCAATATGGGAAGTAAAAGCCAGAGCCTAATTATCAGAATTAACCTCAGCAATAAAAATCATCAATTCATCCTGTGAACTCTTCCAAATCAATAATTGATCATCAATAAAATGCTTATAAAATACAATCTCTTTTCTGTTAAAAAAAACAAACATTTCAGACCCATAAACAGGTTTGCATGACTTGGTGATAATTCGGTACCCACGGCTGTACCTTTTAGTTGGAATAAAAAACGGATCCATTTAAAAATAAGTATAAAATCAATAGAATCCAAAATCCGATCCATGCTTAATATTACTGTATAGAGCCGTAAGGGTGGTCATTATTGTTGTTTGCTATTTGTAGACTGTTTCTCTCCACAATCATGTTAATACTTTGTTACTATTATAAAAGCTATGGTATATGTAATTTAACCTTTTTACTCTACTGTGTTTTTTAATGATTTTTCATGTGTTATTTGAATTTGGGTCCCACTGCTCACTGCCTTTTGTGCATTCCTTCGTTAGATCGTATTGATTCTTTGGTGCTCCTTCTTGCATGCGTTCTCTTTTTTAAACTTTCCTTCACTTAGTTTGTGTTTGCTTTAGCGAATAAATATGTGCTCTTTCAAAGGAACGCATGAATATGGCATCATTTCCAGGGCGACACATCATCATGTGACTTTCAGCATCAGTTGCTATTTTCACCTAACATGTGAATGGGGATATACTGTTTGTAAGCACATGTAAATGGTGCTCTATCATTGCCGTTATTGTATATACCCTTGATAGAGGGGGTTCTTATTGCCTGTACTCCCAAAACGCATTGGATGGAATAAATACCCTCCGCTTAGAATCCTGACTTTGGAGGCGACTACTTTTCGAGGATTAAGGGGACTTCTTCCCCCTATCCCTCTTGTGTAAGTAATTACAGGCAGTGTGTACTCCGGGGTGTGGAAACAGGGGTGCCAGCTCCCAGTGCTTCCTGTGACATAGAGTCCATTCAAGAGGAAAAGGACAACGAAGAGGAGGTGGAAGATAATGAGGTGCTTGATCCAACATGGACATGTAGGAAGAGTCATGATAACAGCTTGAAGTGGGAGGAGGAACAGGCGGACTTTGCGGGCAGCACCACACTGACAGGGAGTAGGGCTGTATCATCACCATCAGCTACTACTAGGCACAGCAGCACCAACATGAAGAACATCAAACCCATAGCTAGGTCTGCTCACAGGATTTGTGCAGCCTGGGCATTCTTTGAATGAGCTGGTGATGACAGAAGAGCGGTCATCTGTAAGATCTGTCGTAAGCGTCTAAAATGGGACAAGAACATAAATAACCTCAACACAACATGTATGAACAGCCACATGAACTCCCATCACGTGCTGCCTTGGAGAGTCCACATGGGCAAAGAGTCAGCCTCATCCTGCTCCCTCTTCCGCTGCTGTGGCTGCCATTTCCTCCATCTCCCTACGTGTTCTTGCAGTAACCTCTGAGGACAGAAAGGCAGTTTTGTGTAGGAGCAGCACACCTACTTCAGGCCTCTCCTTCAATTGACGATTGGGCTGCTGGCTTCGGGGCAAGGAGTGGGAAATGAAAAGCAGAACTTGAGCCACCACCATCACCACCACCTTCACTAACATTGACATCTATCCCATATTCCAGCGTTTCCCAGGTTAGCAGCAAACCCTCCATCTCCCAGCTATGGAAACATAAAAAAATATCACCCCAACCATCCATGAGCCCACAGCCTGAATGCAAGAATTGCACAGAGGCTTGCAATGGAAATGTTGTCCTTCAAGCTAGTAAACACGGGCACCTTCCACAATGCGATGCCTTATGCTAAGCCACAGTACCAGATGCCCAGACACCATTTCTTTGCCCTAAAAGCCATCCCTGCCCTGCACCGCCATGTGAGTGATAATGTGTCCCTGGTGCTGAAGAATGCAGGGGGCACCTGACCATGGACACGCAGTCCAGCAAGTATGGCCCAGTACATGACATAACCTTAACAGCACACTGGATCAGTGTCCTACAGCATGAAGCTGAAAGCGGTAGTCACATTTTAAGAGTTGAGGGACATTCATCCTTCTTTGTCCCCTCCTCACCCCCTTCCTCATTTTCTTCATATCACCTTTCAATACCCTCACATCAAAGACATGTATGTCATTTTCGCCTACTTTGAGGAAGCGACCAAAATTATGATTCATTAATCAGTATGACCATCCCTGCTGTCTGCTGCTGACACAGACGCTACAGGGTCTCAGGGACAATGCTGTCGTGTTCTCAGAGGAGAAGGAAGGGATACAAATCTCCCAACTGTCTGTCCAGTTTACCATTACTCAAGACCACAGGGAGGCTGACTTTGGGCAAGAAAGGGGGTGTCTTCTCCAATATGTTTCTCCACCTATGGTAGACATATAGCGAAAGAAGAAGAGGAGGGGGATAATATAGGACCAGTGACGGGAGGAGGCTACACAACATTCCTTCCATCAACCACTAACCTCAGCTACTCTATGTGGATAGCGGGACCAGCCAGGGGACACTCTTAAGCCTGACCCTGAGGAATCTGGGCCATCATACTTAGGCACTTTGAGGTCTATGAGTGCTTTTAAGTTACATAGCTACTAGGGATGAGTGAGTATACTCGCTAAAGCACTACTCGTTCGAGTGACGTGCTTTAGACGAGTATCTCCCTGCTCGTCCCTGAAGATTCGGGAGCCGCCGCAGCTGACAGGTGAGTTGCGGCGGGGGGCAGGGGAGAGCGGGCGAGAGAGAGGGAGAGAGAGATCTCCCCTCCGTTCCTCCCCGCTCTCCCCCGCCGCTCCCCGCTCCGCGGCGGCACCCGAATCTTCAGGGACGAGCAGGGACATACTCGTCTAAAGCACATTACTCGAACGAGTAGTGCTTTAGCGAGTATACTCGCTCATCCCTAATAGCTACTAATCAGATCATTGCATAGCCTAAATCAAAACATCAGATCATTATTGGGTACCCTCCTTGATCCCTGCAACAAGGCCAAAATGACAAATCTCATTCAGGCAGTGGAGAGGGACTTTAAAATGCAGCACTACCAGGACAGACAGTTAAGCAGCTTGAGCAGAGCATTTCCTTATGTCCATAGGCATGCATCCGCAATGAATTGCAGCTCTGTGGCTCATGGTGGTTGGACAGGAAGCTGCCGCCGCAGCAGCGCGACTACCGGTTGCAGGGTAAGTCTAACAGAGGTGTGGCATAGTTTTTTCAGCCCATCACAGCCTGCAGCAAAAGCACAGGATAGGATTCACAGTCACAGACAGCACTTACCTATGATAATCCAAAAGTATGTCAGCTTCTGCGTGGTAGAACTCAGATATGGTGTTGGCGTCTTTGACGTCTGGGTGTCTAAGCTGGATGAGTGGCCAGAGCTAACATAACATGCTTTAGAGGTGCTTGCCTTTCCCACTGCCAGTGTGCTATCAAAAAGGGTGTTCAGCACAGTTGTGGGCGTGATAACGGACAGACGCCTCCGCCTGTCCACAGACAATGTAGATTGCTTGACCTTTATAAAAATTAACAAGGCGTGGATTTCATCTGACTTCTGCACCTCCTTGGCAGATTCCACTAATTAGTTGGCATGCTGGCAATTTTTAGTCACATATGACTGAGAATAGATTTATATCAAAGACCACACTGCTCACTTTTTCCTGCTTTCACCATGTTTCCTCCTCCTATTTACCCACCAAAGTATGTGAATATGGAAATACTGAGCTACAACTCTCATGTGTCCATGAGGAGCACACTCTTTTCTCATGGTGCTGTTGCTGCTGCTGGTGGAGGTGGTGGAACTGCTGCTGCTCTCCTTCGGCTTGCGCCATATTTCCTCCTCCTTCTCTCAAAACAAAAATTTCTAAGGCACAAGAAACAGTTGTAGGTCTACAATTTTTGGGGGAGAAGGCCTGTGTTTGGCTGTTCTGTTTACATGGTAGAATTTGTCCTTTGCAAACTCTGACATTGCTTTTAAAATAAGCAGCACACCTGCTGTCTCCTTTGGTGTCATTTTTGGTAAAGGTGCTTTTACACGGAATGATTGTCATTTGGATTCCTGCGATCCAGCGAGAATCTGAGCTATTATCGTTCAGTGTAAATAGATCTACCGACTGAACAATGAACGTTGTTCACTTTTCGTTCGTTGTTCAGTTTCTGCCTGTCCCGCCTCCATTTAGTCGGCGATGCTCATTCCTCTTTTTTCCTGTACCCCTAAAATATGTTGAGTGGAATAAATACCCTCTGCTTACAAGCCTGACTCTGAAGGCAACTACTTTTTGGGGAATTTAGAGAAATTTACTCCCCTTCACCATTTGTGTAAGTAATCACTACTATTTATACTTATCACTTACACACATTTTACTTTACCATGGCTGATTGAGCACGCCTCTCTACTATATTTATGTTTTTGCCATTGGTCATGCTTCCTTTGCCGTGTTGGAGGTGGCTGCACATTGTCATGGGACTTGAGTGTGGTAGTGAAAAGCCTTAGAGGATTTGGGTGTGGTACCATCAGGAACCACACACCCAATGGATATTAAGTTTGTCTTACCCACCTCCCTATTCTGAAGCAGCATTTTGGGGGATATATTTCTAATTTCTATGTTCCCTATAAGATAAAATTGGGTTAAATAACATAAATATTAGGAAAAATGTGTTACCGTGTGGCGGTTGCTGGTCCTCCTGGGGCGGCGGTGTGCAGGGTCCCGCAATCGGGGTGCATCCCCTAGCTTGTTGTCCGGCTGCCGGGGCGCGGGTGCCTGGCCGGCATGGGCTACGCGGTGCTGGTGGCACGCGGCACCATGCGTGCATGCACCTGTGAGTGCAGCTGCCGTGCACGAGCTCCCTTTTATTATGCTCTGTTGGGAGTTGGCTGTCTCCCTTTCTCCGCCACTGGGCGGAGGCTTTTGTATAAAGGTCGGGCAGAGACTGGAAATCACTGCCTGTTATTGGTTTCTCTCAGTGTGCTAGCTAGTCTGCCTCGGTTGGTCTCCTGCTTCTGTCATCTTGTCTGCTATACTTTGCTCTTATCCGCCAGGTTTTTCCATCTGCCTCAGTTATGCTTAGTATTCTTTGTGTTGGTTATTTACATCTGCCTTTTCAGTCAGTATTCTACCCTTTCCATCCAGGTACACCAGTGTCCCTTTTTCGGTCCCTAGTGAAAGTAGGGATCGCTGCCCAGTTGCCCGCCTGGGGTTAGCCAGGAAAGGAGGCAAGTAGGCAGGGACAGGGGTTGTGGGTGAGATCTAGGGCACCTGGGCTGGCGTATCAAGGGTAGTATACCTTAACATAATAACTGGCCCTTAAAATTGCTCTCCAATGGAGGCGATGAGTACCCTCGCAAGTTAGTTGCAGGATTTAGTGGTCGTGATCCAAGACCTGTCTGGTCGTATGGCAGCCCAGGAGCAGCGGGAGTTAGTGCATGTTTCTACCGCCCCTTCTATTCCTGAGCCCAAGTGTCCGCTTCATGAGGTATTTTCAGGGAAGGGGAGCAAGTTTTTTGTTTTTCAGCAGGCATGTAAATTGTATTTTCAGATGCGGCCCCGCTCCTCCGGCTCAGAATCCCAGAAAGTTGGATTGATTTATGTCCTTACTTCTGGGTCCCCCCCAGACATGGACCTACTTCTTACCCGAGAGTTTGGCTTGTCTGCAGTCAGTTGATTTGTTTTTTCAGGAACTTGGAGGTATTTTTGATGAACCGGACCAGATCTCATGTCTCTACGTCAGGGGCATCAGTGGGTAGAGGACTATTGCTCTAAATTTAGACTGTATGCAGGTGAAACCTTTTGGAACAATAGCGCCCTTAAAGATGTGTTTTTGTTGGGTCTTTCTGACGCGGTCAAGGATCTATTCATTTCTCATCATGCTCCTGTGACACTCAATGATGTGATGGAATTGGCAGTCAAAGCTGACAGAAGGCTGAGATCTAGAAAAGAGGAACGTCAGGCCCATAAGGCTAGGGAATCCGGCAGACCCGCTCCCACTTCTCCCATGCCAACTTCTGGTGCCGAGCCTATGGAAGTGGATCACCTAAGTCCCAAGGAACGGCGACGGTTCCGGATGACTCATCGCCTCTGCCTCTATTGTGGGAAAGCCGGACATCGTGTAGCGACCTGTCCTCAGAAGCGTCTACTACATCAGTCTGAACCGGCGGAAAACTTCAGATCCTAGGCAATTTTTGGGAGGATCGCCTAGGATCACAGGTACTCCCTAAGTTGTTGGTGCCTTGTCAGATTGGCTTCCGGAATTTCACTCTGTCCGGTCAAGCTTTTATTGATTCGGGGGCTGATTAGTTTAAGTTTTGTCAGACCTCTGATGACTGAATTCTCAGCTTTAAAGATTCCCATATGCTTTACTAGTATTGATTCTACCCCTCTGTCTGCACGGGTTGTACAATGTAGGACTCCCATGTTACAGTTCAGTGTGGGTGTTCTCCATTCTGAGAATCTGTCGCTCTTGGTAATGGAAAGGATGTCAGTTGATGTAGTGCTTGGTATGCCCTGGTTGGCACTGCACAATCTCCAATTTGATTGGTCCACTTGGGAATTGACACATTGGGGGTTGTTCTGTCATAGTCACTTAGCTACTATATCCATGTGTTCAGCAGATACCATACTAATTCCTGAGTATTTGTCTGATTTTCATTATGTATTTTCCAAGAAACTGTCTGAGACTTTGCCTCCCCATAGGGAGTGGGACTGTGGTATTGATCCCCAACACTCCCCTCCCTAAGGGAGCCATTTTCAATTTGTCTGGGCGTGAGCATGAAGCCCTTAAGTCCTATATTTCGGAGTCTCTGGCCAAACGACATATCAGGCCATCCAGTTCCCCTACTGGGGCAGGTCTCTTCTTTGTAGAGAAGAAGGATGGGCCATTGAGGCCTTGTGTGGATTATCGGGCTTTGAATAAAATTACAGTGAAGAACCAGTGTTCCTTGCACCTGATTCCTGATTTATTGAATCAGGTGGTAGGGGCCCACTGGTTTTCCAAGTTGGACTTAAGAGGGGCTTACAATTTAATTTGCATCCGAAAAGGAGATGAGTGGAAGACCACGTTCAACACCTCGTTCGGACATTTTGAATGTCTAGTCATGCCCTTCGCACTTTGTAATGCCCCCGCTGTGTTCCAGGGATTTATGAACGCAGTCTTCCATGACTTCCAGGGGGTATTTTTGGTCATATATCTCGATGACATTCTGGTGTTCTCCCCAGACTGGGATTCACATGTGCGGCACCTGAGGCTGGTTCTGCGTGAGTACCAACTTTTTGTCAAGTTGGAGAAATGCATTTTTAGTACTAAACAAGTGTCTTTCCTTAGTTATGTAATTTCACCCACGGACATTCAAATGGAGTCTGATAAAGTGGCAGCAATCTCCCAATGGGTCAGACCAGATAACCTGAAAGCTCTCCAGCGGTTTTTAGGTTTTGCTAAATTTTACCATAGATTCATTAAGAATTATTCTGTTATTGCTCAACCCCTGACCGATCTTACCAAAAAGGGTGCCGACTTGGTAAGATGGTCGCCAGAGGCCCTAGAGGCTTTTAGTCATCTCAAAAGGGCATTTACTGCTGCCCCGGTGCTAGTACAGCCTGACGCGCGGCGACCATTCTTCATTGAGGTCGATGTATCCGAGGGGGGGGCAGGGGCTATATTGTCTCAGGAAGTCAGCGGGAGACCTGGGTATAGTCCATGTGCGCTCTTCTCGCGGAAGTTCAGTTCGGCAGAACGTAACTACGACGTGGGTAATCATGAGTTATTGGCAATTAAGTGGTCTCTAGAAGAGTGGCGTCACCATCTTGAGGGGGTAAGGCATCCCATTACTGTGTATACGGATCATAAAAACGTTGTTGTTTGCCAGGTTTAACCTCGTCATTACATATATTCCAGGGGAGAAGAACGTGAAGGCAGATGCCCTCTCACGGAGTTTCGGTTCGCCGGAAAGTGAGACAGTGGCTCCTGAGAATATCTTGGCACCTGGGGTGGTGATGGCAGCTGTAAAATCTGATCTTGTTCCTCATCTACAAGGTTGTCAGCAGGACGCTCCCTCGGGGGTGCCGGAGGGCAGATGGTTTGCGCCAGAGACCTTGCGTCTGAGAGTCATTGAAGAGTCTCACTCATCTGTTCTTCATCCGAGGGTTCAGGGGACTCTGGATCTTTGCACTACACACTACTGGTGGCAAGGCATGTCTTGGGGAGATCTGCGACTTTGTTAAGGGATGCTCTGTCTGTGCACGCAGTAAAAGTCGTCAGCGTCGTCCCGAGGGTCTCCTGAGACCGTTACCAGTGCCATCTCGTCTGCGGCCGCATTTATCGGTAGATTTTATCCCCAATCTGCCTGAGTCTTAGAAATTCACCACGATCCTGGTAGTTGTGGACCGTTTCTCAAAGATGGCACATTTTATGACATTAAAGAAGCTACCTTCTGCAATAGAATTTTCCAAGATTTTTGTAAAAGAAATAATTTGTCTACAGAGCATTGTGTCTGATCGCTGTGTTCAGTTTGTTGCGCAATTTTGGCAAGCCTTCTGTAGAAACCTGGGAATGCTGCTTTCCTTCTCGTCAGCATTCCACCCGCAAACTAATGGTCAGACAGAGCGGAAGAACCGGGATTTAGTGCAATATTTATGGTTGTTTGCTAGCGAAAAGGCTCATCAGTGGACAGAATTCCTGCAGTTGGCAGAGTTTGCGCTAAACAACCGTACTTGTTTTTCCACTGGGGTATCTCCATTCCTTTGCGTATATGGTAAGCATCCTCGCTTCCTTACAGCTATTTCTACTCCGTCTGCCTGTCCTGCAGCTGATGTCGCCACAGATGTGCTGCAGGGGGTATGGAAAGAAGTACAGAAGAACCTGGAAGCAACGGGGGCTCGTGTGCAGTTGCGTAGTGGGAGGAGTCTGTCAGGATCTGAACCTTACAGGATGGGACAGAAGGTATATTTGTCTTCTAGAAATCTCAAATTGAAGGTTCCGTCTTTGAAACTGGCGCCGCGTTACGTGGGTCCCTTTGTCATCACGCGTGTAGTAAATCCGCTTGCTTATGAACTTGATTTGCCAGCTACATGGAGGGTTCATAGGGTTTTTCATAAGTCATTATTGAAACCCTTTGTCCCTTCGGTGAGCCTCAGGATGGTGCCTGATAAGCATCAGACAGGGGGCTACACTGTAGGGAAATGGCTGTAATACACAGAGGCAACCTCCAGGGTTTGACAGGCAAGCAAGTGAAGGGAGCAGGCCTAGAAAAGTATGTTTTTGCCAGGTAACTGGAGGTATGGTGCCAGTATTTCTGGAACAGTCGCACTTCTTGGTTGTTTCCGAACCATGGTATCAAGATTTTACCATGACTGGTTGAACCTTTAACAGATATTGATAGAAGATCATAGAGTAGCAGGCGACATGTGGTTGATCCTGTAGGTGAGCATTGGGTGGCATGTATAGTATCTCAGCAGCAACATGCCACTCTGGACCAACTATCCAGCAGTACAACATTGGGGAAGTTAGACAATGTTCCACAATGACCAAGTGGTGTACCTTGTGTCTACTGGGGTTCAATATTCAAAGACCAACAAGGGTGCCCCTGGCGGCCCCACATCAGTGCCAACAACATAATATGTCAATGGACCTTGGACACAATGCAGAAGTTTGTTTAAAGTGACAAGTCCCATTTCCTGCTGAACCATGCAGATGGCCAGGTCTACATCTAATGTAAACAGCGTAAAGATGTATTCCATGGGTGCATTGTTGGAGTTTAACAGGCCGGTGGTGGTAATGTCATGGTCTAGGGAGCATTTTAATGGTATGGCTTAGGACAACTGGCCATCATATGACAATCCTTGAACGGTGAAAGCTACAAGGACCTGTTACCTGACCTTTTGCAACCATAACCTCTGGAAGTCTTCCCTGACCATAGTGCTATCATTCAACAGGACAATGTTAAGCTGTCATTGAGTTTTGATGACTAGGGAATGGTTGGAGCAGCATAACAATGAATTCTACACACTGCCTTAGCCCTCAAACTCACTGGACTGTAACCCCATTAACCATGTTTGTCATATGCTAGAAAGGGCTGTAAGATTTGCTCCTACTTATCCAGAAAATGTGCACCAACTGATGGAGCTGGTTCAGCAGGCTTGGGTTCAGTTGAGTATGGAGGATGTGTCCACTTTGTGAAATCTGTTCCCTAATGTCTGAAAGCTGTGATCACCCAAATGGGTGGACCAAGCTGCTATTGAGTAGGTATTCTTAATCCATTGATTGTTCAGTGTATAGAACCACTACCCTTTTATCTAACAGAGCCTTTAAAGCAAATCCTTGAACATCCTTTTTGTTATTTTTAAAGCTCTATACACATTGGTGTCACGGCTTATGCTCATATTGGAGTCTTGCCAACCAAATCTATTTTCAGTCAGATCCTGATGAGTCATGGATCCCATTGACTGAATATTTTGCTACAAGAAAATTGCTGCGGACTGTTTTATTCTTGCTGTCAAGAATATTTGAACCCCTAATGAAAGCCTAGAAATGATCATGTGAACAGAGCCTAAAGTAACTAGGTCCAAACTGAGTGCTAATTATTTTAATACTCTAAAGCCGCCTGCAGACGGCTGGGTCGGATCCGGCAGCAAGAATTCTCTTCGCGGGACCCGACCCGAGCGCATGCAGAGAGTAGTGCGTACTGACCCGTGCCCCGCAGCTCCGGATCTTTCATGTGCCGACTGCCGGGCAGCCGGCGCATGCGCAGACCGGAGCCGGCGGCCGGTGCGAGCCCGGCACAGAAATAGAACATGCTGCGGTTTGTTTGCCGCGCGAGATTTTGCGCGGACAAACTGCAGCTGTCTGCCTAGGATTGCGTTTGTTAACGCAATCCTATGGCAGCTTCCAGGGGCGGAAATTCCGCGGGAAATCTCGCCGCGGAATTTCTGCCCGTCTGCAGGTGGCCTAACACGGCCTTTGATGTGTTACATCTATGTCACAGATTTACAACATGACATTTTAATTAACAGCTGAATTACAAGGTGGAGTCTCAGAGTTCTGCTACGGATTTAGCCAATGTGGCAAATCTGTGTGCACCCCCCAATACTATTTCTGCACAGAAACTGCATAAAAAATTAACGGGTAAATTATTTTTACCCATACGATAGATAACACAGATTTTCATAGCATTCAATAGAACTCTAAAATACCTCGTTGTGCCCTGCTCTATTTAACGCTAATCAGACAAACAGCACTGGCAAATAAGAGTGCAGCTGTAGTGCATCAGTAGCCTAACGCTACCAATGCATCAAGGTTGACTCAGCCTTCCATCCTTCTGAGGTCGGTAAAATGAGAACCCAGCTTGGTGGGGGGTAATAAGTAAAAATTACCTGAAAGCGCTGCGGAATAAGTTGGCGCTATACAAATACCAAGATTTATTTATTTATGCGTTGTGGGAATTAGATAGTCTGAAGATTGTGTCTGCCAATCTTAGATGCTGAAAAACAGGATCTAGAACCAGCGGATAGATCGGAAGGACATTGGCAGAGAAGAATAATTGGTCCTGAGACAAGATTTTGTACAAGAGGTCTGCTTTATAGATAATAATTTTCTTTTAATTTCAGGTTTGCTTTTTTTCCCTAACTTCATTATGAAATGTACGGTACTTGTCAAGGTCAAGTAAAGTTTGCTCTGACAAGAGCTAAATAAATGAAACTGTCAGAACATAAAGGAAAAGCAAAAAGTAGCAATTCCCTGCACTGCCGGCCAGTGATGATTTGATAGAAAATCTCTCACCTCTTCAATCATGTCCAGCAGAGCTTTGTTACAATTTTCGAACCTCGTTTTCCAGGTGTTTGTGTCTTTTTCTAGCTTCCTTATCTTCTTTGTCATCTAGACATTCACAACACAAATTCCAGTTAGCACATCATCATAGAAACAAATACCTGGATGTTACAGAAATAAAATGAACAAGGCGTTGAAGAAAAAAATGTCAGAGTGCCGAAATGATCACTGGATTTTGACAAAGGTAATTACATTTTCTGTCGGCTCTTCATAGACAGAATTTATTACAGCGTTAATATTTTACCAGACTGTCTGCTCTTTGAGAGAAAAGATGATTTATTTTGCACTAAGAACAATATTTTTATAACTTCCAAAAGAAAGCTTTGTATACAACATGTTCCTCCATTCCGAATTTAGATGTGTGCCGCAGCATTTATTTCCAAGCCCTCACTATTAACCCTTTCCAATCCACTGTCTGACCTCTGAAGACATTATGATTTAAGGCTGTACAGCTCCAATATTGGAAGACATCCGTCGGGGTTCTCTTACTGTATATTGCCAGCCTCTCTGCTGTCGGAGCCTATCCAACGTGTCACCTCATGCAGTACTGGCCTTAGCCAGCATATAGCGCCGTTGTATAACGGCAGAAAAAGAGTAAGCCCCCTAGTAAAACCAGGATACAAATTGGATTGGAAAGGGTTAACCATTTTTTTTTATTACAGTATGTGGTTATGTGTGTTATCCCTTGACAGCTTCGACCATCCTTACTGCTTCTAGAATTCCCCCCAAACTATAACATCAAGGACTGTAGTGATCAAATGGGATTTGGAGCTTTCCTCCATTCACACTCTGCCTACAGCTCAGTTATTTATGATGGCTTATGGGAAATTTCCCCATAAATGAAATATCAGCTCTACGGACATGTGTGTTGTAGTAAGTACTTGTATTCCCCAGAAAATAATGTCTGAGCATCTTTTCTGAGAACTTTGCATTATGTGGTTATTTCTCAATAAATTGACAACTCATTCACCTTGTCAATGGGACATGTCCATACACAGTCTGACACTATGAGCACTCGGTGAACACTATCAGACTTTGTAGTCTCACCATAGTGGCAAGTGAAATGGAAACACCCAGTTGTCAATTTGTTTTTAGATTTCCATGAGGAATAACCGAGGAAAAGCACAATGTAGAGGTCTAAGAAAGGATATTACAGAATTGTTATTTCATGGGGAAGACATGTCAGGAGAGCCGACTGGTCCTTTATAAGAAATGAATCAATGTACTTTGGGTTGTTCTCTCCTGTTAAGGAGCAAAACATATTTTTTTATCCATTTTTACTTACACCTGTTTCTTGGTAAACAAATATGGTCCCACAGAAGATGTTTTTCATCTCAAACTCTTGAATTAATCTATTAATATGTAGCAAAAATCCACTTCTTCTGTATAATGGCATATCTGGGCAAAACTCATTCAGGATGCTAGGAGGTTTTGGTGGAAGCTGTAATGGTGGTTATATTGGTTATCACTAAGTGTTTGGATTAACAGATATAACCAAGAAAAAACTGTATGATGATGCTCTTGGCATAACCATTTAGACACTGTGTAGTAGTATCATTATTTGAATTTTGGGTAGTAGTATTATTTGCATAACAACAGATACCAGCAAGTTGGTAGTGGATATTCATGCTAACTCTGTCTTTTTTTTCATCTGTATGGTGTATGTTAATTATAAGTGAGCTATCAGGGAATGAAATATTTGGCATTGCATATGCTCCTCAGATTACTAGTCCTCAAGGAATTTTAAAAGTGAGATCTTTTACTATACAACAATCAGGCCAATCTCTAAAGATACAAATTATCCTATGAAAAATGTTGGGCTGTGGGATAAGCAAAAGATTAGGGAGTCAAAGTTTTTGTCTCTACAGGGTGAAGCAGTGTAATGTTTCCCTGTAATATGTCTATAGCAATTCCTTTTGCTTCACCAAACTGTCTCACTTAGCTAGCCTGTATCTACCATATATTTCCGTGGGGAGTGAATGTGCATGATGAGACTTTTCTGCTAAGAAAGGGGACCTGTCGGCTCCTGGTCCCTCAGCCCCAATCCAGTGATGTATCTATAGAGGTCATAGGAGTCGCATTTGCAACTGGGTCCCTAAGCCAGGGGGGCCCAAAGCTCCCCTTCACCACTGTTCTTGTGCTACTATGACTCCTCTTCACCCCTGTAACTCCTACTTCTGTTCCTCTGTCCAGAACAGCAGAGCAGACAGATCAATCTTCATAAGTAATTGCGCTGTGTTGGTTGGGGTATGTGGCACTGTGCACAGCATAGCTTGACTTCTCCTCTCATTTCCTATTGCATGGCACTTAAGCAGGGGTGGAATGGCCACCAGAAAAAATCCCAGAGGGCCAATTGGGTGCTGGGGCCAATGCAGAGGCAATTTTTTTTTTTTGGCTGTGAAAGTGGAAAAAAAGCTTTATATACTCAACTGTGTCTCTCCTACCACCTCCCAGCCTTTTTAGACTGCGCCACATGGGTCCCATGCTGCTTTCTGCAGGGGTCATTATTACTAAAAGGGGAACAGCAGGAGTATTATTACTAAAAGAGGGCCACAAGGAGCATTATTACTAAAAGGGGCGATGAGGGGCATTATTAATGAGTGAGGGCACTGAAAGTGGCACTTACTGTTTGGGACCTACAGGAAGTACAAGAATGGAATACTATTACTATGTGGGGCACATGGAATTATTACTGTCTGGGGCACCATGGATGGGGAGATTGTATAGAGTTGTAGAAAATGAAGCAGGTGGCTGTAAAATTAAGGAGTTAAAGATGTCTCTGTGTCAAATTCTGTAGAGACAAGTTGACCAGGAAAAAGCCATAATGGTGGTCTGGGATGGATGGAGAAGAAAATGAAAAGTGAACGACCCCAGCCAAAGGGGATATTACCAATGATTACTGGAGGTAACTGTACTGTAATCACTTATATGATCTGCAGAGCGCCTGTGTTCTGGTACTGTGAACTGGTATCTACCACTATATGAGAGTAACATTGGTCTTTGTATACGTTTTTTTTGGTAACAGTATAGAAGTATATTGTGGTCAGAGTCTGTGGGTATTATTTGTCTCTCATATATTGTTATTATTTGTAATAGCAATCTTTGTAGTGGTGTTTATTCAGTAATAGTATGGTGGTGTTAGTTACTATGTCATGGTAATATGTGATCATAATGTGCAGTTTAATTTGACTTTCATATACCGGTAGTGTTATTTTTTGTGTTGATCTTTATTCAGTAACAGTATGGTGGTTTTATAACATAACTATGTGGTGGCAATATGTTATCATGGTGTGGTGGTATTATTTGGCCCTTATGTATAGTGGGTCTTGTACAATTATAATATAGAGGTAATTACACGGGGGCATGATTACTGCAGTAATATCGTGTGTACATGTGTTTTTAACTTTAAAAAAAACTAAACCCTAAAGGTGGTTTTATTTTTTAACTCTGTACATTTTTAATAACCTTTAATTATATTTATTCAATTATTCAGTTCTATTAAGGTTATTACAATGCAATCATTTTGTCTTCTTATAATACTTTGGTGTGCTTAGTATAGCAAGGATTATTTTACTGTGAGTCTAAAACTGCAAAGCGATGTATTAAGCTCTGCTAAAGGCACTGCTTAATAGGCATAAAACAGTGGCATACCTGGAGGCCTTTCCTAGGCCTCTGACTGCAATGGCTACCCATTGGCATCCTGCGATTGCATTTGTGAGGGGTCAGTGGGGACACAGAGAGCACCTTCCATCTGTTTAACCTTCTAGAAGCCGTTGTATAAACGTCCGTTGTATAGGCTTAAAATAAGTCAGTCTATGATGTTCATTTACGGCATGGAGGCTTAATGGGTTAAAAATAGGCGGCATCTTAATGTATGCCTCCACTTCTAACATGTTCTGTGCTTCATAGAAAATCTGCTGCAGCGAGCTATGCATGCAACACAATTTTTTTGCCTTCCTCTGGATACACAAAGTGGGATGGAAACAGGCTGAACTAGATGGACATTGTCTTCTTTCAGCCTAACATACTATAATGAAAATATTCACCTTCTCCATTTCTTTTTTGAATGTTGTAAAAACCTCATTGCTTTTTGTCAGTGAACTCTGGAACTCATCAAATCTCTCAGAGTACAGTGTAATCTGCCAACAGAGAAAATGACAATAATTAGCAGGATTTTGACAAGTGACACTTTTGTATAACTGTGATTTCATTTTGAAACATTAATATGATAAATCAATGCACACAATAAAAATGCTCTAAGAATGTAACATTTTTCACAACATTGTTATGTCAAACATCGGTAAAACGTCTCCTATTTAGCTTTTTTAATAATCCCATACAATCTTTGAAAATGATAATTAACTTATCTGTTTAAGAGTGTTACTAGACATTCCATTTTATTCAGATTTCATGTTTTCCTGCCAACATAGAAAGGGATTTGTTTCCCACTTTGAGGGTAGTTATACTATACCATACTATTCCCTGTGGATGTAGCAATTAGAGCATAGTATAAACACAATCCTTGAAAGTAAAGGTATCACTAGTCATCCTTCTAAAAGTATGATGTGGCAGCTCCCGATGAGCTTGATATTTGTCTTACTAGAGGTCTTGTCTCTTTTGACTCAGCATAAGACTTGTCTTTAATTTTGAAAGCAAGCTGTGATTATCTTATGCTGTGAATGGTGGATCCCAATGACGTAACTATAGAGGATGCAGGAGATGTAGTTGCACCCGGGCCCAGGAGCCTTAGGGACCCATAAGGCCTCTCTTCTCGATATAGGGAGCCCAATACTATGAATAAAGCATTATAGTTGGAGGCCCTTTTACAGGTTTTGCATTGGGGCCCAGGAGCTTTACGTTACGCCTCTGGTGGATCCTATGTTAGGTACAGTACATCTAGGCATTATCTTTCATTGTAATTCTTCCTGTGATGATAATGAGATGACTGATGACTTTTGTCTAAAGGACAGGATGTATCAAGACTATTATAAAAAAGCCTAAAATCCTGCAGTTCTCTCACTGACCACTTAGGGTACTTTTACACAAGACTACTGTTATATGCTGAAGGAGGAAAGAGCATGCTAAAGGACTGCCTAGCTACATTCAGAGTAAACTGGCAATCTGTCATAGATGAAAGATTGCCTTGATTAATGCAATAAGTCATTTTCTGATTACACATTCCATTTAAAAACTCGGGTTAAAAAAGTTGTGCAGAATTGGAAAAACAAGGCTATTTTCTTTGAAAAGGTTGCTGCTCAGCCCTTCAATGGCTTTGCAATATTGGACACAACCCAAGGATTAGTATGGTGCTAGAACAAAGCAGTCATTGTTTTCTAATGCTGTAGAAGCCCTTTGAGTAATAATCAGTTGGTAGACGTAAAAATTGAATGGCATGGATTTTATTTTCCAAGTGTACCTGTGTTTTTAGTACAGTTTCTTGATCTTTCAACATCTTGGTCTGTAACTTCCATTCTGCAGCCTGAGTAAGCAACTGGAAAACATAAATGTGATTAAGGTAACAATTATTTGATACACTTAGCTCATTTAGCAATAGGAGTCAATAGGTGGAGAGAGTGAGTGGTTTTCTTTGCAAATGTTTCCCTTTAAAACTCTGTCCTACCCAATCACATCCATGGGGACCATTAATTCAAGATTCAAATTAGAGAAATGCTCTGTCATAGATTGAAAATAATGAACTGGGAGGAATTACAATAAATCCAGAAAGAAATTCTGACACTTGCTATGCAATACTATATAACTAAAGCTTTAATCACTATATCAATTAAGAGTTCTACAATATTCTTTGTGTTTCAGTTCTTTATAATTTTCGTGATAGTTGTAAGAGAATCAGAACGCTTTTTTCAACACATGCAGAGGCTGCGCGGTATATACAATAGAATCCCTCATAAAAGCATACATTTGCAAATCAAGGGCATCATTACTAGCATCAGGTGTGCTTGAGATAAAACACATCAAATACTTAAATGGCTAGGGTTTTGTTAACTTGCTAACATTTGACTGATAAGAAATATGACTAAGTTAAGAGAGTGTTCCAAAAGGTTTAGAGAAGAGATCATTGACTTACACAAACAAGAAAAAGGATGCAAAAAGTTAGCAAAGGCACTCAATGTTCCTAGAGATACAGTTGGAAGCATAGGTAGCAAATTCGAAGTTAAAGGAACATTGGTTACACTACTATGATGGGGCATAAAGAAGAAGCTATCACCAACTGACACTAGATTCCTGAAGGGATAAGTAGTCAAAAACTCTTGAGTGACTGCAAAAGACTTGCAGCAAAATTTGGTAGCAGCAGGCACTGAGGTTTCTATTTACATAGTAAAAGGTAAAGTCCCCTGGTGGAAGCACCAAGTCATGACTGATTGCTAGGGTGACGTCACAATGTGACATTTTCTAGGCAGACTGTTTTTGTGGGGCGGCTTGCCATTGTCTTCTCCAGTCATCTTTTTACCCCCCCCCCCCAGCAAGCTGGGTACTCATTTTACCGACCTCAGAATTATGGAAGGTTGAGTCAACATTGATCCGGCTACCTGAGCCACACAGGGATTGAACCTGCAACCTATAGGTCACGAACGAGGTGCATACTAAACCCTGAAGGTCTTCATGCTCAAACTCCAAGATGTATACCTCTACTGACCCAAAAACACAGGAAAAGTCAGCTCCAATATTCCCCAAACAATATAAATAAGCAACCAAAGTTTTGAATTTCTGTTACTGTGGACTGATTAAATAAAACTGTCGCTTTTTAGGCCTATGGATCAGCAGTATGTCTGAAAGAGGAAGAGTGAAGCATACGCTGAAAAGAACAACCTGCCTAGAGTGATGGCGGTGACTCGTTGATGCTCTGGGGCTGCTTTGCTTTCTCTGGCACTGGAAACCTGCCGCATGTGGAGGGCAAGATGGATTCAATCAAGTATCAGGACGTCCTAGGAGAAAACATCATATCTTCTAAGAGGATGCTGAAGCTTAGGCATCATTGGACCTTACAAAAAGCCAACGATCCCAAACATATCCTAATGCCCACCAAGGCTCGATTTCAGAAGAAGTACTGGAAATTTCTAGAATGACCATCACATTTACCTTATGAACCCAATAGAAAATCTTTGGTGGGTTTTGAAGAAGATGGTTGCAGCAAACAAACCCAAAAATATCAGTGTGCTGGAGGCCATTGACCTGAGGAATAGGCTAAGCTTCAGCATCCTCTTAGAAGATATGATCCTTCAGGAATGCTGTCAGAAGCTGGTGTTTGGCTATGCATTAAGTTTGCAGCAGTTCATCACAGCAAAAAGATGTCCTATTAAGTACTAAAGATGGTTCTAAAAAAAAGAGGTTGAATAATTCTGAGACTGCAGTAGTCATTAAAAGTGGCATTTTGTTTTGAATTTGGGTAACTTCTTGTTATATTAGTTGTGTTGAGCTATTTAAGCTGTTCTTGTTTCTTTTTTTGCAAACAGTTGAAAGTTTGCAAATTTTGCAAAAAAAAACTAATTTGCAATGGGGGTGAATAATTTTGATGTGTATCTGTAGCTACTCCTGATGAACAGTTGCAAAGTTTGTCTGGTAGTTTTTAACAATGGATGAGTTTATAGTTCAAGATTAGAGATGAGCGAACGCGTTCGTCCGAGCTTGATATTCGTGCGAATATTAGGGTGTTCGGGATGTTCGTTATTCGTGACGAACACCATGCGGTGTTCTGGTTACTTTCACTTCCTTCCCTGAGACGTTAGCGCGCTTTTCTGGCCAATTGAAAGACAGGGAAGGCATTACAACTTCCCCCTGCAACGTTTAAGCCCTATACCACCCCCCTGCTGTGAGTGGCTGGCGAGATCAGGTGTTCGCCTAATATAAAAGTCGGCCCCTCCCGCGGCTCGCCTCAGATGCGGTGTGAGTTAGATGAGGGACAGTGCTGTTTATACCGGAGCTGCTGTAGGGAAAGAATTGGTAGTTAGTGTAGGCTTCAAGACCCCCCAAAGGTCCTTATTAGGGCCACTGATAGCTGTGTGTTGGCTGCTGTTAGCAGTGGGATTTTTTTTTTTTTCTCAAAATCGCCTCTGCAGACCGTTGCACCTGGCATTAGGGACAGAAGTGCTGCATAGGCAGGGAGAGTGTTAGGAGTGAGTGTAGCCTTCAAGAACCTCAACGGTCCTTTCTAGGGCCATATTTATCCGTGTGCAGTACTGTCCAGGCTGCTGTTGGCTGTGCTGCATTTTTTTTGGGCTTCTCAAAATCGCCTCTGCAGAGCATTGCACCCTCCATTGATACTGCAGGGAAAGAATTGTATAGGCAGGGCCACAACACAGTTATTATTCATAGAATATACGCAGTGCTGCCTGTTGGTGGGAAAAAACTGAAAACAAATCTATTTGTCCAGCCTGTGTCCGTCCTTACGCCTGTGTAGACGTGTGAGCTGCGTGAAAAACATTGCTAAATCATACGCAGCCAGCTACGCTTTACTGCTGGGTTCGCCATTTGCTTTCCTTAATTGGGAAAAAAAAATACCTGCTCTCCAAGAGTTATAATAACTCTGCTACCCTCACGTTCTGTGACACATAAGCAGGGACACAGCGCAGTTATTAAACTTCGCAGGTTCATTGAATATACGCAGTGCTGCCTGTTGGTGGGAAAAAACTGAAAACAAATCTATTTGTCCAGCCTGTGTCCGTCCTTACGCCTGTGTAGACGTGTGAGCTGCGTGAAAAACATTGCTAAATCATACGCAGCCAGCTACGCTTTACTGCTGGGTTCGCCATTTGCTTTCCTTAATTGGGAAAAAAAAATACCTGCTCTCCAAGAGTTATAATAACTCTGCTACCCTCACGTTCTGTGACACATAAGCAGGGACACAGCGCAGTTATTAAACTTCGCAGGTTCATTGAATATACGCAGTGCTGCCTGTTGGTGGGAAAAAACTGAAAACAAATCTATTTGTCCAGCCTGTGTCCGTCCTTACGCCTGTGTAGACGTGTGAGCTGCGTGAAAAACATTGCTAAATCATACGCACCCAGCTACGCTTTACTGCTGGGTTCGCCATTTGCTTTCCTTAATTGGGAAAAAAAATACCTGCTCTCCAAGAGTTATAATAACTCTGCTACCCTCACGTTCTGTGACACATAAGCAGGGACACAGCGCAGTTATTAAACTTCGCAGGTTCATTGAATATACGCAGTGCTGCCTGTTGGTGGGAAAAAACTGAAAACAAATCTATTTGTCCAGCCTGTGTCCGTCCTTACGCCTGTGTAGACGTGTGAGCTGCGTGAAAAACATTGCTAAATCATACGCACCCAGCTACGCTTTACTGCTGGGTTCGCCATTTGCTTTCCTTAATTGGGAAAAAAAATACCTGCTCTCCAAGAGTTATAATAACTCTGCTACCCTCACGTTCTGTGACACATAAGCAGGGACACAGCGCAGTTATTAAACTTCGCAGGTTCATTGAATATACGCAGTGCTGCCTGTTGGTGGGAAAAAACTGAAAACAAATCTATTTGTCCAGCCTGTGTCCGTCCTTACGCCTGTGTAGACGTGTGAGCTGCGTGAAAAACATTGCTAAATCATACGCACCCAGCTACGCTTTACTGCTGGGTTCGCCATTTGCTTTCCTTAATTGGGAAAAAAAATACCTGCTCTCCAAGAGTTATAATAACTCTGCTACCCTCACGTTCTGTGACACATAAGCAGGGACACAGCGCAGTTATTAAACTTCGCAGGTTCATTGAATATACGCAGTGCTGCCTGTTGGTGGGAAAAAACTGAAAACAAATCTATTTGTCCAGCCTGTGTCCGTCCTTACGCCTGTGTAGACGTGTGAGCTGCGTGAAAAACATTGCTAAATCATACGCAGCCAGCTACGCTTTACTGCTGGGTTCGCCATTTGCTTTCCTTAATTGGGAAAAAAAAATACCTGCTCTCCAAGAGTTATAATAACTCTGCTACCCTCACGTTCTGTGACACATAAGCAGGGACACAGCGCAGTTATTAAACTTCGCAGGTTCATTGAATATACGCAGTGCTGCCTGTTGGTGGGAAAAAACTGAAAACAAATCTATTTGTCCAGCCTGTGTCCGTCCTTACGCCTGTGTAGACGTGTGAGCTGCGTGAAAAACATTGCTAAATCATACGCACCCAGCTACGCTTTACTGCTGGGTTCGCCATTTGCTTTCCTTAATTGGGAAAAAAAATACCTGCTCTCCAAGAGTTATAATAACTCTGCTACCCTCACGTTCTGTGACACATAAGCAGGGACACAGCACAGTTATTAAACTTAGATAATTCATTCACTAGAGGCAGTGGGGCCTTTCGTTTTCCAAAAAGGGCAAAAATTATATTTGGCCTGCAGTCTTGCGCCAATTTATTTCCTGCCTGGGAAATCTAATCACTGGTAATACAGCATGCTGAGGGGTAGGGGTAAGCCTAGAGGACGTGGACGTGGACGTGGCCGAGGACGCGGAGGGCCAAGTGAGGGTGTGGGCACAGGCCAAGCTCCTGATCCAGGTGTGTCGCAGCTGTCTGCTGCGCGATTAGGAGAGAGGCACGTTTCTGGCGTCCCCACATTCATCGCCCAATTAATGGGTCCACGCGGGAGACGGTTATTAGAAAATGAGCAGTGTGAGCAGGTCCTGTCCTGGATGGCAGAAAGTGCTTCGAGCAACCTATCGTCTACCCGCAGTTCTGCGCCGTCCACTGCTGCCAATCCGAATCCTCTGTCTGCTGCTCCTCCTTCCTCCCAGCCTCCTCAGTCCACTACAATGACACCTGCTCAGGAGCGGGAACACTCCCAGGAACTGTTCTCGGGCCCCTGCTTAGATTGGGCAGCAGCGGTTCCTCTCCCACCAGAGGAGTTTATCGTCACTGATGCCCAACCATTCGAAAGTTCCCGGGGTCCGGGGGAAGAGGCTGGGGACTTCCGCCAACTGTCTCAACAACTTTCTGTGGGTGAGGAGGACGATGACGATCAGACACAGTTGTCTTGCAGTGAGGTAGTAGTAAGGGCAGTAAGTCCCAGGGAGCAGCGCACAGAGGATTCGGAGGAAGAGCAGCAGGACGATGAGGTGACTGACCCCACCTGGTGTGCAACGCTTACTCAGGAGGACAGGTCTTCAGAGGGGGAGTCAAGGGCATCAGCAGGGCAGGTTGCAAGAGGCAGTGCGGTGGCCAGGGGTAGAGGCAGGGCCAGACCGAATAATCCACCAAGTGTTTCCCAAAGCGCCCCCTCGCGCCATGCCACCCTGCGTAGGCCGAGGTGCTCTAAGGTCTGGCAGTTTTTCACAGAGACGCCTGACGACCGACGAACAGTGGTGTGCAACCTTTGTCGCGCAAAGCTCAGCCGGGGAGCCAACACCAACAGCCTCACCACCACCACCATGCGCAGACATATGATGGCCAAGCACCCCGCAAGGTGGGACAAAGGCCGTTCACCGTCTCCGGTTTGCACCCCTGCCTCTCCCCCTGTGCCCCAACCTGCCACTGAGATGCAACCCCCCTCTCAGGACACAGGCACTACCGCCTCATGGCCTGCACCCACACCCTCATCTCCGCTGTCCTCGGCCCCATCCAGCAGTGTAGTTCAGCGCACCGTTCAGCCGTCGCTTGCGCAAGTGTTCGAGCGCAAGCGCAAGTACGCCGCCACGCACCCGCACGCTCAAACGTTAACCGTCCGCATCGCAAAATTCATCAGCCTTGAGATGCTGCCGTATAGGGTTGTGGAAACGGAGTCCTTCAAAAGTATCATGGAGGCGGCGGCCCCGCGCTACTCAGTTCCCAGTCGCCACTACTTTTCCCGATGTGCCGTCCCAGCCCTGCACGACCACGTCTCCCGCAACATTGTGCGCGCCCTCACCAACGCGGTTACTGCCACGGTCCACTTAACTACGGACACGTGGACAAGCACAGGCGGGCAGGGCCACTACATCTCCCTGACGGCACATTGGGTGAATTTAGTGGAGGCTGGGACAGAGTCAGAGCCTGGGACCGCTCACGTCCTACCCACCCCCAGAATTGCGGGCCCCAGCTCGGTGCTGGTATCTGCGGAGGTGTATGCTTCCTCCACTAAAGCACCCTCCTCCTCCTCCTCCTCCTCTGTCTCACAATCAAGATGTGTTAGCAGCAGCATGTCGCCAGCAGTCGGTGTCGCGCGGTGTGGCAGCACAGCGGCGGGCAAGCGTCAGCAGGCCGTGCTGAAACTACTCAGCTTAGGCGATAAGAGGCACACGGCCCACGAACTGCTGCAGGGTCTGACACAGCAGACCGACCGCTGGCTTGCGCCGCTGAGCCTCCAACCGGGCATGGTCGTGTGTGACAACGGCCGTAACCTGGTGGCGGCTCTGCAGCTTGGCAGCCTCACGCACGTGCCATGCCTGGCCCACGTCTTTAATTTGGTGGTTCAGCGGTTTCTGAAAAGCTACCCACGCTTGTCAGACCTGCTCGTAAAGGCGCGCCGGCTCTGCGCACATTTCCGCAAGTCCCACACGGACGCTGCCACCCTGCGCACCCTGCAACATCACTTTAAGCTGCCAGTGCACCGACTGCTGTGCGACGTGCCCACACGGTGGAACTCTACGCTCCACATGTTGGCCAGGCTCTATGAACAACGGAGAGCTATAGTCGAATACCAACTCCAACATGGGCGGCGCAGTGGGAGTCAGCCTCCTCAATTCCTTTCAGAAGAGTGGGCCTGGTTGGCAGACATCTGCCATGTCCTTGGTAATTTTGAGGAGTCTACCCAGGTGGTGAGCGGCGATGCTACAATCATTAGCGTCACCATTCCTCTGCTATGCATCTTGAGAAATTCCCTGCAAACCATAAAGGCAGCTGCTTTGCGCTCGGAAACGGGGGCGGGGGAAGACAGTATGCCGCTGGATAGTCAGGGCACCCTCCTGTCTATTTCTCAGCGCGTACAGGAGGAGGAGGAGGAGCATGAGGAGGATGAGGAGGAGGGGGAAGAGACAGCTTGGCCCGCTGCTGACGGTACACCGGCTGATTGCCTGTCATCCTTTCAGCGTGTATGGCCTGAGGAGGAGGAGGAGGAGGAGGAGGATCCTGAAAGTGATCTTCCTAGTGAAGACAGCCATGTGTTGCGTACAGGTACCCTGGCACACATGGCTGACTTCATGTTAGGATGCCTTTCTCGTGACCCTCGCGTTGCACGCATTCTGGCCACGACGGATTACTGGGTGTACACACTGCTCGATCCACGGTATAAGGAGAACCTGCCCACTCTGATTCCCGAAGAGGAAAGGGGTTCGAGAGTGTTGCTATACCACAGGACCCTTGCGGACAAGCTGATGGTAAAATTCCCAGCCGACAGCGCTAGTGGCAGAAGGCGCAGTTCCGAGGGCCATGTTGCAGGGGATGTGCGTAGATCGAGCAGCATGTACATCCCAGGCAGTGCAACAGTCTTTAAGGGCCTGGCCAGCTTTATGGCTCCCCACCAAGACTGTGTCACCGCTCCCCAGTCACGGCTGAGTCGGCGGGAGCACTGCAAAAGGATGGTGAGGGAGTACGTAGCGGATCGCACGACCATCCTTGGTGACGCCTCTGCCCCCTACAACTACTGGGTGTCGAAGCTGGACACGTGGCCTGAACTAGCCCTGTATGCCCTTGAGGTGCTTGCTTGTCCTGCGGCTAGCGTGTTGTCGGAGAGGGTGTTTAGTGCGGCTGGGGGAATCATCACAGATAAGCGTAGCCGCTTGTCAACCGACAGTGCCGACAGGCTAACACTCATCAAGATGAACAAAGGCTGGATTTCCCCAGACTTCTGTTCTCCACCAGCGGACAGCAGCGATACGTAAGCAATACGTAGGCTGCACCCGCGGATGGAAGCTACGTTCTCTCTCACCATCCAAAACGGGGACATTTCTGCTTCATCAATCTGTGTCTAATATTCCTCCTCCTCCTCCTCCTGCTCCACCTCCTGAAACCTCACGTAATCACGCTGAACGGGCAATTTTTCTTAGGGCCACAAGGCTCACTCAAATAATTTTTCAGAACAATTTTTATAAGTTTCAATGCGCTTAAAAGCATTGGAACTTTAACTTGAACCAATTTTTCGTTACACTGGGCTGCCTCCAGGCCTAGTTACCACTTAAGCCACATTAACCAAAGCGATTAATGGGTTTCACCTGCCCTCTTGGCTGGCCATGGCCAATTTTTGGGATGTACATTAGTACTGTTGATACAGCAATTTGTGTGGGCCCTCGCCTACAGTGTAATCAAATTAATTTTTAGCCCACCTGCATTACAGCTGACGTTACCTCAGCTGTGTTGGGCAATGCAATGGGATATTTTTGTGTACCGCCGGTGGGTTCCAGGGAGCCACCCATGCTGTAGGTGCACACTGAGTTTTTAATACATCTGTACACTTCTAAAGAACCCGTCTGACCGGGGCATGCAGTGTGGGCCGAAGCCCACCTGTATTACGCACGACATTACTACCTCAGCTGTGTTGGGCAATGCAATGGGATATTTCTATGTACCGCCGGTGGCTTCCTGGCACCCACCCAGGCAGTGGGTCCACAGGGAGTTAAACCTACATGTGTCCACTTGTAAAGAATCCCAGTCTGACTGGGGCATGCAGTGTGGGCCGAAGCACACCTGTATTACGCACGACATTACTACCTCAGCTGTGTTGGGCAATGCAATGGGATATTTCTATGTACCGCCGGTGGCTTCCTGGCACCCACCCAGGCAGTGGGTCCACAGGGAGTTAAACCTACATGTGTCCACTTGTAAAGAATCCCAGTCTGACTGGGGCATGCAGTGTGGGCCGAAGCCCACCTGTATTACGCACGACATTACTACCTCAGCTGTGTTGGGCAATGCAATGGGATATTTTTGTGTACCGCCGGTGGGTTCCAGGGAGCCACCCATGCTGTGGGTCGACAGGGACTTCACAATAGGGAGTTGTACCTGCCTGTGTCTATGAATTAAAAAGCCCGGTCTGACTGGGGCATGCAGACACCTTGACAGAATGAATAGTGTGTGGCACATAGGTTCCCCATTGCTATGCCCACGTGTGCAGCTCCAGATGGCGGTGGCACAGGATTCTATTTCTCATTGCTTCTGTACAGCATTGTGGGCTATCGCTCCGCCACTTTTAAAGAGGGTCGCTGCCTAGCCGTGCCAACCTCTGCAGTGTATGCCTGCGGTCCCTCGTCATGGCAGACGCAATTCTAAATAGACATGAGCGTGGTGTGGCATGAGGGCAGCTGAAGGCTGCGCAGGGACACTTTGGTGTGCGCTGTGGGGGGGAGGGGGTGCGGTTGGGCAGCATGTAACTCAGGAGAAGTGGCAGTGGAGTGTCATGCAGGCAGTGATTGTGCTTTGTTGGAGGTAGTGTGGTGCTTAGCAAAGGTATGCCATGCTAATGAGCGCTTTTCAGAAGTAAAAGTTGTTGGGAGGGGGGGGGGGCCCACTCTTGCCGCTATTGTGGCTTAATAGTGGGACCTGTGAACTTAGGATGCAGCCCAACATGTAGCCCCTCGCCTGCCCTATCCGTCACTGTGTCATTCCCATCACTTTCCTGAATTGCCCAGATTTTCACACATGAAAACCTTAGCGAGCATCGGCAAAATACAAAAATGTTCTGGTCGCCCATTGACTTCAATGGGGTTCGTTGTTCGAAACGAACCCTCGAGCATCACGGGAAGTTCGTTACGAATAACGAACACCCGAACATTTTGGTGTTCGCTCATCTCTATTCAAGATGTATAGCATTGTCTAGAATGGATACAATTAT
Organism: Eleutherodactylus coqui; assembly: GCF_035609145.1. Classification (NCBI taxonomy): domain Eukaryota; kingdom Metazoa; phylum Chordata; class Amphibia; order Anura; family Eleutherodactylidae; genus Eleutherodactylus; species Eleutherodactylus coqui. The sequence goes on along the minus strand of NC_089837.1, from coordinate 213,478,650 downwards.
ATTGACTTCTCAGCTGAGAGCGGGACTAACTACCATATGCACAGTGTCTGAATGTAAACAAAGCTGTTATTATTCCTTGCAGCAAATTATGGTGAGGAATGGAAACAAAGTGGCGATTTACTAAAACTGAAGTGTCCCTACCCCTTAAATCCTCAGTCCTGATTTGTCATCCCTATCCATATTTTCTAATTGCTTTGGCAATACTCATATCTGTTTTGTTCTGCCAATAATGCTTCTTTGAATCTTGACTGGTGGTTATATGCCAGTCTTTAACAGCAGTGCACTGGAGTAAGATGTGCCAAAGTTATTAAGAAGTGCATATGTGCTATTTTTTCATTATTTTTTTCCATTATTCTGTCAGGCTTTCTAGATTGTGTTGATGCAACTGTAATGTCTCCTTCTTCCTCTTTTTGTGCCTAACTTTCCATTTATTTTTGCCCTTTATTGGCATGTTTATTTTTGTATTCAGAAAAATGTTAATACACAAGTGAAAGTTAAAATGAAGTGCAAGCATCTTAATAAGTTTGGCACATTTTTGGCTGTCTGTGCGCCAGAAATTAAACTCTACTCTAGATATGAACTGCTAGAGTTTTAGTATAATTAATACCAATTTCTGGTCTACTTGATTGGCTGTGAAATTCCAATTCATTTTTCCAAGGTAGGTAAAGAAGCTTAAGGGCTCTTTCACATGCCCCAAAAACACGCATCTATTAGAACCAATGGGGTTGTTCAAATTCCTTCATCTAAATGTTCCTATAGGAGACCATTGGTTCCAATAGCCGTACGTTTTTTACGAGCTAGATTTTTGCGCGTGTAGCTCCCCGTGTGAAAGAGCCCTAAAAGTTATAAATCACATGTGGCATGCACCATAATTTGTGACTTTTTTTATGCCACAATTCTGGTGCACAGCCCTTGATAAATTCTATTATAAAGTCTATAAACTTAGAATACTTAGAAACTCATATAACTTTTTTCATTTATTAGGCAATAAATCTTTCCTAGCCTAATGCCTCATGTTCAGGGCCAGGCGGGTTCTGTGGGCGTGAGCCCTGCTGCGGGATCCCACCCTGCCCGCGGCATGAGGACATTCTGGACGTGTGCTGGTCATCCGGCGTTTCCTCCGTGCATGTGGGCAAACGCTTTCCTGCGGGACCTGGAGCAAACTCGGAATGACAGTTCCGGGTATGCCACAGATCGGACAGCTTCCATTGACTTCCCGCGGCAAAACTCATGAATTCATGAATGGGTGAGTGCTGTCTCTGATTGGCTGAGTGCAGGGACCAATCAGAGGCAGCTCTCAGTTGTCATTCAATAGCTGAGAGCTGCCTCTGATTGGTCACAGTGCTCAGCCAATCAAAGGCAGCCCATTCAGCAGCCAGGGATTTTAAATCCCCGCCTGCTAAATACTACTGAGAGCAGTGCAGGGAGAAGAGCCGGCTGGACGTGACTGAGCCTCGGCAGCTGAAAAAAGGTGAGAATTCTCTTTTTTAAATTTTATTTACCATTTCTTCTTGTTTTTCAGTAAAGGACTTATATTTAAAGCCCTTCCCTAAAAAACAATTTCAGGATGCCGGCAGCTGGATCCCCTACTACAGCTGTCATCTGTGACAGCTGTGGTAGGGAATTCTTTATTCCCTGCAGGGATGAAGAATTCATTTGTTGCATCTGTCACAGATGTGGAAGGTGCAGCAAGGAATTCTTTTTCCTCCTGGGGATGAAGGAAACATCTGCCGCATGCGGCAGATGTGTTCTTCCTCCCCGCAGGGACATGGCTGCGGTGGACAGATAAGTTTTTTTTTTACACTAAAATTATTGTTTTTCAGGGAAGGGTTTATGTTTAAAGCCCTTCCCTGAAAAACAATTACCGGGTGCCGGCAGCAGTATCCTCTACTGTAGCTGTCATGTGTGACAACTGCGGTAGGGAATTGAAAAATTCCTTTGCTGCATCTGTCACAGATGTGGCAGGTGCAGCAGGGAATTCTTTTTCCTCGCGGGGATGAAGGAAACATCTGCCGCATGCAGCAGATGTGTTCTTCATCCCTGCGGGGGTCACGGCAGCGGCAGAGAGGTAAGTTTATTTGTTTATTTTTTACACTAAAATGATCATTTTTTCAGGGAAGGGCTTATGTTTAAAGCCCTTCCCTGAAAAACATATCAGGGGTGACGGCAGACCATTGTTTTCAATGGAGCTGCCGGCAGCAGCCGTGGCTCCATTGAAAACATGTGGGGAGGAGAGGGTGAAATTTTTTCAAGCACCCGAGCACCGCATGTTGCTCGGCTCGAGTAACGAGTACATCGAGCAGGCTAATGCTCGAAAGAGCATCCAGCTCGGACGAGCATGCTCGCTCATCTCTAATAAGCACTGTTATGGTGCAGACAGCTTGTTATGGTTGTGTTTATGGGTGCATTGACTATCGTAATAGCTGTGATCAAGAAAGAAGTGTATTTCAAAACGCGTCTAAGTGTAGACATAGTGTTACATGATACCTACCATTTGTAATTTTATGGATTTTTTTGAAAACCTTCAGGCTAAACTGTGGTAAATACCACCTACTAATCAGATGAAGATAACATTGTGTTATGTATTTTGAAATTCATAGGTATATAATTTGATTTCTTTGCAAGCATAAAAGACAATGGCTAATATGTTGGAAACACAAAGCGCTGGAGTTTTTGTAAGAGAAGAATAGCAGAATATGCAACACTACTCATCTGTATTAAATACTGGAATCTAGGAGAAGCTAGGTAATTCTTTTTAATGGACACCCCTGTTGACCATCAGCATGTTTTGAGAATGGAAAGCTTAGCCATGTATGGTATTTTTAATATTAGTGTTAACCATAACCTGAAATTTCTTAACATACATTAGCTTTAGAAACTTACCTGGGGGCACAAAATAAACAGTGAAATGACTATTAGGCTGTTTTCACACAAGCACATTATGAGCACATAAATGTGTTTATAATACAGCCAACTGTCCCGACTAGAGATGAGCAAACTTTTGAAGAGTTTGGCTTGGCCAGTTTGCAGAATTTCGGAAAAAAGTTTGGTTCAGTCCAAATTAGTTCATACCAAATCAATAATAATGATTAGAGATGAGCGAACACCAAAATGTTCGGGTGTTCGTTATTCGGAACGAACTTCCCGTGATGCTCGAGGGTTCGTTTCGAACAACGAACCCCATTGAAGTCAATGGGCGACCAGAACATTTTTGTATTTCGCCGATGCTCGCTAAGGTTTTCATGTGTGAAAATCTGGGCAATTCAGGAAAGTGATGGGAATGACACAGTGACGGATAGGGCAGGCGAGGGGCTACATGGTGGGCTGCATCTCAAGTTCACAGGTCCCACTATTAAGCCACAATAGCGGCAAGAGTGCCCCCCCCCCACTGTCAGCATAAAGATCGTTCTCCTCTGCCACAGCTGTAACAGCTGTAGCAGAGAAGAACGATGTTTGCCCATTGAATTCAATGGAGCCAGCAAAACAACAGGTTCCACTGAATGCAATGGGCTGCCCGCGATCGCAGGATGAATGGTCGGAAAGGGGTTAAATATATAACCCCTTTCCTGCAATTCATCCAGAAATGTGTTACACTAAAAATATATACCGGCGTATAAGGCGACGGGGCGTATAAGACGACCCCCCAACTGTCACCTTATACGCCGGTAATACAGTGGAGCAAAGAATAAAAAGCATTACTCACTTTTTCAGATGATCTGCGGCGCTCCTGCAGGCTGTCGCTCCCTCCTAATCCACGGCAGAGTATTCCTTTCTGCACGAAAGGCTTGAAATCCCCGCCTCCAGAAACACAGCCAATCACAGCCAATGACAATGATGTCATTGAATGGCTGTGATTGGCTTGAAATCCCCGCCTCCAGAAACACAGCCAATCACAGCCATTCAATGACATCATTGTCATTGGCTGTGATTGGCTGAAGGCACATGTGTTTCTGGAGGCAGGGATTTAAAGCCTTTCGTGGAGAAAGGAATAGTCTGCCGGGAACCAGGAAGGAGCGACAGCCTGCAGGAGCGCCGCAGATCATCTGAAAAAGTGAGTAATGATTTTTATTCTTTGCTCCACTGTATTACCGGCGTATAAGGTGACAGTTGGGGGGTCGTCTTATACGCCCCGTCGCCTTATACGCCGGTATATATTTTTAGTGTAACACATTTCTGGATGAATTGCAGGAAAGGGGTTATATATTTAACCCCTTTCCGACCATTCATCCTGCGATCGCCGGCAGCCCATTGCATTCAGTGGAACATGCTGTATTGCTGGCTCCATTGAATTCAATGGGCAAACATCGTTCTTCTCTGCTACAGCTGTTACAGCTGTGCCAGAGAAGAAGGATTTCTCTTCTATATGTTCTCAATGGGGTCAGCGCTGCTGCCGCCGGCCCCATTGAGCGCATATAGAGAAGATTTATGGCCCTAAGAAGGACCGTTGGGGTTCTTGACACCTAAAATACTCCTAACACTCTCCCTATAGCAGCTCCAACACGATAGCGCTTTCCCTAAACTCATGTCAGAATGCATCCATAGCGAGCCGCGGGAGGGGCAGATTTCAATACTCGGGTGACACCTTATCTCCCCAGCCACTCACAGCAGGGGGGTGGTATAGGGCTTAAACGTTGCAGGGGGAAGTTGTAATGCCTTCCCTGTCTTTATATTGGCCAAAAAAAAGCGCTAACGTCTCAGGGAAGAAAGTTAAATTAACCAGAACACCGCATGGTGTTCGTTACGAATAACGAACATCCCGAACACCCTAATATTCGCACGAATATCAAGCTCGGACGAACGCGTTCGCCCATCTCTAATAATGATCCTGACCAGATGACAGCGTTTCCTCTTCTCCTATGGTTCAGCATCTAGTTCTGTTGCCTGGCAGTTTTTGGGACCTTGGTTCCACTCATGCAGTTTGTATGAGCTCCCTGTGTTTTATAATAATCCCATTTAACTCCATGTAAATGTTGTCCTTGGTCAAATTTTAACCTAGGACCCCAGCAAGGCAACAGTGCTAACCCCTGAGCCACCATGCTTTTCCTCCTCCTGAGTTATATAAATAAAGCACCACATGATCTAAAAGAAAACATGACTGTTCAGACCAGTTTGTATGTTCTCTGTGTTTGTGTGGGTTTCTTCTTTATAATAATCACCTTTATATAGTGCACACATTTATTGAAGAGGAAGGAGGAGGTGGATAAAGCATGGTGGCTCGACACTGTGATCCTAGATTGAAATTTGACTAAGGGCAACATCTGCATGGAATACACATGATTATGAAACATAGTAAATGGCAATGTGGACACATGCTGTAGTAACACCATGCAGATGTTGTCAGATTTGAACCTGGGACCCCAACACTGCAAGGCAACATGGCCACAGGAAAGAAGCAGGAGCCATTGCTGGTAAATGTTTAACCAGGATGTACCACCTGAGATTCGGGTTTGCCATGAACAGTACTTTTAATAAAGTTCGACCTGAAACAGGGTTTGACTAGTTAGGTTCGCTCAACACTAGTCCTGACCCAACCACGGGTATCCTGACCTTAACTCGTAGATTCCTATGATGCTCTGAGTTTGGATCAGGAGACCCATGGTTGGGCTGGGACACATGTCCATATTACGGGTCCATAAATCAACCTGTAATGAGCTTGTGTGTAATTGTAAAGCCAAATGTTAGCTGTAGAACACAGAAACTTATTACACACACAACAAATGTTTTTTTTTGTTGCGGTTTTCTTCACAGCAGCATTTTTTGAATCTATGGCATTATTTTTCAAAAGACAAAGTACCCCAAGTTTTTTCCCAGGCATTTCCCTATAGGGAATAAACTTTTGGAAATGTATGTGTGTTTAAAAAAAAAAAAAAAAACAGCCAAGAAATGACTTTAAAAATGCATAACATTTCTGGCTTTTTTAGGAGTTTCAAAAATAATAAAAAACTCCACAAAAAAACTCTCTGCATAAAGGAAGCCTTACAATTGCATGCTTGGAATTACTATGTAATGTCTTAGTTTTTGAAAGAATTGTATTTTTTATGCTTGGTTCAAAATGATATTATATGTAAATGTTGTAAGGTCTTTTAACGCCACGCAACTGTTCTGTTCAGCAAAGTTTAATGATCAGTGAATCCTCTATTCGCAGCAGTTTCAGTTTGACTTTTGATACCCTAGCTGTACGTTTTTGAAAATACTCAGAAGAAATGTCAACCTGTAACTTCTGAGATGTTTCTGACTTGTAGAGCATTTTATTCCAACCTTACAGTGAAGATAGCGGTGCTAGTAGATTCTGGAGATACCTGGTGCCCAGGATGTACTAGTGGAGGGGAAGGATGCAGATACAATTGAATGATATGAAGGGAAGAGCTTGATAAGGTTGAGATGTAGCTTTGGGGCTGGCCCTTAAAGACAATATTCTTGCTCCATCTTTCTTCTAATAATTCTTCTATTACTAGGATATATCCTAATGATAATTGTCTTGCTGCATGATGAAATTTACCCCAACAAAGCAATCAGGAACTCCCCCAGCATCCTTTCATTAGTTCTGTGCCTCCTGTTTTATGTACACCATAGATTGTCCCCTTTCTATGTTCAGGAGAAATTATGCTTAGTGAGATTGGGAAAACACTCTGCCTTGTGTGTTTTTATATAATCATTAGAGAACATAATTGTGACACAGTACCAACCACATAACCCTGACCACCCAGCCACAATGCTAGTACCATATTATACCCATAACAGTGCTAGCTACAATAGTTCTCCTTAAGGGCCCTTTCACATGGCCGTAGGCGTTTTATGTGCGCCTGCCGGTGCCATAAAGATGCATGAACGGGCACACAAATCTAACATCTGTGTGCCCGTTCAGAGAGCACAGCCTCAGCGCATATAAGCCGAGGCTGCAATGCCATTGGGCATAGGGAGACAGCTTAGCTGTCTCCCCCTTCCATCTCCCTCATCGGCTCACCTCCTCTCTCCTCCCCTCCAGCTGTTTTCAATTGGGGGGGGGCAAAGCTAAACGCCCGCCCCCTTCCCGCCCCTTGTCCGCAGCCAGCAGTGGAAAGGGATGGGGCAGAGCTAAGCTCCGTCCCTCCCAGTGCAAACAGCCGGAGGGGAGGAGAGAGGAAGAGATAATAGGGAAGAAATTTAGCAGTCAAGCTGCTAAACTCCCTCCTACCTCCCTTCTCCGGATGTTGTCATTGGCTCCCATAGGAGCCCATGCAGCGTCTGACGTATTCTGGCTGGATAGTTCCAAGACTATCATTTTGGCCTGGCGCTATATTGGCCTGGCTGGGCGCCTTTACGCCACGGGAATATGGCCATGTGATCTGAATTTAATGAATGGCTGAGCACTGCCTGTGATTAGCTGAGCGCTCAGCCAATCAGACCCAGCCCTTTCAGGAGGCGGGGATTTTAAATCCCCACCTGCTAAAAGAACTTCATTTCAGTGCGGGGGACCAAACGGCTAGACACTTCGAGCCCCGACAGCGGCGGAGAGGTGAGCATTTTTTTTTACAATACCTAGGTTTGATTTTTCAGGGAAGGCTTATATTTAAAGCCCTTCCCCCAAAATCATTGCAGGGGTTGCTGGTATCCCATTGCCTTCAATGGGCCGCCAGCAGCAGTCGCGGCCCCATTTAAAGTAATGGGTATGGATCCTTGTTCATGTGTGTTTTGACACGTGTGTATATGTGCAAATCCACACTCGTGTGAATGAGGCCTAAATGTGTTGCCATATTGCCTTCCAAAGTATCCCTATAACACTGCTGGCCACACTTCCCCCACAGTGTCCTATAATAGTTCTAGCTACAGTGTTCATCAAAGTGCCCCTATTATAACAGTGCCAGTCACAATACCTCCCACAGCCTTCCAAGACAGCACCAACCACGATACTCTTATAACAATGCCAGTCACACTGTGCCCTCTGATGCCCCAATAGAAAAGGTAGCCACATTACCCACTGCAATGCCCCATAAAAGTACTAGTCACAGTACCCACCAGAGTAGTCATTTAAAAGTCCCTGTTAAAATACTCCTTTAACAGTGATAATACCAATTCTTACCACAGTGCCCCCATCAAAGTGTCAGCCAATAACAGAGCTCTACCAAAAAATGTCCCACAGCTGTTAATTTTTGCATGGTGGCTGGTGCCTAGTGGTGGATCCTGTGACTGCAGCTTGGTAGATGATGTGCTGGAGAGTAATCAGCTTCGCTATCATTTGCACTGCTTATTCCCTTAAGGACATGGTTTTCAATTTATTGTACAGGTAATTATGGATATGATGATTCCAAATATGTGTTTTTTAAAAACTTTTTTAAAATACAAATAGGGAAAAGTGCACAAAAAAGTTTTCTTTTGTTGTTTTAACGTTTGCTTCCCCCCCCCCCCCCCATTTTTTATTTCTCTGTATGGGACTTGAACTATAACAGCTCTTATCGCTATGATAATGCATTGTAGGAATTCTCTACTGCAATGCCTTATTGCTTACAGTAGCAATCATAGGCAATGGCAAGCCAGGACGCCAATATGTGGCGTCCTGCTTAGCCCTACTCGATGTAATGACATTACAGAGGGATCACGGCATGTGGGGGGTTAACAGCGGGGATCCCTGTTCTTATCTATTCCCACTGTTGCAGTGGGAGGTTGGCTATCAGTATCAGACGGCTTCCACCATGGGATGGTGCCGGCTCAGCTTCTGTACCCGCGCCATCTACATGACATAAGTTTACGTCCTGTTGCGTTAAGTACCCCCAGACAGGATGTAAACTTATGCCCTGTAGCATTAGGGGATTCAATAGCGCTATATGGGACCATTTTAACTGCTGGAAGGAGCCGAAAATGGATGACAGAGCAGAAGTGATTTGAAGGCAAAAGTGCAGGTACTCTTCAAGCACAGGCGCTAAAAAAAAATGTCTTTTTCATATTTCTTATTCTAAACTTTTGCATGCTACTGTGTAGTTATTTTTGTTTCCTGTCTACATTTAACCTACTTAATGATAGAAACTAACATTCTCTCGTGTGAATTAAAAATACATTTATAGGCTATGAATATGTTTTTGAACGAATGGCCTTGGAGCGTTATATAGGAATTGTAATTTAATCTAAATGTGCTTAATCATCTAATAATCTACAGTCTTTTATGATGAAAGTGTGGAGCTGTACATACATCATTGTAACCACCAGGTGGCAGCAATAACTTGACAATCTCATTTTGGTAGTAAGACAATTTCCTATTGCACTGTTTTCTTGGCTGGGTTGCAGTAATAGAATGCTGATTGTAAAGACATGATTCATTTTAATAGTGAAAAATCTTTTGTTGGTAATTTTATTATGAATAACTCGTAAATGTAGCACTAATTGAATGTAGTTACAGCATACTTTTACAACATTTTTTCTGTTATTTTAACTAGGTCTTTGTATATTGGAGTAGTTTTGAAAAGACAAATAGAAGAACGTGCCAAAATAATGGAAGCATTTCTACATAGACTGAATAAACATTAATGGCTATGTACACCATTCTGCAATGCAGTAATTTTGCAATAGGTCTTTAAACATTTGTTGTAATTTTGTTTCTATAGCTCCAATGCTAACCTATGAGTTTCCTAGGTAACATACAGTGATCAAACTCTGTATAGTCTGATCCTTCAGTTATACCTTCTTCCATCATTGCCCTACTTCTTTACAATCTACTGACTGTATGTTAGCATAATGTTTGGAAACAGTTGATAGAAAGTATGTCTGCAAGGTCAGATTATACAGCATGTGCTTGTTATTTGCTACCATGGAGATGCACAGGTCTGCATAGAGCTGAAAACCCAAAATGATAGGACATTTTGAATTAGTTACTTTAAATTTCATTTAAGATGCATTTGGACAATAACAAAAAAATTGCGTAGGTGGATGGAGCTTTTTATACAATTTAATGGTCAATTGTTGGGCTGCAAATCCTACCAGATACAGTGATACACTATTTTCCCCCAAATTATTTTATTTTTGGGTTATTAAGGTATATATACACTAATGTGTAGATTAAAGTGAAAGTTTGTGACCACACTTCATCAACACTGGTGATTGCATGATGCAAGATACAATATATATAGTTGCCAAAAAAAGGAAGTTACCCCTTTGGAATTACCTAGATTTCTGCATTAATTACTAAACTAATAACATGCAAACCATTCTTGTCTTTTACTGATCACATTGGGTAAATATCCGCAGGCAGAGAGAAAAAGTAAGTGAAAATCTGTATTAATAACTTCTGCAAGAGATAATTGGGAAAAGGTGTTTTGGTTAAAGGGGTTTTCCAGAGAAATACTACTGATTGACCTATCCTCAGGATAGGTCATCAATAGTTGATCGGCTGGGGTCCATAGGTCTGGACCCGGAGCGATCAGCTGAGTGGGCGCATACTGTCAGCACTCCAAATACACAGAGGTCAAAGTGAAAGTTTCTGTGCTGACCTCTGTGTAGTGACCAGTGCTTGTAACTGCAGGCACAGCTTGCGTTGATATCAATGAGAGCCGTGCCTGCAGCTACAAGCACCGGCCAGTACACGGGAGGACAGCGCAAAGACTTCCACTCCAAATACACAGAGGTTGGAGCAGAAGCCTCGGCGGCGACCTCTGTATAGTGACTGGCGCTTGTAACTGTAGGCACAGCTCCCATTGATTTGAATCAGAGCCGTGAGTGCAGTTACAAGTGCTGGCCACTACACGGAGACACAGAGCTCAGTGCGGAGGCTTCTGCTCCGACCTCTGTGTATTTGAAGTGCTGACAGCATGCGGTCGGGGTTCCGAGCGACAGACCCCAGCCGATCAACTATTGATGACCTATCCTGATGATAGGTCATCAATAGTATTTTCCATGGAAAACCCCTTTAAGGAAGTGAGATTGGAAGTTTGGGTTTCACAGATGCTTTTTCCATTAAGTAAAAGCTCATAAAGCCTGTTTACTGATAAACCTGTGCTTTGCAAGACAGATTGGTTAGTGTAAACCATGCCTCAATGCAAGCAACTTTGAAAAGACCTCCGAAGTCGTGTTATAGAGACACATGGAGATGGAAAAGGCAAGAAGTATTGCTAAAGAGCTGCATATACATCAGTCCATGCATAGGCAAGTTATCTACAAATGGAGAAAATTCAGGACATCCTGTTAAGATCCTCCAAGAGCACCATGGATGATTCCCTAAGAGCAGGGAGAAAGAACCCAAGGGTAACAGCAAAAGATCTATAGAAAATTCTATAGACTGCAAAAACTTCTGTTCATGTGTCCACTATTAGAAAAACACAGAACAAGAATGGTGAGCATGGAAGGACACTATGATAGAGGCTGCTGCTGACCAAAGAACCATTATGGCCTGTCTCAGGTTTGCACAAAACCACCTGGACATTCTACAGTGCTTCTGAGAAAATGTTCCATGGACAGATGAGACAAAAGTGGAACCTTTTAGTACAAATGTACAACCCCATGCTTGGAGTTAAAGAAACAAAACATTGCACACCAAAACCTCAACTGTAAAGCAAGGTGTAGGGAGCATTGTGATTGGGGGCCGTTTTACTGCCTCAGGGCCTGGATGCTTTGTAATCACCGAGGGAACCATGAATTCTAAGGTTTAGCAAAACATTTTATAAGAGACTCTAAGCTGAAGATATGTGGGATGATACAACAAGACAGTGACCTAAAGCATACAAATAACATATTGGGTGTGTGGAGATAGATTAGATTAGATATTGAGTTGGTGTTGTAGTGTTCATTGTTCACATTAGTTGCCACTCAATTTAATATACAAGGTAGTCCAAAGGTATAGAGACACCCGAATAAATGGAAAACAGTGGTAGGGAACGTCATCCTGTGTGTGGCATGTTGCTAAAAGAGAGGAGGCAAATCTGCGAAGAGAGAGTTCAACATGACGGCCATTTTGAAAGCCACCATCTTGAAACCAAGTTGATATTTCAAATGAGAAGGGGTTCATATGACATGTATCTGAGCTTAAATGTGATATACTTTTATTCCTCCTAAAGTTATTATCAATGTTCTCTTTGTTACAGACACAAATATGTCTGCAAGATTAACATGGAAGGAGAGGACAGAGATTGTGTTGATCTCTGGGGAGTGAAGCATCGAATTTTTTTTTGCAGATTTCAACAGTCGGTACCCTAACATACCATCCATCCATCCTTGCACAGTTTGCAAGTTGCTTGCGAAATTTCAACAAACAGGTTCTGTGTTGGACTTGCCAAAAAGGGGACATAAGAAAACTGCCACAGACAAAGCAACAACAATGGCTGTGTTGGATCCATTTGCTGCATCATCTCAATCAGGACAATCCTCATCGCCACATTGAATTTGCAGAATGGGTGTCATAGCAATTGCAACAGGTCCCACATTTCACAGAGAGAAGTACTGTAGAGTGATGAAGCCAACTTCTACATGAATAGGGAGGTGAAAAAATAAAACCTTCTCAAGTGTTTCAACACTAACCCACACTGAACAGATTCACCAAGCTAGCTAGTGCAAAAAATGACTTAGTGTGGTGCAGTGTGTGGGATACGAAGATAGTGGGCTCATTCTTCATCGGCTGTAACTTTACTGTTTCCAAGTATCTTCAACTTGTGATGAGGTGTTCCCATCTCTGTGCAACAAATATGGCACATTTCCAGTGTTCTTCCGGCAAGATGGTGCCTCCCCACATAATGGATGTAATGTCTGGGGTTTTTTGAAACAGCGTTTTCTGGGCAAGTGGATTGGGCATTGTAGCCTGGTAGAGTGGCCGCAGCGCTCGCTGCATCTCACCAACTTTGGACTAATAGTTGGGGTAATGTCAAGTCCATGGTTTAGGCAGTGTAAATGTAGAGTGTGACGCACATGCAATTGCGGATCTTGGACACCTATGCAAGCATTTCTGCTGAGCAGTTTCTCTCAGTGCATTATGAATTGGAGAAGAGGATAGTCTTGATGATTTGAAACAATAGGGAGCACATCGAGCATATACTGTAGTGGATTGTTGTTGTATTCCTTGTCGCTGAAAAAGTGTTGATAACTTTGGTAGGAATAAAGATACATGAAATCTGAATTCCTTGTCAAATTCTCTATTAGATACATATGTCACATGCACCCTTTTCCATTTGAAAATATCGATTTGGTTCCAAGATGGCAACTTTCGAAATGGCCACCATATTGGACACCACCCCTCTCAGATTTTCTCCCTTCCCCTTAACAACATGCCACATACAAGATAGCATTTCCAAGCAATGTTTTCCATTTATTAAAGTGTCTCCATATCTTTGGACCACCCTGTATAAGGTCTGTTTTCAGGAAGCAAGGGCAAGAAACACATGCCAGGGGGACTTGCTGAACATAGGTTTGAGCTGTAGGCCCCCAAGAGTAGGCTCAAGCATCATCAGTTAGAGTCTGAGGGGAAGGTTTGATGCCAATTGAGAGAGCACGAGTGATCCATGTTAGGTGCTGGACTTGTGTGCCAATGGCTTATGAGTAATATAGACTAGAACCTGGTCAGCTAGAGAGTAATAGTGACCAGAAGTCAGGAGACATATTGTGGGTTTGTGCAAAGCTGAGGAGAGAAGTTGCCTTCCAAGTGGAAATGAGTCTCTGAGAGGGAAGCAAAATGGCTGGTTTGGAAAACAAGGCCCAGAGTACAGTTCATGGGATGGATAGTGAGCTAGAAAATTACTATTAGCAGTCTGAGAGCTGATAGAGTGGTGCCTCTATGTAGGAGGTGAGCATGCTAGTGTTCTATGAGGGTCACAGTATAGACAGAGATGGATGAGGTGAAATGTCAGCTCATGTTATTAACTGTGTAGAGTCTGTTGGAGCTATAGAAATAGTTGGCCCATTTTGGGAACCAGTGTTGGGGGCGAGGGGTGCTGTGCTCAAACCTAGGAGAGGCTGTTGTTAGGTCCTGATTGGTATTCATGGAGGTTCCCTGTCCTTGTGAGATAGCTACAGTATGAACTAGTGACCCTGCAAGGCTGAAAAGTGGTCTGGTAGTACAGTCCTGAACTAGACTAGACTGCGTGGAATACACATAGGAAGGGGAGGCATAGCAGAAGTCTTTGAGAGGGTAAGGGTTCTGGTGAGACAGCTGTCCTACTGTTGGTATGAGAGCGTGGTGAGAACCTGAGGTGTGGTTGGAATTGTTCTGTAGTGGGACGTGCTGATTGGATGTAAGGGTTCTTTTACATAGGACGATCTGTTGGGCAACAGATACTGGAAAATTTGTCCCAGCGATGATTGTTCCATACACAGGAACGAGCATCGCTGACTAAACGGAGGTGGAGAGGCCGGGGATCGTCATTGCAGCCCGCCCAACTCCATTCACAGTAAGTAGGCAGTTGTTCATTAGTGAATGATTGCCTTTTTACATGGAACGATATGTAGTTTAGTTTTCTGCATGCAGAAACTGAATGACCAATGAGAAGTCAGATTTGTATGCCGATCAGTCAGGGCCTGTATTTACACTGAACGATCAGTGGATCAGGGGAATCCGAATGATAATCATTCCGTGTAAAAGCTGCTTAACCTGATAAGGAGATTGAACAAAAAGAACAGCAACCGAAAGACAGAACCCTTGAGATGCAGGAAAATGTGACCAGAAGAGGGCGGCACTGAGAGCAAGCCCTGTAGTGGAGTAAGATTGACACTAAACATGTGGTGGGAGTTTAGAGCTTGGTATGAAATTTTGTGATGTTACATAGTCTGGGTGTGTCTCAGTGAGATGAAAAGAGGCCTTTCAAAGATCTCTGCACAATTGTTCTGGGATTTATTCATCAGTTTGTTTGTAACATTAAAGAAACTAAACTCATTAAATGAACTGAACTGAAACCAGCAAGATTATTGTGCCTCTTAAAAGTTGACCATAACACATTGATTGCCACTTGCAATTGTGCTTAGTAAAGTACACTATCACATTTTTGTTTGGTCTGTGATTGTCTTTATTCTTAAAGGTGTAGTATAGCAAGTTTAAAAAAAATAGCCTACGTGCCTTGCGCTGGTGTCCACCTCCCCACCCCCGAAAATCGGGGTAGGACTTATTTTCGGGGAAACCTGATAGTACATGTACATGGGACGACGGTCGTCTAAACAAGCGCACAAATGGAGAACATTTAGAAAGGCAGATCATCACTGAGAATCGCTCCCTTCTTGCTAACTTTTCACTCAGTGCTCCCATTCTATAGGAAGCACTGAGCGGGGAGCGTTTAGACACAGAGAGAAGTCAGCAGATCAGCAATGATTTTTATGCTGGTTGAAACTGAGCAAATGAACAGTAAATAAATAGTGCATGATGGCTTCGCATGTAGACGTAATGACTATCGTACATTTTCGTTAATTTCAACGAACATTGGAAATCAATAAAGCCTAAAGAAGACATTTATTAATACCCTGTTATATGGAAAAGCTATGACTGCACTAAAAAGAGCAGTGCAGACACAGCTGGAGCATCCTATTTAGCTATGCTGTTAGCTAGCGGAAGATGCATTTCTCAAGACCGTCTTCTTGAACAGTTGCTGCATAGTTGAAGACAAGTTTTGTATGAAGAGTGTACAGAATAGGCTACTAAAACCTATTGCAAAAATGCTTACAATCACCTATTCTGAACATAAAATAAAAGCACAGTGACTCTTTAATTGAAGTCATCAAATGAAAAAAAAATATTGCAAGAAGGGACATCTAAATAGATTCTTCTAAGGACTTGTTTCTGGAGCAACACCTTTTACAAAAACAATGCCTTATAAAAGTTTACTGCTTTTGCAAAATTGGATTCATTTAGCGGCTGAGGCCATTGTGCTCATCATTTGGAAACAGATTCTCATAAGGACATGTTCCTTGTTGCAATACTGTATTTTATTCATTTGTTGACTAAAGTTATTAGACATATTATATAGTTTTACATTATAGTTATTTTTAGCAATGCATGTACCTAGTCAGTTTAACTTGCCATGCCTTGCCGTGGGGGCGCCACAACAGTTTTTATTGCTGTGTCTTGTTGTTGTTTATTTGCTGTATGTCTCCCAAACCTAGACCTTTAATAGTTTTATTTTGGGGGGGGGGGGGGGGGGGGCAGGGAGGTTCACTATACTGTGTGTATGGTATTATACTAATTGGTTTTATTTTACATGTACTTATATTTTATAATTAGATTTTTGTGATGCAGGACATAAAATTTACTTTTTAAAAAGTATTTGTTTTAATCAAATTTCAAGCATTTAAATATCAGTATTTAGATCAAGATGTATTAGAGCATACCAAACTGTTCAGGTAACTGTTCAGAATAAACTGACATTTGTGTGTGCATGGGCAATCACACTGTATCTGGCCACTATATCACCAGTGTATGGTATTTTCCCCTCTGCAGGCTGCATTTCTTATTTTCAATTTTCTCTGAGCTGGCGGCTGGAGCCTAGCTGCTATGATGTTGTCTTTCCTACACTACACACACAAATAACAGCCACATGGAGGACACTTGAGGATTATTGAGCAGCATAGATGTGATTTCACTAGCTGCAAATCTGGCCAGCTTCACATGACCGGATTTTTATTGCGGAATCCACATATAGGAAACACAGCAATTTGCACACATTGAAAGGTATGTACTTTCGCTTTTTCCTTCACACTTGCAGACACAAATTGCATATTCCGCAAGTAGGGGAAAAGTCACAACATGATCAATTTTGCTGCTGACTCCGCGTGAACGGCCTCCATTGATGTCAATGAAGGCCGTCCGACCTGAAGCCCATACACAACTGACATTGCGAATGAGTCACAGGTAGCCGCGTCATTGCCTAGTGATGGCATGGGAAATGCAAAGATTCTTTAAAAAAAATCTGTACTATGCATGACCACCTGCAAGCCTCTGCGGTCATCTGCATAACAGATTTTGCAGGTATGCGGGGTCGCCTGCCGGTGTTACAGCCAGTTTCCACTGCGGTATCTGACCTGGTCGTGTGCAGCCAGCCTCTCTCTGTCACAGCTGTGTACGTTTCTGTCTTTTGTAGCTTACTCCTCTCCCCCTCCATAGATTTCTATTGACAGCATGAAACAACACCCTCTGCATTTCCTGTTAGCTGGCTTGCTATCTCTGTTACTAGAGATGGACTTCATCACCTTGAACAGCTAGTTTGAAGGAAGGAAGACACTTAAGGCCCTTTTACACACAACAATAATTATTGTTCAAAATTCGTTCAAAAGCCATCTTTTGAGCTATAATCATTGCACTTTGCATCCATCGCTGACTTTAGCTCAGCTTAATATCCGTTGTCCCTGATAAGAGGGACTGCACGCTGAGTTCTCTGCGAGCAGCGCTGATAACATTCAGCTGCTGTCCCGCTGGAGAACAATAGCGATCTATTTATAGTTCAAACGCATTTTATTTGGTCGTACAATCAATCAATAAGAACAGCTTCTTACACATAGTTATAGCAAAAAAGAATAAAAAAATCTTCATATAACCTTCACTATATGAGTATCGAGTCTTCCATATATAAAAGCATATCCAACAACAACAAAATAGTTTGAGGGTGTCCACGAATGGAAAGCCTCTCTGTGCAGGTATAAAATATGAGGACATAGAGTAGCGAGAAACAATCAAGAGTTCAAGAAAAAGATAAAGAAAAGTGAAAAAGAAAAAAAAAACAAGAATAAAAGAAGAAAAGCTCCTCCGTGTTCGGCAGGTCGGGCCGCCCGCCTCTGATTATATCATCTGTTGCTAGTTTCTTACTGATTTAAGGGTAAATTTCCCCTCTAAGGAGCCAGTCTGGAAGTTGACTGGAAGAACGTAGTGTTAGCCATATCGCCCAGGTTTCATAATACTTTTGAAATCTGTTGTCATCTGTAGCTGTGGTTTCTTCTAATTGTCTCAGCGTGTCCACAGCTTCCAACCAAAGTACTCTGGATGGGGTTGTTATTGATTTCCATAACCTCGCGATTACCAGTCTTATGGCCAGAATGAAAAATCTTAGTAATCCTTTTTTTGTACCTGAGATGGAACCCTGGAAAATCGACAGAAGTGCCAATTCAGGGGAGAAGGTGATCCCAGGATGCATCAGCGCGTTATAAAGTTTATTTACATTTGTCCATAGACTATGGATCAAAGGGCACGACCACCATATGTGAAGGAAAGTACCCTCCTCTACTAGGCATCTCCAGCATCTATCTGATTGCCGTGGATATATCTTGGCTAATTTAGATGGAACTCTATACCATTGAGAGATCAATTTGTAATTTGTTTCCTGAAGTTTGTTGGAAATAGATAGCTTATGTGTTAAAGTTAGAGCCTTCACCCAATCTCCTTCTGATATTGGGTGCCCAAACTCCCTTTTCCAGCGTGATTTAAACCCCATTTTATCGTCCTTTGTCTCCTCTGCTAGCAAGATGCGATATGAGCTAGAGATTTCAGCTTTAGGTGGATCAGTTGCCACACACAACTCCTGAAACCTGGTCAAAGGCCTACTCAGTTGTCCCATTGTGCCCAGGGAGCAGACATAACTACAGATTTGGAGGTTCTGAAACCATGCTCCGGCCCCCGGTCCCCTGGATTCCAAAATGCTTTGTAGTGCTTTTTATGTTCGCATTCTCCAGCAAATCTCTGATATGAGGTGTCATAACCCCCAATTTGGCCTGCAGAGAACCATCATCTGTTGGAATTGGTAGTCAGACCAATTGGTAGTTTAAATTTAGAGATCAGACCACCTGCTGTTCTCTAAATGCATGCAAATGAAGCTAGTTAGCTACTAATGGGCTGATTAGCCCATTAGTACCTAATGCAAAATGATCGCTCAAAACTGTCAGTTTCTGACTAATTTTGAGCGATCATCTGTGTGTGTAAATGGGGATTTAGTGGCCAGTACTTTAGAGGGATTTTTCAGCACAAAAATCATTTTAGGTAAATACAGAGATTTTGCACTTTTGCTAGTTACAACATTAGTGACTGCTTAAAGACCCTGAGAAATACACGTTTTAGGCTTATACACGCAGGTGTATTTTTCCTCAGTATTTTGTGATTCAAAGCCAGGAGCAGGTACAAAATACAGAAGAAATGCAATTCTTTCCATTATATTTTCCCTCTGTACGCTCTGCTCCTGGTTTTGGCTCACAAAATACTGATGAAAAATACACCCATGTGAATAGGCCTTTAAGGTGTGTCCAAACATTTGACAGGTATTATATCTTTATGGATCAAAAATGCAGATTTGTTGATTAGTATATACTAAATGTATATATAAAATATAGAGTAGTCAAGTAGATGTATTTGCACAGATGCAGGCAGTGTTTTGTAATTCATGGTCTTGAAAGGAGACAAAGAAATCCCATTAAATGACTATATTACAAAATGTTTTTGCATCAGAACATTTCTCAGTTGGCAAATATATCTAGAGAGATATTTTAAAGAAAGTATGTTTTCTTGGGATTTATTGTTATTGCGGTCAATAGATACAACTCTTGAGCTAAAAGAACATTATGTTTTAATAAGCATTTGGGTATGAATTGTAAAACTAAGCAATAATAAATAGAAGTTGCAGCTGCCAAGTAATAGAGAAAGACAGGAAAGTGGAACAGCTGCCTCCTTAATCAAATTGTTTAGGAAGAGTATATGGATAGCTGGTATAGACAGATGGCAATGCCTGAGGGATGTGTCTAGCTGGATAAAAATATGATGATCTTGAGCTGCTAGTGTTGCTATCTTCAATTACTAAATAGAAATAACCCACATATTTTATTCTATAAGAAAATCAGAATGCATATAGAGGTTAAGTTTGTAAAGATTTTAAAAGGCATTATAAGGTGGATGTACCATCTATCCCATAACAACAGTATCAGTAAGTCAACCATTTAGTGCCAGCAACACTTTCACCTAGTATATGGATACATGAAGTTAGAGTATGACCTCCTAAACTTAATGCCCAATGCACACGGGCGTATTTGCACTGCGGGATCTGGAGCATTGAAAAATGCATTTCCATGCCCACAAACGGAAATCAACTGCGATATTCCCCTCACGGGGTGGAAATCGCAGCATGTCCTACTCTAGTGTCCTACTCGGAAAGGCTCGCACTATCCATTGCATCGCCGGCCCGGCGGCTCTGCACTGAGCATTTGCGGCTGTGCGCCAGCTGGCACATCCGCAGAGCAGAAAGAAGACTGTAACAAACATGATCAAGGTTATACATAACTATGAGGCACACCATGCAGCTGCAATGAGACCCCAGGAGAGAGGGAGATTAGCCCTGGTTGATGACATTTCGTTTGTAAGGTCAGGTTCACACAAATGTATTTTGTGTGCATTTATGCATCCATAACATTGACGAGTATCCTGGCTCGACCAATGGGCTGATTGACCCAAACTCAGAACATCATAGTTTTCTCTGATGCGCTGAGTCTGGGTCAGTAGACCCGCAGTCAAGCTGTCAGGACTCGAACCAGGAACCTCTTGCACTATCCAGCCTGTGGACAGTTCCTCTGCATGACTCTCAGTCTTGTTCCCTGATCCCAGTTATCTAGCTCTTGTCTCCTGGTCCTGACTCCACCTCTGTTCTTGATTGTACTTCCTATAAAAACCTGGCCTTGCCACTCCCTCAGAGCATTTGATCCAGCTTCTCTTCTGCATACTATTGCTACAAGACCTCCCGATACCAACTTTTCGCTTCCCTCCTGACTACGTTACCTGTTTCATCCATTTGTACTGCAAACCTAGACCTCATGTTGCTGACTTCTGGCTTCCCTCCTGACTATGTTCCATCTGTACTGCAACCGGAGACTCCCTGATAATGACTCCTGGCTATCCTGGAGTGACAGGCATGGCTACTACACCCATGGCTCCTATCCAGCGCTGGTAAGACGCTACACTGGTGGAAATACTAATTCATAAATACATTGCAAAATAAGTTGGCGCTATACAAATAAAGATTATTATTATTATCTGTGAAACTGATCTTAATCAGAAGAGAAAACCTGTACATGACTTCCCTTTCTACAGGAACTCGATTGATAGCAGACAAAATGGAATTGGCCCAAGGTCATGGCAAAATGGTTTAGGGGGAACAAATTTTAGGCCTTTTTATCTTGTTGGTAAAACTTGGAACTATAATAGGAGGCCCATTTTGATCTATAGATAGATTGACAAGACACTGACAACACTTACAAATTCTTTCTCCCGCGTATGTTTTGCCTCAGCTTCTTTCATCACCTCTTGGGCCTGCTCCAGCCTGGCATCCACTAGCTTCTGCTGGAGGTCTTTCTGTTTAAACATTTGATCCAGGTGCTGCAAAAATTCAGAAAAACTTATGAGATAATGATTATACAAAAAATTCCATTATGCAAACATTTTGCAGGAAAACCAGACTTGTCTTAATATAGTCTGGGGTGTAGTATCTGATGAGGGGGAGGGGCTTATGGCACCATTGAATTGTAACATGCTTCCTTGTCGTGAAGTTTGCAGATCCCGTGGGACAAGGTACAACCTGGCTAGAGATCTGGGTGATGCAGGGTCAAGTATTCGGAGTCCTAAGTGGCAACACATGAAGAAAAAAATTGACAGATGGCAGTAAGTGCAGACACCAGTCTGCACCAATCTTCAACTATTGGACATCAGTCACCTAATTATGTTGCCCTATGTAAAGAGCGCTTTCCTAGCCTCCCCTGCCCTCAGTGGTGATTGCCATGCTGCTGTATATAGACTGATACACAGCAGCCTGTCAATGCCTGTTGGGAAAGTAGGTTAGAGAGCACTCTGCCCATGAATACAGCAAACTCCATTGTATTCTTTGTTCATTTTCATTAGCCAAGCTTCACACAATTTTCTTGTGCCATTTGGCTAATAAAAGACCAGTCTCCATAATTTGCTGCTCCTGACATAAGGCAGTATATATAGATCTCATTTAAGCAGAGACTGAGAAAGTGGATGGAAAACCCAAAACAAAATTTGGGCTACTACTCAATTAATCCATTAAGGGGTTATTCCAAAATTTACTGTTTTCCCTTATCCACAGGATAGGGGATAACTTTATGATCAGTGAGGGTCTCACTTTTGAGACCCTTACTGGTCCAGAAAATGGGGGTCCTTTGTCCCCACTCCCCATCACTGCAGGCTCACTGCACCCCTCGCAATGAGGAGAAGATTGAATGGAGCTGCAGACATGCATGCACAGTACTGCTCCACTCACTTTCAATGAGCCTGACGGAGATAGCTGAGGTACAATGTCCTTCAGCCACACTGAAATAAATGTAATGGTGGCTGTGTTTGCTCAGCCATCTCTCCATCAATATGATGTCACTGCAGGTAGGAGAACCATCCCTGTAATGATGAAAAGAGGGGAAACGGGACTCCCATTCTCAGCAATAAAGTTATCCCTTATCTTATAATGTTGATTTAGGGATAACCCCTTTGATAATTAGCTTTAAAGGCAAAAAAATATCTTGATATATTCGAATAGTTATTAATTGGCCATCATATGTGATCAGTTGGGGTCTAACCCCAGGGAACCTGAAGAATAGCCAAGGTTAAGAGTCACATAACTGCTTTCACAGACACCGCAGGGTGTCAGTACATGTGGCCGTCTCTGGTACTGCAGCAATGTTCACTTGCAGCTCAGAACCCCTTCATTCTGCTGACTGGTGGGTATCTTGAGGGTCAGACCTCCACTGATCACACAATGATGGCCAATCCTAAGAATCGGACATCAATGTGTATTCCTGGAAAATCCCTTTAATTCTTAAGATATAGAAACATTTTCAAATACAAAAGCTGAATTGTTGACACATCTGTACTAATAAATTTTCTATTACAGCTCAGAAGAAAAACAGCCATAAAACATCTAGCAATCCAATGCAGATGGCAATCTATCAAACTGTCTTTGGATTTACAATTATGGCTGACAAGTTATTTGGTATGCTAATAGCACTACAGGATCACTAAAATCCTGGATTATTTCCATATGCAAAGAACATTTCTGAAATGCGATAAATAAAAGTAATGTCTAACAAATGACATCCATAGGGTAATATACATAAACAATTATTTAACAATCTTGTAATATATCAATAGTGGACTGTGTTCGTCGAGTCAGTTACATTCAGTTTATATTCATCATATGGAAGCCATTTATTTCTATTACACATCTAACAGTGTTTGGCATAATTGTATAGTGCACCTGTTGTGATCATAAATCCAGCAATATCAATATAAAACTCCATGTGGACTGTAAAGCTTTTTATTGCCTCCCTTTACAGGTTTGCTTGTTTTCAATGAAGATTGACAGCTAGGGCAGCTGTTCCACCTTACCTCTTCTCTGACTTCATATTGGCCAACGATGCTCTTGAGTTTCTCTGCCAGCTCGGCATTTTCCTGGCACAGTTTAGTGTTTCTGTCACTCTGCTGCTCTATCTGACTCTGGATATCTGCCAGTGTTATCTGGAAATGGTTAGTGATTTCTTTCCGTTTTTCTTCTTCTTCTCGAGCTCGTTGAATGGTCTCCTCCTAAAAGCAACATTTCCCAATAATATCACTTGCAGGAAAGTATTTAGATTTAATTGGATGTTATTATATGGTACTGAATATTTACATTTGGTCATTAAAATGTAGTTTACACCCTTAGACACCAATTTACTTGCTTGCAAATATGTCTGAAACTTCTACTTACATCAATGATTGCTATTTATGTATGTGCTTGTGTATGTAGTTATACTAGCAGGCTGTTTATTTGTTTTGCCCTTTGATATGGGATATAACCTTTCTCTGGTTACAGCTGAGGTACGTTATATCTCAAAGAAACAGACTTGTTTTATATAACGAGGAAACATACTAGAAAAATAAACATTTTGTAATAAAATGTCAGAGTGCTTTCACATCCCCAGGTGTATTACCTTTGTAGAACCTTTTCCTTCAATGCTCAGTTGTTTGTGCTGAAGACCTCTCTTTCTTCCTAATTCATGAAGTTACTATCATTGTCTACTGATGTAGTGGAAATGCATCCCAGTCACTGTTCCCTGATTCTACAAGACTTCTAGTTCACGCCACACTTTCCCTTCTTCCCTTTCAGATCACTCCTGTAGTCACATGCCTTATAGGTCTCCTCATTCACTTACTGTCTAGGTGCTCTCCCTAAGGAGAAAAGACACCCGTCCTGACCAATATCACAGGCCTCTCGTTAGCCAAGCCAAAAATCTACTGCACACTGATGAGGGGCAAACACCGCGAAACAGCTGTCTGTGCATGGATTCTGGCTTGGCTTTCAATTCCCAGTCATTGTTACAAGGCTTGTATAAAGAGTCTAGCATTAACTTGCAGGAATGCTGCCTTCTAGTAGGTGGCGCTGCGAAAGTATTGTTCTATCTTCCTTATTCTCACATAACACAAACTACCTTCATGAATCAATTCTGTAAAGCAGGACTTTGTTAGCTAGTAGATTCTCTCTATAGACACACAGACAATTTGTGATTACTTGTTTGTGTAAAATACTGGAAACTAACAGTATTAAAATCTAAAGTGTATTAATATATATTTAAAATATCGGAAGATACATCTCCATTGGTATCATTATAGTATACAAAGACAGAAAATAGCTTTATTTACAATTATGTTTCAATCAGCATAACACAGTCACAGTCAACATTACTCAATCCCCATTGCACATGAGGTTTATTTGCCAAATTTGCAAGCTTTCAGCTGTATGCAATAAAACAATCAAACCAACAGCTCAACACAACTAGTATAAAAAGTGGTTTCTCCTCATTCAACATAAAATGACACTTTTAATGACTATACACTTAGTAGAACACTTTTTTGATGTTATGATCTGCTGCGAATATGATGCATAGCCAGTAGGGATGAGCGAACGTGTCCGTTACGGACACATCCGCACCCGGACACCGGCTTTGCCGAACACTGCAGTGTTCGCGCGTAAGTGTCCGGGTGCCGCCGGGGGGCGGGGAGATGCGCGGCGGCGCGGGCGGCAGTAGCGGGGAACAGGGGGGAGCCCTCTCTCTCTCCCTCTCCCCCCCACTCCCCGCCGCACCCCCCCGCGCTGCCACGGCGGCCCCCGAACTTTTTCGCCCGAACACTGAAGTGTTCGCAAAGTTCGGTGTTCGGGCGAAAAAGGGGCGGAGCCGAACGTGTTCGCTCATCTCTAATAGCCAGACATCAGCTGACAGCGTTCCAAAGGAATCCTAGCCCTTTCTTCATGGGCAATGTCCTCCAGTTTACTAATATTATTGGGTTTGCATTCTGCAACCACTTGCTTTAAATCCCACCAAATATTTTCTATGGGGTTCAAGTCCGGCAACTGTCATGACTACTCCAGAGTCTTCCAGAACTTCTTCTGAAAGCAAGCCTTGGTGGAGTCTGAGGTATTCTTGGGATCATTGTCCTGTTGGAAGCTCCAATGATGCCCAAGCTTCAGGTTCCTCTCAGATGGCATGATGCTTTCTCCTAGGATTTCCTAATACTTGATTGAGTGCATCTTGCCCTCCACATGCTGCTGGTTTCCAGTGCCAGAGGAAGCAAAGCAACCCCAGAGTGTCACCGAGCCACCACCATGCTTCACCGTAGGCTGAGTGTTCTTTTCAGCATATGTTTCATTCTCACTCTCCCAGATATACTGCCTGAAAGCTCCCATTTTTTTTCACAGTCTACAGAACAGAATGCAAAACCTTCTATGTCTTATTTACATGGTTTAGAGCATATTAGGGCCAATTTTCTTGTGCTTTTGGGTCAGTAGAGGTGGATATCTTGGATTTTGGGCATGAAGACCTTTGGTGTTTAGTATGTGCTTTACTGTGCAAATGGAAAACTTAGTACCTGCTGCCACCTAATCTTGTTGCAGGTTTTTTTTACAGTCCATTTAGGGTTTTTCTTAGGAATCTGGTGTCAGCGAGTGATGGCTTCCTCTTTCTGCTATATCTAGGTAGCATAGCCAGTGTTCCTTTAACTTTGAATTTGCAATTTTGCTACCAGTTGTATCACTATGAACATTCAGTGCCTTTGCTATCTTTTTGCATCCTTTTTATTGTTTGTGCAAGACAATCATCTCTTTTCTTAACTTCCTGGACGACTGTCTAGACCTAGTTATATTTCTAACATGCAGTCAAACATCACAGTCAACAAAGCAGTAGCTAGTTCAGCCATTTGATGTGTTTTATCTCAAGCACACCTGATGCAACTAATAAAGCCCATCATTAGTTGCCTCAGGTGAGCTTGAGACAACACATGATTTGCAAATGTGTAGCTTTATGAGGGATTCTGTTAAGGGGATTGGATACTTCTGAGACTGCAGAAGTCATTGAAAGTGGCATTTTGTTTTGAATTTGGAGAAACCACTTGTTATATTAAAGGTGTTGAATTATTTAAGTTGTTGTATTGTTATTTGCAAACAGCTGAAAGTTTGTAAATTTGGCAAATAAACCTAATTTGCAATGGGGGTTGAATAATTTTGATTGCAAATTTGAAGCATGAAATATGGTTCACTAGTCAAATCACTTATGTTTACTTGTACAGATAACTCAAAAAAATGAACACCAAAAAAATTCCCTCCATACATCAGAAGTTAAGTGAGGCAGATACTGAGCAGGACGCCTTTTGCACATCACGTGACTTCAACATACTCCATTGATTTCAATAGAAGGTGGAGCTGCGAGGAACAGGGAGGCTTATCAAGCAATGCGTTGTAAAGTGACCTCAGATGCCAATTTCAGCCCAAGCCACTGCCCAAGATGCAGTCTGCATGTCTGTATTTATAGTGGGATATAAATAATGAATCTTTATTTATATATTGCATGCATATTATGCAGCACTTTTCAAGTCAAAAATGCGTTGCATCGCATCTGTAAAATTTCGATACTCTCACGCCAGTTTCATGCACGCTAGAGAATTGGAAGTGTTTCTCATTAATTTCAATGAGAGACCTTGCATCGCACTCGCATGCACATCATACAGCATGCGAGAGCCGTGCGATGCATTAAAGGTCCTATTGAAATCAATGGGTGATGTGTTCCAAGGAGTGCGAAGAGATAGGACAAGGCTTGATTTTTTTCCTGCACTGCATCGCTCATGTATATGATTCCAAAAGAATGGGGGTCATATTTGCGTGTCCCGCAATGCACAAATCTCGCATGATTCATCCATATGAAAGTGACCTTAGGCCTTTCTATTTTCATACAACCAGTAAATCTGGTTAATTCCAGTACAGAAATGTGTTGAAAGGACAGGGTGAGTCAGGGTATGCTTAGGGAATGCTCCCTGCATAGGACTGACCATCCTATTTGTCAAGCAAAAGCAAGTTGGTGGAGTGGTTAGGGACATTAAGGGTCCTGGAATTATAAAATCTATACAAGTGAACGTAATTGATTTGACCAGTGAGCCATATCTTGTGCTTTATTATGCTGATTGAAGGATCTTAATCAATATGGCTATTTTTTCTGTCTTTTGTATGGTAAAGTGATACCAAAGTATTATATATATATATATATCTTGCCAAGTTGGGAATACCTCTTTAAGCCTCCTATAATAATGAAAGGAATAAAGCGCCATAAAGATCAGCTATGTCAAGTCATGGCATATTAATAGCTTCCACTGAATTGTATTGCAGTGGATAAGAAAATGATCAAAGCCAGAAATCAGTTTCCATCTATTTTTGAACCATTTTTAAACAGAAACCTGGAGTCACAAATATGAATGTATTTTTCTGGGTAATATTTCTGGGTAATTTGTTACTATCATTTAAATTCTTGTTTGTCATCGGCTTCCGATTTGTTTTCTTAAATTGTGACTGATAGGAAAATACATGAAAATAGATACGAATGTCATTTGTTTTCCTGTCAAAATCCATTAGTACGCAACAAAAAGATCTGTGAAACTATTGCTGAATGTCACAACAATGCGAAGTGGTGTAATTGCTTAATGTACTCAGTATATAAAACATAATGTCAATTCTTTAAAATTGCAAATATAAAGAATTCCAGGAAGGTAACTGAAGTGCTTTGCAAGTGTATGTGTGTAAGAATAAACTGCAAGCTACATGGGTACAAGTTCAAACAACCTGTTTGTTGAATATGTTTTTTTGACCCAAGTTAACAATCAGATCCTAAAGAATTTAAGAGTTAGCTAAAGAAAACTTTATACATCTCTCACTATCTGATTCTGATCCTGCCGTGGCCTAAAAGATTATGTACTGCAACTGCACTGTGTAAAACCTGACATATACTAAGCTTTCTTTCTATAGTACTGGAGCATATATTGGGTCTATATAAATGATGGGAAACAAGAATACTAAGAGAGAAGTACTGTAAGGGTATTTTCATTGCATTATCCGCGGCGTTAATCCGGCCGTGGGGAACGCAGTGTAAGCTTTCCATAGCGTTGCTATAGAAAGCGCTTCCCCACTGTCCATGAGCAGAGAATCATAACAATTCTCCGCTGTCAGCCTATCTGGCAGATAGGCTGACAGCGGAGATCCATCTTCCGGCTCCTGCTCCCGGGCGGTGACTCCAGCAACGGAGATCCGCCACGGGATATCGCAATGCCCGTGGACAGGCAAAGGAAACAAAGGAGGCAGCAAGAAATAAAAAAAGAATGAAACAAGAAGGCAAATATAGTTATATTTACCCTTCAGAGCATTTATGTATAAAGGAATTTAGCCTTCCACAAATACAAGTCTGTTACAGTAATCCTTAAATTACAGTGGCCTCAGGTCACAAAATATCATTCACAAGCCATCATAACTTGAAAGTCAACTTACAATGTACTCAGGGTCTTTCTAGAGATGGGAAAGGTAGTTATTTACTCTATCACCAGCTCACGAGGATGTGATTGTTCTCAGTCAGAGAAACCAAGTAATCTTGTAGATATGATAACTTTTAATGGATAACAAAAATACATGATGTTATAGTGAGCTTTCGAACCTACTCAGGGTTCTTCCTCGGGCTTATCTCTGCATAGGTTTGAAAGCTCGCTATAACATCATGTATTTTTGTTAGCCATTAAAAGGTATCATATCTACAAGATTACTTGGTTTCTCTTGCTGAGAAAAATACTATTTTGCTCTACTGGCTAACATGGTACCAAACCTTTTCAGCTCATCAGGGAAACAGCAATTAAGCTCTCCACTCCCCTAGACCTTTAGGGAAGCAGCTATTACCCTCTCAGTTACTCTAGTCTGCATTAACCTCTTTAATGCCCTACACCACCAGGGAAGCAGCTGTTAACTTCTTCACTATCCTAGACCACTAGGAAAGCAGTCATTAAATGGTCACTCACTTTTCAAACAACTTGTGCTTTTATAATAACCAATGTGCTAACTCGCAAAACTCCTATTTACTTTATTGACCTAAGGTGACATTTTTCTGCTGAAAATCCCTCTAAAGTGCTGGCCACTATGGGTCTCCCTTCCTCCCAGCTTGCTGCCCACTGCCTGC
The DNA here is from genome assembly GCF_035609145.1 of Eleutherodactylus coqui. Classification (NCBI taxonomy): domain Eukaryota; kingdom Metazoa; phylum Chordata; class Amphibia; order Anura; family Eleutherodactylidae; genus Eleutherodactylus; species Eleutherodactylus coqui. The sequence continues at coordinate 213,449,235 of NC_089837.1, read as the reverse complement.
TGTCAAGTATGTCACTGGAGAAAGGAGGGTAGCAGTACAGGATGGGGAGGAAGGGGATGAGACATCATGCTCATTGATGTGTATAGGGAACAGAAGGAAGTGAGGATAAGGAGGAGAGAAGGATAGACTTGCACAGACACTGTCTGCAGCAATAGCAAGTGACTGTTTACTCTTTTTATCTATGGAAATTGCATCTCCACTGCTCGGTACTGCAGTAGTGTCATCTATGATGATATCATGTTTGTGTGTGTGTTATGGACAGAAACCCAAATCTGCAGTTCTCTAGTCTATAGAAAAAGACACAGCAGCCAGGATCTTCTCAATAGTTATCAGAGAATTGAACATCAGATCTACACCCTACAGAAGGGGGAAATAGGGAAAATACAGAATACAAGTCATATAATAGCCAGAAATAGTATTATTCCCCATGTACACACATGACAACTAATTCTGAAAAATCATCCGAGAAGTTGGGTGAACTTTTACATTTTCACTATACTAAGACCATTAACAAAGTAGGCACTAAACTCACCACTACCCTAAACCACCAGAGCTGTTGTTATTAAAGTAATGCTCTGGTTTTGGGCCTACATCTTATCTTGGGACCAGAAAGGACAGTTATATTTCCTGCTGTTGGTCTTCGGTGCTGATGCCCTTCTCTGATCTGCTGCTTCCAGGTTCCATTTTCAGCTATCCAAGATAAGCAACACAATCTTCAGACTACTATACCTAAGCCCCTCAGTGCATTGGCAGAGTTAGACTACCAATACACAATACATGCCCTCTGATTGGCTAGAGATACTCACATGATCAGTGCTAGCCAATCAGACAAAAATGCACAGCTTGCATTAGGCATCTAGGAAAATAGAAGTGGCCATCTTGGACAGCTGAAAGCAGGACCCTGAGGGGGTTTATCTAAAGGATATCAGCATAGAAGAACGACCCTCCCCTATCACTTTAACTATTTCAAAGGTATAAGTCCACACCATGTTTAGGAGATCCACTTTCCCATATGTCTTTTTTTAATTAAACATAGGAATAGATCTTTGTACGAGAGAGAAAAGAAGCATGCTATAACATGTTTTTGGGAATGTTTCTCTGATTACTTGTACTTTGGTCTACTCCTAGATGGTGTGAAATTAGCCTTATTTATGCTTATTCAACATGGGCTGAGTTCTCAGACCAGCGTCGTGAGTGCCACTCGATACACATCAAACCAAACTTGTTTAATTTGTTTTACTCTAGCCAAAAATCAGCTCATGGGGAGGAGTGATAGCTAATGCGATTGTTCATCCTCATGGGCCGGTGATTGTTCATCCTCATGGGCCGGTGACTGTTCATCCTCATGGGCCGGTGACTGTTCATCCTCATGGGCCGGCTGTACATCTCCCTGTTCACATGGGAGATGTATTGCTGATCAGAAAAATCTTTTTGTACTCGCATAAATGAGCAGATCAGTCGATGAATGAGCATTGGCTTGTTCCTTGGCTGATTGCTGGTCCCTTTATACAGTCCCATTGTCATGTGAATGAGCGTTTTGAGAAACGCTAGGGCTCAGCGATCAGCCTGTGTAAAAGGCATTATTAATGGTATTGATGGGTCAATAAAGTTAAAAAAGAAGAGCAAAAAGAAGAGCAAGCACACCACAAACGTTTTGATGCAAATAAAACTTGTTTCACTTTATTTTTGTTTCAGGGATATTTTACTGTTAGAAGGGAATTTAAAAGGGGTTTTCGTGACTCTATAAAAAAACTACGGAGCATATTAGCACATGTACTGAGATTTTATTAGCACATGAACTTTTTTTTAATCTATTCAAACTCTGTGCTAGTGCACGTGAGTTCAAAAAATAAAACAAAGCGAGAAGCTATGTCCTGCCCTATCTTTTTGACACATAGGAAAACTATGTGCCAGAAAGATAGGGCAAGTCCTATCCTTTCTCGCGCATACGGTGGTATTAACACACGAGAATCCTACTAGTAAAAACGAAACCATTGAAATTTATGGTTGTGTTTCATCTCGGTTTGCGGCCATAAGTTTCACACTCGCAAGATGAAACAAAATCAAGCCCATGTGTTTAAGACCTCACTCCAATGGCATTCCTCCAGCGCTAGAGCTCTGGTGCCCGCTACTTGCAATCCAGAAGAAGATGGCCGCACATTTTGAAAGTGATCCCTCAGCCAATTGCAGGCTTCAGCAGTGATTGCTCAAGAATGAAAAGCATGTGACCACAGGCCGGCTTCTGGGTTCTGAGCAGTGGGCATCGGGGTTCCAGTGCTGGACAGGGCACTGCTGGAGCATGGGAGTATGATTTTTTATTTTTTTTATTTTATACTGGTACATTTCTAAACCACTTCAAAAAATGTTCTCAGTCCTGGAAAACCCTCTTAACTGTAGCAACATTTTGGACATTTTGTCCTTCGGGCTATGTAATGTGTTTTATAGCTTAATATATGAGTAGCACTGTACCTTGGATACATATTGTATAGTTTGCAAAGCCAGGAAAAATGGCAACATATCAAAAAGACTTTTGAATCACCCTGGATTACGAGAGGACAAGGGAGGAATAAAGTGTAGGCTGAGTGCGACCGAAGTTTTATTTGTATCAAAAAGTCAGTAGTGCCGTCCTCATCTTCTTGCTCTTCCATGATTGAAGTTCAAAGGCTGTAATGACCTGAAATTGCACACAGCAGTCTGACTGTCAAATAGACAGGTGTAACCATTGGTGTACAAAAAAAGGCAAAGTAACTGCCCTGAAAGTAATCCATGCAGTACATACTGCTCTATACTGTACTGGCTTCTACGTGTGCTACATGTACTGTGCTGATTATTATCTGTACTACTATATAGTTTGTGATCTGAATGAATAGAAAGCAATTTTTTGTAATCCGGTTCATCAGAATCCCAGAGGATAACTTTGTGTCCAAACTTTGCATGGACAAACACCACGTTGGCTGTTGATCATTGACTATATGAAAGGGAGAAGAGGAAATTCCAGCAGACATGCTAGGACTAAGATCTGTGTAGTAGACTTGAGACATATAAGCATCCCCTATAGATATTTCTACTGTTGTATTTTTAAAGAAATGGAATAAAGCCTGAAGATTTTATCTTTATTGTGAAGACTAGTTCTGGAAATTCCTCTTCTCTTGTTTCATGTGTAGCATGAAGAATTGGCTATCCTGAATGTGTTTAGTGTGACCTACCAGAGCTCCTCATGCCTGTAGATACTGGAGAGGACGATCTTGCCCATATTAAATACAGCTTATGACTGAGCAAGATACATTTCTGTGCCTCTCTTCTGTTTGCACAATTTAAACTGGGTTCGCACTACGCTCAGCTTACCTCCTGAGGTTCCACCCCAGGCTTTAAAAAGTGTGACTCGGGCCTGAACCCCTAGGATGGAATTATAGACTTTCATCAGTCAAATGGAGACCAATAAGGTCTCCAACTGACAAGGTTTCTGTTCATTTTCATTATATTTGGAGGATAGAATAGTGTAGATTGACCATAGACAGGCACCATTCTGCTTTCACAGAACTTCATAACCTTACACATGCTCTCTACTTGTACTACATGACCTTTATTTATCTCTATTTATCTATACCTGGACTGCTATCTACTGGTACTACATGTATTATACTGTATAATTATACTTATAGTACATGATTAGTTCTGTTCTCTACCCTACTGCATTCCATCTGTATTGCATGTAATGTACTGATCTCTCCCTGTCTTCAATTATCCCCAACAGGTCACGATTTGAGGAAATTCTGTTGAGAGAACACCTGTGGCAATTCCTGAGACACTAAGAATTATTGTACACCACCTGTACAATACTAAGGAAATCCTGAAGATGTGACCTGCGGGGGTACCTGAGGACTGGGGTTGAGAAACATTACATAGTAACATAATATGTTAGGCTGATGGGAGACAATGTCCATCTAGTTCAGCCTGTTTCCACCCCACCTTGTTGATCCAGAGGAAGGCAAAAAACCCCCAAAGAGGCAGAAGCCAATTTAGACCATTTAGGGGAAAAAATTCCTTCCGACACCCTATCCTCCAACACAGAAAGTGATTCATCGGCTTTCAGCATCACGTTATGTATTTTATATTAAAAAGACTTGTATCTCTATTGGTGTGATTAAGTGTCTTTAACTGATTTTTTTCTTATTTTAGGTTGACATTTTAGAGGCTTTAGGGCCAATTACCATTTTTTTCCCCAGAAAGTTATCATCTTAAATTGGAATATTTTCAGGTTGCAATGGTTGTCCTAAAATGAATTAATGTAATTTGAGAGAATGCTTTGTTTGCTATAGATTAATAATGTACTTTGTAAAAATATATATTAAATAAAATGCAATTAAATGAATGAACGCCATTAAAATGTGCCCACAATAAGTTTGACATAAGGAATTCAAACTGCTGTCCAATCTGCTATCAGCTGTGTACATGTAATAAAGTAATATACCTTAAGTGTTTTGTTGTGTCTCTGCAGCTCCCGACACAGGCTCTCCAGTTTGCTTCGCGCAAGGATAGCTTTATTATGATCACTTTGTAGTTGGTCTTTTTCTTTTATAAGTTGAATTTGGCGTTTTTGCATCTGCTTCATCTGCTTTTGCTCTGTACGATGCTCTTCAAGCTTGCATAAAACAAAAAGCACCAATAATACCATGTTATATGAACACAAATAACAGATAATTGCTGTAAATATGCTAGATCAACACTAGATATATTGGGGCAGATTATGGTTTGTTTCAAAAATGCACTCGGATTTTGCTTTCCTGCTTCATTTGGGGAGCAGGATAGGTGAATCACCGCGGCTTAATCGCTCCGTTTCAGAATAGAACCAAACAGCGCCGAACAGACCCCATTGGCTATAATGGGGTCCGTTCAGTTTCCGCTCAGGTGCCAGGAAGAAAAAGCGTTACATGCAGGAGGTTCCAACGCAGATGCAAAACCAGCCTTATTAAGGCATTTCATAAATTGTTCTTAATCAGGAGCCTCATGGAGGAAGATGCGTCAAATGTATTAAGAGGGGCGAGTCTCACAATACATATGAAGTGGAGCATCTTGGACTGTCTATGTGCTGCAATGAAATCTACACTAGCTCATAACTGGAGTAGATTTCTGCTATAATTTATACCACTTTCTAGGACGAATTATAGTAGACCTATTGGGCCACAAGCAGAGATGTTCCTTCCCACTAAGCCCAAAAGTTTTACAAAGGTGCTGAAGGTGGCAGAAAATTAAAAATAGTGGCAAATTTTTTGCACCATTATGGCTTGCACCAAAAACTGCAACTATTACATACCAGAAAACTGGCACATTAAATATGATACAGTTGATTCAGTCCCTAATGTCTCAGTAATTACTACAATACTAATTGATGGGATTTTAATCAACCATCATAATTCATTAGTATAAGTGAATATGTAAAACTGTGTGCTATCTTTGTGGAAACTGACATTTTCTTCACTTTCAAGTAGCCTGTTAATGGTTAGAAAGCTTCTCAGTCACAAAAAAAAACTATTGGTATCTAGTATAAAACAATAAGTACAAGACAGGGAGGAGGGGGATGCAGCTACAGCTCACTAAGGGCTCATGCCCATGAGCATAGGCGTAAAATGCTGTGGGTTTCCCCACACCATTTGTGGATTTGGCCACTGCAGATGTAGGGATCTTTCCCATGAGCGTAGGTGCTTTTACGTGCGCCCACCGGCACCGTGAGAACACATTAACAGGCACACAAATCTAAAGTTTGTGTACCCATTCAGACGGCACGGGCCCCAGCGCATATACGCTGAGGCCGCAATGCCATTTCCTCCCCTTCCCTCTCCCTCGCCGGCTCACCTCCTGTCTCCTTTCCTCCAGTTATTTGCAATAGGAGTGGGTGGGATAGGGGCGAAGCTAAGCACCTGGCCCTTGTCTGCAGTCAGCAATAGGAGGGAGCATTCCACCCCTTCCCATTGCAAACAGCCGGAGGGGAAGAGAGAGGAGGAGAAAAGGGGGAAGAAGTTTAGCAGTCACGCTGATAAACTCCCTCCCACCTTCCTTCTCCGGCCGCTGTCATTGGCTCCCATAGCAGTCTATGCAGCGGCAGACGTATTCTGTCCAGAAAGACAGTTCAAGAACTATCTTTCTTACCCGACGTAAAAGCGCCCGGCGCTATTTTGGCTGGCTGGGTGCTTTTACGCTGTGGGAAAACGCTCATATGATCTGTTGCATTGGAATCCAATGCATTAGATGGGAGCGTATGTTGGCCGGCCATGAAAACGGCGGCCGACATACGCTCCTGTGAATAAGCCCTTGCAGCGCAATTACTGTGGGTTTTCTGTTGCTGAATGCCTGCAGTGATCACGCAGTGTGTGAAAGCATCCAAAAGGATTAGCGCACGTCTCTATATACCACCACAGAAGGCGTGGGTTCCATTTTTGCTTTTAACTTTGGGTTTCTTTATGGAAATAATACAGACATAATTAGGATCATCCTTAAAAAATGTGTGGAAAAAATGGATGAGATCAATAATGGTAGCCAAATGCTTGTGCCTAAAATATGTCAGCACTTCTAAAATTCCACATGCTGAAAATAATATTGTCCTTTGCAGACAGGTTTTTATAAAAATGTGCCTGAAATACTCGGCTTTCCTAATATCTCTTTGCTTCAATATTTCTCAACTGTGCCATAAAGTACTTCTTGTATGAATTCTTTATTCGAACCCTTAAGCTTTATACATTAATATTCAATGGAGTTAGAACTTAAATACAAAAATATTTAAATGACTCTAAAGTGTGTGCAGTAGCCATATGGATAGCTCCCTTATAAAACCAATTATTAGTAAAAACATAACTCAATTGAGACAGTAAGCAAGTACATAACACCTAATGCTTGTCTTATCTCATATGCAATTCATTTGGAAAATATCTCTGCCATTCACAGTTTTAGAATCACAGTTGTTGATTTGCAATCATTACACATGCATATGGAGTAATAAATTGTGACTTAATTACTTTATTGTTCTCATTAACAGAAGAACACATGCCTGGGTTGCATTGTAATACACATCCCACATTTATGTGATACCAACCAGTTCTGCATACTTCTTTGTCAAGGATTCCAGCTTCTCCTCGGGTGTGCTCAGCTTGCTTAAGCTCTGGAGTAGGAGAGCAGCTTCTTTACCTTAAAGTAAAAGGACAGTATAGAATAAATGCAATATATAAGTGCTACAATATGTATACTTGCAATCAAAATTCTTCAACTCTATTTGTAAATCCAAACCAGTGTATAATTACTGCAATGAATGAGTACAGTATTAGTGCAGAATAAGTACAGTTATTTAAAAACCAGATTAGTAATTAGAAACTAGTACTTTATTGACAGCTGAACCTAAATTCTACTCATCATTAATTTGGTACATACATAGAAATTGAGTATAGTGATCTCTAGTGTTGGGAATAAGGGAGGAGGCATCTCAGACTGAGGGACTGATTTTAGCTGGCGTACTATGCGCATAATCCCTGTTCCCAGTCTACTATTACTGATTTAGCACGATTACCAGTCAATCCCTGCCTTTGTTAGTCCCCACTAGCTACGGTGCCATTTTTGGTGTACTAGACACAACCTATTAGGTTCAGTGTCATTCCTAGTACACCAGACACAACCTATTTTTCGCTTTGGTGTCATTTTTTAGTACACCAGACACAATGGAACATTAGGTGGTTCTGGGGGGTTTAGAGGACGCATTCCTCTAACCAACGACTTAAACCAGACACCTAGGTTTTATGTGGTCAAGATATGTGTTTGTCTCTTTAAAGTCTGGTTAATTTGATTTTATATCTAGTTATTAATAAAAGGTAATTTTTAATAGACGGAAAAAGGATCTATACAGTGAAAGGTCTTGATCATTATAAATCGTGATTCTTCTACTACAGTGAAGAGCTATTTGTGAATTAGGTTTAATTTACAAACTTTCAGCTGTTTGCAAAAAAACAAAACAAACAGGAGCAATGTAAATAAGTCTACAGTACTAATATAACAAGCAGTTTCTCCACATTCAACACAAAATGTCACTTTTAAGGACTGCAGTCTCAGAATTCTTCATCCCCTTCATGACTTCTTTAGTATTTAGTAGAGCACCTTTTGCTGTTATGAACTGCTGCTGGAAAAGTACTATATAACCAGACACCAGCTTTGAATAGTGTTCTTGAGGCATCTTAGCCCATTTCCCATGGCCATTGGCCTCCAAGTCACTAATATTCTTGTATTTGAGTTCTGCAGCCACCTTCTTCAAATCTTACCAAATCAAACCTAATTTGCAAATTTCACGCTTCTATGACACCAGAAAGCTACATTAAATAGGGGTGCACTTACTTTTGCAATTAGCTTGAATAATCTAGTTGTGAGCCCTTTACTTTTGCTATTTAGGACCTAAAGAATGGTCGTGACAAATTTCATGTTTGTACAACACCGGGAAGTTAGAGAATTAGTGGTGAGTCAGTGAGTCAGTCAGTCAGTCAGTGACGGCATTCACCTTTATATATACATAGATAACACAGGAACCAACATTGACAGTAGGTGATGGTCACAGCTCTCCTCCTCCTCCTCCCTGTACAAAGACCTCAGCACAAGTTATAGAGAATGAGTAGAACACTCTCCTATTGAAGTCAATGGGTCTCCTCTAGTCTATTATATCTACCACCATGAGGCTGCTTTAAAGCGTATATCTAAATGTTGTTATCTGCAGCTCTCACGCAAGGTGGCTGTTCCATAGTAATATACCAATAATAGCATAACAAAATCTACAAATAGAAAATAAGAACACATTAGAAAAATGTTTCACTATTTTATTTTAATCAGAAAAAAGTGATACTTTTGTTTCTAAGCCATATGGCAAAATATACAATTTTAGAAGTGATGTGCATTTTAGCATGCAATACATAGCTGTTGAATAGCTTAAAATCACTAGGCTTATTCGCTTACTCATATGTTATAGCAGATCCTAATAGGCTGATTTGGTATAGGTAATTATTTAACAGTCTATAGGTAAGAAGGGCTGGAAATAATTGCGGTTTTGTACAGACGATCGAAGCTTTTCTGCCAGGTATAGAAAAGTATCATCTTCTAGCTCAAAGGATACAATTCCCACTAGAGAATCAGCAAGCTTGACATCAGCCATTGTCAGACGTCCCTTATCTGTATATGCTATGTGGATGTCAGAAGAGAAGCAAAGGTGGTTTCATTTGTATTCCATCAGTATGATGATATGTCCAGTGAGGAAGAAGAGATACATCCAGCTTGAATGTTCTGAAGGCAGTTTGCATTTTGTCTTCTGTATTTTGTGATGTAGTCTGCATGTAATGTAACATATTTTTATACATTCATTACTGAAAAACGTTTCATTCTTGTGAGCCGCATTTACACTGACAAATGATTTGGGGGCTTGAAAAATATGCAATCTTACTTTTGAATGTAAGTAATTGCAGCAATGTACTTTTATAGGAAAAGTTGAGCAACAAGCATTACATTTCAGGGATTGTTTCATCTTATTCTAGTTGTTCTGCTGTATTATATGCTATGTTATATGGATGGTTATTAATTACACCACTCATGTCACCTGCACCTCAAATACATCTCCAAAATCTGCCCTATTCTTATGGTACAAACTGCAGAAACATGTTTAGTTTTCTTGTTTAAACTATTGTAATGCCCTTCCTCTTAAAATCTATCTGGAATGCAGCAGGCAGACTCATCTCTCTGTTCAAATGCTACACCAATGCCCCTACCCTCTGCCAGTCACCTCACTGGCTGCCTATCCACAATAGAACACACTTTAAAGGGAACCTGTCACATCCCCACAGCACCATAAGCTAAGTCATTGTACTGTTAGGGGACGTGACAGAGAGCCGGGTGCTGTATTTTTTATACTCACTTGCTCCCGCGATCCAGCGATGCCCCTCACTGAAGTTGGTGTGCAGCACGAAAATCTGGCCCTTTTTAGAGTCCAGAGACATCAGGGGTGAGGGGAAATGCAGTATCTTATGAAATCAGCTGCAGAATTTGCCACTGAATTTCCCGCTGCAGAAATTCTGCAGCATTTCTTTTATGTATAAACATACCGTTTAAGTCATCAGTGTCATTCATACAGCTTTGCACAGTGCTGCACCTCCCTGTATCTCCTCTCTCCTTTCTGTCTACCACCCTACCTGTGATCTCCATTCTGCTAATGATCTCTGAATAACAGCCTCCATAATCTGAACCTTTAAATCCTGTCTCCAAAGCTTTTCCCAAGATGCACCAGTTCTCTGGAATATGCTGCTCCAGACATATAAATTAATCAACAATATTAACACTATTAAGCATGACCTAAAAACACATCTCTTTATGGAGGCCTATCATATTCCTATCTATCTAACTTATTCAAGTGTCTTCTACAGTCTCCTTCAGAACTGGATACTGTCATCCAACACTATCGCCCACCCTCCATGCACTCAAAGACACTTCCTATCTGTACATACACACATACTGGCTAGTGATCAGCACATACAGCTTTATGTATACTACTCTATTCATAGAAAAGATGGCTGGACCATTGTACAGAACAAACACTTTTATCTCGTATGTCATCCCTATTTGAGCAGAGCCCTTGTCCCTATTGTTCAAATTGTTTATTAGTTTAACTCTGTATGTAATGTCTGATTTTGTCTGGTCTTGCATAATGATGAGCGTTTAGCAGAATAATTGTTTTGTGTCAGTATTGGGCCAATTTCACGAACATCATTGTGAATTGGGATGGCCGATTCTGACTCACATTAACGTCAATCAGAGTAAAAATCAGGTTCACTAATTTGCCTTCCAGAAGGTCTCCAATGAAGCCAAAGCCCCCCAAATTGCATGGGAGTACAGCCAGACACCTGGAGAACACTGTGCTTTCCCAAAAATTGGTCAAAATAGTGTACAGTGGTGTAGGGGTCAATCGTACGTGTTGTGTCACTGAAAACAAGAGAAGGCCCACATAGGGTCTCCTAAATCAAAAATTGCTCCAAGGAATACAACAGGTGTGCTGCTTGTTTTAAAAATAATGTGATAAATTTACAAGGGCACATTATGCTAGGTGAACATAACACTCAAGCAAGGGCCTGCTTTAAGGAACAGCTCTACAGCTACCAAAAAGTTTGCCATGCAAGATAGCAGGTGTGGTGCTTGTTTTAAAAGCAATGTCATAAAGTTTTCAAAGGACAAATTCTACTAGGTGAACAGAACAGCCAGACACGGACCTACTCCAAGGAAGAGCTGTAGAACTACAGCAATTCCTTGTGCTTTCGAAAATTTTTGTTTAGGAACAAGGACTTCCAGCAGGTTGGGCCCATTATGACACATGATCTGGTCTGTCTTCAGCTTGTGCAGGATCAGCAATGTGTCAGCCTGGGCCCACAGAGCTGTCAAACATTCTTTGGCCATATGGTTGGGCTTCCGTAGACATATAAGTTTTAGGACAGCATTTTGGCATTTACCACATGCATTGCTGTATGGAGGCTGGAGTTTGTCACATAAGGATATCTGTGCTAATGTGGAGGGTATTGAAAGGTAGTATAAAGAAATGAAGAAAGAGAAGGAGAAGGATGGGGGCTAGGAGTAGAGAGACAACGACGAATGTCTCCCAACTATTGGGGTACTATGAAATGTGGCCTTATGCCCCACCTATAGGACATTGACCCAGTGTGCTGTTAAGGATACGTACGAGCCTGGCCATGACCCTCGTAATGCCCCTGGCCATGTTTGCAGGACCACATGTCTGTGATCAGGTGCACAGTGCCATTCTTCAATGCAAGGGTCATGTTATCACTCACATGGCGGTGCAGGGCAGGGACAGCTTTTTGGGCCAAGAAATGGTGGCTGGTATTATGGGTTAGCACAGTGGAAGGTGTCTGTGTCCATTAAACTGAAAGACAGCATTTCAATTGAAGGAAGCCATGCAATGCTTGTGTTCAGGATCTGTGCTCGTGGATGGTTGACGTAACATATATTTTTTTATACCTTCTCATAGCTGGGGGTTGGAGGGCTGGCTGCTAAACTTGGACACGTTGGAATATGGGGTAGATGTCAATGTCAGTGAAGGTGGTGGGGATGGTGGTTCTGACTTACCCAATTTGATTTTGCAAAAATTTTGCCTAGCCAATCAAGAAGAGCACAGAATCATTTACCCTCTTATTTGTACAATGCGCAACATATTGTTGCTATGGAAATAAGGATTATTCTTTATAACTATATGTAATAATAGATTTCCCTTGTAATAACTGCTGTACAAGAAATATTCAGCGATCAGCAACTTTGTTGGGCAAAATCAATACCTTTGTTGTTTTTATTAAATGGGTTGTGTGTGATGTGACAAATCCTCTATTAACTTAAAAAAGTTAACTGAAATTATAAATCTGATTTTTTTTTTTCGTATCAACTATCAGCTTTAGTCAATAATTGACACAGAATGCTGGACTTGTAAATTACATGGTGTTAAAATGTGCACATTCACCTTAATTCACAATGGTGGTTACACGTTACACCTTAGTAAATTCCAAGCATTGCAGAAATAATCCTCAGTACTTATAAATACAGAGTTAATGCATGTTTGAACATTTTTTCACGAATGATATAGATTGAGAGTAACTGCCTATCAGAGAAATATATCTAATGAAATGATTGTGCTGTAGGTAATAAAACACATTGCAGATAAGACAATTTATTTCACAAGTATATAAAACTATAGCTTTTCTTTGTCTTCTTCAAAATAAAAAAGTAAGTCCTCAGAGTAAGAAAAGTTTTAGAGTTTTTTTTTTTAGAAAAAGTATATTGCGGCTGAAAGCTTCTGTCACAGTCGGCTCTGGCCACCTGAAGTAGGCCCAGGAGGGAGGACGGGAAAGAAGAGGAGACCAATGTTTGCCAATGCCAGTCAGAAGAACACAGCAGTGCTTCTGCTGAGGTTCCCCTTCAACAGCCAGAGCTATGGTTGGGGAGACAGTAGGAAGCGCATAATGCCATGTCGAGGTACTCCGGGTGGTGTCATTTCTGTGTATTCTCAGCAAGGCTGAAAAAGGCAGTACCGCCCCCAGTGATAATGCAAGCGTGATGCTCAGGCACATACATCTGCAATTGTTGCTGGAAATGTTACTGACTGCAAATACTGTACATCGCAAGGCTGCATGTAAAAAATGGGACAATATTGACTACTTAGCGGGGCGATTGTGTGGAAAGCACAGAACATTCTGATTGCTTTACAAAGAAATCTTGTGATACAGCAAACAAACACTCAGAATTTGCTTGCTCGTCTCCTTTTGTAACCCTGGTGAGAAATGTTATTGATACAACTATAGTTGTATTTGCCCGTTCTCATGGGACTTACAATATCCTATCCCACTATTTAACTGAGAAGGGTAAGCATTGCCCTACTTTGTATGTTTCACCTGCATTATTTGCCTCTTCGAATGTTATTATGAAGTCTATTTCAACACAAGCTGGCAGTGTGGATATGCAAACTGATATAAAAAATGAACTTAATCATCATGATGTTTTTCTTACTGTTACTAAAAGCAATTGTCACGTCTGTGTCACACAAGAGCACCACGCCAGCACAGATGCAGGATGGCATCCACACAAGCGCAAGAAGCACACACGATGCAATACTAACACAGACTACACCACGCCAGGCAAAGATAGATGGAGAAACCTGTCCCTTACAACTCAAGGAAATAGGGCACCCCTGTCTAAAAGCAGGGTAGGTGTCCTGGTAAGGACGGCCCTACAGTCTTCACCCAGGATCTGACTATTCCTGGTAAGGTACCTGGAGAGATGCACAAAACACTAAAAAGTAACTGTGTAAAGACTAAAAAACAGCAAAAGGAAAGAAAACCAGCACTTAACTGACAGTGGAAGCCATTACCCTAGGATAAAGGCTCCATCCTGCTCCATCTACACATCTAACTGAACTGAATCAACATCAAGGTAGGAGATTCCTGGGTACTGCTCCTTAGTTTGCAAGGTAAATGGACTGTGATATTGGGTCTTTTGACCATTATTATTATGTCTAGGGGATTAGGGTCCTGGGGGATATGTGGGATATGTATTTTGGGTTGGATATGGTGCGTTTTTTAAAATTTTTCTATGGCCCTTTTCTATTTTCTCTTCCTCCTCCTCCTCCTCCTCCTCCAGTATGCAATGCAACCTGCATCTCAAATTATGTGTAAGGCCTCCGTCACACAGGCATTTTTGTACATCATTTAGTGCTGCGTTTTCAGGGCTGCGCTAAACTCTGTATAACGCATGCATTCATTTCAATAGGGCTGCTCACACAAGGCTGAAAACGCAGCATCTTCAATGCTGCGCTTTGACAGCGTTGCATGTTCTACTTTTGGATATTTTCAGCCCTGCGTCGCCCATTGAAATGCATGGGCAGCGGTTTCAGCACTACTGAAAACGCGGCAAAACTTGATGCCTCGTTTTTGGCAGTACTAACCGCACACCGATTTTCGGGGTGAAGACTTACAATATAAGCCCTACCCTTAAAATCAGTCCTAGCTACACTAGATAGAAAAAAAAATCAATACTCACCTAGCAGCTGCCGTTCGGGTCCCGGCCCCTGGTCTCTGCCACTGCTTCGGTCTTCTCCTGCACTGACAGATCTATTGCTGTAAGCGAGGTTTGAGAACCCTGCCTCCAGCAATAGATTGCTGTGATTGGTTCTCGGCGCTGGTTCAATGCCCAATCACAGGCATTCATTGACTGTCTCAGCCAATCAGATTCGGCAAGCTCTGATTGGCTGAGACAGTCAATGAATGGCAGTGATTTGGCATCGAGCCAGCCCCGAGAACCAATCACAGCAATCTATTGCTGGAGGCGGGGTTCTCAAACTTCCCTTACAGCAATAGATCATCTGTCAGTGCAGAGGAAGCCTGGAGCAGCGCCAAAGATCAGTGGCTAGTACCTGGATGGCAGGTGCTATGTGGCAATGAATATCATTTACCATGGTTCAGGAGGTTTGGGGATGAGTCTAAAAGATATATTGTTTTTTCACGTATTCAACAATTTCTATTAGAGACTCATTTAACATTCTTGCTTCACCATTCTCTTTGGGCACATTTTTTTCATTCTCTGTACTCGATTTATTCACGTGGAGCAAGTGTACTGATTCATAAAACTATTCCTTTTAGATGTGAGTCCTCCCTTATAGATTCCGAGGGAGATTTGTTTGTCTTACATGTACTACTGCACATAATGAACATGTTTCCCTTTAGGCAGATGATTTGTTGTTGTATACAGGAGATGTGAGTAAATCTTTGGATTCTGTTATGTCCATGCTTGATATATTTGGTAGGATGTCAGGGTTTACTATTAATTAGGGGAAATCAATTATTCTTTCTTTAAACCTTTTGCAGGTAGATTTTCTGTAGGAGCATTCATAATTACAAATATTTGGTAATTATCATATCTTCAAGACTTCAGGAATTTATTTCTGCTAACTTGCTTCCATTTTACTCCTTTAAAGGGGTTGTCCCGCGCCGAAACGTTTTTTTTTTTTTTTCAACAGCCCCCCCGTTCGGCGCGAGACAAACCCGATGCAGGGACTTTAAAAAAAAAACGCACAGCGCTTACCTGAATCCCTGCGCTCCGGTGACTTCTTACTTACCCGGTGAAGATGGCCGCCGGGATCTTCTCCCTCGGTGGACCGCAGGGCTTCTGTGTGGTCCATTGCCGATTCCAGCCTCCTGATTGGCTGGAATCGGCACGTGACGGGGCGGAGCTACACGGAGCCGCTCTCCGGCACGAGCAGCCCCATTGAGAAAAGAAGAAGACCGGACTGCGCAAGCGCGTCTAATCCGGCGATTAGACGCTGAAAATTAGACGGCACCATGGAGACGAGGACGCTAGCAACGGAACAGGTAAGTGAATAATTTCTGATAACTTCTGTATGGCTCATAATTAATGCACAATGTACATTACAAAGTGCATTAATATGGCCATACAGAAGTGTATAGACCCACTTGCTTTCGCGGGACAACCCCTTTAAATGTGCGCTCTGGAATTGCCAGTCAACATGTAATAAACTCCCTACCATCCACGACTTTTTTACTGCTAAATCTCTAAATCTACTAGCTCTTACAGAAACGTGAATACAGCAGTCTGACATGGCCTTCCCTGCTGCACTGTCTTACAATGGCCTGCAGTTCTCCCACACCCCGAGACCAGATGACAGGCGGCGTGAAGGAGTAGGTGCTCTTCTCTCCCTGAAATGTACCTACCAGGTCATCCCCCCTGTACCCTCACTCACTTTTCCATCATTTGAGGTACATACGCCACGGCTTTTCCGTCTGCTGTCCATGCAAGTAGCAGTTATCTACCGCCCCCCAGGTACTCCTCATCTGTCTTTGGACCACTTTGCTGCCTGGCTCTTCCATTTCCTATCCTGTGAACTTTCAACTCTCATCTTAGATGATTTTTAACATCCCCACTAATGACCCTATCTCTCCATCTGCCTCTCAGCTTCTATCGCTCCCTCCTCTCTTGGTCTCTCTCAACTTACAACCTCTCCCACTCACAGGGATGGCAACACTCTTGATCTGGTCTTTCTCCATCTCTGCTCTGCTTCCAACTTTACTAACTCCCCTCTTCTGCTCTTGGACCATAACCTCCTCTTTTTCTCTGTCACGCTCCCTAACATCTCTCTAGACCCACCTACCTACAGTATTTACAAGAACCTTAAGACCATTCACACCCAGGACTTTGCTGAGTCCGTACAGTCCTCTCTGTCTCCTATCTCTCTCCTCTCCTGCCCCAGCCTGGCTGCCGCTCACTACAACACTGCTCTCAAACGTGCCCTTGATGAAGCGGCGCCTCCCATGACCTGAGCCATCCAATGTAGAACGTGGCAAACCTGTCTCACTCCTCAAACACGTTTCATCCAGCGGTGCTCTAGAAGTGCTGAACGGCTGTGGAGGAATTCGCAAATGTCCGCGGACTTTCTCCACTACAAATTCATGCTCAGAACCTACAACCTCGCCCTAAACCACACCAAACAAGTCTACTTCACCTCTCTCGTCTCTTCACTATCGCACAACCCTAAACGGCTCTTAGATACTTTTCACTCGCTTCTCAGCCCTAAACCGCAGCCCCCGGTGACAGATCTTGGTGCCGAAGAGCTGGGTGCCTACTTCAAAAAGAAAATTGATGACATCCATCAGGAAATAACTTCCAAATCCCAGACTAGCCTTCACCCTAGTCTTTTCAGCACTGCATCTAGCTCCTGCTCACTATGTGTACTCAGACTAACGACAGAAGAAGAAGTCTCCAAATAGCTTTCCTCTCGCCCCACCACCTGCGCTAGCGACACTTCCCCCTCACACCTCCTCCGATCCCACTCCCTAGTGGTCATCTCCCATCTCACCACTATATTCAACCTCTCTCTGACCTCTGGCATCTTTCCCTCTTCTTTCAAACACGCCATCCTATCCTCACTGCTAAAGAAGCCGACTCTTGACGCAACTGATGCTGCCAACTACGGACCCATCTGTAATCTCCCCTTCATCTCCAAACTACTAGAACACCTGGTTTACTCCTGCCTTGTAATCTATCAGAGAACTCTCTCCTAGACCCCCTACACTCTGGCTTCCGAACCCAACACACGACAGAAACTGCCCTTACAAGCGTATCAAACGACCTCCTGACAGCCAAATTGAGGGGAGATTACTCCCTACTGATCCTCCTTGACCACTCCTCAGCATTTGACACTGTTGACCACAAACTCCTCTTCAGTATGCTTCACTCCATTGGCCTAAAGGACACTGCTCCCTCCTGGTTTTCCTCCTACCTATCTGATCGCTCATTCAGCATCTCCCCAAAAGGGATATTACAGTCTGTGGATCACAAAGGAGGAATTATATATTTTATTGTGGACATAATGGGGAGATTTTTACTGTGTGGGGGCATTATTACTTTGTGGGCCTAAAATGGGGCACTAGTGCTATGGGCAGGAAACTAAAAGGCGGGAGTAGAAGCAGGATGGGGAGATTTGGCAGAAATGAAATAGCTGGAAGAAGTCTTTATGGTGGCTATGGACACAGATAAAGACAGAAAGGGAAAGTGAACAATAGCAACCAGAGAAGATGACCTCTGTGATCATTGGTGGTAAATGCCCTGTAATCACTATCACTGCATAGAGCTGCTATCTATTATTTGATGACTGCGTTATTTATAGGTGTAAAATTGTTGAGCCACTGTATTGAAGCCTCCCGTGTTATAAAAGTTGTCTTATGGATATGTTATCCATCTATCTGTGTTCACAATCAGTCTCACGCAGACGTCCCCTGAAATCAATTCCTTTGGTAGGCCCTAGACACTGATGCACTTATCTTACACTAGACTGGCAGTTGGGGAGGAAAGGTTGAAAGAGCAGGGAAACATACATACTGTAGCTGGAGTTTGTGTGAGCTTTCCAATGGTTTTGAGTAGTTTGTCACAGGAGCTCAGTGCTGGGGCTCACAAGCACAGGAGCTGTGAGAAGTGTCTGGGGGGAGGAGCAACATCGCCTACCAAGCTAATCTGCATAACAGAATAAACACCCCCTCAAATCCAGAGCATAAACAATAACAAAGGGCTCTCCAAGATCACAGGTGCATGGGAAAATAGATTTTTTTCACTTCAATGTGCTCATCAGGTGTGCTGAGATAGGGGGTAATTTTTTGGTAGTGTTTTTTTTTTTCAATTAACTTGGAAAACTCCTTCAATTTGCATTAATAAAAATAAAGTACAGCAATTAAAGACGCTTTTGCCTTTGAAATTCCTTATCAATAGTGGAACCCCAATTTATATGGGTACAATGTTATATCCGTATACAATATTAATGTTTAATATATTTTTATTGTCTTCTTTCCTTCTATTCTTCTTCATTGAGCAGAATATGTAATTATTGCATATGAAGATGTGTGGATATCTTTGTCCCTTTACTGTTTGCTTATTACTTTTGTTATAATTCAATAAATACTTCGAAACTAAATAATGATAAATAAGTCATGAAACTAAGTTTTGTGTATAAGATGAAAGGCGAAAAAGTGATGACTTCTGTCACTTCCTAAGTCATCACCCTTCCATTTTCATCTTATATACAACACTTACTTCTATGACTCTGGTTTATCGTTATTTAAATGCTTCACTTTTTCTCTCAGCGCTTCTTTTGTTATCCTGCCTTTTTTTCAAATGCAAGTTTATCACACCATGTCTTTGCTCTTTTTTGTGAGCTTCTCTGAAATAAAAAATGTATGGGGTGGAGCTTGAAGACATGTCTTGTGAGGACCTGACTAATCATGTTGCTCAAAAGTGAGGTCACATGACAGGAAGGCCAATCAACTATCAGCATATAGAGGAAGCTGGTAAAGCATATATTTTTAATTGGCCTGGAATGAATATTTATGAAGAGCAATTTCAGTTAAGAAGCCGATGAAACTGAGAATGATCACATACAGAGCTATTCCAAAAAAGAACCCATATAGTGTAGAATTATGTATTATACTATTTAAAATTGATGTATGCAAAAACAGCATTTTAATGACGGATACCTTTTAATATATGAGCAGTGAAGGGGATATTAACGCAGAAAACAAGTTCATATGTTTATTTGACTAAAAGAATAAATGTTAAATTCAATCCACGTTTTGTATCTTAGTATAATGCATCAATAATCATTTGTAATGTGTGTTAGACTTGGACATGCCCATTTTGGAAAACATGCACACTTATGCCATGCTCTAGTTCTGCATGAATGAAATCAATTATTCCACTTACTGTGACATATCGAAGAATACACTGCTCTAACTATTTAGCTTCACAGAAGAAAAGAAGAAAAAGCCTTATTACCATACCCATGGAAACCATGAATTTGGGTAATCCATGGATTCATTTGCAAATCTAATGAGCAGGCATAAAAAAGACTCACATCTGCTGAATATGTGCTAGAAATGTTTATAACTTGAGTCTTCATAATGGGCTATGATTATCAAGCATAAAAAAAGATTCCAAAAAAAATGCAAGGAGGTCTCTAGACAAAACACACTGACAGAGATTAACTCTACATTCCAAAGCTTCTGTTTCAAAACCTCATATTTGGTTCCTCTCTAAATTTATATAAAACTTCATTGGAAAACAAAAAAGTGGAATTTAATAATTGTGTATCGTGAAATGATAATGTTAGAATAGGTTCTTTTCTATATGTTTAATCGACCTGTAGTGAAACAAAGTCAAATTATCACGAAGAATTAAAGACCTTTCTTAAAACTTTAAAGAAAGCAAATTGATGATTGGAATAATGCAGTAAGCATTAAAAATAATATGAAATGCAATATTTATAAGATTTGTATTAAATCTAGATATAACAGCAAATAAGAGGAACGGATAAGGAGTATAGATGAGCGAGCGCCAAAATGCTCGGGTGCTCGTTACTCGAGTCGAACTTTTCGCAATGCTCAAGGGTTCGTTTCGAGTAACGAACCCCATTGAAGTCAATGGGCGACCCGAGCATTTTTGTATATCGCCGATGCTCGCTAAGGTTTTCATTTGTGAAAATCTGCAAAACCCAATAAAGTGCTGGAAACGACACAGAAACGGATAGGGCAGGCAAGGGGCAACATGCTGGGCTGCATTTCAGGTTCCCAGGTCCCACTATTCAGCCACAATAGCGGCAAGAGTGGCCCCCCCCTACCAATTTTTACTTCGGACAAACCCTCATTAGCAAGGCACACCTTAGCTAAGCACCACACTACCTCCAACAAAGCACAATCACTGCCTGCGGGACACACCCCTGCCTCTTCTCTTGGGTTACATGCTGCCCAACCCCCCCGCACGACCAAGTGTCCACAGCGCACACCAAAGTGTCCCTGCGCAGCCTTCAGCTGCCCTCATGCCACACGCTGGCCTCACAGCCACACCACACTCATGTCCATTTATAAGTGCGTCTGCAATGAGGAGGAACCGCAGGTACACACTGCAGAGGGTTGGCAGGGCCAGGTAGCGACCCTCTTTAAAAGGGGCGGGGTGATAGCCCACAATGCTGTACAGAAGCAATGAGAACTCCAATCCTGTGCCACCTCCATCAGGAGCTGCAAACATGGGCATAGCAATGGGGAATCCATGTGCCACACAGTATTCATTCTGTCAAGGTGTCGCATAGCTCAATCCACACTGCAAGGGGAAAGCCGTCAGCGCTCTGCCCTCTACCCAAGTCAGTCAGTGCCTTTGTGCCAGACAGGTCAAACACCGCGATGGGAACTAAGTTTGCACCAACAGCATAGGGGGGGTCCTAGGAAGCCCAAGACATGAACAAAAAATTGATCTGAGCAGCCAAACATGGCAGACTTGCACCGCGCCCACGACATAGGCCTTGGCCCACAGCTTCAGCAATCCTAGGCAGGAAGCGGACTCTCACTGCACCAAGGACATAGGCCTCTGCACAAACCCTCAGCAATCGCGTGCCTACAGCGGACTCCTATGCTAGCGTAGCTGTGCACGTCTCATTAGCGCTGTATTGCTCCTGTAGTTTGTCCCAATGCAGTGCCCCGGATAGTAGAGCTAACGTCAGATTAAATACAGGTGGGCTTCGGCCCACACTGCATGCCCCAGTCAGACTGGGGTTTTTTATAAGTAGACACAGGCAGGTACAACTCCGTGTGGACCGACAGCATGGGTGGGTCCCTGGAAGCCATCGGCGGTACATAAATAAATCCCATTGCAGTGCCCAGCACAGCTGAGGTAACGTGAGGTTTAATGCAGGTGGGCTTTGGCCCACACTGCATGCCCCAGTCTGACCGGGGTTTTTAATACATAGACACTGGCAGGTACAAATCCCTAATGTGAAGTCCCTGTGGACCCACAGCATAGGTGGCTCCCTGGAACCCACTGGCGGTACATAAATAAATCCCATTGCAGTGCCCTGCTCAGCAGAGCTAATGTCACATACAATACAGGTGTGCTTTGGCCCACAGTGCATGCCCCAGTCAGACTGGTAATATGTACCTTAACAGTAACCGCGTTGGTGGGAATGTGGTGGCGACTGCGGACCTAGTAGCGCGGTTTTATTTAGTTCGTTTTCGGAATGTGGCCAGGATTAAGTGGGCCGTGGCGGGGGGATGGTGGGGGGGCTCTCTTGTTGTGTCGGTAAAGGTGAAATTCTTGGACTGCCACCAGACGGACCAATGCAAAGGTATTTGCCAAGAATGTTTTCATTGTTGGAGGAGGAGGGGGATGTTTTTGAGGCACTACGTGTCCTCTCCACGTATCCGTGGTTATATGCACCTTAACAGTAACCGCGTTGGTGGAAAATGGCCTCGCCACCATCATGTCTTTGGGAAGCCTCTGTTTCCACACCCCAGTCACAAAGCATTAGCAGCGGTATAGGCAGAGCCCAGAATTAGTAACATTTCAGCGGTAGCATTAGGGACAGGCCCCAGTAACATATCACTAGCAGCATTATAGGGGGAGCACAGTATTAGTTCCATTTCAGTAATAGTAGCAGTAAAGACAGGCCCCAGTAACAATTCCGAAGCAGCAGTATAGGGGGAGCACAGTCTTAGTTCCATTTCAGTAGTAGTAGCAGTCAAGACAGGCCCCAGTAACAATTCCGAAGCAGCAGTATAGGGGGAGCACTGTCTTAGTTCCATTTCAGTAATAGTAGCAGTCAAGACAGGCCCCAGTAACAATTCCGAAGCAGCAGTATAGGGGGAGCACAGTATTAGTTCCATTTCAGTAGTAGTAGCAGTCAAGACAGGCCCCAGTAACAATTCCGAAGCAGCAGTATAGGGGGAGCACAGTCTTAGTTCCATTTCAGTAATAGTAGCAGTCCAGACAGGCCCCAGTAACAATTCCGAAGCAGCAGTATAGGGAGAGAACAGTATTAGCTCCATTTCAGTAGTAGTAGCAGTCAAGACAGGCCCCAGTAACAATTCCGAAGCAGCAGTATAGGGGGAGCACAGTCTTAGTTCCATTTCAGTAATAGTAGCAGTCAAGACAGGCCCCAGTAACAATTCCGAAGCAGCAGTATAGGGGGAGCACAGTATTAGTTCCATTTCAGTAGTAGTAGCAGTCAAGACAGGCCACAGTAGCATTCCCGTTGCAGCAGTTTAGGGAGATAATAGTCTCTTTCACATTTCAGTAGTTGCAGTATAGACAAGGCCCCATTTACATTTATGTAGCAAAAGTGTAGGCCAACCCCACACACCTTGCTGTACCATGAGTGCAGGCGAAGCCCATAAAAATTACTAGGATTACACTGTAGGCGATGGCCCCAAAAAATTGGTGTACCAACAGTACTAATGTACCTCAAAAAAATTGCCCATGCCCAACGAAGAGGGCAGGTGAAACCCATTAATCGCTTTGGTTAATGTGGCTTAATTTGTAACTAGGCCTGGAGGCAGCCCAGTTAAAATAAAAATTGGTTCAGGTGCAAGTTTCAACGCTTTAATGAGAATTGAAACGTATAAACATTGTTTACAAAAGTCATATGACTGAGCCTTGTGGGCCTAAGAAAAATTGCCCGTTCGGCGTGATTACGTGAGGTTTCAGGAGGAGGAGCAGGAGGAGGAGGATGAATATAATACACAGATTGATGAAGCTAAAAGGTCCCCGTTTTTTATGGTGATAGAGAACGATGCTTCCATCCGCGGGTGCAGTCTACGTATTGTTTAGGTACCGCTGCTGTCCGCTGGTGGAGAAGAGAAGTCTGGGGAAATCCAGGCTTTGTTCATCTTTATGATTGTAAGCCTGTCGGCACTGTCAGTTGACAGGCGGGTACGCTTTTCCGTGATGATTCCCCCAGCCGCACTAAACACCCTCTCTGACAAGACGCTAGCCGCAGGACAAGCAAGCACCTCCAGGGCATACAGCGCGAGTTCAGGCCACGTGTCCAGCTTCGACACCCAGTAGTTGTAGGGAGCAGAGGCGTCACGGAGGACGGTCGTGCGATTGGCTACGTACTCCCTCACCATCCTTTTACAGTGCTCTCGCCGACTCAGCCTTGACTGGGGAGCGGTGACACAGTCTTGCTGGGGAGCCATAAAGCTGGCAAAGGCCTTGGAGAGTGTTCCCTGCCTGCGCTGTACATGCTGCCTGATCTGGCCCTCGGAACTGCGCCTTCTGCCACTAGCGCTGTCGGATGGGAATTTTACCATCAGTTTGTCCGCCAGGGTCCTGTGGTATAGCATCACTCTCGAACCCCTTTCCTCTTCGGGTATGAGAGTGGAAAGGTTCTCCTTATACCGTGGGTCGAGCAGTGTGTACACCCAGTAATCCGTAGTGGCCAGAATGTGTGTAACACGAGGGTCACGAGAAAGGCATCTTAACATGAAGTCTGCCATGTGTGCCAGTGTACCTGTACGCAACACATGGCTGTCCTCACTAGGAAGATCACTTTCAGGATCCTCCTCCTCCTCCTCCTCCTCCTCAGGCCATACACGCTGAAAGGATGACAGGCAAGCAGCATGGGTACCCTCAGCAGTGGGCCAAGCTGTCTCTTCCCCCTCCTCCTCATGCTTCTCCACCTCCTCCTCCTCCTCCTCCTCCTCCTCAGCGCGCTGAGATATAGACATGAGGGTGCTCTGACTATCCAGCGACATACTGTCTTCCCCCGCCTCCGTTTCCGAGCGCAAAGCGTCTGCCTTTATGCTTTGCAGGGAACTTCTCAAGAGGCATAGCAGAGGAATGGTGACGCTAATGATTGCAGCATCCCCGCTCACCATCTGGGTAGACTCCTCAAAGTTTCCAAGGACCTGGCAGATGTCTGCCAACCAGGCCCACTCTTCTGTAAAGAATTGAGGAGGCTGACTCCCACTACGCCTCCCATGTTGGAGTTGGTATTCCACTATAGCTCTACGCTGCTCATAGAGCCTGGCCAACATGTGGAGCGTAGAGTTCCACCGTGTGGGCACGTCGCACAGCAGTCGGTGCACTGGCAGATTAAACCGATGTTGCAGGGTCCGCAGGGTGGCAGCGTCCGTGTTGGACTTGCGGAAATGTGCGCTGAGCCGGCGCACCTTTCCAAGCAGGTCTGACAAGCGTGGGTAGCTGAACCATCAAATTAAAGACGTGGGCCAGGCATGGCACGTGCATGAGGCTGCCGAGCTGCAAAGCCGCCACCAGGTTACGGCCATTGTCACACACGACCGTGCCCGGTTGGAGGCTCAGCGGCGAAAGCCAGCGGTCGATCTGCTCTGTCAAACCCTGCAGTAGTTCATTGGCCGTGTGCCTCTTCTCTCCTAAGCTGAGTAGTTTCAGCACGGCCTGCTGGCGCTTGCCCACCACTGTACTGCCACCCCGCGCGACACCGACTGGTGGCGACGTGCTGCTGCTGACACATCTTGATTGCGAGACAGAGGTTGCGTAGGAGGAGGAGGAGGGTGGTTTAGTGGAGAAAACATACACCGCCGCAGATACCACCACCGAGCTGGGGCCCGCAATTCTGGGGGTGGGTAGGACGTGAGCGGTCCCAGACTCTGACTCGGTCCCAGCCTCCACTAAATTCACCCAATGTGCCGTCAGGGAGATATAGTGGCCCTGCCCGCCTGTGCTTGTCCACGTGTCCGTTGTTAAGTGGACCTTGGCAGTAACCGCATTGGTGAGGGCGCGTACAATGTTGCGGGAGACGTGGTCATGCAGGGCTGGGACGGCACATCGGGAAAAGTAGTGGCGACTGGGAACCGAGTAGCGCGGGGCCGCCGCCGCCATCATGTTTTTGAAAGCCTCCGTTTCCACGCATTTCCAGGCTGATCAATTTGGCTATGTGCACGTTTAATGCTTGAGCGTGCGGGTGCATGGCGGCGTACTTGCGCTTGCTCTCAAACAGTTGCGCTAGCGACGGCTGGATGCTGCGCTGAGAGACATTGCTGGATGGGGCCGAGGACAGCGGAGGTGAGCGTGTGGGTGCAGGCCGGGAGACGGTCGTGCCTGTGTCCTGAGAGTGGGGTTGGATCTCAGTGGCAGGTTGGGGCACAGGGGGAGAGGCAGTGGTGCAAACCGGAGGCGGGGAACGGCCTTCATCCCACCTTGTGGGGTGCTTGGCCATCATATGCCTGCGCATGCTGGTGGTGGTGAGGCTGGTGGTGGTGGCTCCCCGGCTGATCTTGTCGCGACAAACCTTGCACACCACAGTTCATCAGTCGTCTGCACTCTCAGTGAAAAGCTACCACACCTTTGAGCACCTCGGCCTCTGCAGGGTGGCATGGCGCGAGGGGGAGCTTTGGGAAACAGTTGGTGGATTATTCGGTCTGGCCCTGCCTCTACTCCTGGCCACCCCACTGCCTCTTCCAACCTGTGCTGTGGCTACAATTGCCTCCCCCTCTGAAGACCGGTCCACAGTTGGCTTATCACACCAGGTGGGGTCAGTCACCTCATCGTCCAGCGGCTCTTCCTCCGAATCCTCTGTGCGCTCCTCCCTGGGACTTACTGCCCTTACTACTACCTCACTGATAGACAACTGTGTCTCATTGTCATCGTCCTCCTCACCCACTGAAAGCTCTTGAGACAGTTGCCGAAAGTCCCCAGCCTCATCCCCCGGAACCCGGGAACTTTCCAAAGGTTGGGCATCGGTTACGATAAACTCCTCTGGTGGGAGAGGAACGATTGCTGCCCAATCTGGGCAGGGGCCCGAGAACAGTTCCTGGGAGTCTGCCTGCTCCTCAAAATGTGTCATTTTCATGGAGTGAGGAGGCTGGGAGGAAGGAGGAGCAGCAGCCAGAGGATTCAGAGTTGCAGCTGTGGACAGCTTAGAAGACTGTGTGGTCGATAGATTGCTGGATGCACTTTCTAACATCCACGACAGGACCTGCTCACACTGCTCATTTTCTAATAAAGGTCTACCGCGTGGACCCATTAATTGTGAGATGAATCTGGGGACCCCAGAAACTTGCCTCTCTCCTAATCCCGCAGCAGTCGGCTGCGATACACCTGGACCAGGAGCTCGGCCTGTGCCCACACCCTGACTTGGGCCTCTGTGTCCTTGCCCCCGTCCACGTCCTCTAGGCCTACCCCTACCCCTCAGCATGGTGTTTTTTACGAGATTAGCAGAAACAGAACGCTGTAATTAAATGTGCCGCTTATTGGCCTGTGGTTGGAGGCTGACTTCGCGTACGTAACACACTGCAGAGGCAGGTAACAATTATGCGCAAGGCTGGGTATTAATTCAACAACTACTACCCCCAGCAGAGACGCAGTAAACTGAAGGCAGTGACAGGCAGGCCTAATATTGTATTTTTGTGGAAGTTTTTGTGAACAACCACAGTGCCTGTGATATAGTCTGTATTTCGATTTCCCTGTTGGAGGCTGACTTCGCGTACGTAGCGCACTGCAGAGGCAGGCAACAATTATGCACAAGGCTGCGTATTAATTCAACAACTACTACCCCCAGCAGAGACGCAGTAAACTGAAGGCAGTGACAGGCAGGCCTAATATTGTATTTTTGAACTTTTTGGGAAAAAGCCCACTGCCTATATAGACAGTATATCTCTTTCACCTTTCCCACTATCCTGCCTCACCAGTACTGCCCCTATACTGAGTAAAATGACTGCAGACTGAGAACGCTATGGTCTGCACGCCCGATATACAAAAAAAAAAAAAATTGTGCAACACTGCTAAAAGCAGCCTCAACAGTACTTCACACGGTCAGATGTGGCCCTAAGAAGGACCGTTGGGGTTCTTGAAGACTAAAATAACAGCTAACACTCTCCCTATAGCAGCAGCAGCATCAGCAGCACTTTCCCTGATCTCTGTCAGAATGCATCTGTGGCGAGCCGCGGGCGGGGCAGATTTAAATACTCGGGTGTCATCTGATCTCCCCAGCCACTCACTGCAGGGGGGTGGTATAGGGCTGGAACATCACAGGAGGAAGTTGTAATGCCTTCCCTGTCTTTCTATTGGCCAGAAAAGCGCGCAAATTTCTCAGAGATGAAAGTGAAAGTAACTCAAACATCGCGTGGTGCTCGTCTCGAGTAACGAGCATCTCGAACACCCTAATACTCGAATGAGTATCAAGCTCGGACGAGTACGCTCGCTCATTTCTAATAAGGAGCGATTCACATAACACTGTATGAAACTGATACATTGCACTCTGTTTAACTCACATACAAATATCTTGATCCTATGATGCTGGGTGGTTAGGGTTGGAACAATAGTATTTGATCTTTCACACGGGGCGGAATAAGTCAGCGCGGATATTTCTGCGTCACGATGTTATCCCTATAGGGCTTGATCTCCGCACCTGTTCAAATGTGTGCGTCTTTATTTCAAAACTGCAACTTAACCCCTTAGTGACCAAGCCTGTTTGCGCCTTAATGACCAGGCCAAATTTTGCAAATCTGACATGTGTCACTTTAATATTGAAAAACACCAGAAAGGTTTTGCATATCCAAGCGATTCTGACATTGTTTTTTCGCCACATGTTGTACTTAATTTAGGCGGAAAAAATAGACCGATAGAATTTGTGTTTATTTATTAAAAGCGCCAAAATTGGGAAAATTTTGAAAAAATCGTCATTTTTTCACATTTCCAACTGCAATATCTTAAATATGTGCAAACATAATATAGAAATTTTTGCTAAGATTTATATTTCCACCCGTTTACTTTATTTTGGGCGCACATTGGAAAGACTTTCATTTTTTATTAACCATTTAGGAGACGTACAAATTTAACATTACTTTTTAGCATTTTGAGAAACACTTTGTTTTCCTGCACCAAGCCAAGATTGGAAAGGCTCATGAGTGTCAGAATAATAGATACCCCCACAAATTACCCCATTTTAAAAACTACACTCCTTAGTGTATTCACTGAGGGGTGTCATGAGTATTTTGACCCCACTGTTTTTTTTCAAGAATTAATTCAATTTAGAGGAGAAAAAGTAAAATTTCATATTTTTGCAAATCTATCATTTTAAAGACATATTTTTTTCGTATAGTTTACATGAAAATGAGGATTTACACCCCAAAATGGATACCCCTGTTTCTCCCGTGTTCAGAAATATACCCATTGTGGCCCTCATATTATATCTGAGTCCACAACGGGGCCCAAAACGAAAGGAGTAGTCAGTGTCTTTCAGAACAGAAATTTTGCTTGAAGTCCTTTTAGGCCCCATTGCCCACTTGTAGAGTTCTTGAGCGCCCAAAACCATAGAAAACACCCACAAATGACCCCATTTTGAAAACTAGACCCCTTAAGGAATTTATCTAGGTGTGTACTGCATATTTTGACCCCACAGTTTTTGAATGAATTTAAGCCAAGCAAAAGGAAAAAATTAGGATTTTCGTTTTTTTGGCAATTCTGTCATTTTAAAAACAGCTTTTTATGTACAGCACACATATGAAGGAAGACTTGCACCCAAAAATGGATACCCTTGTTTGTCCCATGTTCAGAAACATACGCATTGTGGCCCTAATCTTATGTCTGGATGCACAACAGGGCCCAAAATGAAAGGAGTAGTCAGTGGCTTTCAGAACATAGATTTTGCTTGAAGTCCTTTTAGGACCCATTGCCCACTTGTAGAGTTCTTGAGTGCACCAAACCATAGAGAACCCCCACAAATTTATCTAGGGGTTTACTGTGTATTCTGTCCCCACAGTTTTTGAATAAATTCAAGCAAAGCAAAAGGAAAAAATTAGGATTTTCGTTTTTTTGGCAATTCTGTCATTTTAAAAACAGCTTTTTATGTACAGCACACATATGAAGGAAGACTTGCACACCAAAATGGATACCCCTATTTGTGGTGTTTTCAGAAATATACCCCTTGTGGCCCTAATCTTATGTCCGCATGCACAACGGGGCCCAAAATGAAAGGAGTAATCGGTAGCTTTCAGAACATAGATTTTGCTTGAAGTCCATTTAGGCCCCATTGCCCACTTGTAGAGTTCTTGAGCGCCCAAAACCATAGAGAACCGCCACAAGTGACCCCATTTTGAAAACTAGACCCTTTACGAATTTATCTAGGGGTGTACTGTGTATTTTAACCCTACAATTTTTGAATAGATCTAAGCAAAGCAGTAAGAAAAAATTACGATTTTCATTTTTTGGGCTATTGCGTCAATTTAAAAATAGGTTTTTTTGTACAGCACACATATAAATGACGACTTTCACCCAAAAACGGATACCCCTATTTGTCCCGTGTTCAGAAACATACCCATTGTGGCCCTAATAGACTTACAGGACACATGGCTAGGCCTACAATAAAAAGGGATACCCGTTGGATTTCAGGGTGCAACTGAATAAATTCCAGGCCCCATTGCCCACTTATTGAGCCATTGAGTGGCCAAAACTATAAAGAACCCCCACAAATGACCCCATTTGAAAACTAGACCCCTTAACAAATTCATCTAGGGGTGCACTGCGTATTTTGACCCCACAGTATTTGAATGAATCTAAGCAAAGCAGAAGGAAAAAGTACCGATTTTCAATTTTTTTGGCAATTTTTTAAATTTAAAAAGATTTTTTTTGTACAGTGTACATAGGAATGAAGACTTTCACCCCAAAATGGATACGCCCACTTGTCCCATGTTCAGAAACATACCCATTGTGACCCTAAGTTACTTACAGGACCCATGGCAAGGCCTATAAAGGAGGGAACACCCGTTGGATTTCCGGGCACAACTGAATAAATCACAGGCTCCATTGCTTATTTGTACGGAATAAAAATTGACTCCCTAAAAATTCCCCTCCCCCACACACTCCGCGCCCTTTTTGGCATTCGCAAATCTTAGATAAAAGTAATAATGTGAACTGTGTGGTATTTCCGAAGACAGGGGTAATTACGGAGGCTGGAATGGGCCCATGGGGCAATAAAACCGGGTATCCCCCTCCTCTCATGCTTTTTGGGGGTCATTTCTTGACCTCAGTGGCGGGTATGGGGTGTAAAAAATGGCGTTCCGTGAGTCTCCGTAAGCTTGATGAGGTGCGGCGGTCTCACATAGAAGGCACTCAACAAGCTGCTCCTGGAACTGCAGGAAGGCGAGCGTTCCCGGGGCTTCTTGTAAATTACGTATTACAGGTAGCGGTCTGAATAGCGCCGGGCTCACGCAGCCGTAGGCGGAATCTGCTTGCGGAGGCCCGCAGCGGTTCTCATCTGTGAGCCCGGCTGTGACCCTGCGTACGGCCGCATAATGTACTGCGCATAACTGCCTACTCACACAGGCGGTCATGCGCAGTACCTTTTTTTTGTTTGCATTTCCCGCACCGTCGCTTAGCGATGGCACAGGTACCCGCAGCCCGTATGCAACGTAGTTGCGTATGGGCTGCGGGTATATCCGCGACCATAGAGCACAATGGGCTCTATGCTGCGGATATCCGCGGTAAAATAGAACCTGCTGCGTTCTCTTTTCTGCGAGTGGATTACACAATTCCGACCCACTAATGTGAGCGGAATTGTGTAATCCAATGCGATTGATCTGCGTATTACTGCGGATCAGACGCATGCAGAATCCGTAATTCCCATCCAGTCATGTGAGACCGGCCAAAGGTAGATCTCTACCTTTTTATCATGTGACCGGGGACCGCTGAACGAGGCCACCGGTCACTACTCCAGGCTCTCGGCGACCGTTGGTCGCTGGGAGAAAGGAGATTTTAATTTTCCTGGGCTCCCCGACTCCTGCGCATGTGTCCGGTGTTTTGCCGGCGGTCGCATGTGCAGAATCCGGGTAAGTTCACGGATAAGGATCGCGTCGGGGTGCAAATACGGAGGCCTTCGGTAAAAAGTTTCATCTCCTTTCACCGATCGCATCGGTGAGGGGAGATGAAACTTCAAATTTTAAAAAAAACTTTTACGTGATCGCCATTTTCTATTGTATAACGGCGAACACATGACCAGGAACCGCTCACCGCAGCTCCCCTTGAAATCTCCAGGCTCTTGGCTGTGTTTTGTAGCCAGGAGCAGGGAGATTTTCAATTATCCTGGCAATCCACAGCTTTTGCGTATACGTCCGCCATTTTGGCGACGGGCGTGTGCGCAGAAGCTGGGGTAAGGTCTGCGGATAAATCTGGGGGCCTTATGTGCGTACTTTCATCCTCCCTCACGGATATGATCCGTGAGGGGAGATGAAACGTACGCTTTTTAAACTTTTTAAAAACTTTTAAAAACTTTTTAAACTTTTTTTTTTTTTACTTTTTCACACTTTTTATTTTACTTTACATGATCACTGTCATCCATTGGATGACAGTGATCATGTCCCCAGTGACATCCCTCTGCTCTTGGCTACACATGGCAGCCAGGAACAGAGGGATTTTGAATTTCCCGGGGCTCGAGCTTCTCTGTGCACGCGCCCGATGTCAATCATCGGGCGCGCATGCGCAGAGGGGGACTTCGGGTCCCGGACCATCGGGACATCGCAGAGGACCAGGGGTGAGTATTTTCACCTCCCCTCATGGATCCGATCCATGAGGGGAGGTGAAATTAGCACTTTTTTTTACTTTTAAAACTTTTTTGTGATCGCCGCTATCCAATGGATAGCAGTCCCCGGTAACACCTCCTGGTTCCCGGCAACCTTCAGGAGCTGGGAGCCAGGAGGTTTTGAATTTGCCGAGGGCTCCCAGGCTTCTGCGCATGTGCGTGACGTAATCGTCTGGCGCGCATGCGCAGAAGGCCGCCGGCGGGTCCGGGAGGACCAGATCTCCGGGGGACACCGCCGACAAGCCAGGTGAGAATTTTCAGCTGTGCTGATGGATCCGATCCATCAGGGCAGCTGAATATATATCTTTTGGGGCACTTTTATTTACTTTTTTGCGATCGGCGCAATGCCGGGGGGGGGGGGGGGGGTCCCCGCAGCCCGGGATGACAGCTCCATGCTGTCGGCTACCTGCGGACACCGACAGCATGGAGCTGTCACGTCCAGAGCCCGAGGGGCTTTATTCTCTGCAGGACACATGTTTTTACGTCCTCAGAGAATAAAGCCCACTTCGGGAGGACGTAAAAAGACTATGGGCTGGTCGTTAAGGGGTTAAATTCCACGGCAGAAAAGCATTCTGCAGCAGAATTAAGGACATTGAACTAAATTGTTGTTGCAGATTTCTAACATACAGGAGATGTAATTCTGCAATTAAAGTCTGCATAATAAAACGCAAGAAATCCCGCAAGACGTTTCTGAAAATACATTCCATAGTTAAAAACGCAACAAAATCCGCATTTGCACTTTGTCCTGTGGACAACTCCGGCCACTGTGAAAGGTCAATTAGGCAGTCAATACCCCATTAATCCACCCAATTATTCACTATTGTAAGATATAACTGTTGTTATAGAAATAATTATAAAAACTCCTAAAGTCAGGCAAAATATTAACCTGTTAAAGACCGCAATAGCCTTTTACTGACCTCACTAATAGGCTTTAAATCTGCACATACATTTTTTTTAAGGCAGTGGCTTGGCTGACTACTGACAACCAGAATCTTGCTCTAACAGCCAGTAGTGGAGAAACCTCAGATCCTGGAAATTTAACCCCTTACATACTGCAATCAATAGTAACTGCAGCATGTAAGCAGATGACAGTAAGAGGGGCTCTTTTTGCCACACATCATCACCCCGCAATGCAATCGCAAAGTGTGTGTTTTGGGTCATAGTAATTAATTTGTACAGTGCACTGTATACAGATTAAGTGCCAATACACATACACTGTATTATCTGTGTAATGCACTGTAACTCAATTATCTACAAACACAGCACCCCTCCGCACCTCCAAAGGGCTCTGGTACATGTTTGTTGTATATTAGTCCAATGTCAATAAACAATCATATGATGCAGACAAACATTGTGTTATTCGTTTTGCAGTTCAGACGAATCACACACAATATTAAAGTCCTTACTAGCTCCCACAAGATGTTTCAGAATATAGCCGCATCATCAGGGTAAAGGTGGTCAGGTGCTGGTATACAAATGCAGCAAATTTTTACTTAATCACGATAGTACGGTGCAGAAAGTTATCTTGTTCTAGCCCATTAAAAAGCTATTGTTTACTTATTTTTATACAACAGCTATTGTAAAGCAATTAACGTGTAAATAAACCACGCTGATAACACAGCAGACCGTGATATCACATTGCATAAAAAATCAAGCTAAAGAAAAGTCCATCTGTATGGCAAAACATGTTGACAGGGTTAGCCACAACTTGTATCTTTTAATCAAGTATAAAAGCTTGCCCTCAGTGTTAGAAAATCATTCAATAAAATGACACTGCTTTCCATACCCCCAATTCAAGACACTAAAGGATATAGCATCAAATAAGTATCAGTCTTGCAAAAAGAAGCACACTAAATTAAATCAAACAGGTAAAGGAAACCTGCTTGTTAAGACCCTATTGTTCCAAAAAATCAACCTATAAGTACACCTACATTCTTTATGAAGGATGAGTCTATCGAGTTCCCCGCCTTATAGAGAGAAACACCAACTCAATCACATGAAACAAATCTTACAGGAGATACAACAAATGCCTTTGTCAAGCATCTTTCATCACAGTCATCCTTTGTTCAAGCCTCTTTTGGTACTTCTAAGGAGGGTGTTTCTAGAAGTAGGTCCCCCTCCTTTTATAGTAAGTGTTTTTCTTTCAATATATAAGTATCTTATGAGCGCAGGTATTTTTCATTTACTACATTGGAACATTTATCCTGCACTTCATCTCCTTTTTCCTTCTATTGAATTAGTATGTTTTTTATAGTTTTTACCCTTGTATGTGCCAGGCAGGCTCTGTTCCAGTTATCGCCTTTTCGTCTAACCCTCTACCAAATGTACAATGTGATACCGTAGATTTTTTCTCCATCCAAAGGGGAAGAGGCATCACATCTACAATATCCCTATCTGCTTGGAAGGTGTTCCAGGATCTCTGTAGAATCTCCTTCACCCAATCACTGGCATTGTCGAATGTGCCAGCCTTGTGAACTTTGCTGTTGCTTTAATTTCTTCCTTGGAGATAAAAACTGGGTAAAGTTTTCAGTGCATGATGCTATGTTTATTGTAATATTCTTTCTGGGTATTCCTTCCCCTGCATCTGTCCATGAAGTTCTGTAGAGACACATTTGAACTGCCCTAGGCTTCAGCAATTGTATCTAAGCCTGAGGTTCTGCCCTTTGATAATCTCTTTCTTTAAAGCAGTTGGGTGGTAAGTAACTTGTCCATAGCAAAAACTGCAGTTTCTTTATGAAAAATAGCCAAATCTGTCATCCCAATCTTCCTGATTTTTATATCCAGGAATTTACGGGAATACTGCTGGACCTCAGAGATCTGACTTAGGCCCAGGTGGTTATTATTCATAATCTCCATGAATTCCATGGAATGTGGCTCAGTGTCACCCCAAAGTATCAATGCACTTCGCCAATAAGATGATGGATGAGGGATATTGTTTCATCTACTCCGTAAAAGCCTAGTCTGTCCTCCCACTAGCCCAGGTACAAATTTGTTTATGATGGATAGTGGAAGTATAAGGCCTCATGTCCACGGGCAAAATAGGATTTAAAATCTGCAGCGGATCACCCGCATGCGGATTCGCATCCCATAGGGATGCATTGACTACCCGCAGGTAGATAAATACCCGCAGATGATCAATAAAATGGAATAAAAAAAAAAATGGAGCATGAAAAAAAACATGACATGCTCCATTTTCGTGCCGGTCTCCCGCAGGCTTCTATTGAAGCCTATGGAAGCCTTCCGGTTCCGCGGGAGACCTAAAATAAGAATAACTTACCTGCAGCGGATCGGGCAGTTCTTCTCTTCTTCACGGCCGGATCTCCTTACTTTGGCCGGGCGGATGTGGACGGCACTTGCGCGCGGCATGCAGCCGGCGTGCCGAGCACATCTGCCGACTGAAGAAAGAAGATCTGGCCGTGAAGAAGAGAAGATCTGCCCGGTCCGCTGCGGGTAAGTTAATTCTTATTTTAAGCGCTCATGTCCGCGGGGCAGGAGGGACCCGCTGCGGATTCTCCATGAATAATCCGTAGCGGGCCTGATTTTCCCCGTGGACATGAGGCCTAAGCCACAAGAAGAAACGACTAGATGGACTATATACTCTTTTTTCTGCTGTCAATCTTCTATTGTTCCATTCAGTCAGCAGATTTCCTTCCATAAGTATTCGTTCTCCACCACCAATTTGACAAAGAGATCAATGTTGTGGTTGTCATCCACTGTGTGTGTGGGAAGGGTTGTGCTCTTCTTCTGTAAATCTGTAAAAGTGTCCCCCTCCACCCATTGTGCTTTGCTACACTATCACATTACTATCAATCAGCTAAATTACGGAAGATCAGCTTTGTTGATTTTCAATTCTAAGTATTACCTTGGATAACGAGGTTTAAAAAGGTTAATCCACCTTTAAGGTGTCTTCAGCTCTAAAAAATTGATGAGCTATCCTCAAGTTTAAGTTAGCAATAACTGATTGATGGGTTCTGCTGTTCGGGACCCCTGCTGATCAGCCATTTGCAAGGCTGCTGTCACTGAATACAAGGCAGGAAACTTATAGCTTTGTACATTGTACAGTGCCCGGCATGATATTGCAGGCACAGCTCCCATTCTCTTCAATGGGAGCTGTGCCTGCAATAATATGCCAGGCCACTGCATATCTGCGCCCTTCTCTGAACCCACACCAATCAGCTATTGATAACCTATCCTGAGGATAAGTCATCAATTTTTTTAGAGTTGGAAAACTCCTCTAACTTCCTGTCAAGGAAATAATTTTCCTTAAAGAGAACCTATAACTAGGAACTCGAATTACATTTCATTTAAAAAAATCAATCAATTCCTGACCACGAAAATGACAAGATTAATAAATTGGAGGCAATAAAAAAATCTTGTGTTAGTTAGCCAATGTCTTAAAGGAAGTCAGGCAGGCACTTTCAGATTTGCCTGATCTCCCAGCATCTCCTGTGACGTCTCTACTCTTAGAAGGTGAGATCTCTCTGGTTTTTGCTGAAACTACATTATTTTCTGTATTAATAATACAGTTATCAATTGAGAACTGTTGTAATAAAGGTGAGCTTTTTAAATTGTTTTTAATGAGTCCTATTTACTGAAATTGTCATTTGGGGGGGACAATTGATTTTTGTTTGAATAAAAGGAAAATCAAGTTCCTAGTGATAGTTTAAACCATTCAAATGGGTTAATTAGAGAGGACTAGTCATGTCCTCTGGCAAGTGGGAAGGGCTACATATATTTAAAGCCAGCTGCTTAGTCATCCATCTGCTGTTTTGTATTCCAGTTTTCTATCTCGCCCCCAGTATATAGCGCTGCAGCCCACTGCAGTCCCGGTGATAACTGTGACACACAGTTTACAAGGGACATCACAACAATCACCAGGATTTCAGCGGGCTGCAGCGCTGGATGCAGCTCATAGTTGGCCCATGTAAAAGAACCCTAAGCCTCCATAGGAGAGCTATTTTTGTTGTCATCATAAATTAGCTGATAACAAAGTGCAGCCAGCACACTAGACATCAGGGCTGAATGACACAGTTTGCTTGTTTGCTCGGGTGTTCAGTGTAAAGATAAGAAATAAATCCATATATTTATTTTTTACAATATCGTTCTTTCATTCAGTTCACTGTACCATGAATGAGAATTACTGAATGATTGGTGTTTAATAAGCCACAATGATTTAAAGGCTCG
This sequence comes from Eleutherodactylus coqui, assembly GCF_035609145.1. Taxonomy (NCBI): domain Eukaryota; kingdom Metazoa; phylum Chordata; class Amphibia; order Anura; family Eleutherodactylidae; genus Eleutherodactylus; species Eleutherodactylus coqui. The sequence goes on along the minus strand of NC_089837.1, from coordinate 213,411,611 downwards.
TACAAAATGAATGATAACCAAACTAATTATCGTTCAATCGTTTGCCGTGTTTACACTAAATTATTATTGTTCAAATTCGAATGACACAGCGATTTTTAATAATTTTTTTTAATGATAGTCGTTCCGTGTAAAAGTTCCCTATGCTATCAGTCCATCAGTATTAGTGTAGTATGTCTCCACCGAAGGTATGGGTTGGCCAGGCTCAGCTACAGGCAACACCCAAAAGCTCCCAATTGGCTCCCGCATACAGACCTTCCCAGATTCCATGAGCTGACACGCCCACATGCCTACATGGAGCAGCCACAAGGAGTGCTTTGACCCGTGATGTGTGCAAGTGCAGCCATCATCCCGCTGCAGTGCTCTGCTCCATACTGTCCGCGTGTTCATCTGCCATCCCCTCAGTGCTTTGCTCCATGCTGTCCGCCCATGCAGCCGCCGTTCCCCCGTAGTGCTCTGCTCTATGCTATCCGTGAGGAGTCACAGATGCGAGGTGACCCCGAGCCATAGCCGGGTGCTGCTATCCTGGAGGGAAGTGAGGCCCCAGCGGGAGAGGGACAGCAGCGCCAGAAATAGTACAAGAGGAAAGCATCACCCTGCACTGGCAGCGGCTTTAATTTCTGCTTTATAACATGTTTGTGTACTTAGAGAAGGAAAAAAAGATGACAAACCTGGAATATACAAGGGGGGAGGGAGGATTAGTGTAGACTGTCTCCACTCAGGAGCTTTTGTCAGCTTTGGACGTGACCTGGTCATTACCTGTAGGTCAGCCCGACCAACCCAAACTTTCGGTGGCGACATACTACACTAATACCCAGTCCATGACATTATTGGATCTCCAATTAAGACTAAAGGTCATTTTACATAGGACAATTATCGGGGCTAAACATTCCTAAGACTAGGTAGAAGGTAGAGCGATCACCCAATGAAGAAGCAAGCATGCTTAATAATTGGCTGATTATGTAATTTATGTGAGCATAAAAATGTGTAAACCACATGTAAACCAGGAGATGTGCAGCCAATCAATGACTGCTGTATGGGGATGAACAATCGTGTTAACTATCAGCTGTCCCAGTAAGGCTCAGGTCCACAACCGTGTTTTCACAGAGTATTACGCGTGCATTTTATGGACATGTGATACGTGGTGAATGGAGTCAATGAAAGTCAATCGATTTTCATTGGTTCATGGACACCAGCGTGTAGACACTGCATATCGATATGCAAGAGAAATAAATCGCAGCATTCTCTATACATTTGTATATGCTGTCCATATGCAATACATTGTCAGTGTTTTTAATATGCATCCTCGCTCTAAAATAGAACAGGGAATTTGAAAAAAAGAGTCACTCTGTGCATGTCTGTGTGCATGTGCCAGTAGAATGTATGGCTGCAAAATGGTTAAAAGTCTGTGGGGAGACCCACAGTGTTTTACACATATGCTCAAGGGCATAAGCCTTAAAGCAAATAATGTGCCCATGTACACAGAGGGAATGAGCACTGACCAGTGTGCTCATTTTCGGTCAGCGGTTGTTAGCATAATCTGCCCATGTATAGGGACCTTTACATTGCAGTTCCTATATACAGTGATACGTAAAAGATGCATAAGACAAACTGCGCAAAATGTTTCATTAAAGCTATTGCAAAAATGATTGTCAATCAAAATAAAAGCATTTAAAATTCAAAAGATTGCCACTCTGAAGGTGTCTATAGCCTTTAACAAACTGAAACTGCCAGAGAGACTTGTAGAGCTGCTGCTGAAACATTTAGCTCAGAGAGCATCGCCTAGTCCAGTGGTTCTTAACCTGGGCACTATTGCCCCCTGGGGGGCATTTTTACTTCTCAAGGAGTGGTGGAACGAAAAGGTATGGCAGGGGGGGCGTTGGAACATAACGGGAATGGTAGGGGGGCATTCTGTGTTTGCTTTGCTGATTTTGTTTTTTCTTCTAGTAACTACATTTTTCAAAAATTAGTAGTGATACCTCGGTTTTCATTGATCATCCGTCTGAAAACAATTGGTGAAATCCAAAACCAAGGCAATTATTTCCATATGAATCACTTACATGTAATGAGAGTTGCATGCAGCGTGTGCGCCTCTATCATATAATGTATGACTTTTATAACCCCAGATCAATCACACTTCATTACACTGGATAACCTACAGCACAACCTAATCCTTTTTGAAGGAAGCTATAAAGCCTTCGAGACTGAGTGATCACCTTGCAAAAATGCATTCAGACAATTTGTATTTGTATTTTTCCAAAGTTTAAAGTCAAAGTTTGAGAATCGCAGCACTGTAGGCAAGCTATTTGGAAAATCTGCTATGCTGACAAAGGCCTCCTTGCTTCCTCCTTGTCTCTTCATTAATAGCGCAATGTGGCAAATCACATACTATTGGGGAAACACTTGTGGTACCCGCAGTTAAAGAGATTACCAATACTATGCTGGGGCCAAACGCATGTGCCATGGTGAAATCGATTCCTTTGATTAATGACACAGTTTTTAAGAAGAAGAAAATCCTGGCAGCATGTAAAGATGCTATATAAAATGTACTCTTTATTCTCCCATCACACAGAGACACCAACATTTTGGCCGTGAGTTTAGCAACCATATTGACAACATGATCATATATGATAAATTACATATGCCCAATAATTAGTGTCAGACAATTGCAGTAAAGTGGTAATCAGAGTCCACCCACTGCCACAAGTGCTGCAAATTATGTGTGTCCATTTAAATGTAGACAACCCATGATAAGTATCTGGAGGTCACCATCTCTTCCCTCATCTCATACAGCTCCAGCATGTGTTCAAATTGCCACGCAGAAGCAAAACATCATAGAATGAATAGCCCTGTCACTGCTGGAGTACATCCTCATGAACAATTACTTTGTGTTTGGGGGGGTGTACTCCCATCAGCGGCAGGGCACAACGATGGTGTCCAATATGGTGGCCAGTTATGCCAAAATCTATGTGCGTGATTTCAAGGAGAGGTTCGTCTATGTATCTGCTTTCAGACCTTTTATTAGATGCTGGTGGTGATACATAAACGATATTTTTGTTTTGTAGGATGGGACCCTTGCTGAGCTTGAGGGGTTCCATGCCTTTCTGAATTTTATTTATCCAGAACTCCAATTTACACTGTCTCATTCGACTTGAGATGCAGTTTTTGGATGTTTTGGTGAAGAAAAAGGGTACATTGGTACAGACAGATTTTTTCGTCAAGGCAACTGATAGCAACAGCCTTTTGCTGTGTGACTGTATCATCCAAGGTCAATGAAAAAAATCTCAATTGTTACGCGTTAGACGTATCACACATGATGATAACATAGATCAGATGCTCCGTTAAATGTGTGATAAATTTGAAAAGAGGGGTTATCCGAAACAATTGATTATGGATGCAGAGGCCAGGGTCAAATCCTTGACCCAGAGTGGCCTCTTGAGACCTAATGCTAAACAAAAAGACCTGATAAGAATTCCGTTTGTTTCTACCTTTGGTAATGCCAGCCATTACTGAAAGAAAGCTGTTTGGAGGTTCCAGAGTTTAAAAGTGCTCCAATAATGGCATACAGAAGGGGTAAGACTATTGGAGATAGGGTGGTCCATTCATTCTATAATACAAAAACTCAGATACAGTCCACACTGGCACCGGTCAAAAGAGGGAGCTTCCCCTGCCTGTGGGGCTCCTGGTGCAGGGAGACCGGTTTTCCCACCCATTACGGGGCAATATGTACCACATTCAGGGGTGCTATACTTGTGCTTCATCATTCATGATCTACCTCATCACCTGTTCGTGTGGTCTAGGCTATGTGGATAAGACCACCATGGAGGTGCGGTTGCGAATGGTGGAGCACAAGAGCACCTTTAGGACTGGGAATGTGGAGGTACCGATTTCCAGACATTTTGTGGAAAAAACCCCACACAATTAGCCAGTTTAGGTACAGAGTGATCGATCAAGTCCCGGTATTGCCAAGGGGTGGGGATCGATGTGCACTTCTGAAAAAACGTGAGCTTAAATGGATTTATAAACTAGATACGATGCATCCCAATGGGTTAAACCTCGAATATGCCTAAGTGTCACATGTTTAATCTGTACTATCAGACATGTCAGAGTAGGGTAGGATATATTTTTTACCGGTTTTATCACATATGTATGTGTGTTTTCTATGTTTTACTGTTGCGTGTATTATGGTACTGGATTTATGTATATTCATCTATGTCTGTTGTTTATTTACAGATGTGTGTGCCGGGAGGTTCCATCATCTCTTTTTCCCTCAGGAACCTTGAAAAATTATATACAGAGTGGATAAATAATATACACAGACATGAATTTATTATACTTTGTTCATTTTCATTGGACATATGTGTGATAATAAAATACGACTGCATCATTCTTGGCTTGTTTGTTATCGATGCTCTCGCCACTTATACTTTACCTACATAATATATGGTCTAGAACATGATGTGATGATTCACTGTGCAGGTCTGAATGGCTAAGCCTATTGGGATCCCTCAGAGTGTGAGAGAATGATTTCTCCATCACTAAATCTACAATCCACTTGGGATTACTGTATTGGTAATCATCAACCTGGGGTTGGAAAGGGTTAGAAAAATCCCTGTGTATTCTCACCTGTCCTACAGTCCCCTCCCCAGCCTGACATGGCTGATAACAGAGAATAACAAACTGTGCTCACCTGTTCTACAGTCCCCTCCCTCACCCTGACATGGCTGTTAACAGAGAGTAATAGATTATACTTGCCTCTCCTACAGTCTCCTCCCCCAGCCTGACATCGGTGATAACAGGGAGTAATAGACTGTACTCACCTGTCCTACAGTTACCTCCCCCCAGCATGACATGGCAGATAACTAAGAGTAATAGACTGTACTCACCTCTCCTAGAGTCACCTTCCCCAACCTGACATGGCTGATAACAGGGAGCAATAGCCTGTACTCACCTCTCCTACAGTCACCTTCCCTAGCCTGACATGGCTGATAACACAGAGTAATAAACTATATCCACCTGTCTTACAGTCACCTGCCCAGCATGACATGGCTGATAAGAGGAAAAGTATATGTAGATATGGGACATACTAAATAGAGTATATTGGGCTGTATGATGGGTTTGTTTGGCCACACATTGAATCATGTATCTAAATGCCTGGTGATCTTGGGTGATTAGTTATCTCTACAGGCCACAATTGGTGTAGGAGAAGGGACCTAATCGGTTTTTCATATGTGTGGGTCACAGTTCCGGTGCATACATTATTGCCAAGAATTGATGAAGTATGTGGCTATTCATTCTATGGTGTTTTGCTTCTGCGTTGCGGTTTGAACACGTGCTGGAGCTGTATGAGATAAGGGAAGAGATGGTGACCTCCAGGTACTTATCATGGGTTGTCTATATTTTAATGGACACACATAATTTGCAGCACTTGTGGCAGTGGGTGGGTTCTGATTACCACTTCACTGCAATTGGTTGACATTATTGGGCATATGTGATTTACTATATATGATCATGTTGTCAATATGGTTGCTAAGCTCGAGAAAGCCCTCATGGCTGAAACGTTGCTGTCTCTGTGTGATGGGAGAATAAAGAGTACATTTTATATAGCACCTCTACATTGTGCCAGGATTTTCTTCTACATTACATGGACTTCTGTGGGTTGCGGTTTGGACTCTTATCTGGCTGTTGTATTTGGTTGCCCTACGCAGATTGGGTTTTTCTGGTGCTGCTGACACACTTTGTTATTTTTGGTTCAAATAAATTTTTATGCAATACAGATCTGACACGTTATGGTATTTCTTCAATCGTTGCTCAAAATGGAAAATAGACTTGTAGGTAAACTATGAGAACGAGAAGAGGAAAAGAAGGAGAACAGTTTGTTATTTTACCGTTTGAAGAAGAATTGACTAGATGGCTGCTGATGCGGAAGAAACGCTTTTGGACATGTTAGAGAGCACAGAATTTGTAATGCAAATTGACAAGTCAACGGTTAGAGACAATGAAGCATTGCTGTTAGCTTACGTTTGTTTCATTAATTGGAATGAAGAGGTAGTGGAGGAACTGTTGTTTACCAGAAATGTAACCACCGACACAAAAGGCTCCTCTATATACAAAAGAGTGGAAGAATTTTACAAGAAAAAAAACATCCCTTTAACAAATGTACTTGCTTGTGCAACCAACGGAGCTCCAACAGTGATTGGCCGATATCGCAGATTTATAGCCCATTTAAAATCTGCTATACCTGGCATAATAGCAGTCCACTGTGTGATCCATTGGCAGCACCTTGTTGCTTAACATTTATTTGAGAGATTGCATGATTCTCTCCGCTATGTAATTAATGCTGTTAACAAGATAAAAGAGCACTCCTTGAGCATGTTTCTATTGAATGATAGTTAAATATGGTATCTTGCTTCCCCCAAAAATATCTTCTGCAATAAAACCTATTTATTATTGTATCCACAATTAACCTGTTTTTAAGTATTTAGCACCTACATTTTAGCATCTAAAATTTAGCTGACTAAAATACTTCTCTGGTAATTTTTAGAGACAGGCTTTCACAATCAAAGCTAATCTGTTAAACACTATCAAACTTTCCAAAAAAAAGTATTCAGTATTTTAATTTGTACTTTTAACTTTGTAGACAAGGTTTGATTGGGTTTAAACTAGTAAGGCCTCTTGTCCATGAGGAAATTATATTTAGCAAATCCGCGCAGTTCTTCCGCATGTGAAAAACGTAAATCTGCATCCCATAGGAAAGCATTGACCATCCGTGCTTAATTAAATAGCTGCAAATGGTATTTTAAGTGATCTGCGGATTTCACGTGTGGTAAAAAAAACACAGCATGCTCCATTAAAACGCAGATCACGTGTGCAGGAACTCATAGAGCCCATATCTCAATTGATCTCCCGCATGAAAAAAAAGACAATTATCGTGCATCCGCAACAGAAATCCGTGCAGGCCTGATTTTCCCTGTGGACATGAGGCCTAAGGCTTGGGGGCGCTGGCCACCATCCCAATACATAAAGGGTACGTTACAATATGTTATAATTATATGTGGCTCTTGTGCTAAATTAGCGTAGAGACCTCTGCTTAAAACATATATTCCATATGAATTCCGTGAATTGTTTGTTTACACAGTATTGCATTGGCAGTTTTCCTAATGCATTCTTGGTTAGAATCAATAGAAAATATTGCTGAAAATGTATCACATACCTAAGCCTTTCAGCATTTTCTTATCCAGTTTTTGGTCTTTATTTGAAGCAGATTCTTTGGCGGATGAGACATCTGATGAAGAAGCTGCTTCTTTTGGCTCCTCTGCATTTGCATCCTCCGCATCTCCAGCATCATTCAATTGTTCTTCCTTGATTGGTAAACCAGCATTTTGAGTCTCAACACTCGCAGATTCAGAAGAAGCATAAGTCTGAATTATGTCTTCCAACTGCTTGCTCAACTCCTCTGAAATGTCATGCTCAGTTGGTGCAAACATATCATCTTTAATTGGTTGCAGATCAGTTACTTTTGGTGACACTTCATCAAGCGCTGATAAGCCATTTTGATCAGGGGACACTGGGTTATCCTTTACTGAAAGCTGATTATCAAGTTTATCATGGTTGTTCTCATTGTTGTCATTGTTGTTCTGCATATTGTACCTGAAGAACAGAGAGAATATAATAGTATTCAGTTTACACCAAATGATCATCAGATATTATTGACATCACTCAATGCCAGGCAGTAGCTGTACAGTCTGTAAAGTCACATTTGTGGTCACTTATTAAATATGGGGTGCAGTTTTGGCTGCCACACTGCAGAAACTACACAGGATATTTGAAGAAGGTTGAAGACAAACAGTGGGAGTGACACAGGGCATCTATCTTGAAAAAAAAAATTAAAATTAAGATTTTCCTGAAAAGCAAAGTTGACTAAAGTTGGCCAGAAACACGAAGATTTCGTGACATTATGCCAAATTTTTTAAACCACATTTACATGAACCCCAATGTATTTTTTTCAATCATTAGTAAACAAATGCTTCATTTCTAATGATGATAAAGGTTTGCAGCAATAGAGCAGATTTCTGTAACCGAAAAGTAGAATGAACATAACAAATATCGTTAAGGCAACCCCTTGGCTGTGGGACAAAATTTGGGCCTGGGACTGGAGTGGGGTGGTTTTTATATTGCCTGGCGTACTCCTTTATTCCCATAAAGCCACTAATCTTCCCATTACTAGGGACCTGTACCAGTTATCCAACATAGCCACATCGCTTCTTTAACCATGGTGTGTGCTTCGGATGGTCTTAGAAGCAGAACACCAATCTTGGGTCACTAAGCCAGCGGATCGGCAGCTGTAGGGCAACAGGGCACTAGGTGATTAACCCACTTTTCCCTCTCAACCCAGGGCAAAATCTTTAATGATCCAATGATCATATGGAATTCAGTGGTAATTGTTACTTCTAAAGTCAGCTTGAAAATTACATGGATGACCAATTGATTTCAATGGGTATCTTGTAATGCTTTAATTCTAGTCCTGCATTGTTGCAGGAGAAATAAACTCTTAAGGACCACTTTCTCTGGATAACAGCTGAATGCAGAAGCCAGAAGGCAGGATGCCAGGATTGTGTTACTTAATCCAACTGAAAGCCAATCCAAACTGTTTATCTGTTTGCATAATTTATTTTATTGAATGTCCATGAGCAAGCAATACATTGGAGATACCACGCAATGCATCAGATTTACTAATACTGTCTAAGAGTTAGTGCAAACTTAAGGCCTTTTAACATGGGCCTCCCTCTAAGGCAAAACTCACTCCCCACACTGCCAGGACCTTGCTCCAGGCAGCCAATCAGTAGCTTGTGGGCATACACTTGCCGGATACAGACCATCACTAGGTCTCCATCCATACTTTTGGTGGATATAAGATACAATAGTACCCACAGGGGGTTGGAGTGGAAGTGTAGTGGCCAGTATTTGTAATTGCAGATACAGCTCTCTCTGAAATCAGTGGGAGCTGTGACTACAATTACAAGTGCTGGCCACTACACAGGGGCTGAAGCAACCACTTCTGCTTTGAACCCCATGTATCGCCGTGCTGATATTGGGCACCTGCTCAGGTGATTGTCCAGGTTCCCGAGCGGTGGACCCCAGCCGATCAACTATTGTTGACCTTTCCTGAGGATGGGTCATCAATAGTACATGAAAATTGACTGCATATATGTATTCCCTTAAACGCTAATTTTATTGATATTTACTAAAATACCATTAAGCAAACATTATACACATACATATCGAAATAAATGATGCATGTGACAAATGTATATAAAATGCATAGGCACAGCAAATGCGACGATACCACAGATACAAAAAAAGGAAAGAAAACCACCAATTACTCATGGTTTGATGACAAGAATACTAATGGCAGGGGCATTAAATAACATTAATAATATATTCTTCCTACATCTTCATTGGAAGAGGTGTGCCCAGAAGTTTTAATAGACAGTAACAACTCTTCTCTAAACTCTACACTACAAGCACCCTGCCTGACTGTGGGGTGACCGTTCTAAAAAGGAAGTCCCAAATCCAAACTACTCACATGTCCGTCACCTATGAAATGCTTAAAGGGGTTGTCTCGCGAAAGCAAGTGGGGTTAAGCACTTCTGTATGGCCATATTAATGCACTTTGTAATATACATCGTGCATTAAATATGAGCCATACAGAAGTTATTCACTTACCTGCTCCGTTGCTGGCGTCCCCGTTGCCATGGCTCCGTCTAACTTCGGTGTCTTCTTGCTTTTTTAGACGCGCTTGCGCAGATCTATCTTCTCCATTCGGCTCGTCTCGGCATCACCGGCATTTTGGCTCCGCCCCCTTGTACGCGTCATCGCGAAGCTCCGCCCCCGTCACATGTGCCGATTCCAGCCTCTGATTGGCTGGAATCGGCACAAGTGACGGGGGCGGAGCTTCGCGATGACGCGTACAAGGGGGCGGAGCCAAAATGCCGGTGATGCCGAGACGAGCCGAATGGAGAAGATAGATCTGCGCAAGCGCGTCTAAAAAAGCAAGAAGACACCGAAGTTAGACGGAGCCATGGCAACGGGGACGGCAGCAACGGAGCAGGTAAGTGAATAACTTCTGTTCGGCTCATATTTAATGCACGATGTATATTACAAAGTGCATTAATATGGCCATACAGAAGTGCTTAACCCCACTTGCTTTCGCGAGACAACCCCTTTAATGCGTTTCCTCTAGTTAAACATAGTGGAGGCCTTTAGTATCTTAGGATGTAATTCATCTGGACCTTGAGACTTGTATTTATTTACGTTAGCTAAGTGTTCCCTCACCATCTCTCTACTTATAGACAGCCTGCATTTATTATTCCCCCAATAGCACAGGGAAGATCAGTTAATGTTCCATCTACTTTCTGAGAGAAAACAGATACAAAATAGGAATTTAAAAGTTCTGCCTTTTCAACATCGTTATTAAACAATTCACCATTTTCATCTTGTAAGCATCCAATAGCTTCTTTGACTTTTCTTTTACTTTTGACATACCCCCCAAATCCTTTTTATTGTTTTGGCCTCTGTTGCAAGTCTCAATTCATTATTAGCTTTAGCTTACCTGACACTTGTCCTACAGTTTCTGCAGACTGCATTAAATTCTTCTTTAGATATTCCTCCCTCTTTCCATTTGATAAACATATTTTTCTTCATTTTTAACCTGTGTGCAAGTTCTGTGTTCATCCATCCTGGTTTCTTTAAATGCTTCCCGTTCTTGCTTCTTTTAGGGATTGTTAACGATTTCAGAATCTCATTTCGCAATATTTCCCAACCTTCTTGGACATTTCTGTCCTTAAGAACATCCAACCATTGGATTCTTCCTACCCTCTTTCTGAGTTCATTAAAATCTGCCTTTCTGAAATCCAACCTTGAGGTCTGAGTTTTCTCAGGTCTTCCTCCTCATTTTTATCCAAAATTCAAGGATAGCATGATCACTGCCTCCTAAGGTCTGAGCCACCCTTACTTCCTCAAAATCATGACTGTTAGCCATAAAAGTAACTCCCATAATGTTTTTCATTCTTTTTATCCCTATCTCCCCTACTTGAACTAGCTGAGTCCATAACTGACACCATGAATGTAATCTCATGTTATGTCTGTGAAGGCACCAATATGGGATACCAGTGGGCATGGGCAGCATGAGAATTAGACCCAGATATCCCCTATAATGAAATAGGGTTGCCATTGCCGCTGTCTGCAATGGGAGGGAGTGGGGCGGGGTGGAGCTGAGCTCTGCCCCCTCCCATCGCTTGCTGCGATCAAGGGGAGGGTGGAGGGAGCCTAGCTCTGCCCCTGTCCCGCCCCCTCCCATTGCAAACGACCGGAGGGGAGGAGAGAGAAGGTGAGCTGGTGAGGGTGAGGGAAGGTGGAATGCCTCCCCAGGCCCCATGGCAGTGCGGCTTCGGCGTATATGCCCTGGGCCCTTTGCCGTTCAGGCATTTTTACGACACCGGCAGGTGCATGTAAAACGCCTACGGTTGTGTAAATGGGCCCTAAGTAGTACTATTGAAAAATACAACTCACACATGCATTCAGAAAATCCAGCTAAAAATCGTGGCATTTTTACTGCCATTTTGACCAACGTTTTGGAAAACATGTTAGTGTTTGACAGTGCTTTTTAATACACACCATCATTGTGATGGGTGAAGAGGTACATTAAAACGCATGAAAATAAAATGGACCGAGCTCAAAAATCACAACGTTAGAAATACCGCATTTGAGCGCACATCTGCAAGCCCCCATTGAAATTAATGGGAGCATTGTACCGCAGCTAGCGCGGTGCTCAGGACTGGAACAGTTAATGGGGGAAAAAACATCAATTTTTTCAATTTTATTTCAGTTTCTTCTAAAAATGCAGCAGAGAGACAGGAAATGAGTCTTAATGTGAAAGCACAACCTCATTTACGGAATTCTAGAGAATCCCTCACTGCTATATTAGTCCACCAGTAATCGCGAAGCAGGGGGCCTTTCTCCCTCCTCTACAAATGAAAAGGCTGAAAACTACAGCAGAAATTGACATGCTATGGATGTAAAAATCTGCCTTGCAGGTCACTATCCATGTGGAAATTTTCTGCATATGAGACTGAGATTTATTAAAGATTTATTATTCTGCTGCGGATTTCTATGTGAGCAAATCCGCACAGAAGATCCGCAGCATTTTAGTCCCGTGTGCATGTACTCGAAAAGTTCTCTAATTCTTTCAAACTCAAGTGACCAAGAGATCCAAGATTCTTCTTCTTTTACATGTATATATTTAGAACACATTGTGACTGCACTTCCAATTTGGGAAACCAGCATCATGGGAGACTACAACAGCTGCCCTAAGCTCTACATAGGGGTGTCTATTTCCAACACAACACAAAAAGGTGAATGAGACCTTTGTAGTATCTAGCTGTATTTGAGATATCCATGAGATAAAGGTCCTTTCTTCACTGTATTACTGCTAAATATGATATATGGTTATGTACTGCAATCATATAATATTGTGTACAGTATATGCGTATGGTATAACATACCTCCTACTGCAAGGCTGCAGGTATGTGCATTTATACAGGCAACAGATCTCTAATGTCAATCATTTATAGTACGGAGTACATTATTCCTTCTGCTACACATCTCAACTGCTGTTTTATTTTTAAGAAAATACCCAAAAATGCAGGTTTTAAGTCTTCAAAATGAAATGTATTTATAAATACAAGAGTGTGATAGGCAAATGGTGAAGCAGGCTTTACTGCATTGCTAATGAAAACTACTTTAAATACTTTTTATTTGTAATTGCATGCTTTAAGTGCAGGAAGAGCAAATAGTTGACATCAACAAATTCTCAACGTGTCCTCTTCATTCTGGCACTCAGCAACAATTCATTTATCCGGCATCAATTGTTGTAACTGCATCCATTATTCTTTGATGCAAGGGAGTTGATGTTGTTCACAGTTGTAGTATCTCCTTTATCATCCCCTAAATGTAAAACTCAAGTGGTGGGGGGGAAAGTATATGGCAGCTGTTTACTTATTTATGTATTTAAGTGCTGCGGAATAAGTTGGCCCTATACAAATAAAGATTATCATTTTTTTCGTTATTATGCTTATTACATAATTAAATTTTCTAGTTATTTATTGGTCTATGCTTATCAGTCTTTTTCTTTAGTCCTTTTGTCTATGCTCTTGCGCTAATTCTATTTTTCTTCAGTTTTATATCTGCTATCAGCTGCCCTGCACGATTGTATATAGGCTTTGCCCTACATTAAGTTAATGCTGGGAACTCCCGCACACATGCGTGTGTGCCAGCCACTATGACAATCGCATCTGCATTGACACGCTATAGTTTATTTTATATGGGAAGATTGACAGGGCGTCTAACATTTCAAAGGTTTTTGTATTTGTCTTAGGGCTTCTTCACATAGGCGTATGCACAATTATACTCAATGCTATTCTGTGCAAGTTTGAAAAATAAAGTGGGAGGATAGGTCCTGCCCTATCTTTCTTGCCCATACTATTAATGGGTGAAACTCCCACTAGTGAAAATGAAGCCATTGAAATTAATGGTTTTGTTTTGTCCAATTATGCGGCAGTCATTTTCACGGCCACATAATGGGACTAAATCATGCCCATCAGATTGAACCCTTAATTGTATCAAGTTCCTCCTGGTTGCTGGATCATGTGAGTATACGCCGAGCCCAGGATACCGTCGGGCAGGGTAGAGAGTTTAGATCTGCTAAACTCCCTCCCCCTTCCCATCCCTCTCCGCCCCTTGCTGGCTATCAGCAAAGGGAGGGGGCAGTGTGCTAATCTCCTGCCCTGTCCCGCCCCCTCCCTTTGCCAACAGCCAGCAAGGGGCGGTGATGGGGAGGGAGTTTAGCAGAGCCTCTGTTAAACTCCCTCCCACCTCCCTATTTCAGCAACTCCCATAAGCTCCCATAGAAGTCTATGGGACCGGCTGCCGTATTCCGTCCGGAAGACAGTTCCAGAACTATATTTTCCAGCTGGCATAAAAAAATGGCCGACCAAAATGCTCAGCGTATCTTTTATGGACGACTGTTTTTACGCCTCTGAAAATTGGTCCATTTGAACTGATGCATTGGAATCCAATGCATAAGATGTTTGTGTCTATCGGCCGACTGTAAAAACGCAGCCGAAATAAGCTTGTGTGTATAAGCCTTGAGCTTCACCCACCACCCCATATGAAGCCTGTTCTTTTTCTTTATCTACATTTACATGCACTTTGCTAATCATTTACGTATTGCTTGCTTAGTGGATAATACTTGTACTGCTTTTTGGTATGGAGTACTATTGATTATGTTTTTGGTTATATGCACTTTGCATTATTTATTGGGTATACAGATTAATTTAATATTACCTTACTTGTAAATTTATTTGGAGTAGCTTACCTTATGGATTGCAAGTTATTGTATGCATTAATTTATTTTAACCATATGAATTTATTGGCTTAATAGACTTATATTATATATTACATGTGAAATCCAACACTTCATTGATATTAGGTGTTTAATGGAGTTTTTGTGCACTTAGATTTAGTATAGGTGGAGGGATTTCTATTTTGGTGTGATTTTTTACCATGTGACAAAACAGTAGGGAAGAGAAACAATTTAGAGAAAGTTGCATGTAATTTATTGGAGATTAAATAATCAAAGCTGAAATGCTGGTTTTCTCAGCCATGAATTTTAATTTGCTTGTTTTAATTATGTTTTTATTTTATTTAGTTTACATCTTGTAAACACTTATTAGATAGAGTAAACTCTGCACTTACACCATCACAATATACAGTATGTTGTTACCTAGTTTACTATATTATATGTTTACCTATGACTTTGATTTTGAGCCGTCAGATATTTAATTAGGCGGAATACATCATTATGTGAGCACTTGCTTGCCTCTTCGTGTTGACTGTAAGTGAACAAGGGAGAGGTTGTTTTTTTCCATGTGGTTAGGAATCAAATCTGCTAAAGGAAGATATTTATAGCTGAGTCTATAAAGGCTTTTCTATGTGTAATCTAAAGCCAGCCAGCTACAATGATACAGGTATATTATATTTATCTTTTGCAATACATTTAGATGTATGTAGAATATTTTCTAAAATTCTTGACCATTTTCAAGATTGCTGCCTGCTACTAATGCAAATGTACAGAATTATCACTGATCATTTGCTACAATAGTGTAACATCTATGCTAAATATATCAGCAACACAAATCTCTTTCCTGTCTTGGTATATTATTACAATGTATCATTCTAAGGTAGTTTAACCCAAATAGAATTGCCGGACTTGGATACATTGTAGCAAATCCTCAGCTGTCAAAAGTATGACAGTACAGCTTTTCAGCCTCTGGATGGTAACAAAAATGTTCCCATAGCAAACAAATCTTCAAAATGGAGAGTAATTGAAACATAGAGTATGTTGGAAAGTTACAAAACCTTTTAGCAGATGATGACTTAGGTCAAATTCACGCAATGTTCAGTGATATATTCGGATGGTTAATATCTGGATACCACTACTTAAATCTGCAGGTCCCCACACTGCTCAAAGCAACACAAAGCAGCATTAAAATATAGATTACAATGGAAATTAATGGCATCTATATGCAGCAGGTAGAATATTATGCAAACAAAATGCCAAAGAATCAGCTCATCGTTCTGTAGCAGAATGTATGCCCTATGGAAAGCTGAGTGCTAGGAGAAATAGACTGGCCTGGTGACCAGGAAATAGATGCAACTCTCCAGCAACAATGATGACCGTTAAAGGGGCACAAACTTCTGCTCATTTACTAGCTTGTGTTAGTTTCATCATTTCTGTAATATGCTTGCATTAAAAATGCAAGGATATCCTGTTTTTACTGAGCTGTGATAAACTGTGATGAAATAAAACTGCAAGCCTTATATTCCTAGGAGAGTGTGGGATTTTCATACTTCCATTCTACACAATGCATTAATAAAAGGCCTGGAAAACTTCAGTGTATTAAACTAAAGGATAGAGAAAACTCTACCTAGAAAATTGTGTGTACAACTCGGCTTATACAATTAATTTGAAATTTAGTCTCATTTACACATTTGTCACTGTTAGGGTTCTTTTACACGAACATAGCTATTTGTGTCACAGTCACAGAGCGACTGAAAATCGCATGAACGGGAGCACAAATCTGCTATTTGTGCACCCATTCTGACGGCTCGGGTCAGAACATATACGCTGAGCCCGGATTGCCATCGGGCAGGGGGGGAAACAGTTTATCTCTGATAAACTGCCTCCCCCTTTCCGCCCCCTTGCCGGCTCTCATCAAGGGAAGGGGGCGGGACGGGGAAGGAACTAGTGTGCTAAGCTCCCGACCCTTATAAGCTGCCAGGGGGCGGGATAGGGTGGGAGCTTAGCAACTAGCTCCCGCCCCGTCCCACCCCTTTTCATTGCAAACAGCCGGCAAGGGGCAGAGAGAAGGGGGAGAGAGTTTAGCAGACACGCTGTTAAACTCCCTCCCACCTCCCTTCTCTGGCAGCTACCATAGGCTCCTATAGGAGTCTATGGGAGCCGCCACCATATTCTGGCCAGGAAGATAGTCCCTGAACTATCTTTCCTGGCCGACGTAAAAGCGCCCGGCCGAAATGCGTTCTTATTCACTATCTTGGCTGACTGGACACTTTTACGCTACTGGACGACGCCCATCTGAACTGATACATTGTAAACCAATGCATAAGATGGGCAGCGTATATTGGCCAGGTGTGAAAACGCGTCCAATATATGCTCGTGTGAATGAAACCTTATTGTACTGTTTCGGTCAAGGAAGCAAATGCATGTCCACAACAGGACTTTCTGGCTACTGCAGATATCAGTTCCCCGGAACTGCAGATTTTCAGCTTTTAAACCCTTTTTGAGGGATATAAACTTTGCTGCTTACAAGTTGCTTATTCAGAATAACTGCTATTTGGAGTCAAACAAACCAAGGTGGATACCAGCAAGTTAAAGTGTAAATCAAATCCAAGGGTATTCACAAACAGAGTCAAGGACGGATCAGGTCACATGCCAGGAGGACTATGGGAGCTAAGATGGCAGGCAAAATGGTAATCAGGCAATTAAAGGTCAAAACTAGGAATAAGGATCGATCAGGAATACAGGACAAACAGGTAAATCTGGTTAGGTAGAGAATGAAAATAGGCAGGAACAGATGATACAGGTATATAGATAAACAGAAACAAGCAATCAAACTATCAGGAGATCAGAGTTTAGAGCACAAACACCAGTAAAACTCTACATGAGGGATTTCCAACTTGGGTACTGCGGGATACACTCAGCTACTATTAAATGGGTTTTTCAGGCAATGCTGCTGGAATATGCTGGGGTCGGAGTGGAAGCGTTCCTCTGATCTCTATGTAGTGGCCGATGCTCATAATTGCAAGCACAGCTCCCATTGAAATCAATGGGACTCTAGCCTGCAATTACAAGTACAGTTCCTGGTCGGTGCTGCCTGGAAAACCGCCTTATGCAGGGTCCACATAGTATGGATAGTATCTATCCATACTGTGTGGACCATAAGGCTAGGTCAATAATGGAGGGTACACACATTGGCTTTCAGGGCACAACTGAATAAATTTCAGGCTCCACTGTACACTTGTGCGGAAAAAAAAAAAATTGATCCCTAAAAAGAACCCCACCCTCCATTTCTGGCATTCCCTAAATTTTAGATAAAAGTAATTATGTAAAACTGTGTGGTATGTCTAAAAACAGGGATAATTACACAGGTCTGGTTGGGATGGGCATTTGAGGCAAAAAATGGGTATCCCTCCTCCTCCTCTCATGCTTTGCTGCAAACCTGACACTTTTTGGGGGGTATTTCTTGACCTTAGTGGCTGGGATGGGGTGTAAAAAGTGGCGCTCTGTGAGACTATGCATCTCTTCAGACTCGTAAGCTTGCTGAGGTGCGATGATCTGAAACAAAAAGCGCTCAACAAGATGCTCTTCGAACTGCAGAAAAGTGAGCATTCCTGGGGACGTTTTGTAAATTACATAGGTATTACAGGTAGTAATCTGAATAAGGTAGATTGCTACATTTTTACACCATTGCTTACCGGGCTTTCCGGGAACTGCTTCAGGCTCTCAGCTGCCTCTGGTAGCCAGGAGCAGGGAGATTTAAAATTTCCAGGGCCCCCTTCCCCGGCTTCTGCACATGCGCCCACAATTTTGCCATAAGCCAGGGAAAGGTCCGTGAACGAAGATGTAACTTTAAAGGGGTTGTCCCGCGCCGAAACGGGTTTTTTTTTTTTTCAACCCCACCCCCCCCGTTCGGCGCGAGACAACCCCGATGCAGGGACTTAAAATAAAAACCGCTCAGCGCTTACCTGAATCCCCGCGCTCCGGTGACTTCTATACTTACCGGTGAAGATGGCCGCCGGGATCTTCTTCCTCCGTGGACCGCAGCTCTTCTGTGCGGTCCATTGCCGATTCCAGCCTCCTGATTGGCTGGAATCGGCACGTGACGGGGCGGAGCTACACGGAGCCCCATTCAGAAAAGCAGAAGACCCGGACTGCGCAAGCGCGTCTAATTTGGCCATTCGACCATTTTAGACGGCGAAAATTAGACGGCAACCATGGAGACGAGGACGCCAGCAGCGGAGCAGGTAAGTGAAAAACTTTTGATAACTTCTGTATGGCTCATAATTAATGCACAATGTACATTACAAAGTGCATTAATATGGCCATACAGAAGTGTATAGACCCACTTGCTGCCGCGGGACAACCCCTTTAAGTTTTTAAACTTTTTTTTACATGATCTCCGTTATCCATTAAATAACAGCAATCATGTGACCAGGGACTGCACACAGCGGCCATCGGTGACAGACCCAAACTATCTGCCACCTCCATTAGCCAACTGCAGGGTGCTATCATACATCCTGACCGTGCAGCTTTATTCTACATGGGCGACGTGTTTTCACGGCCCTATAGAATAAAGCCCAGACACCCAGGAGTTGAAAACACGTATGGGTGGTCACTAAAGGGTTAACTAATAGGGATGAGCGAGTATACTCGCTAAGGCACTACTTGTTCGAGTAATGTGCTTTAGACGAGTATCTCCCTGCTCGTCCCTGAAGATTCGGGGGCCGCAGCGGGGCGGGAAGCTGCGGGGGAGAGCGGGAGGAGCGGAGGGGAGATCTCTCTCTCCCTCTCTCCCGCCCGCCGCAACTCACCTGTCAGCTGCGGCGGCTCCCGAATCTTCAGAGACGAGCAGGGAGATACTCGTCTAAAGCACATTACTCGAGCGAGTAGTGCTTTAGCGAGTATACTCGCTCATCCCTATTAACTAAACTTTAGTTGAAACAACAAGCCATTCATTTTGTCAATATGCTTTGCATAGAAGAAAAGAAATGGTGTATTCATATGAATGTAATCATAACTATCACTGCAGACTATAATATTTTATTCGCTGAATCGGTAAAAAGCTCTAATTAGGACCTGACAAGTGTAATTTTTACATATTCAAATATCAGACACTACATCATAAACAGTTTTCCCAGTCAGTCTTGAGCAATTGTAAGCTCGGCTAATGTTAGCGAGTGTATTCCTGTGTTCTATCCTCTACAGCCTTTTAGCCACATGACACCTGTTGTTCACGCTGAAGTTATTTTAGGCAATACTTAAAAAGACTGTCACAATCTCTTTGCACCCCCTCCAAGGGCAGCACAAGGCAGTGCCTGTAGCACTGATTACAGTGATATGTCTGCGGTATACATCTGTGCAGTAGTTTGGGAGAAACTTGCCTTTTATCAGTAGAAGCAAATGCATAGTGGACTACTTAAAGGGGTTGTCTCGCGAAATCAAGTGGGGTTATACACTTCTGTATGGCCATATTAATGCACTTTGTAATATACATCGTGCATTAAATATGAGCCATACAGAAGTTATTCACTTACCTGCTCCATTGCTAGCGTCCTCGTCTCCATGGTGCCGTCTAAATTCGCTGGCAGCTTGCTTTTTTAGACGCGCTTGCGCAGTCCGGTCTTCTCCTTTCAGCACGAGCCGCTTCAGTGTGCTCCCCGCTACAGCTCTTCTGCGCATGCGCAGACGAGCTGTCACTGCTCGGGAGCGCGCTGGAGCGGCCATTCTGTACCATCCTCTGTTAGAGGAAGGTGCAGAGCCGCTCAGCTGTCCCGAGAAGCCGCCCAGCTGTCCCGCCGTCCTACCGTCCTGCCGCCCTG
This sequence comes from Eleutherodactylus coqui, assembly GCF_035609145.1. Classification (NCBI taxonomy): domain Eukaryota; kingdom Metazoa; phylum Chordata; class Amphibia; order Anura; family Eleutherodactylidae; genus Eleutherodactylus; species Eleutherodactylus coqui. Next base: position 213,391,376 of record NC_089837.1, on the reverse strand, counting down.
CCGCCCAGGTAAGTGATGGGCCGGGTGGGCTGCTGCTGTGCCGGGGGGGGGGGGGGCTGCGCCGGGGGGGCTGTCGCTGTGCCGGGGGGGCTGCCGCTGTGATGGGGGGGCTGTCGCTGTGATGGGGGGGGCTGCCGCTGTGATGGGGGGGCTGTCGCTGTGCCGGGGGGGCTATCGCTGTGATGGGGGGGCTGTCGCTGTGATGGGGGGGGCTGCCGCTGTGATGGGGGGGCTGTCGCTGTGCCGGGGGGGCTGCCGCTGTGATGGGGGGGCTGTAGCTGTGATGGGGGGGCTGTTGCTGTGTCGGGGGGGCTGCCGCTGTGATGGGGGGGCTGTCGCTGTGTCGGGGGGGGGGGGGGGGGGCTGCGCCGGTTGCCTGCTGCCTGGCGGTGGGTGACTGTGTGCCGTGGTCGGCCGCGTTCAATCCAGGGGTCCGGTCGGCGGCTGCGGGGCGTCTGGTTGTCAGGGAGACACAGCTGGTAGCGTCTCGGGAGCGCGCACGTCGGGCTACAGCAAGCGACGGGAAAAAAGCCGGCGGCCATCTTGGGAAAATTTTTATAAGTTGCTGAAACGCTGGAACTGTAAGTACAAACCAGCTAGAAAAGTCATTTACAGGGGGGCTTAGTAATGTATGCTTAATTAGGGGGACTGGGCAAAAAAAAAAATTCACTGCTTCCTCGAGACAACCCCTTTAATGCAGTCCTGGATATTGATGAGCTGCAGCTAGCAACACCCACCCCGCCCTCCAGCCAATGATTGGGTATATAGAGAGACCTGCCAATCATTGGCTATAGGGCAAGGTGGGTGTGGCTAGCCTGCAGCTCATAAATATGCAGGACTAGTTCTTTGTATGGCTGCTACTAAATAAGTGCAAGTTAGGCTCCTTTCAAAAGGCATGATTTTGCTTGCATGCAGGCAAGTTTTTCTACATATGAGAAAGATAGAGCAGGACCTATCATCTCGCTTTTTTTTCAAACTCGTGCACTCTAGAGCGGAGTGCACCCATCTGTTTAAGCCCTTATCCATATCGCGGGCTCATAAAATGCTCATGTAAAACTGGCCTAAGGGCTTTTTCAGAAGAGCGTACATATGAAATATATTACATAGTGAATAGAGCCCATTGATTTCAATAGGTATGTTCACAGCTTCACTTTTGGTCATGTGAAAAAAAGCAAGTCTTATCTTTGTACATATTACGCACTGAAATAGCCCATTGAAATCAAAGGCCTTGCATTAAAAAGGCAGTAAACCTGCGTATTCACGCACTAAAGCAATGCGATTTTGTGTTTTTTTTTTTAAGGTGCGTAAATATGCTGCATATTTAGGGCAAAAACACATGGGTCATGTGCTAATGCAATCACCGTAATGGAGAATATTAGCGCATAAACCATTTTTTTTCCTCTTGACTATTCAAACGTTGCGCTTCTGCGCGTGAATTTGAAAAAAATAAGTGGACAGATATGTCCTGCCCTGTCTTTCTCGCACATAGTATTAACCACGTGCAATTAACCTAGGATAAGTTCTATCTTTTCTTGCATACAGTAATATCATGCGTAATCCCGCTAGTGGAAACGAAACCATCTATCACATTTTGCGGCCGTGATTTTCACAGTCGCATACCAGGGCTCCCATCTGTCTAAGCCTATAAGCACATAAAAAGTGCCAATAGGCAGAAACAGGCAGGAAATCAGCCTATCTTGGTCTGTGAGTACACTGCATAGATATCGGTGCAGATCTGCAGCAGATCTTATCCTTTTAATTGATGTCAAATGGAAGGAGTGAAATCTATTACAGATCTGTACCAAAATCTGCAGCAAATCAGCAATGAAAATGGAAATTTGAGTGTTGCAGCCATAATATGAACAATAAGGTGTGCCAGTATTATAGTGACTTGAAACTGTCCTTAGACACATAACCTTGAATATTCATTTTTACATTGGCATCATCTATAAAGCAATGTATATAAAACTGTTGTTTCAAATAGTAGATAGTAAAATCTAGATAGCTATATCCTTATTTTACTGATTTAATAAATGAATTACTGGTTGTAACTGTCATGGCAACATAGTATGTTAGGCTGAAGGGAGACAATGTCCATCTACTTCAGCCTGTTTCAACCCCCTTGTTGGTCCAGAGGAAGGGAAAAAAAACAACGAGCCAATTTAGCTCATTTGAAGGTAAAAAATGACTTCCCACCTCCATAATGGCAGTCAGAATAATCCCTGGATCAACGTTTGAGTTCCTACCTGACTCCAAGACCTGGATCAACAACCCCACTGGTCACCTAATGTTTATATCCTCTAATATCATATCCTTTAGTGAGTATGACATGATTATTCAGAAAGAATCTTTTATTTCATATATAGTAACAAGTATGTCAGCTATATACAAAAAAAACAATATGAAATTGGAAATTGAATTCTGGAAATGATCAAAAAAGACTCACCAGAAGAGTATACAAGAAGAGCAGAAAGACAGGACTTGTTAAGACCAGAGGTAAACTAGAGAGAGGCCCAGAGACAACTGGAGCTAGGGGCTGGACAGTAAGAGGAAAGTTATGGAGGAGGGGGGTATAACAGATGATACTGTGTAAGAAGCATACTAGATGCCAAATTTAGAAGAGTCCATTTAGCAGCTGATAGCGGAGAGAAAGAGCATGAAGAGAGAATACCTAGGCATTAACCCTTACTGAATTATATTGCATGTTGGAAATTATCACAAGTACATGCGCTGTATATTATATAATAATTATACTTGTATAATTTAGATTTAACACTTCTACATGGTGAAAATAGTTTACAAGAGAGTTGTTTTTCCTTTTATTCAAGTGGTAGCACATAGGTTACAAAAATATGCCCTGATAAGCATATACCATATAAACAGGAGCAGACAGAGCAGAAGAGTAGCAGATAGACCCCTTGCTCTTCAAAAGATCATCATAGCAATTCAGCAGTAATAATACTACTAGTAATATTCTTTATTTATATAGTGCCAATATATTCCACAGCGCTTTACAGAACCATAAATCAAACCCCCCCAACTCGCACCAAAGGAATCCAAGAGGGAGAACAGATAATGAATAGAGATAAGCGAGCACGCTTAGTAAGATCAGTTACTCGAGCGAGCCTCGCTCATCTTGAGTAACTGCCTTCTCCTCTGAGCATGCTCGGGGGGCATCGGGGAGAGTGAGAGATCTCTCTCTCTCCCCCCCGCTACCCCAGCCACCCGCCGCTCACCCCCGCCGCCCCCCTTCCCCGAGCACGCTCGGAGGAGAAAGCAGTTACTCCAGTTGAGCGAGGCTCACTCGAATAACTGACCTTGCAGAGCGTGCTTGCTCATCTCTAATAATGAAACAATGATATATATTGATGGAGTGACCCTGAGCTTGCCCTAAACAGCCCTAACCTATATGTCCCTAATATACGGAGTGTTTGCCCTGCAAAAGGCGGCCCTGTACTTTGATTTCATATTGAACCCTAAATTAGTTGGCCAAAAAAGTGCTTAGTGTTCAATTGATGGCAAACTCAGTCAAAATTCCCCTACTGCTTAAGGCCTTAGTCAGACGGGCGTTTTTTCGCGCGATTTGCGGATCGCATGACGGATGCGCATCCGCAAATCGCGTGACCGGTGCCCGAAAATCGCCCGAAAATCTGCTCCAGCCACGTTTCATTAGAAACGGGCCAGAGCTGTCCAGCGCATTGCATTCAATGGAGCCGGCAATACAGCGGCTCCATTGAAAGCAATGCGCTGCGGGCGAGTGTGGGATGAATTGTCGGGAAGGGCTTAAATATATAAGCCCTTCTATGCAATTCATCCAGAAAGGTGTTAAAATAAAAAAAATATACATACTCACCTGCTCCCGGCAGCCGGAGTTCCGCACGGCCGGCCTGCAGTGGGTGTGAGTCAGACTCAGCGCTGAGCCAATCAGGGGGCAGGTCTGACTCACACCCCCTTCACACCCACTGCAGGCCGGCCGCGCGGAACTCCGGCTGCCGGGAGCAGGTGAGTATGTATATTTTTCTTATTTTAACACTTTTCTGGATGAATTGCAGGGAAGGGCTTATATATTTAAGCCCTTCCCGACAATTCATCCCGCGCATGCCGGCAGCCCATTGCTTTCAATGGAGCCGCTGTATTGCCGGCTCCATTGAATTCAATGGGCAAACATCGTTCTTCTCTGCCACAGCTGTTACAGCTGTGGCAGAGAAGAATGATTTGTCTTCTATATGTTCTCAATGGGGTCGGCGCTGCTGCCGCCGGCCCCATTGAGAGCATATAGAGAAGAGAACAGGAATCGCAGATCGCAGATAGGTGCGATCTGCGATTTCTGTTCTATAATTTATCGGACGAGCGCATAAAAAGCGCTCATGTGTCCGATACTATTGCAAAGCAATGGTTTTAAAAAATCGCCGGACGCATGAGCATGCGCAAATCGCGCAAAAAACGCCCGTCTGACTAAGGCCTAATACTAAATATTAAAGTGCTGATTGCATCAATATGAATATTACACTTGTGAAAGAGTGGCCTAGGAGTGATGTTTATTTTAATTGCACTATTATGGTTCTTGTTGCTAGTTTACATCCGTGCACATTGCCCTTATGTTTCAATCTATATATATAAAATTGAATGTATGTCTGTCTGCGTGCGTGCGTGCGTGCGTGTTTGTCCTTTATGCGCTACTACACCATTCATCCGATCGCCATGAAACTTTGGGAAGTTGTTGAGTACACTCCTGGGAAGATTATAGGCATAGTACAAATATCCTACGATAAATGGCGCGCGAGCGTCGTCGAAAGTTACGACCCCCCCCCCACGTAGATCGAATAAGTAAGCCACCTGCTATTGTGATGTCATCACTGATGTCATCAACATCGGACGCCCTTGAACATGCCCCAACATGTTCTATAAAGCTGCATTGTGATGTCATTAAGGCTCTATTATGACACGTACAGCTTGGAACCACTAGAGCACGCCAGCCAATTACCATTGGAGTTGGAAGTGGGTAAACAAGTACTAGGATATCTTCCTAAGAAGCCACAGCAGCCGGATAAATTGGATGTTCCACCCAACGGCTATTTTATTCAGCCCGCAAGGGGGAAGCAGCGGCCTACAAAATCTCATTCAGGTAGGTAGGTTCAGTTCTTGGAGGTTGGGGAATGCTTATGGGCAAGGCCTTATGTCTCATCCCAACTCGATTATTCAATTCTAAGCGCAAAAGAATTAGCGTCCAAATTTTATGTACGGAATTTAATTCTCTCATTTCCCAATGTCATAGAAACTTGAAATTTGGCACGAGCATTGATTATGTCATAAATAGGAAAAGTTAATGGGTCCCAACTCAATTATTCAATTCAAAGCGCCAAAGAATTAGCGTTCAAATTTTACGTACAGAATCTAATTCTCTCATTTCCTGATGTCATAGATAGATAGATAGACTGTATGCAATAACCCAGATAGATAGATAGATAGATAGATAGATAGACTGTATGCAATAACCCAGATAAATAGATAGATAGATAGATAGATAGATAGATAGATAGATAGATAGATAGACTGTACGCAATAACCCAGATAGATAGATAGATAGATAGATAGATAGATAGACAGACTGTATGCAATAACCCTGATAGATAGATAGATAGATAGATAGATAGATAGATATAGATAGATAGATAGACAGACTGTATGCAATAACCCTGATAGATAGATAGATAGATAGATAGATAGATAGATATAGATAGATAGATAGATAGATAGATACACAGACTGTATGCAATAACCCAGATAGATAGATAGATACACAGACTGTATGCAATAACCCAGATAGATAGATAGATAGACAGACTGTATGCAATGACACGTACAGCTTGGAACCATAAATACTAGAGCACGCCAGCCATTTACAGTCAGTCTCCATTGGAGTTGGAAGTGGGCAAACAAGTACTAGGCTATCTTCCCAAGAAGCCACAGCAGCCGGATAAATTGGATGTTCCACACAACGGCTATTTTATTCAGCCTGCAAGGGGGAAGCAGCGGCCTACAAAACCTCAGTGGTCGCTGCTGCCGTCATCTATATATATAAAACTAGCGTACCCGTCGCGCGTTGCTGCGAAGACAGACAGACATACATACATTCGTTTTTATATATCTAGATGACGGCAGCAGCGACCACTGAGGTTTTGTAGGCCGCTGCTTCCCCCTTGCAGGCTGAATAAAATAGGCGTTGTGTGGAACATCCAATTTATCCGGCTGCTGTGGCTTCTTGGGAAGATAGCCTAGTACTTGTTTGCCCACTTCCAACTCCAATGGAGACTGACTGTAAATGGCTGGCGTGCTCTAGTATTTATGGTTCCAAGCTGTACGTGTCATTGCATACAGTCTGTCTATCTATCTATCTATCTGGGTTATTGCATACAGTCTGTGTATCTATCTATCTATCTGGGTTATTGCATACAGTCTGTGTATCTATCTATCTATCTATCTATCTATCTATCTATCTATCTATCTATCTATCTATCTATCTATCTATCTATATCTATCTATCTATCTATCAGGGTTATTGCATACAGTCTGTCTATCTATCTATCTATATCTATCTATCTATCTATCTATCTATCAGGGTTATTGCATACAGTCTGTCTATCTATCTATCTATCTATCTATCTATCTGGGTTATTGCGTACAGTCTATCTATCTATCTATCTATCTATCTATCTATCTATCTATTTATCTGGGTTATTGCATACAGTCTATCTATCTATCTATCTATCTATCTGGGTTATTGCATACAGTCTATCTATCTATCTATGACATCAGGAAATGAGAGAATTAGATTCTGTACGTAAAATTTGAACGCTAATTCTTTGGCGCTTTGAATTGAATAATTGAGTTGGGACCCATTAACTTTTCCTATTTATGACATAATCAATGCTCGTGCCAAATTTCAAGTTTCTATGACATTGGGAAATGAGAGAATTAAATTCCGTACATAAAATTTGGACGCTAATTCTTTTGCGCTTAGAATTGAATAATCGAGTTGGGATGAGACATAAGGCCTTGCCCATAAGCATTCCCCAACCTCCAAGAACTGAACCTACCTACCTGAATGAGATTTTGTAGGCCGCTGCTTCCCCCTTGCGGGCTGAATAAAATAGCCGTTGGGTGGAACATCCAATTTATCCGGCTGCTGTGGCTTCTTAGGAAGATATCCTAGTACTTGTTTACCCACTTCCAACTCCAATGGTAATTGGCTGGCGTGCTCTAGTGGTTCCAAGCTGTACGTGTCATAATAGAGCCTTAATGACATCACAATGCAGCTTTATAGAACATGTTGGGGCATGTTCAAGGGCGTCCGATGTTGATGACATCAGTGATGACATCACAATAGCAGGTGGCTTACTTATTCGATCTACGTGGGGGGGGGGGGGGGTCGTAACTTTCGACGACGCTCGCGCGCCATTTATCGTAGGATATTTGTACTATGCCTATAATCTTCCCAGGAGTGTACTCAACAACTTCCCAAAGTTTCATGGCGATCGGATGAATGGTGTAGTAGCGCATAAAGGACAAACACGCACGCACGCACGCACGCACGCAGACAGACATACATTCAATTTTATATATATAGATTGAATGTATGTCTGTCTGCGTGCGTGCGTGCGTGCGTGCGTGTTTGTCCTTTATGCGCTACTACACCATTCATCCGATCGCCATGAAACTTTGGGAAGTTGTTGAGTACACTCCTGGGAAGATTATAGGCATAGTACAAATATCCTACGATAAATGGCGCGCGAGCGTCGTCGAAAGTTACGACCCCCCCCCCACGTAGATCGAATAAGTAAGCCACCTGCTATTGTGATGTCATCACTGATGTCATCAACATCGGACGCCCTTGAACATGCCCCAACATGTTCTATAAAGCTGCATTGTGATGTCATTAAGGCTCTATTATGACACGTACAGCTTGGAACCACTAGAGCACGCCAGCCAATTACCATTGGAGTTGGAAGTGGGTAAACAAGTACTAGGATATCTTCCTAAGAAGCCACAGCAGCCGGATAAATTGGATGTTCCACCCAACGGCTATTTTATTCAGCCCGCAAGGGGGAAGCAGCGGCCTACAAAATCTCATTCAGGTAGGTAGGTTCAGTTCTTGGAGGTTGGGGAATGCTTATGGGCAAGGCCTTATGTCTCATCCCAACTCGATTATTCAATTCTAAGCGCAAAAGAATTAGCGTCCAAATTTTATGTACGGAATTTAATTCTCTCATTTCCCAATGTCATAGAAACTTGAAATTTGGCACGAGCATTGATTATGTCATAAATAGGAAAAGTTAATGGGTCCCAACTCAATTATTCAATTCAAAGCGCCAAAGAATTAGCGTTCAAATTTTACGTACAGAATCTAATTCTCTCATTTCCTGATGTCATAGATAGATAGATAGACTGTATGCAATAACCCAGATAGATAGATAGATAGATAGACTGTATGCAATAACCCAGATAAATAGATAGATAGATAGATAGATAGATAGATAGATAGATAGATAGATAGACTGTACGCAATAACCCAGATAGATAGATAGATAGATAGATAGACAGACTGTATGCAATAACCCTGATAGATAGATAGATAGATAGATAGATATAGATAGATAGATAGACAGACTGTATGCAATAACCCAGATAGATAGATAGATAGATAGATAGATAGATAGATAGATAGATATAGATAGATAGATAGATAGATAGATAGATAGATAGATACACAGACTGTATGCAATAACCCAGATAGATAGATAGATACACAGACTGTATGCAATAACCCAGATAGATAGATAGATAGACAGACTGTATGCAATGACACGTACAGCTTGGAACCATAAATACTAGAGCACGCCAGCCATTTACAGTCAGTCTCCATTGGAGTTGGAAGTGGGCAAACAAGTACTAGGCTATCTTCCCAAGAAGCCACAGCAGCCGGATAAATTGGATGTTCCACACAACGGCTATTTTATTCAGCCTGCAAGGGGGAAGCAGCGGCCTACAAAACCTCAGTGGTCGCTGCTGCCGTCATCTAGATATATAAAAACGAATGTATGTATGTCTGTCTGTCTTCGCAACAACGCGCGACGGGTACGCTAGTTGTACATAAAAATATCCCAGAATAATATATTTTAAAGAGGTGAAATGCAATAATTTGCTAGGAAATTATAAAAATAGCTAAGTGTAAAGCAATATTATGACTTCTTATTACTGATCTCCAGAAAATGTTTGTATCAAGATATCTGACATTCCTAAAATTTGAACTTTATTTCGCAAATATACTTTTTAATTGTCCGATCTTAAAAACTTATATGTATACTGCATGTTTCCTTCTGACATATAGAGAAGGATGATCAAATTGAAATGGAGTATATTTCTGTAATACTTTTATTCACTTTTTAAAAATTGTCAAAAAAGACTGACAGCGGAGCTCTGTGATAAGATGAAGTGATAATTGACAGGTGCCTATTATAGATAAAGCTTCTGATAAACTCTACAGGATAGAAAAATGAGGTGAATTTCATTAGAGAACAAAAAGGTACGTTTTTATTATAGCATGGATGAATACCAGGGCTGAAGCGCCATTCTGATAAGATCCCTCAGTGTCACCACACTTTTCTGTATTGGCTCTTGGACAATGGACATTTAGTTCTTGATAATGAGCAAGTATGATAATGTTCACGTGGCAGAATTCAGCCATGAATTACGCCTCTGAAAAATGCATCAAAATCCACGTTTCTGATGTGTTTTTTGGCGTGGAAATATATGGGCAAAATTTGCATGCAGATTTCCAACACGGAAAAAAGTGTTTCCACGTCAAGAAGTGACATGTCAGTTCTTGCCTTAGAGACCTGCGGAAATGCAGAAAACCGTGGTTTTGTGAGGCGGAATTCGTTTAGGGTAAGTTGACATGTTGCAGAATGTCCATTGCGGATTCTGGTGCAGATCCACATCAAAATCTACACATCGCATTGGATTTTCTTTCTAATTTTGGTGCGAATAAAGAGGATTTATCTGTAAATATATCAAACCACTGGTAACACATTGAAAACAAAAAGCTGAGATTGAGTTCTCCTAGAAAACATTAAAAAAAATGATGAGCAGAATCTACTTTATTGGTAAGGCTTCAAAAGTAAAGCAATTCTTTCTTCTACTCACATGACAGAGGAAGTGCATTACATCCTCCCCAGGCTCCTAGTCAGTGTTGTCTCCCCAAGTCTGAGGCTTTTCTTACATTTGATGACTCCTAATCCATAAAGTAATGTAATCTAAGGCTTTGCTAGAACAGATCAACAACTGGTAATATGTGAGGAGAAGAAAGAATTGTTTCGCTTTACAAGCCTTGCTGAATGCAGTCAGTTCTCCATTCTTCTGTTTTGTTTATGTCCTAATACAGAACCTATCCAAGGGGGACCAGAAAGGATTGTAGCAGACTGGCTATAGGCTTTAGCAAATGGACGTTTTTATGTGTGGAAATACGCTTGCGCAAATCATAGACAATGGAACCAACCAATTTCAATGGTTTCCCTAACATTCGGCGTTTTTGAACACAAATTTTACGCATGCAAAAAAATCTGCAACATGCTCTATTTTTGTGTGCATTTGTGCACCCAAGGCACCATAGTAGTCTATTGGGGTGTGCAAATGTACACCTGATCCACATGAAATTGCGCACTTAGCTGCATGATTTCGCAGAGTAATTCAATAGCACCGGAGGCTAATTAGGCTGCCCAGCTTGTTAAATCATGGTGCAGATGTGTCCCGTTCCAATATGAATGGTCCGGGCAGTGCAGAAAAGTACAGTAAGATGCGCTAGTCAATGATACCGCTCCCTTCACAGCAGAATTATGTCATGCTATAGCAAGCGTATCTACGCCTACTCTAAGGTTAGAAATCTAGAAAATTGGTGAATGGTAGGTCTGTACCATTCACAGAGTATAAGTAGGAAACTGTTCCAGAGAGTGAATTAATTCATGGGTTAATGGCTGTTCCAAAGTGCTCCCGACTTTTGTTTTCCCTATTCATGGCATCCAATTCCAAGTTAAAGGAGTTGGAATTTGAGTGAGCATCTGGGATCATAATGGCAAAATATTTACCCCTTGAGGACGCGAACCCTTTTTTTTTCTAGTTTATTTCCGCAAAACATCACCTATCTTATTTATCCATCAATATAGATGTCTGGTGGCTTACTTGTTTGTGAGACGGGTTGTATTTTTCAATGGTACTATTTAATGTACCATATAATGTACTAATAAACTAAAGAAGGCCTCTGGCTGACATAGCAACCAAACAGCACCCATGATGAGATTGAGGGGAAAGGGAGCATTCGGGATCCCCACACTCTGATTAGGGCATTTAAATGCCGCTGTTGGAATTGACTGCAGCATTTAAATTCTTCAGACCTTACCGTAGTAGAGGTTTTGTGACTCATTTAAATGTATTTGCCCTTGCTAGTTTGGATTGACCTCTGCTACTGACCTCTGGACTGATGATGACCATTCTTCTGATTCTTGCTGAGACTTATAGCTCTATAGATCTGTCCCCTGGTTTATTTATTGGACTGCTTATTCTCGCTACTTCTGGTACCTCTACTGACCTCACAATCCCGATATCTGCTAGTTGACTCGTCTTTTACTGTATCTCTGCTTCTATGAGTACTGCCAATGCTGCTCTGGTTGACACAAACCTAGTAATTCCCTTTGGATAGGTCCACACCTCTGTGAGAAGTTTCAAAGGTGAAGCCCAGATAATCTCTTACAACCTGTGAGCAGATTATCCAACGCTAGTTGGATTGCTGGAACAAGTCCACAGTTTACCAGTCACAAAGTACAAGGTGAGTCCGAGCCATGTTATGACAGTTTTTTGGTTGTATGTTTATTATCCTTTTTGGTTCCCCTGTTGTTGTTAAAGGGCCATTGGGGTCGTAAGTTAAAATTCCCCTAGGTGGGTTGTCTTTTCCTGGCATGGTCAATCTAGTTGCGAGGGGTTTTACATATTTCTACCCCTAATCTCAGAAGTTGCTAATTATTCTTTTTTTATGAGCGAAGTTAGTCTAGTCCTTTTCCCCTTGGAGCTGCAATCCGAATCAAGCTAAGTAGTTTATGTTTTGTTTATATCTTAGTATTGTTTTTGCCTCTGCTCCTACTGCCATTAGTTATTACCACCTGTTTTTTGATGTTCCCTGTTTCCATTTAGGTAAAGTGCAGGTGGCCCCTAGGTTACAGCATGGAGCTGTCCCTATCTGGGCAATCACCCCACTTTAGGCAGTGGTATTTTGTAGAATCATACGATGGTAGAGTTGGAAGGGACCGCCGGGGTCACCTGGTCCAACCCCCTGCTCAGTTCAGGATTCACTAAATATTCCCAGACAGACATTTGTCCAGCCTTCGTTTGAAGACTTCCATTGAAGAACTCATCACATCCTCTGGTAACCTGTTCCACTTATTGATCACCCTCACTGTCAGAAAGTGTTTTCTAATTTGTGTCTCCTCCCTTTCAGTTTCACCCCATTGCTTCTAGTATTTCCTTGTACAGATGAGAATAGGGCAGACCCCTTTGTACTGTGACAGCCCTTCAGATATTTGTAGACAGCTATTAAGTCTCCTCTCAGGCTTCTTTTTTGCAAGCTAAACATTCCCAGATCCTTTAACCGTTCCTCATAGGACATGACTTGTAGACCACTCACCATCTTAGTAACTCTTCTCTGAACTTTCTCCAGTTTGTCTGTCTTTTTTAAAGTGGGGTGCCCAGAACTGGACACAGAATTCTAGATGAAGGCTAACCGAGGAAGATTAGAGGGGGATAATTATCTCACATGATCTAGACTCTATGTTTCTCTTAATACATCCCATAATTGTGTTTGCCTTTTTGGCTGCTGCCATTGTTGACTCATGTTCAATCTGTGATCTATTAGTATACCCAAGTCTTTTTTGCATGTGCTGCTGCTTAGCTCCCAATCTGTATGTGCTTTCTTCATTTTTCTTGCCCAGATGACTTTGCATTTCTCCTTGTTAAATACCATTCTGTTAGCCGCTGCCCACTGTTCAAGCTTTTCTAGATCTTTTTGAATACTCTCTCTCTCTTCCCTCGTGTTAGCTATCCCTCCCAGCTTTGTGTCATCGGCAAATTTGGTCAGTTTCCCATCAATTCCTTCCTCTAGATCATTTATAAAAATGTTGAACAACACTGGGCCTAGGACAGAGCCTTGTGGTACCCCACGTACATTTTTCCACTTGGATGTGCAGCCATTTATGACCACTCTTTCCTACCTCCCTTTGGCTGGTAGTGTAGTGTCCCAGAACAACATCCTTGTATCCTCCATAATTGTCATACATAATTGTCTTATGTGGATGCACTGTGCAATGCTGTCATGTCTATTTTCTGTATGTGTGTTGCACAGCTGCAGCATCTGAAGGGTTAACTCCCTGAAAATCCTTGCCTGTCAGCTCTGTCTGCATGCTGAATGTATCTTTCCTACTGTGTCATGTGGTACAAGTGAGGTTATAAATGTCAGTGTCTGAGAGTGGGAAGAGGTCTTCTTCTTTCTGTGTTAGAGCAGGGTTCCATCTTACCTACTACTGGGAGCTAATACAGAGCCGCATGGAAGCACCATCAGCTTCTATGTTGGCGAAGATGGAGGAAAAGGAACGACTACCCATAGCGCATGTAGAGTTGATGAAATAGGAGTGAGCCCAGTCCCGAGAAAGAGAGAACGCACAACCCCCAACATCCTACTTCCCACAAACCAGGTACCCGTTTACACTATAGGCATTTAATTTTCCTGTGTGGCTGTCCGCAAATAGGATCACCACACAGAGGTACGTGATTTTGACACCCAGGCAGAGAATGTGCGGGGTGCATCTAGTTTAAGCCTTCTTCTAATTGATTTCTTGCCAGAGAATATGTGGAGAGCTTCTTGTCTTTTTACCTCCTCCGGAGTATATTTCATGTCCAGGACCAGTGACATATAGATAACTTGGACTATAGGGCCGTATTGTTCCTGTGTATTTTTCCTCTCAGCCTCTGAGCTTCTGCCTGTAACTGCTGCCGTGAATGATACCTGTTATTACCTGTATGCAAAGTTTATTTAAGTAAAGTGTTACCAGGCCTCAACCGTTCCTGAGGATCCGAGGTACGATACACTTGTGGGTGTGGGAACGGTGGCGTCACAATGTGATATACATATATACTTTCATAATCATTCCCCCTGTGTTACCACTCGGTTACACTGTGACAAGGACTATATACCCACAGTGTTCATTTCTCCGTGACACTGCTACATTTGGTGTCTCTAATGGGGCACCACAGTCGGGCTAGATTCCCCATGTTTTCCTCTTGTTTATGTTTGGTGTTGGTTTTAGTGTTTTATGTAGGATTTTCTGGAGTTTATTTGACCCTTGTAAACACTATCTTGCATCCGTGCTAAGCGTAGTATGTGAATTCTAAGCATGGACATGAATCTGAATAGCGTAACAGATGTGACGTATGTTCCAGTTTCTTACGAGAAATGAAGGCACATATAAATACCAAGGAAATGAAAGATGTGAAATAAAGAGCTTTAAGGTATTATGTGCTGCATCAATCTGCAAGACCCCCTCTAAGAGAGGTGGAAAAGAGTTTGAAAAGGGTATGTGGAATGATAATGACAAAAGTTGTCTTTGACTTTGTTAGGTATTTGGTGGACTTTTATATATTGCTAAATTTGATTCCACTGGGATTAAGAATAAATTATAAGCCAATGTTTGTAGATAAGTAATATGTAAATTTGAATGCCTGTTAAAAAGCAATAATGGGATTATTTATTGGGAAAGAGAGTTTATGGTTTAAAGCTTTCTCAGGGATTATAGAGTGCAAAGTAAATGCAGAAAAAGGAGAATATTGAAATTGTTGTGGGAAGCAGCGATAGAATATTCAAAGAAAAATATTGAATAAGTTTCAAAGCATTCTGAGTAACTATGAAAATAATATGAGTGTGTGATTGGGAAGAAGTAAATGGAGCAATAGACGTCATGGGCAATATAAAAAGAGAGGTATAGTTGAAGGATGATAATCTAGAAATGAAAAGCGATCGAAGAAAGGAAATGTTAAATTTGCTCCCTAAATTTAAAAAGTGGCTATCGATCAAAATGGGAATAGTGAAGTGTTTAATCTGAACTTGATAAAAGGTTCATTAAATAGAAAAGATATTAAATAATCTGAAATATAATAGCAAGGGTGGTAAAAGACATAATAAGAGTAATGATATGAATGTTTACATCACTATAGCTTTTTATCATAGTAACTATAAGAGAAATATGCTTGGAGATGCCAGAGAGAAACCCTATTTCTATCAGCGAAGAGAGGACATGGAAAATAGGAAATTGGTTATAAATAAGGATATCGTTTAACTTGAGTGAAATCATGGAAAGTCAGAAGAATTTAATTAAATTGAAGAGGGAGAGCAATTAGAAATAGAGGATCTGGCAGAAATTTTGGCCCATAATGCTCCTTTAAGAGAGCCTGCCAAAAAGTCTATCAGAATCGAGAGTGAAGAAATTATTGAACTCCCAAAATACAATGGAAATCTTGAAAAAGTAAGAAAGGGAGAGATTGATTTTATCATTAAGAACTGTCAAAATTATAATCCCAATAGTAAAAAGACCAAAAACGCAAATTTTAGAAGAGCTGAGGGAGGGGGGAATCTTTATCTGAAGATGATATATCCCGGGAAGAGTTGGAAGTGTTAAAAGGTCTTTCTTTTTGCTCTTCTTCAAAGATTAATTTATTTGAAGTATTCTTAGATTTAAATGAATTTATTAGAAAACTTATGCTCAGAAGGCATTATTGCCAAGTGGAATGTAAAGGGAAGTCTCCACTTTCTTTTACTGATAAAAATGTAGGGGTTGGATATTTGGACCCTGAAAGTCTAGCAAAAATCCGTAAGAGGTTGGTGACTACAGCATGTAGAAAAAAATCTGATTTTTATCTTATCGGAAGCAAGGGTAATTTTATTGCAACGTTTTATGAGATAATTCTGTAAGAACTGAGAGAGTTAGATTAGGATAATAGAACTGAGCAGATAAAGAGGGGGTGTAATTATAGATACTTTTGAATTTTATTTTAAAATATAACTGTTGTATATTTAATGAAAAATTTTATCTGCAACACAGGTACTGAGATCGGTACGAAATGTGCACCTGTTTTTGCAAATTTATGTATAGTGGCAATCAAGATGGAATATACAGGGTTGTTACAAATGATCTTTCCGATTTGAAACACTCATAATGCACTTTTAATGACACTCGGATACATAAATTTGATAGCAATGGAAACAGAAACTCAAAAAGTTTTGTTGTACAAAATGTAAAAATGTTTTCCACATCAGAGGTGTTTCAGAAAACACTCCCCTGTCTTTGGTAGCCATTTTGTCTACTATCGCCCTAGCGATGACTACAGTAGACTAAAACTCATTTAGCAAAACTGTCTGACAGTCAGACTGTCCATGTTGCCCATAGCAGCCAATTACAATGCAGTTTTCACTTTACCTTAGCAACTTGAGAAATGTAAGCTGTACTGTGATTGGCTGCTAAGGGCAACAAGTACCATCTTATTGAATGAAACTTTTTGAGTTTCTATTTCCATTGATATCAAATGTATGTATCTGAGTGTCAAAAAATGTGAGTTATGAGTGTTTCAAATTGGGAAGATCATTTGTAATAACCATGTGCATACATGAGAATCAGAGGTTCCTACCCTACATATATTTTTATTCACACTTTCTAGATGATATAATCTTAATGTGGCAAGACCTGACAGCACTAATATAGTAACATAGTGTGTAAAACTGAAAAAAAGATATGTCCATCTAGTTCAGCCTATTAGCTTTTCCCACCAATGTTTATCCTGAGGAAGGCAAAAAGAAAAAACCTTGAGGAGTTTTAGAGGGAAAAATATTACTTCCTGACTTCAATCTGGTAATCATAATAGCTCCTGGGATCAACAATCCTTCTGAGGTAATAAGTGACTATAACATGTAATATTGTAACCCTCAAGAAAAGCGTCCAGGCCCCTCCTGAACTGAGTTTGCTATCACCATGTGCTCAAGCAGAGAGTTCCATAGTCTCACTGCTCTTGCAGTAAAGAACCCTCCTCTATGATGGTGTGGAAATCTTATTTCCTCTAGATGTGGAAGATGCCCCCTTTTTACAGTCATACTCCTGGGTAACAATTATACATAGTTATTAGAATGACCCTCAGCTGTCTTTTTTCTAAAGTGAATAAACCCAATTTTGATAACCTCATTGGGTATTGTAGTCAGCCCACTCCATTTATTAATTTTGTTGCCTGGGTCTGACATGTCCTTCTTGAGTACCAGTGTTCACAACTGTACACAATATTCCATGTGTGGACTGACCAGTAATTTTTAAAGAGAAAGAACAATGTTCTCATCATGTTCCCCTATATCTCTTTCGATACACCCATGATCCTATTTGCCTTGGAAGCAGCTGCCTGACACTGTTTGTTCCAGTTAAGTTTGCAGTTAACTAAAATCCCCAAGTCCTTTTCCATGTCAGTGTTTCCCAGTGGTTTCCTATTTAGTGTGTAATGGTGACATGTATTTCCTATGCCCATGTGCCTAACCTTACATTTATCAGTGTTAAACCTTATTTGAGACTTTTCTGTCAGTTTATCCAGGTTCATTTACAACCACATTCTATCCTCCATTGTGTTAATTACTTTACAGTTTTGTATCATCGGCAAATATTGATATTTACTGTACAATCCATCCCCAACGTCATTAATAAATATATTAAAAAGAATAGGGCCCAATACTGACCTCTATAGTACCCCACTAGTAACAGTGACCCAATCAGAATATGTACCATTTAAGGAGTTCTGTTAGCAAAACCCCTTTTTTAACACTACCCTGCATCCCTAACTAATCTAACCTGTTGAAAGAAAACAGTTAAAAAAACAAAGTAAACTTACCTAATCCAATTATATTTCTTCTCTCCCTTGTTTACCTTCCCTGTGAGGGGTCATCTCGCATTGGCTCCTGCACACTGACACTGACCTGGGCGCGTCTAACCTCTGACGTCCTCGGAGAGTCACCAGCAAGTGCGCAAGCGCGCTGGGAAGGGGGACGCATGCACACTCGCCGTCGACTCTCCGAGGACTTCAGAGGTTAGATGCAGCGAGACCAATCAGTGGGCGACACATCAGGCGTCGACCACTGACCCAGGTGGCAGTACTTGCCATCCAGCAGTGGTCGAAGCAATGGTGGAGGCTGGAACTTTGCCAGCTTCTGCCCTGCGATAGAAAGGCTGCAGAAGGGACTGGAGAAGAGCAGCAGCTTCCTGGTGAACGGCCCGGTAGGGCACCCTCTGCTTTCTATCACTGAGACAGTTACTTACCCACTTACACACATTCTCACCCAGACCAAACTCTCATTTTATATACAAACCTTTTATGTGGCACAGTATCAAACGCTTTGGAAAAGTCCAGATACACAAGATCCAATGACTCTCCCGAGTCTAGTCTAGAACACTTACCTTCTTATAGAAGCTGATCAGATTGGTTTAACAGAAGTGACCCCTCATAAACCCATGCTGAGTTATACAGTTATTCTCATTGAGGTACTCCAGCATAGCATTTTAAAAAATCAAGCAATTAACAATATGGGAAGGTTTTTAGAAAATGGAGTGTGTGTATATATATATGACCTGAGGAAATGTATATGTGTTAAGATAACAAATAAGAAAAAGGAAATATGCTGTAATGTTACAAAAAAAGAAATATAAAATGAAACATCTTCTAAATTGCTCAATCGAATTTGTCTTTTATGTGCTGCAGTGCCACTATGGCTCTCAGTACATGGGAGGGATCACTCTAGCTCTCAAGAAGAGAATGAATAAGCATGGATTTAAAAGATCACTAACTGTTCAAATAACTTAGGCTTACATGATAGCCACTGGGATAACTAGCAAAAATGCTATTTAATTTATTTACCAAAAAAAGTATTTTGTGATGAAAAATAATTTTAAAGTGCTGGCCTTGGGGACTACCTTCCTCCTAGCCTGCTGTTGATTACATTAGGCAACTCGATTTTTGTGTTTAAGAAAAGTTTATTTGTTCCTGTTTAAGCTTATTTTAAAATATTATGGAAACATTTCGAAAAAAGTTTGCTTTTGTGGTCAAGAAATCGATAATTAAAAATATGTGATTTAGAATTTCGAATGTTTAAAGGAGATACACAATGAGGGCTCACTCATATGGGCGCATCCATGTGCCGATGCGTTCGTGTTACTGCATGAAGAAGATGGCCGCACTGCAGGTGCGGACGACTCTCCGCAGCGCCGGAAGAAAGAACACATGACCGGCAATGGAGCCGGTCATGTGCTCTTTCTTCTCGGTGGTGCGGAGAGTCTTATCCTGCAGGAACACGTTGCCCGGATGCGCCCATGTGACTGAGCCCAGAGAAAGAAATTACTTACAATCATGAGCCAAAGTCATTATACAATGCAGAGTATGTCCATACAGATCAAAATTGTTGAAAATGTCTGGTTCTTTTCAATTGTGTACTTAGTCACTTTCACATACCAGCTCCCAGATGTAGTCGCCCATCATATTCTCGTTGTATTGTCCTTGATAGCGACGCTCAAACTGTTGTATATCTTGGTGGAACCTTTCACCTTGTTCCTCGGAGTATGCTCCCATGTACAGCTTGAATTTATGTAGATGAGAATCCAGGATATGAACCTTGAGTGATATCCTGCAGCCCATAGTGTTGTATTTCTTCATCATCATTTACACCAACTCCACATAGTTGTCTGCTTTGTGATTTCCCAAGAACCCCTGAACCATGACAACAAAACTGTTCCAAGCTGCTTTCTGTACCTCTGTGAGCAGGTCAGGAAATTTTGCACATTCTATGATCCTCTTGATCTGTGGTCCCACAAAGATGCCAGCTTTACTTTGGCCTCAGTCAGCTTCGGGAAGAAGTTTTGTAAATGTTTCATCACTGTAGTTTCCTTATCTAGAGCTATGACAAACTGTTTCATAAGTCCGCGTTTTATGTGAAGAGGTGGCATTAGAATCATCTTAGGGTCTACTGGGGGTTCCCACTTGACGTTGCTTCATCCAACAGTGAAGTTAATACATTCAGGCCAGTCTCATCGATGGTAGTGTTCAGTTTTGGCTCTGCTATTCCAAAGACAAAGATAGCAATTAAACTTTATGAAACCACCTTGAAAAACCATTAGGAAAGCAACCATCTTGAAGTCTCCAACTACCTTCCAACCATACTGATTGTACTTCAGAACTTGCAATAGGAATTTGACCCTACTGTACTCCTCCTTGAGATGTGCAGTGTGAGCCACTGGAAGGAATGAATGAAAAGAACCAGACATTTTCATTAATTTTGAACTGTATGGACATACTCTGCATTGCATAATGACTTTGGCTCATGATTGTAAGTAATTTCTTTTCTCATTGTGTATGTCCGTGAAACATTCGAAATTCAAAATCATATATTTTTAATTACCGATATCCTTACCACAAAAGCAAGCTTTTTTCAAAATGAAAGTTACTTTCCATTATATTTTACAATAAGCTAACAGGAATAAATAAACTTTTCCTAGCCACAAAAATCACATTTTTGTTGCATAGTGTTATGATGATGTTATGTATCTTTGTGTGTGTTCTAATCTCTAATTTTCAGTATTTTTCTCATATGTCATAATACGGAGCTTTAATCTAGGGACACTGAAAAGGATTGTAGAAGACTGACTATAAGGCTAGGGATCTGGAAAATTGGCAAGTGGTAGGTCTCTACCACTCACAGAGTGTAAGTAGAAAACTGTTCCAGAGAATAAATTACTTTAAAGGTTTAACTGCTATATGTGTTCAAAATCGTTTCAGATAGTTTGTTTTTTCTCTATGACCAAGTTCTCTATCACCTGACCTCAACCCAATTAGGCATGCACTTCGCTTGCTGAAGATATAACTGAATGCAAAAAAATCCACAAGCAGCAACTTAAGGCAGCTTCTGTAAAGGCAAGGCAAAACAGCTAAAGCGGAAAAATTCTGCATTTAGTTATGTCAATGTCTTCCAGACTTTAGGCAGTTAATAATTGCCAATTATTTGAATCTAACGATTAAAATTAGTCTTTCATTCATAATTATATTTGTTTGCTCAATTATTTTTGAGCCTGAAAAAATTAATGAATTATGTAAAAAGTAGTTGGAATCCCTAAAAAGTTACTGCATTCAGACAAGTGTAGGCGCAACTACATTCACTGGCTCTGAGTGTAGTTGTGTCTGGATGAAGGAAATTTCTTCCCCTTCATCTGCTTTTGACAACTCTGCGCAGGAGTTTGAAAAAAGCTGTAGGAATTTTTAGCCCCATTGGAGGACTAGATTATATGGTCTTCTGTTGACTCATCTAATACACTGTAATATTTCTACATTGTAGTGTATTATGTCTGTCAGTGTGATGCTGACAGGCATCCTATTAGGTCGTTCCTCTGGGGGGGCCTAATATGTTCAGGGAGATGGGATCTGGGATCCACATTAGGTCTCTGTCTGCCAATGATAACCCATTGGTATAACATGCTCACTGGGGAAAGGGGGTGGGGTGTGACTGTATGGACCATCCCTCTTTTAGACTCCTTAAATATTGCGGTCACTATTGACCACATCATCTAAAATGTTAAGGCCCATTTAGACACAACAATTATCAGTCAAAAGATGTCTTTTGAGCGACTTTTGAACGATAATTGTTGTGTTATTTACAGCGGAAGATGATCGCTCAATCGTTGAGTGATCACCTTGCGCTCCGAGCGGAGGATGCAGAAGACAAGCAGGGTGTTCCTGCTTGTTTTCTGCATCCAGCTGTTCTCTGCACGGAGCGCCCGGCTGTTATACAGCCGCGCGCTCCTAGCGGAGGATGCAGAAAGCAAGCTGGGTGTCCCCGATTGTCTTCTGCATCCAGCTGCTCTCTACTTGGTGCGTCCAGCTGTTATACTGCCAAGCTCTCCAAGCGGGGTATGGAGAACAGAGCTGGACCTCTATGTTCTTCATACCCAGCCTGTCATCCGGGAGCGGGATACAGCTGTAATAATAGTATCAACTGTATCCCGCTGTGAATCCCTGAAAAGGCTCATTGTTGTCTTTCAGCACGCTGAAAGACGATGATGAGCGACGGGAGAATGGAAACTGCACGATGTCAGTGCAGTTACACACAACGATTATCGCTCAAAAGACGGCTTTTGAGCGATAATCATTGTGTCTAAATGGGCCTTTACATGGCCATTATCTAAATCATTTCTGATCCAAGCTGATTCAGCAGGAGCCCAGCCGTTAGTTGAAGCCAGGCACAACTCATGCCTGCACAATCACAATGATACATGTATGGCATTCTGCAGGTTATGTACTTTACTGACTCAAAATACCACAAGAATCAAGTATGCTATTACATTTGCTCAGTGTGATCCGGTTGATAATATTTGTTGAGATCCTGTTATTCTCAATGGGAATACCCTAAGGCAGTAGTATTGAGATGTGCAAATAACTGGTCCTGTTCAATTGGGTGCATTGTTTAAATGACAACACTGCAACTAGGTGATTCCAGAACAAATCACCTAAGAGGTAACACCTGACCATCTCCAATTTTTATGAAACTTTGCACATTTGTTTATAACTAGCATGTATATATCAGGTCATGGGGTCATGAAATTCCGCAGGTCAACGAGAACCATATTTTTTCATATTTTCATATTTAGGAAGCCATTGAGTGTACGAAGATGTGCAAGGTGTCATTGTCTTCATAATAATATGTAGATTACTAACATATTTTTACCAACACTTTAATTCCAGTTGGGGTCGTAAGGAATTGCCATGTAAAATTAGGACCTGCACACCGTATTTTTCATACTATAAGACACACCTGGCCTTAGGATGAACTCAGGCTTTAGTCAACAGAAAATAGGAAAAAATATTTCACACTAATGTCAATAACTTGTTCTGATTATTGTCAGTTTTTTGGTGCTGTAGGATAGCAAGGGGCTTAATATTTTATTATAATAGTAGCATAGTATTATAATCTGTAATAATAAAGAGGATCAGAGGGGCACAACAACACACTTGTTTGAATGAATTCTATGTATTTCTTCAACGTTTCGACCTGTGTGAGGTCTTTGTCAAGCTCAATTACATATCACATATACAAGCAATAAATAGTAATAAATATTCAAGTAACGGTGATCAAGACCTGAGAAGGTTGAAACGTGTCCTCAGGACGGTTGTATTTTTCTTGTTATTATGGGCACATACTGAATAAATAGAAGAAAGCTTTTATCTCTATGCATCCAAGCTCCTATCATTTAAATGCACATGTGTCAATAAATAGTAACACATATGGGTATCCATGTCAGACAGAACCCCCCCCCCCCCCTCATACCTTAAAAGTGATACGCCATCCAGGACGGACCACAGGTGTGTAGATCATGTTGCCCCGCTTGTTCAAGCCGGCATAATTGATTAATAGCATAGGCTGTCAGCTGTCTGTACACGATGGAACGGTCTGACATCAGCCTTCATTGTATCTCCCTCTGATTTATGTTATCTAGTGCATGTATCATAGAGTACACCAACCTGTGTACCACCATGATATAAGCTGGACCTCTACAACATCATCCAGAACCCCGGCGCATGCACATACCATACAGTGATCCGTTGCAATGGCAACCGCTGTAACGTTTCATTCCACTCGAACCAAGTAAATTACTGCAGCACCCTGGGGCTACAGTGTATGCGCCATTGTGAATCTCCTAGGGCTCAGTCGAGATGTAGTCCTAGGGTACAAACCCATTATTGCATACTGCTTACAACCAAGCCTTTATAGTGTATAGTATTTAATCTTATCTCACAAATAACACCTTATAGTTAGATGCCCGCTAACATAGTTCGTAAAGTACTGATGGAGATACGCAGTCTAGACCAAATCTGTTGTGCCATATATACTCCCAAGGTCTAAAAACTCAATCAGAGTATAACCTATAGTATCATGTTACATCACTATAGCATATATGTTGTCATCACTCGCAATGATTACATCATCAACCTCCAATCAGAGTAACATATGCATAAAACTTAGTGGTCCTGCAAATCTGATTTTATTATAATCATATTCAATCTATAACAGTATTAGGTGAACAAAGCCACCAATAAGATAATTAGTACAATAAATGATGGAAATCCAATAGTGCTGACATTTACTCAGTGTACAGTGACAGCCATTTCCATTCAACATGTGCTTGATAATTAATCTTGGGCAACACTCTACATCTGTAGGTCTTCCTCCTTTAGGCCCCCTGTCCACGGCCGTTGCGGAATATCGCCAGCGATATTCCGCCACGGGGGAGGAGGGGGGTCCACTCTCAGTTCTCTGCGGTGAACCTATCTGACAGATAGGCTCACCGCAGAGAATTACGGCAAATCGCGGCATGCAGCAATTTAGATCCCGCAAGCGGAGAATCACTATGATTCTCCGCTCGTGGACACGGTAGCTGCACTTTCCATAGCAAAGCTATGGAAAGCGTATACTGCGTTACCAGCGGCCGGATTATCACCGTGGGTAACGCAATGAACAAACGCCCATGGACAGGCAGTCTTATTTAAATTTCAATGGTTCTCTTGGACCACATACTGGTATATATATATCATCCTGTACCCTTACTTGTGCCATCTCTGTGCACTAAGAGTTCATTGTCAGACTGGACACCTGCATTCCTCACATATTGTAGCAGTAATGTCCTCTATCCACTTACTCTCCATTCACTTGCTCATCACCTCTCAATGAGTAAACCCCTCCTCAGTATTGCTTCAGCTCCACTAACTGCACATAATTAACCCTTTAATGACATAGGACGTAAATTTGAAAGGAAGGGAATTGAGAGTCGATCCCACTCCTTACAATGTGGGTGTCAGCTGTTTCTTACAGCTGATAGTGTTACCATGCAGGGCGGCGCTGGGTCCTTCGGCCGGCACGCACCGCTCCGATGTCGGCTCCGGCATCCCGGAGCTCTGCCGTCGGGGCTCTCCCGGCGGCGTGGGGCAGCCAGCGTGTGGCGGCGTGGGCGTGTCTGCCCGTAGGGTGCCGCCCGCTCTCCCCCACCTTCCTTATGCACAGGGGGAGAGTCGGCTCCTCCCACTCTCCGCCCCCGGGCGGAGGCTTGAAGTTAAAAGGCTGGCAGTGACCTGAGCTGACTGCCAGTTATTGGTTCTGCTAGCCTCTAGTCAGGTCGGTTCCAGTCTGCCCTAGTTGCTTGTCAGTATCCTTTCTTTTGCCTGTGAGCTCCACCTCCAGCCTTGATTTTCCTAGTAAGTTTTGTTGGTCTATTACACCTGCCTCTTCTGTCGGCACTCTGTCCCCCGTTAGTTAGTTCCATCGTGGTAGTCGCCAGGTCCCTAGCCAGTACAGGGACCGCCGCCCAGTTGTCCGCCTGGGGTTAGCCAGGGCCGAGGCAAGTAGGCAGGGACAGTGGGGTGCGGGAAGTTCAGGGCACCCCACCTGGCGCTCGGGGGGCAGAGTGCCGTAACAGATAGCTGCTGGCAACAGCTGTAATTAGAATAAATGCTGATTGTAGCTGTTAACCCTTTAAATGACACTGTCAGTTTTAACAGCAGCATTTGAATCCCAAAGCAAAGTTTGAGGGTTCTGTGAGGTGATGTTCATTTGCCACACTAGTCTGGGGCTTTCTGAAGGTTCAAAGCGCTGCAATAGCTGATTATCTAGAATGCAGATCACAGTTTAATATAATACTATGGTATTACATAATGCTACATCAGACATCAAATGATCGCAAGTTCACGTCCCCTGTAGGAACTAAAAAAAGTTAAAAATTAGTTTTAAAACTTTTATTAGTTATTTTTTAAAAAAAGAAGTAAAGGTTTGAAAAAAAAAAACAAAAAACTTTTCCCATATTTATAATAAAAAAAATCAAGCCAAAAAGGAGCAAAAACATATTGGGTATCATTGTGTCAAGCTTTTACAAAGGAGCAAAGATTCTACAGTGAATAAAAGCGAAGCGGGCCGGAGATCACTTTAGACTAGGTTCTCCAGGCAGAGCCTTCCAGGATACACCGGGGTCAATGGGACTCCAGCCTGCAATTATAAGCACCCAACCAGAACTGCAGGCCTATAAGGATGCTGCCAGCCAGAGGCCAATAGGAGCGTTGACTTTATACTACTGGGGCCAATATAAAGTACATTGTTACTATTGGGGCCACTATGGGAGATACTGTTACAACTGGAGCAATTATGGGGTTCACTTATTATTGTGGCTACTTTGGGGGCCACTATCACTAATGGGGCAAAAATGGGGGTCACTGTTATTACCTGGGCTACTAAGGGGGTTACTGTTAGGGCTGCATATTTGTGCGACCAAAAATTGCTTACATTCACGTTTTAGGCAGCCCTAGTGTGTTTTTATATGTGCAGATACAATGGGTATTTGCACATGCAAAAATGAACGCAGACATGCTCATTAAAATAACGTGCAAATATGCAGTGAATATGTAGGTTTCCTGTGTATTCAATGCGTACTTGTGCCCCACCCATTCACTTCAATGGCCAATTATTTTGTGTAATATGCATTAAACCATGTCATGCCACCTTTTTTTCACGCAATTGCCCATCGCCTGAAAAAAACAGCCTCATTTGGATGAACCCATTGCAATCAATGGGTTCTATTCACTGCATATTACACAAATATACTCATGTGAACAAGCCCTTACTATACAATTACAATCGGCCCTTTGAAGGCAACCATAAGGCTGATGAGTTTGACACCCCTGGATTACAACATCAGTAATAGCTACTTTCTTTGTTTCTATCGGCCTGGACTGAATTTTGCTTTTCAATCATTAGGCAAGATGCTTAGAGATGAGCGAACGTGCTCGGCCCCGCCCCTTTTTCGCCCGAATACCGCGATTTCCGAGTACTTCCGTACTCGGGCGAAAAAATTCGGGGGGCGCCGTGGCGGCACGGGGGGTAGCAGTGGGGAGTGAGGGGGAGAGGGAGAGAGAGAGGGCTCCCCCCTGTTCCCCGCTGCTACCCCCCGCACCGCCACGCCTCTCCCCGCCCCCCGGAGCCCCCCGAATCTTTTCACCCAAGTACTGAAGTACTCGAAAATGGCGGTACTCGGGTGCGTAAGTACTCGAAACGAGTACGTTCGCTCATCTCTAATTTAGATGCTTTAAAATCATGAACTATTTTATCTACACATTTTGAATATTGTGTAGCTTGTTCAAGAAAAATTACTAAAATATTTTTACATTAGAATTATAATTAGAGATGAGCGAACGTACTCGCTAAGGCCGATTTCGCAATCGAGCACCGCGATTTTCGAGTACTTCACTACTCGGGTGAAAAGATTCGGGGGCCGCCAGGGGGCGTGGCGTGGCTTGGTGGAGCGGGGGGTAGCAGCACAGAACAGGGGGGAGCTCTCTCTCTCTCCCTCTCCCCCCCACTCCCCTCTGCAACCCCCCACTCACCCACGGCGCCCCCCGAATCTTTTCACCCGAGTAGTGAAGTACTCGAAAATCGCGGTGCTTGATTGCGAAATCGGCCTTACTGAGTACGTTTGCTCATCTCTAATTATAATGTAACAACAATTCTCAATATCTTGCAGCAACATCTTCTACTGGGCACCATTTATGTGTGAACTCATTCACCAAAGTGGTTGCAAATTTCCATATGCCCCCATGTAGTATATAAAGTATATGAAACTTTCCTCACCTCCTTATAACCTCCTAAGCCATTGTCCAGATCAATACAAAAATATAAACATAATTGGGTTACCATGTATATTTCCTGTTGACAGGTTTTCCCTTTACTTGGCAATTGTCAGCACAATCAAAATATATCATAAAAATAAAAGATCAACATATACTTAAAAAAACAGTTTCCAACCCTTAGTTAAGTGGCTTAATGAATGTATGTATGCTTGTATAGTGTTAAGATGGTGCTCTAATTATACCTATTATTAAACAATTATCATGTTTACCAAGATACTAAATAAATTATAGCTGTTCGCTGCCATCTAGTGTTTGGCTGTATTTTTTTTATTGTCGGTCAGTTTGTAAATTGATGTCAATATTCTGACCTGGTCAGTTTTAAAGTGGTATTCTGGGCACAGACTAACATTTTAAAATCTAATATACATAATCACAATAAGTCATCGTGTAATAGTTTCACTGTACCTGATCAAGCGAACATAGTAACATAGTATTGTAGACTGAAAAAAAGACTTATGTCCATCCAGTTTAGCCTATTCCCCCACCAAAGTTGGTTCAGAGGAAGACAAAAAACTCAAATGAGGTAGAAACCAAATTTCCTCCTTTTCGGAAAAAAATTCCTTTCCAACTCTAAGTCTGGCAATCGGAATAATCCCTGGATCAACAAATCAGTGACTATAACATGTAATATTGTTACAGTCATTAAAGTTGTTCAGGCCCCTCATGAACTCTTTTAGTGAATTCACCATCACCACGTCCTGAGGCAGAAAGTTCCATAGTCTCATTGCTCTTACAGTAAAGAACAAACTTCTATGTCAGTATAGAAACCTTCTCTCCTCTAGACGCAGTGGATGCCCCCTTGTTACAGTCACAGTCCTGGGTATAAATAGATCATGAGAGATCATAGTTATTAGGTCGCCCTCATTTGTCTCTTTTCTAAGCTAAAAAACCCCAATTTGAGAACCTCTCTGGGTACAGTAGTACACCCAGGGGTGTAACTATAGCGGATGAAAAGGATGCAGTTGCACCCAGACTCACAAGCCATAGGGGGCCCATTTGGCTTCTCTTTTCCACATAGTGAGCCCAGTACTATGACTAAAGCATTATAGTTGGGGGCCCTGTTACATATTTTGCATTGGGGCCCAGAAGCTTCAAGTTACGCCTCTGAGTACACGTATTCAATTTATTAATTTTGTTGCACGCATTTGAACCCATTCAAGCTCTGATATGTCTTTCTTGAATACTGGTGCCCCAAACTGGATACAATATTCCATGCATGGTATGATGACATACTTGTAAAGAGAAAGAACAATGTTTTCGTCACGTGCCCCTAGGACTTCTTTTGAGCACTCCATGATCTTATATGCCTTAGCAGCAGCTGTCTGACATTGGTTGCTTAAAATAAGTTTACATAGTAACATAATAGCATAGTATGCTAGCCTGAAAAAGACACATGTCAATCTAGGTCAGCCTATTATCCCCCCAATGTTGATCCAGAGGAAGATCCAGTCTAGAACCTACCTCCTTGAAGAAGCTGATTAGTTTGGTTTTACAGGAGCGACCCCTCATAAACCCATGCCGATATGCATTTAATTTCTTTATTTTCCATCTATGTCATGTGAACTTCCATCTGAAAAATATCTCTACTTTCTCTGCCATCATGTATGTAGTTGCTACTTCCTCCCCTGTCCATAGCCTCTAATATCCTGTAAGCAGTACATGATGGGAGGACAGGAGCGGAAGCACTGTGCTGTATTGCTCATGAGCAATTTAGAGTGCCAGAAGGTCCTGTCTGCTGGCTTCAGCAGGTTTCTCTGGCACTTTGAGGCTGGGTTCACACAGGGAGGATTTGCCGTAGAAATTCTATCTGGAATTTCACTGCGGCAAATCAGCCTGCGGACGCTAATCCCGGGATTAGCCAGTCATGTGGACGAGATTAGTCAAAAATCTCGTCAACACAAGACAGCCAATCCATCACGGCAAAGTTGGCACTGCGGCGCGTATTCACCGGCCGCAGCATGTCTATTTTTTTCCCCGTTGCGAACATGCTGCTTTTTAACGGAAAAGCATGCAGCCAAGCCGCT
Organism: Eleutherodactylus coqui; assembly: GCF_035609145.1. Classification (NCBI taxonomy): domain Eukaryota; kingdom Metazoa; phylum Chordata; class Amphibia; order Anura; family Eleutherodactylidae; genus Eleutherodactylus; species Eleutherodactylus coqui. Next base: position 213,361,470 of record NC_089837.1, on the reverse strand, counting down.
CCAAAACCCACGGCAAGGTGCTGCAGATTTTGAAGTAGTGCTTTCCTGGTGGAAATCTCTGTGGCAAAAAAACGCAAGATTTCCTCCGGGAATACGTCCTGTATGACCCCAGCCTGAGAGGAAGGTTAGTGCTAGTAAGTTGTAGGGCTGATTGTCTAGGGGTAGCACCAAATGACCCTGGAGGTCCCTTCCAAGTCTACTATTCTATGATTCTATTTGGACCTGTGAGCTGTGGGCGGAGCTATAGTGCTGGCCAGTAAACAAGCTCTATGCATGCTGGGAGTTGTAGGTAACAGTCTTTTGTGTTTACTGCAGAGGTGATGCATGTAAATACAGCAGCAGTTCGGTGGCTACATGGGATGAAGAAGAGGGTCCAGAGTGGCAGTTAAAAGGTACAGGTTGCCACTACCTAGCCATACCTCCTAGATTTCAGCATTTTCAGAATATCCATCTGGTGCTTTAAGTTATAGATGGTATAAATATTCTCACAATGATCACATATAGTAGTGATAGCTAAAATCCATACAAGATACAGTAATACACATGTCAAATTATACTGTGTATATGTCTTAGAAATAAAGTCTGATTTCTCAGAATTTCTATTTATGGAAAGTAGAAAGCAACATTGTTCATTGTAACAACTTATACATGTTGAAAATATAGAGAAATGTTATTTGTATTGGTTTATTATAATACATTAGAATATCCTTTTTGTCTTTTATTAGCTTTTTTTTGTAACTCAGAAAAATCATAGTATTTTTCACATTGACTAAAATTCACACATAGTTCACTGCTTACCAAAAAAGCACAGATGTATGTAAAGAGCAGAGTCCTTATTTTCCTCGGTTACAGGAGAGAAAAGTAGAAAGTCATTTTTACCCATCAGCAGAAATCATTACCTATCATTACCATCAAGAATCATATGAAGCGTTGCAGGCTAATTGACATTGGTATGATAGGATTTGCTGAACCTAAAATGAACAATCGTTAGGAAAGTGTAAGTCACATTTTTAAGCTTTTATAGCATTTGATTTTTTTATTTATATAATAACATTTTCAGTTCAACCTTGTGTCAGGTCATGGGACACATAGGATGTGTAGCTGGAATTCGATAAAATGTCTCTTACATTTAGCAGAGACAAAAATCATTGAGGAAATTACAATAAATGCAATTGAAATCTTAATACTGTGAACATGCCCATATTACTAAAACGGTAACTATATTGTTGGAATGTAAAAAGATAGAAATTAGAGATGAGCGAGCATACTCGCTAAAGACAATTACTCGATCGAGCATTGTCCTTAGCGAGTATCTCCCCGCTCGGAAGAAAAGGTTCGGCTGCCAGCGCGGGTGACAGGTGAGTTGCGGCAATGAGCATGTGGGAGCGGGGGGAGAGAGGAAGAGAGAGATCTCCCCTCCATTCCTTCCCGCTTTCCCCCGCAGCTCCCCGCCCGCCGCCGGCAGCCGAATCTTTTCTTCCGAGCGGGCAGGTACTCGCTAAGGACAATGCTCAATTGAGTAATTGTCCTTAGCGAGTATGGTCGCTCATCTCTAATATAAATGGACAGTAACTACGTAATCATACATTGAAAGCATATACTTCTTTCACAGATGAAAAAGAAATTACAAATATCAATATTATTGCCCAATATATATTAACAGAAAGTTAATGTCTGATTTTGAACATGACGTATGTTTTCCAAACCAGCTTTATGTTGGATGGTGCCCTGTGCAATACCTTCTGTTAGCCCTTATATGGAGTACTGTCATACAGTATACAAAAAGCCACACATTATCCAGACTAATTAGGAAGCTCATACACTACAGTTCCTACATAACAATTCTATATTGCTGCTAACACCGCTGTAAAAATGATACACTATACAGGACCTAAGTAGCAGTGGACAAGTAACATCCCTATACATACGAAGTAATCCCATAATAGTGTAATACAATGCCTAAATATTCTGATATACAATTACTTTTAAGATCCATTTTTGGCTTGGTAGCCAGGTCTTTGGTGACATCCCATATGCCTGGCAGATGCACCTAGGCCAGCCCTGTCTGGGGTGAAATAAAAGGAAAATCTACTTATACCATGCGAAATTAATATTATATACTATCCTGCCAAACGTAATCGGACACCTGGCAAGAATCAAAAGTAGTATTTATTTACATATGTTACTACTTAGTGGGGCAACCTCTGGTCTTAATGATAATCGGATACTTTCCATGGCATACTTTCTACTAATGTGGGTCAGGAGCAGTGTCGTATCTTCTTAAGGAGAGCACCCAAAAAATGTGTGGAGACACCTAGGGGGTGAGTGGGTCGGGGGATGGCATAGTCTCTCCCAAAGAACAGCATCCAAAAGGTTGTTGACAGCTAGAAGGTGAGTGAGAAGACTTATAAGGTCATGCAAGCTCCTCTGGGTAATTTATGCAAATAAGGAAGACGGAATAAAAACTCTGCAGCGCCACCTATCTGGATGGCAGCATTCCTTCAAATCAATGTGACTTTTTAACAAGTCTTAACAATTATTGTGTTTCTGGCTTGGTTTCCTATTCCCAATCATTGTTGTATAGCAAGGGTTGCATCCTGCAACTGAAATCTGCAGCATAAATAGACATGCTGGAGATTTAGAAAAGGCTGCAGATTCATTTCAGAAGATTTCAGAAATTTCCTCCACATGGCTTGTACTGTAAATGTTGTGGAATTTCCACAACGTTTCCACCAGCAGAAATTCTGAGGCATTTGCAGCCTGTATGAAGAGAGCCTTAGGCCGCCTGCAGCCAGGCGGGTTGGATCCGGCGGCAAGGACTCTCGCCGTGGGACCCGACCCGAGCGCCTGCAGGGACCACCGCGTACTCACCCGCGCCCCCGCAGCTCCGGCTCTTTCATGTGCCGGCTGCCGGGCAGCCGGCGCATGCGCAGATCGGAGCCGGCGCCGGGTGAGTGACGTTTCTGTGCGGGGCTCGAAATAGGACATGCCGCGGTTTGTTTGCCGCGCGAGATTTCGCGCGGCTAAACCGCGGCCGTCTGCATAGGATTGCGTTTGATAACGCAATCCTATGCAGGCTTCCCGCCGCGGAATTTCCGCCCTTGTGCAGGGGGCCTTAAGCTTGAGTACTGCTTGGATCTGCATTTGTTTTGCTACAAGAGGACCTTTGAACCAAAAGTAAGGCATGCGCCTTCATCCTAGATTAATTTTATTTCTATTCTTCTGATTTCTTGCACTGGATTAGAAAAATAGTCTTGCATAAGATACAACACCAGACAGCCCATGAACAAGATGCTTCTTTGGAAAAAAGTTCCTAAACTTTTTAGGGGACCTGTGGAGTGTAACCTAACTTTCCCTACATGCAGTAGATATAGTTTAAAACTGAGAACTAAGGTGGAAATAAGTAGATCATTGAAGGCTGTGGTATGTTCTAAAAAAGGGGCTTTGTCCTTCCTGGATGAGTATCTTTTTGTACTTTATAACATCGCTGCAGAGGATAATCTATTTAGTTACAATTCAACAAAAAGTTGTTGTACAAAACATAATCATTGAATATATGTATTTTTATAAATATAACTGTAGAGAAAATGGAATTGCATATGCTTTCAGCTAAAGTAATGCAGATTTCATTTGTTATCCTCTCTTTCCTGATGACCTCTAAAAGACCTTTCATATATCTGCCCTGAATTCTATCACACACTTATGTCTGGTAATAGGACAAATTAATGGTGATTGCTGACCAACTGATTGGGGATCAATGGCCTAAAACATAATGAACACATATGTTTGGTCGCTAGTTAACCTACATTATTACATATCCGAAATGACTCACCGTGGTAGAATAGTCTTTCTTGCGTGATAACTCTTCTCTTTGTCGTCAGTAAACAGCTCATTTTGCTTTATGCATTTTAAATTACATCTATGGCTTCACATGGGATTTTCTATTCTACATGTTGAAGCTCATGCGCTAATTAGCATGTCACTTGTAAGTGGAAAAGAAAATGAATATGTCCAATTTGGCCAGTTTTCCCAGTAATAATAATAATGCAGAGTGATTCAAGGATGAATGAACTTGATTAACCCAGAAAACACTTTGTTTTGCCACATATAACGCATATTACAGGAACATTAGGTACTGCTTAGTAGAAAAATTATGTTATCTCCAATACATTTGTTTCATATTAGTACTTAATGCACTCAATGACATCCATCAGAAAATTGAAGTATATAGCGGGAAGAAGGAAGTTGTCCCTGAGAAGCATTTATGTTATTCACCCTGATTTCTAAGGACAGGTAATCCCGTGTACACAGTCAGTTAATAGAGATGGTTTTATAGCAGTGCTTAGAACGTCTTTGATATGTCATCTGCCTATGTAGGCAATTACTGTAAGTTGTATAGTGTCCAACCTCAGCTTGATTTTATTCTGTTTTTGGCAACATTTATTAGCCACTTGAGATTCAGCTATTCTTTGCACCGCAGAATAACTACAGCTACCGGTCCTGTACGGGACACAACCCCACCAGCATAGCAACTGAAATGCCTAACAGAAAGGGGGTACAATGAGGGGATTGCGGTCGTAAATAAATGCTGAACCCCTCAGTAATTGTGCACCACTGTCATTAGAAAGCAGGTAGTGTTGAATGTATTCTTTGGATTGCCCCACTCATGATACTGTAAGGCAATACAGCAAGGTTGTCTAACTGCGTTCCCATTGCACTTCTCACTACTACTGACAGATGTAACAAAATGCCTTAGATGCAGGATACAACAGGAAGAAATTTGCTGTGTGACAATGTTGCATTTAATGCTTATTTTAAGGCTTAAAGGGGTTGTCTCGCGGCAGCAAGTGGGGTTATACACTTCTGTATGGCCATATTAATGCACTTTGCAATATACATCGTGCGTTAAATATGAGCCATACAGAAGTTATTCACTTACCTGCTCCGTTGCTAGCGTCCCCGTCTCCATGGATCCGTCTAATTTCGCTTTCTTCTGGCGTTTTTAGACGCGCTTGCGCTGTGCCGTCTTCTTCCTGGTGAATGGGGCCGCTCGTGCCGGAGAGCTGGTCATCGTAGCTCCGCCCCATCACGTGTGCCGATTCCAGCCAATCAGGAGGCTGGAATCGGCAATGGACCGCACAGAGCCCACGGTGCACCATGGGAAAGGACCCGCGGTGCATCGTGGGTGAAGATCCCGGTGGCCATCTTGGTGAAGGAAGAAGTAGGAAGAAGGAAGACATCGCAGAGCGGGGATTCGGGTAAGTAATATGTATTTTTTTTTTAACACATCCATTGGGGTTGTCCTGCGCCGAACGGGGGGCCTATGGAAAAAAAAACAACCCCGTTTCGGTGTGAGACAACCCCTTTAACGTTCTCCTCATTGACCGGGAGAAGGGGCTTTGACTCCAAAAGGGAGTAGTGGGCATCTATCAAAATATATAAAAAGTGAACAGAAAACACCTTTAACCCTTTCCAATCCAATTTGTATCCTGGTTTTCCTAGGGGGCTTACTCTTTTTCTGCTGTAATGCAACGGCGCTATATGCTGGCTAAAGCCAGTACTGCATGAGGTGACACATTGGATAGGCTCCGACAGCAGAGAGGCTGGCAATATACAGTAAGAGAACCCTTAGAGACAGCATAACCTAACACAACACGCTATTTTGAAAACAGGGTAGCGTGTTGTGCTACGCACTTTCTGAAGCTCCCATTCACTTTAATGAGAGCTGCGGAAGCAGTGCTGGGCTGAAACGCTCGGCTGTTTTTGTAGATACATGCTGGGTGGCCGGTGACTATAGCAAGGGTTTCCTGAGATGCTAAAGCCAAGAGTGCATGTTTAAGGACAGGTCAGGGGAGATAGATGAGACGTATCTTATGTGTATGGTCAGCCTTAAGGGCCTCTGACATGGACTAATTTTTGTGTAAAAAAAAATCATATGCAAAGGTCCCCAATCATTGTCCAGTGTAAACAAGTGCAGTGAATGCATGATCAGCAGGAATTCATTTGTCACTGATCACATTTTTTGTGATAACCTAAAAATTATCACGTTGTTCTCCACCGTCGTGCTCAAATTCTAAGTAGAGTAAAATGAAAAATAAAAAACTGAAATTCCGCCATCTTTGGGTGCGTCTTGTTTCTGCGGCGCACAAACTGCAACAAAAATAACCTGATAACTTTATTCTATGGGTCAGTACGATTACTACCATACCAAACTTATATAGGTTTTTTTTTGGTGTACCTTTTGGAACATGCATTCTTAGGCTAACTTTACACGGGTGAGTGCAATATCAGGCTGTGATTCATGAAACGCTCGCAAACATGTGATTTCCACGCAGACATATTTAGGAGGATTGCGAAATCTCTCCCATTGCTTTCAATGGAAAAGCCTCGCATCGCACCGTGTGCACCTAGCACGCGGTGCAATGCTGCCGCTGGTCCTATTAAAAACAATGGGAGATCTGATGCGAGGGCATGCCCGAAGATAGGACGTGCCATTCATGTGTAAGACCCCATTCCAAAGAATAGGGTTCATATCCGTGCAAGATTTATGCATCTTGCAACGCACGAATCTTGCAGAATTTTCTAGCCCATGTGAGGATACTGCATATTGACATGCGCTGTTTTTGTCCGAGGATCTGTGATTTTTCTTACTCGGACTAACATGTCCATGTGTATGCATCCATTCAAAGGAATAGGTCCTATTTCTGTCCAATAGCGATATTCCGTCGCGGCTGTGGATAGGCGACCTAAATCTTCCCCAAAATAATTTTTGTTGGGGGGGTGGGGGGACACCTAGGGTTTCCTTATTATTTAAAATCAGAGTTGATATTAATTAATTTTGCAGGTCTTTTCTTCAGAGAAAATGGTCAGAAATAGGAAAAATACAGTCGTAATTTTCCCCGTTCTATTTTTAAAGGCAGTTTGTTCAATGCACCGGACAGGGGCTGTTAATTACAGCCACAGCAGCAGCTTAGAAGAAGCATGAAGCCTGTGATTGCTGCTGGAATGGGGACTATAAATATATGGCAACTCTGCAAACTGGCACACTGCTAACTACCATATATGTCCATGAGGTAGTCGGGAAGGGGTTAGAGAAGTTGATCCACCTGATTGATTAATCCTAGCTGATTCATTGTAGCTGATAAATGACTACAACGAACAATTCAGCACTGATGTCATGTTCCATAGAGGAAATATAGGACAGGTTCATACCTGTACAAGGAAAAATCTTAGCTCTTCTTGAAGTCTATAAACTCTTATGGTAGCCTATAATCTAAATGATCTCTTACTCTGTGATGTCAGTGGGTTTTTCTGTGTAAAATCATGAAGCAGTGTCAAGAATACAGGCCAGGATATTCATGTGCTGAGTACTCTCATGCAAACATTAGCTGCCTACAAGGCATGTAATGTTACTGAGAACATTCTTGTTGCGTTGGCTCAGTCAACCTGAAATAGATTCCTCTAGACTGTAATCCGTTATACAAAGGAACAAATCTGGTGTCTATTATTATATTATGCTCTTATAATATCATAACTGCTGTATTTTAATATGTTTTTTGTTCAGCACGGTTGCTTGACATCAGATAAATCACATTTATATAATTGCACATATGTTTCTGTGTGCATTGATGGCTCCATTTATTTTAGAATCCACTGGGGGGTGCACATGCATCAAACATTTCACGTCCAATGTGTTTGCCGCTGAGGCTCCTTACCAGAAATAGATTATTGAATAAATATTTTGTTTTATAAGAGCTGGCCTTTACTGTTGACAGCAATTTATATCACTATATGGCTTCCAGGGCAGTAAAAGTCACTAAGGCTCAATGCACAGAGCTGCTAAGTGCTAGCATATAGCCCATAAACAGGACTGATCAGGTAACAGCACATGTAATCTTCAGACCTTTATGTAGTATTATTCTCAGGGTTTATATCATACACTTCATCAGAAGCCTGGCCATGTCACACAATGATTAATTATTACTATCCTTTTCCCCGCACGTGCACTGTGGATTATGCTGACAGGCTTTCATGAATGACTTGCAGCCCTGCAAATAATATATTGGAGCTTTCTATTGACTGAGCTTTAGAAAATCAAACTGTGCCAAGGAAAAAAAAAGGCAGGCTTCAGGATAAAGTAAAAGAGACCTTGAGCAATGAGATAGTCAATGTTGATTTAATATATCAATTTTTATACATATATTGTGACTCCTGGGATTTATATTGATCTACCATAGCTTAGAGTACTAAGTGTACATGAAGTCCTATCATTAATTTCAGCATTCAATATAGCTAAAAAAATAAAAGAAACAATATGGAAAAGCTTCCCATGTCCTTGATAACAATTTAGCAAAGGGAAACAGTGTCAATCTATAAGTATAGTTTCCTTCATAATTTAAAGTGGTTGACCAAGCTAATGACACCCTTGTCACCCTTGGTATAAAATAACAAATTAGCATTTACTCACCTCTCCCTCCTCCGGTCTCCATACATTACTTTGCCTGCTGAGCCCATCTACAAACAAGCAGCCAATGACAGCGCTCAGCGATCCTGGCCGAGTGCCGTCATTGGCTGCTACAGTAGATTTATGGGACATGACAATTGCCTGTCAACAGATAGCGGAGATCAGAGCCAGTGGTAGATGAATAGGGGTGCAGGGAAAGGTGAGCAGCTACCACTTTGTTATTTTATACCATGAGGGACCTGCTAACAGGGCTTTCCCTTAACTCAGACAACCCCTTTAATGTTATGGCTGGACGTTAATGGAATAATTTTTCCAGATCTGGCAGGTCATGTCCATTAGATTACTTCACTAAATATATATATCAAGCTCAGTCTCTTGAGCATTTCCTTAACTATGACATCAATCTCTAGTGAATTATTTACATCCCATTTATGTGTTCTTTGCTTCCTAGTAACTCTAGGACCTTATGTATTCAATCCAACAAATGTAAGCAGGATTGCATAAAGTACATAAAATAAAGGTATTGCCAGTATCCTAACCACAAACCAGGTTAGATATGCAATCCATAAATACACAGTACTTCCAGAAGATATTCAATTTTATCATATGTTTATTCATCCCCATGCAACGTTTCAGCCATCACACTCAGAATCGTAGAGTATTCATAAGAAAGCCACTGCTAAGATTGCAAAAAAGATAAAATAAAGACTTGCCTGAGCCAAGCAACACCCCCAGTGGACTAACGAAAGTGGAAGAAGGTCTTATGGAGTGATGAATCAAAATTTGACATCTTTGGTAAATCATGCAGGGTTTTTGTGTGCCATTGAGTAGGTGAAAGGATGGTTTCTGAGTGTATGACACCAACTTTTGAATATAGAGGAAGAAACATGATGGTCTGGAGCACTTTTGCTGGATCCAGCATTAGCAACTTGCATAGGGTGACTGGCATACTGGACAAAAAGGGCTACCACAGCATTTTGATACTTCATGCAATACCCTCTGGTGTATACATGGTTGGTCAGTGCTTCATATTACAGCAAGACAATGACCAAAAACGTACTTCTAGGTTATGTTAGAATTACGTAAGAAGACAAGAAGAAGCCGCGAGACTTCAAACAATGGAATGGCCGGCACAGTGTCCAGACTTAAAACCCATTGAGCTTATTTGGGATGAATTGGATAGAAGGGTGAAAGCAAAGCAACCTACAAGTGCAGCACGTTTGTGGGAACTTCTGCAACAATGTTGGAAAAAAATTCTTGACACTATCTGAATGCAATTGTAGAAAGAATGCCTCGATTGTGTAAAGCTGGTATGTCAGGCAGAGGTGAATACTTTAAAGAGTCAAAAATGTAGATTCAGTTTGGTGAAACAAAGTAAATCCATTACGTTTATTCGTCTTAACTTGATTATTTGTTCTATGCTTTCATTTTAAAGTACATTTGAGACATTAAACTTTGTAAATAGCAATAAAACCTTGAAAAACTAAAGTGTTCCAAAACTTTTAAACGGTAGTACGTTTTATATATATTGTGGCAAGTGGGGGCTACTTGCCCGGGATCTCACGCTTACTTTCCCCTGCTCAGGGGTGGCAGCATCGCAATGACATCCAGAAACACAAGGTAAAGTCCAAATGCTGGTTCCTCCAGCATTTATTTCAGCATAGCATAGCAAACGTATGCAGTATACACATGCAGTCCAGCATATCCTATGCAACGTTGCATTGTTGTAGATCACAGTGCACACAGCATCAGTTATTTGAACGTAACAGCAATGCATACCGCTTCTTTCAGCATACCTTCCAGGAAGGTGACTTCACCCCAACAGGCGACTAGCAAGGGGCCGACTACCCCCTATCCGCTCCGTGTTTAAGCTTCCTCACAGAACAGCACCAGGTCTACATAGACTTGAGGGCCTTATGCCCCACAGGCCACTATAGACCTAAGCTCCACAGGCTTGTGAGGGAGGGGAAATTTAACCTGTGCAGCTGCACCTTTACAGGTGTGGGTCAACTAAACCAAACTCAGTAACTGCACTCAGATATATATCAAGATCAGCTGTTTGCTATGGGTGTGAGGTGCTGTTTGTGCTGGGTCAAGCATTCTTAAAGGGGCTCTGTCTGATTTCACAACCCTTTTCATTTCACTTCATCAAGCTGATTTTTCCTCTCTTCTATAGCCCTGTTCCCTTGATGTTCTAATAATAATACTTACTATATAGTTTAAAAAACGAAAAATATCCCGCGCCTTGAAAGAAACCAATCTTTTTTTATTTTGTTTTAAACAAAATAAAAAAAGATTGGTTTCTTTCAAGGCGCGGGATATTTTTCGTTTTTTAAACTTTATCATCCAAACCAGACCGTGACTGCAAACACGGTGAAAGGATTTCCCCGGACGCCGCTCCAAAAGAACAGACGGAGAAGCAAGAAACCTGCTGAAGGCAAACGTGGACAACAGGTGCAGAGGGGTTATTTCCTTACCATCGGATTAACCCTTCTGGCACCGGGTAAGTCCACTCTTTCTCTTTTTTTCTTTTTTAAGCTATAAAAGCACTTAAAATTGCTAGTGAGGCGCATTCTAAAGCATATTTTCTACTTACTATATAGTGCTATACACTGGTACTGATAGTGGTCATGGTGTGGTGGTATTTTTAGTAATAAAGATCATTATTATCACGTTCAGACAGGTTGTGGGGGAATTTACCTACCTGTAGTTTAATAAGTCTGGTGCTGGTTTTGGATATGTTTCTACATCTTCTGGCTCAGTGGGTGTGGTATTAGGTGTGACATGCTTAGTCGCACCTGTGGGTTATTACTACGGCTATTTAACCTGGCCTGATACTGAGCTGAACTGCAGTTGATTTTCAGTCTCTGTCTGGCTGAGCTAGCATTCAGAGCCTTGGTCCTGGAGCATTCAGTTACCGTCTGCATCTCAAGCTAAGTATTGCGCTTGTTTTCATTTCTAGCTTTGGTTATCTTATGTTTTCCCTTTCCAACGTAGGGTCAACTAGGGGCCGAGGTATGCGGTAAGGGCCGTCCTTATCGGGGCAATCGTCCTGCATTCAGACAGGGCCCTTCCCTGTTTTCGGTTGTATAGGGACAGTGTTTCCCATATGTTCTATCCCTGTTCTGTTATTTGTTCATTTGCATTTGTGGGAGATTTGTGGGTGACAGATCCAGCATGTCCTGGTTCAATGTAACACTACCCGAACGCAACCCAAATATGGGCTGGCTGGAAAGGATTTGGACAGGGGAACGTACATATGTGCTGAACGCCATAACGAAGTGAACCGCAAATGGGACTCGCGAGCAAACATCCAACAATGACTGACAACCACCAAAACACTTAACTAGAATACCAAAATGCATAAGCAGATGGAATAGCTAAAGTACGTTTGAGGTATAAGTTCATATTTTGGACAAGATACTTAAGCTCACAAGCTCATGACAAGAGTCTTCGTTGTCTTGTGAGTCCCTACTTTAACAGGAAAACTCAAACCCCAGGAGTCCTGCCTGCAAGCGGGATGATCGTCCCAATAGGGATGACTTCACACTGGAATCTAGCGCCCTGGCTCGCCCTAGATGGTAAGAGACAGGACACTGATCACAGGCGACAATAGACAAGGGACATACACCCTGAACAAGTAGCTGTTCACACCTATCTGGTCACCTACACAGACACTGCACATGTTGCTGTTCACACCAACAAATGACAGAAACCTAACACAGAACTGTCATGCATATTGATATTAAACAATAGCTAGTGCAAGTGCCCTCACACCAAGGGGAAAGGACATCATACACCGAACTCACGTAAAGGGAACCATGTTAGGCATCACCCACCTGACAACACACATGACATCGGATGTCTGGAGGCTAAACCTGTCAAAGGGGGAATACAGGTGTCCAGACCATCCTCAGGGAAGGTGGGAGAAACACTTCAGAATAACATCATGGATAACACTGAGCTCTGAGTGGGAGTGAGATATGATGGATAAATGACCAGCACCCTATAGTAAGAGGGGCTCATATTCATATGCAGCAGACCAGGGGTGATTGGCTGGCTGAAGAACTCCAAACTATCAGCCAGACAAATCAACCAGACCTGCAGCAGTGTGCTCCTGGAATCCCACATAGGCACAAATCCCAGCATCATAAACATAACAAGTATATAGCCTGTTTTGTTCAGAGACAGTATAGAGGTAATATTTAATCACTACAGTAGTAATAGTTAGTTCTAGTATTTGTTAGCTAGAATTTCTTTTATAAAACTCTAGCAACATCTCTTGAAGTGCTAGTGTTTAGCGCCACCTCTTCAATCTTGAAAGGTTCCGGTGTTGTTAATGCAGTTTTTTAGTATTTGAGGCCCTGTTTGTAATTTTGCCCAGGGCTACACTTTCTCTAAAACCAGCCCTGCTACCATTGGGGCTATTTTCAAGTTTTGATTCTTGGTCATTGTTGGCCACATCTATGGATCACTTAGCCTCATGGTGATCTGATTCTTTTCAGGTGGTAAAATTCAAATTTTAAAAGTTCAAGTTTCACAAATGCAGACTGAATGAAAGACTTTCCTTTCCCCGACATTTGACGTCTACTGTTTAAAATTCTGCCAGATGCTCTACTCTCTAACAGAATGCTCACATGCGTCCTAGAGGCTTACATCTGCGTAATGTGCCCATGCATATTAGCTCAAAGTTGGCCAACCCACCAATATCAGCAGTACTGACCAGTAATCTAATAAGGGCACCTTGACTGTGCCAAGAGAGTGGATGTTGAGAGAAAGAAGGATAAGCATGCTGGACTTTCTTGCATGAGATAAGCTGCTGCCAGGAAAGTTTAGTGGGAGCTTATTCCCCTCTGTACATGTGAGGGGACCCTGGTATTTGTTTCAAGGTTTCCCTGGTGATCTGGGATGGTGCTGGTAGTGCCGATGTTGCAGGGATAGCTCACATGGGGTCAGGAGCCAACACGTATAGTTTTAATAACAAACTTTAATAAAACATAAAAAAGATAAACAGTTTAACTCCTGTTTCAGAGTAACTCATGACCATGCAGCAACTGGCTATTACAGAGTATTTGTGTCAGTGGTACTCTGTTAGCAGTCCAGTACCCGTATATTGTTTTTTTTTCAAAAACCTTACCCAGTAAGCAGGATTTTAATCTCAGTCCTCTTTTCCCATTTAACAGGCTTCTTAAAAGACCTCACCTGATCCATAGTAATGTAGTCGTTGGCAGCTCAGTATCATATTAACTTTGTTGGGCAGAAGGATGGAAGGGATAAAGGAGGCAAAAGTCCCTCCAAAACTTGTATTCAGATCAGCCTTTATCAAAAAGAAATCAAAGTACTATCGACCACTTGTCCGTGAGTGAGTTACATGCTCTGCCCCTGATCACATGATGGTGATGTCATCACAGGTCCTAAAGCATAAAACATGCAGAGCCTGACAGCAGCTGTTTACTCACTGGACCTGTGATGATGTCACCATCATGTAATCAGTCACTTGGGCTCTGAGCTCCGCCCCTGCTCACATGAGAGTGATGACATCACAGGCCCTTACCTTTATTAAAAACCTGCAGAGCCAGGCAGCAGCCGGGTACTTACAAATCATGTGATCAGTCACCTGTGTGGGAAGAGTCAGGGTCACATGATCAGAGTGTGCAGGACACTCTGATCACATGATCAGAGTGTGCTGGTTTTGATCCTTGTTATATGGGATGAAGAATGTATGTAGCAGTACTGTGTGTGTGATGTATGTGTGTAGCAGAGTGTAGGTACGTACGTACGTGACGTACGTGTGTATGTGTGTAGCAGAGCTGTGTGTGTGTGACGCGTGCGCATAGCAGAACCGCATGTGTGTGATTCACATGCATAGCAGAGCCTCGTGTGTGTGATGCGTGCATGTAGCAGAACTCTGTGTGTGGCACTTGTGCGTAGCAGAGCTGTGTATGTGTGAAGCGTGCGTGTAGCAGAGCCACGTGTGTGTGACGCACGTGTAGCAGAGCTGTGTGTGTGTTTGATGCGCATGTAGCAGAGCTGTGTGTGTTTGACAGATGCATAACAGCTGTGTGTGTGTGACATGTGCGTTGCAGAGCTGTGTGTGTAACATGCGCATAGCAGAGCAATCTATTATTTATCAAACACCCTAGAGGTGCAATCACGGTGACATCATTACAGTTCCTAATCCAGCAAGTCCTAAAACAGCAGTCATGTGCTTACAACTCCAATCTCTTTCACTATATTATATTTGTAAGTGGCACATTGTGCCACCAGAAACACTGATTCTATAATTTCCTAATAATAACTAGTGTATATCCTGTTCAGGAGCTCACATCCTTAGGGCTAATCCTGTGCACTGCAGTTTCTCTCACAGCAGAGAGTATCCCTTGCTTCTCACTCCACAGCATGGCTGCACAGGAAGTATCCCGACTTCCCTACACTGCAGCATAGCTGCACATACACAGAAGAGCATCTGATGCTCCTCACACTGCAGCTTATCTACACAGACTATTTCCTGTCACTTCTTCCTGCTCAGAGAGAAGCTCCTCATTCTCTCCCCTCTTTCAAGTCATAGTAGTGTACAAATCACTAACACAGCTGAACATCAAATGAACAATAAACAGTCAGCAACAACCATACCCAACTTAAACACATTAAAACAAACACATGCTTGGTTGAGCCAAGCATTCAAGTTTATGGGGATTTTGATAATAATAGCTAACGGCCAAAGGAGCATGTGCCTTAGTTGGGCCTGTGGCTGTAGAACCTGTGAATTCCTTTCATTGGGAGAGATCCTTATATTGTCGCCTAATATATTTATACTTAGTTGGTAGCCCCTTAACTGTCTTTTTTCTGGGGTAAATACTCCCAATTTGATAGCCTTTCTGGGTATTCCAGTCCTTGCATTCCGTTTATCAATTTAGTTGTCCGTTTTTGAAGCACTGCAATGATTTTCCTGAGTACTGATGTCCATAATTGTACACAGTATTCCATGTGAGGCCTGACAAGTGCCTTATATAGTGGAAGAATATTGTTCTTGTCCCTCGCCCCTTTATCTTTTTTAATGCACCCCAAAACTTTATTTTCCTTTGCAGCAGCTGACTGGCATTGATTGCTCCAGTTAAGTTTACAGTCAACTAGTACCCCCAGGTCTTTTTCCATATCACTTTTCATTAGCAGTACCCAATCCGTTTCTCCTGTCCATGTGCATAACCTTACATTTATCAATGTTGAACTTCATTTGCCATTTTTTTATCCAAGCCCCCAGTTTATCTAGGTCCATTTGCAGTCGTACATTGTCCTCCACTGCATTAATTATCCTGTATAATTTTCTATCAACTACACATATTAATATTTTACTGTGCAGTCCATCAGGTCATTGCTAAATATATTGAACAGAATGGGGCCCAATACTGAACCCTGTGGCACCCCACTAGCAACGGTGGCCAAATCAGAGCACAAATCATTAATTACCACCCTCTGCTTTCTATCTCTGAGCCAGTTCTTTACCCAGGTACACACATTTTCCCCCAGATCGAGCTGTCTCATTTTATATATTAACCTATTATGTGATACAGTGTCAATTGCTTTAGAAAAATCCAGATATACGAGATCAATAGACTTTCCCAGGTACAGCCTAGAACTTACTTTGTTGTAAAACCTGATCAGGTTGGTTTGACATGATCAACCCCTCATGAACCCATGCTAATCAGGAGTTACATCGTTGTTTTCCTTGAGGTATTCCAGGATTGCATCTCCCAGAAACCCCTCACATATTTTTCCAATTATTGAAGTGAGACTTACCAGCTTGTAGTTACCAGACTCTCTTCTTGATCCTTTTTGTATATTGAAACCACATTGGCAATGCGCCAATCCAGTGGTACAACCTTGGTCTCAATAGAGTCCCTAAATCTAAGAAATAGTAGTCTGTCTATCATGTTACTTAACTCCCTTAGAACCCTTGGGTGTATTCCATCTGGGTCCAGCCATTTGTCAATTTTAATCTTTTTTAGCTGGCTCTGCACTTCCTCCAGCCTTAAGCAGGTGATATTTAGTGTTGGGTTCATTTTATCCCCTTGCATCTTGTGTGACATTTCTTTTTTTTTCATGAATATACTTGAGAAAAAACTATTTAAAAGATTAGCCTTCCCCTTTCTTCTATATTATTTGTTAAAGGGCCAGTGCTTTCAGTGCAAATCATTTTACCTGTTTATATAATTAAAAAATAGTTAAGGATTATTTTTGCTTTCTTTAGCAATCAGTCTCTCAGTCTCCTCCTTTGCAGTTTTTATATTTTCCTTATATATTAAGTTTTTTTTCCCATTATGTTCCTCACTGCCTTCTTGTTTTAGTAATTTAAAAGCTTTCTTTTTTTCACTTATTGCCTGCCCTATAGTCTTGTTGAGCCACATTGGTTTCCTTCTATTCGTAGTTTGTTTATTTTTGAAGGGTATGGACTGCTCACATGAGGTATTTAAGATGTTTTTAAACATCTCTAATTTGTTGCCTGTACAGTTTTTTTGAGGACATTGTCCCTTTTAATGCTGCTGAGAGTAATTCTGAGCTGATCAAATTTTCTTTACTAAAGTTCAGTTTTCTTGTCGCTCCCTGATAAAGCTTCCTGTTGAATGACAAATGCAAATTAATTATATTGTGAGCACTATTTCCCAAGTGTCCCTCAACCTGTATCCCCATGATTCTGTCCGGTCTGTTGGTTAATAATAAGTCCAAAATGGCCTCCCCTCTAGTTGGTTCCCGTACAAGATGCATAAGATAGTTATCTTTAATTGTTCTCAAGAACTTATTGCCCTTGTGAGTTTTGCAGGTTTCATCTTCCTATAGTATATCCAGATAATTAAATTCTCCCATAATAATTACTTCATTGCGGTCTGACACCTCTTCCATTTGTCTTATTAATAGGTTTATCAGTTTCTTCTATTATTAGTGGCCTATAGAAAACCCCTATCAGAAATGTATTTGTCTTAGCTTCCTGTATTTTTACCCATAGAGATTCCCTGTGTTCACCTTTTACACCTATATCTTCTCGTAGACTCTGCATCAACTAGGATTTAATACACAGATATACCCCTCCCCCTTTCTTGTTTCCCCGATCCCTTCTGAATAGGTTGTAGCCCTGTAAATTCACCGCTCAGTTGCATTTATCATCAAGCCATGTTTCTGTTGTTCCTACTAGATCTTAGTTTTCTTCAGACATTTTAGCTTCAAGCTCACCCACTTTACTGGTCAGACTTCTTGCATTTGTTGCTATACAGTTTATACAGTTGTGGTTATTCTTTGCATTCATTATGCTACTTATGGCCCTATTAGCTGCTCTGTCAGTTTTGAACTTTAAAACCCCCCATTCCCGCTTGACCCCTATTTCCATTCCTTAATCCCTGAACTCTGTCTACACTATCATTCCCCCTATGACACCATAGATCCAGATACGAATGTCACGAGGTAGTTGATGCAACACAAGTTGCAGGAAAACAATGCAGACTATGGAGTACAAACAAATTTAGACAATATGACAAGGGTTGTTTGCACCTTAATGACCAGGCCAAATTTTGGAAATCTGACAGGTGTCACTTTAACATAGAACAGTGATGGCGAACCTTTTAGAGACCAAGTACCCAAACTGCAACCCAAAACCCACTTATTTATCTCAAAGTGCCAACATGTCAGGGGGCAGGGCTTATCACGATGTATGAATTTACCCCTGTTGTTCTAAAAAAGACAGGGCCGCTTCAAAATAGACAGCGTGTAGATTTTGACTGCTTCTTGGATGCGGAAATGCTGCAGAATGTCCTCAGCGGAAATTTCTGTGGAACTTTCTGCAGCATTTCCGCATCCAAAAAGCAGTCAAAATTTGCAACCTTTCTTTTTTGAAACAGCCCTGCCCATTTCCGCCACATGTAAACATACCCCAGCGGTAATATTGACCCTCCCCCCCAGCGACCCCAGCAATAATAGTGACCCCCCCAGTGGCCCCAGCGATAATAGTGACCCCCCCAGCGGACCCAGCGGAAATATTGACCTCCCTAGTGGTAATAGTGACACTTCACAGTGGCCCCCAGTTTAATAGTGACACCCCACAGTGTCCCCGAGTAGTAATAGTGACACCCCACAGCGGCCCCCATTAGTAATAGTGACACCCCATGGCGGCCCCCAGTAGTAATAGTAACACCCCGCAGTGGCCCCCAGTGTAATGGTGACACCCCACAGCGTTCCCCCAGTAAAATGGTGACACCCCACAGTATTCCCCCAGTTTAATGGTGACACCCCACGGCATTCCCCCAGTATAATGGTGACACCCCACAGCATTCCCCCAGTAAAATGGTGACAGCCCACAGTGGCCCCCAGTATAATGGTGACACTCCACAGCATTCCCCCAGTAAAATGGTGACAGCCCACAGTGGCCCCCAGTATAATGGTGACACCCCACAGTGGCCCCCAGTAGTAATAATGACACCCCACAGTGGCCCCCAGTAGTAATAGTGACACCCCACAGTGGCCCCCAGCAGTAATAGTGACATCCCACAGTGGCCCCCAGTGTAATAGTGACATCCCACAGTGGCCCCCAGTAGTAATAGTGAAACCCCACAGCAGCCCCAGTAGTAATAGTGACACCCCACAGCAGCCCCCAGTATAATGGTGACACCCCACAGCATCCCCCAGTATAATGGTGACACCCACAGCATTCCCCCAATATTTTGTGACACCCCACAGCGGTTCCCAGTGTAATGGTGACACCCTACAGCATTTTCCCAGTATAATGGTGACACCCCACAGTGTTCCCCCAGTTTAATGGTGACACCTCGCAGCATCCCCCAGTATAATGGTGATATCCCACAACATTTCCCCAGTATAATGGTGACACCTCACAGTGGCCCCCAGTATAATGGTGACACCCCACAGTGGCCCCCAGTAGTAATAATGACACCCCACAGTGGCTCCCAGTAGTAACCATGACACCCCACAGTGGCCCCCAGTGTAATAGTAACATCCCACAGTGGCCCCCAGTAGTAATAGTGACACCCCACAGCAGCCCCCAATGTAATAGTACCATCCCTCAGTGGCCCCCAGTGTAATAGAGACATACCACAGTGGCCCCCAGTAGTAATAGTGACACCGCACAGTGGCTCCCAGGAGTTATAGTGACAACTCACAGTGGCCCCCAGTAGTAATAGTGACACCCTACAGTGGCCCCCAGTAGTTATAGTGACACCCCACAGCGCCCCCCAGTATAATAGTGACATCCCACAGCGGCCCCCATTAACCCCCCCGAGACCTACATACTTACCCCTCCTCGTGGAAGCTCTGCTCCTCCTCTGCTCGGCGTTGCTGCTCAGCGATGATCCCGGTGCAAACTCTGACGTCAGTGTCAGTGTGCTGCCGGATGCCTCCAGGCCCTGCTCTCACGGAACCTAAGAGGAGACGTCAGAGAGGGGGGAGGAGGATCCTGGCAGCACACTGACGGCACAGTGTGCGCCGGGATCAGCATCGCTAGCAGCGCAGTGAGTGAATGCTGGCAGGGGAGCGGTGGACCCTGCCAGTATTCACTAAAGTGGTGAGCCGCTGATAGCGGCGCGTGTCAGCTGGGAGGGCTCTGCATGCCGCCTCTGGCATGCGTGCCATAGGTTCGCCACCACTGACATAGAATAACTCCATAAATGTTTTGCATATGATAGTAATTCTGACATTGTTTTTTCGTCATTTATATTATACTTCATTTAGGTGGAAAAATAGACCATTAGAATTTATGTATATTTTTTAAAAGCTCCAAATTTGGGAACATTTTGAAAGATTTTTAGAATGATCGAAACCCTAACAAATGAACCCATTTTAAAAAACACACCCCTTAATGTGTTCATCGAGGGGTCCAATGAGTATTTTGACCCCACATTTTTTTTTCTGGAGTTAATGCAATTTATAGGAGAAAAAACTAAATTTCATATATTTGCAAATTTGTCATTTTAGGGCTCAGTCAGATGGGCGTTTTAACGTGCAATTTTTTTGTGCGCAGAACGCAAATGCACAAAAATTTGCATGACCGAAGCGGGCGGCATGCAGAAAAAAACGACTTGGCCGCTTTTTGGCACATAAAGTGCGCTGCCCGCTATCCCCTGCTGTGGCTGTGACAGCTGTAGCAGGGGATTCCTTGGATGTGAAACCCTTGGATGCTGTCACATCCAGGGGTTTCACCTTTGGTCAATGAGGCCGGCGGTAGCAGCTAAGTGCTGCCTCTGATTGCAGAGGCAGCTGCAGATAGGTGAGTATATATATTTTATAATTTTTTTACACATTTTAGGGCTGATTTTTCAGGGAAGGGCTTATATTTAAAGCCCTTCCCCCGAAAATTACTGCAAGGCTTGCCGGCAGCCCATTTCTTTCAATGGAGCTGGCTGTAGCACCGGCTCCATCGAATTCAAAGTGCCAGCTGTGCCAGCTGTGAAACATGACACTATAAACTCCTTAAAAAAATAGACACAAGCTTCAATGATTGATCAAGTCTCAGGACTGTTGTAGTACTCCTTTAAATTTAGAATCAGCAATAAAGGTACTGGGATCTGAGTTGCCTCAAAAGTCCAAATTAATTAACGAAGATTATCAGAAAAAGAACAAGAGACATCAACTGTGTGAAGTCACCACTGTGCTCTTTCTGACCAGCCCAGCCTAGTGTTAACTTTATAGTGCAAAGCAGGAGAAAGAAGGGTATAGTGTCTAGTCATAGTGGAACAATTCCCTAAGCGCAGTAATTCATACAAAGTCTAACATAGATGAATAAAGAAATAATGTGATGTGTTGATTACATTATCTTAGTAAAAGAATGCAGATCCAATGACTAAATATAGTTTTCAGGAAACGCTGCTTTTATGAGCTTCAAACGAAGCTATATATTAACCTTTGAATAACAGGTGTAACACAGAATACTTAATACTTTCCCGGGACTGAAGAACAATTTCCATTAACAAGCATTATTTTACAGAGAATTGTTTATTTGTAACAGCGATTTCACACATTTTTTAAATTTTGGCTGTGAAATGCAAAACAATGTAAGTGAATGAAGTTTAAACAAAGCCAGTTTACCCACACCAGAAAATTTCTGCAGTGGAAGATAGTGATGCTGTAGATTTTCAGATCTGTTGAATGCTCTGTTGTGGAAAAGCGACAAGATTTTCACAGTGGATTTAATTCATTATGATGCAGTGAGTGACACATAAACGCCTGCCAGCTATTCCAGCGACTTGAACTGTCAGGGAATAGAGGCGGAGAGCACTGAAGATCAATTCCGGCTGCTCACCTCCATTCACAGAGAACAGGAGTAATTCAAATAACTGTAGAAGTTGCACATTACTCATTTTGTTAGATTTGATGCAGATTTCTTATCAAAATTGGGGTAAAATCTAACACTCAGCATTCCATGGTTGTGAGTGGGGTTTTCACAACCTTGTTAATATGTTGTGGAGAATTTTCATGTGGATTTTTGGCTGTTTTAGTCCTTTCCAATCCACTGTCTGAAGTCTGAAGACATTCTGATTGAAGGCTGTACAGCTCTGATGTCGAAAGACGTCCAGCAGGGTATTCTTACTGTATATTACTGCCCACTCTGTTGTCGAGGGCCTCTCCAGCATGTCCCATACCGCAGTACTGGCTCTAGCCAGCAGACGGCGCCATTGTATAATAGCAGAAAGAGAAAGCCCCCTAGGAAACCCTGAATCCAAAATTGGATTGCAAAGGGTTAAAACTAGAGATGAGCGAACGTACTCGTCCGAGCTTGATACTCGTTCGAGTATTAGCGTGTTCGAGATGCTCGTTACTCGGGACGAGTACCACGCGATGTTCGAGTTACTTTCACTTTCATCTCTGAGACGTTAGTGCGCTTTTCTGGCCAATAGAAAGACAGGGAAGGCATTACAACTTCCCTCTGCGACGTTCAAGCCCTATACCACCCCCCTGCAGTGAGTGGCTGGCGAGATCAGGTGTCACCCGAGTATATAAATCGGCCCCTCCCGCGGCTCGCCACAGATGCGTTCTGACAGAGATCAGGGACAGTGCTGCTGGTGCCGGAGCTGCTATAGGGAGAGTGTTAGGAGTATTTTAGGCTTCAAGAACCCCAACAGTCCTTCTTAGGGCCACATCTGACCGTGTGCAGTAGTGTGGAGGCTGCTTTTTGCAGTGTTGCACTTTTTTTTTTTTTGTATATCGGCCGTGCAGAGCATTGCGCCCTGCAGTAATTATACATAGTCCAGGGCCAGTAGTGGTGGTGAGGCAGGGACAGAAGACATATTTATTGAATATAGGCAGTGGGCCTTTCCAAAAACATTTGGGAAAAAAAATCTATTTGGGCTGCCTGTGACTGTCCTCAGTGTACTGGGTCTGTGCTGGGGGTAGTTGTCCTCCTAATTCATACGCAGCCAGCTAAGTGTTACAGCAGGCTGGCGCAAAATTATTTCCTGGCTCTGCTGTGCGTTCCGTAAGCGAAGTCAGCCTCCAACCACAGGCAAATAAGCGGCACATTTAATTACAGCGTTCTGTTTCTGCACTACTGGTAATACACCATGCTGAGGGGTAGGGGTAGGCCTAGAGGACGTGGACGCGGGCGAGGACGCGGAGGCCCAAGTCAGGGTGTGGGCACAGGCCGAGCTCCTGATCCAGGTGTATTGCAGCCGACTGCTGCGGGATTAGGAGAGAGGCACGTTTCTGGCATCCCCACATTCATCTCACAATTAATGGGTCCACGCGGTAGACCTTTATTAGAAAATGAGCAGTGTGAGCAGGTCCTGTCGTGGATGGCAGAAAGTGCATCCAGCAATCTATCGAACACCCAGAGTTCTGCGCCGTCCACTGCTGCAACTCTGAATCCTCTGGCTGCTGCTCCTCCTTCCTCCCAGCCTCCTCACTCCATGAAAATGACACATTCTGAGGAGCAGGCAGACTCCCAGGAACTGTTCCCGGGCCCCTGCCTAGAATGGGCAGCAAGGGTTCCGAATCCTCTCCCACTGGAGGAGTTTGTCGTGACCGATGCCCAACCTTTTGAAAGTTCCCGGGGTCCAGGGGATGAGGCTGGGGACTTCCGGCAACTGTCTCAAGACCTTTCAGTGGGTGAGGAGGACGATGACGATGAGACACAGTTGTCTATCAGTGAGGTAGTAGTAAGGGCAGTAAGTCCGAGGGAGGAGCGCACAGAGGATTCGGAGGAAGAGCAGCAGGACGATGAGGTGACTGACCCCACCTGGTTTGCTACGCCTACTGAGGACAGGTCTTCAGAGGGGGAGGCAAGGGCAGCAGCAGGGCAGGTTGCAAGAGGCAGTGCGGTGTCCAGGGGTAGAGGCAGGGCCAGACCGAATAATCCACCAACTGTTTCCCAAAGCGTCCCCTCGCGCCATGCCTCCCTGCAGAGGCCGAGGTGCTCAAAGGTCTGGCAGTTTTTCACTGAGAGTGCAGACGACCGACGAACAGTGGTGTGCAAGCTGTGTCGCGCCAAGATCAGCCGGGGAGCCACCACCAACAGCCTCACCACCACCAGCATGCGCAGACATATGATGGCCAAGCACCACACAAGGTGGGTCGAAGGCCGTTCACCGCCTCCGGTTTGCACCGCTGCCTCTCCCCCTGTGCCCCAACTTGCCACTGAGATCCAACCCCCCTCTCAGGGCACAGGCACTACCGTCTCCTGGCCTGCACCCACACCCTCACCTCCGCTGTCCTCGGCCCCATCCACCAATGTCTGTCAGCGCACCATCCAGCCGTCGCTAGCGCAAGTGTTGGAGTGCAAGCGCAAGTACGCCGCCACGCACCCGCATGCTCAAGCGTTAAACGTGCACATAGCCAAATTTATCAGCCTGGAGATGCTGCCGTATAGGGTTGTGGAAACGGAGGCTTTCAAAAACATGATGGCGGCGGCGGACCCGCGCTACTCAGTTCCCAGTCGCCACTACTTTTCCCGATGTGCCGTCCCAGCCCTGCACGACCACGTCTCCCGCAACATTGTACGCGCCCTCACCAACGCGGTTACTGCCAAGGTTCACTTAACAACGGACACGTGAACAAGCACAGGCGGGCAGGGCCACTATATCTCCCTGACGGCACATTGGGTGAATTTAGTGGAGGCTGGGACAGAGTCAGGGCCTGGGACCGCTCACGTCCTACCCACCACCCGAATTGCGGGCCCCAGTTCGGTGGTGGTATCTGCGGCGGTGTATGCTTCCTCCACTAAACCACCCTCCTCCTACGCAACCTCTGTCTCGCAATCAAGATGTGTCAGTAGCAGCACGTCGCCAGCAGTCGGTGTCGCGCGGCACGGCAGCACAGCGGTGGGCAAGCGTCAGCAGGCCGTGTTGAAACTACTCAGCTTAGGAGATAAGAGGCACACGGCCCACGAACTGCTGCAGGGTTTGACAGAGCAGACCGACCGCTGGCTTGCGCCGCTGAGCCTCCAACCGGGCATGGTCGTGTGTGACAACGGCCGTAACCTGGTGGCGGCTCTGCAGCTCGGCAGCCTCACGCACCTGCCATGCCTGGCCCATGTCTTTAATTTGGTGGTTCAGCGCTTTCTGAAAAGCTACCCACGCTTGTCAGACCTGCTCGGAAAGGTACGCCGGCTCTGCGCACATTTCCGCAAGTCCCACACGGACGCTGCCACCCTGCGCACCCTGCAACATCGGTTTCATCTGCCAGTGCACCGACTGCTGTGCGACGTGCCCACACGGTGGAACTCTACGCTCCACATGTTGGCCAGGCTCTATGAGCAGCGTAGAGCTATAGTGGAATACCAACTCCAACATGGGCGGCGCAGTGGGAGTCTGCCTCCTCAATTCTTTACAGAAGAGTGGGCCTGGTTGGCAGACATCTGCCAGGTCCTTGGAAACTTTGAGGAGTCTACCCAGATGGTGAGTGGCGATGCTGCAATCATTAGCGTCACCATTCCTCTGCTATGCCTCTTGAGAAGTTCCCTGCAAAGCATAAAGGCAGACGCTTTGCGCTTGGAAGCAGAGCCGGGGGAAGACAGTATGTCGCTGGATAGTCAGAGCACCCTCCTGTCTATATCTCAGCGCGTTGAGGAGGAGGAGGAGGAGCATGAGGAGGATGAGGAGGAGGGGGAAGAGACAGCTTGGCCCACTGCTGAGGGTACCCATGCTGCTTGCCTGCCATCCTTTCAGCGTGTATGGCCTGAGGAGGAGGAGGAGGAGGATCCTAAAAAGTGATCTTCCTAGTGAGGACAGCCATGTGTTGCGTACAGGTACCCTGGCACACATGGCTGACTTCATGTTAGGATGCCTTTCTCGTGACCCTTGCGTTACACGCATTCTGGCCACTACGGATTACTGGGTGTACACACTGCTCGACCCACGGTATAAGGAGAACCTTTCCACTCTCATACCCGAAGAGGAAAGGGGTTCGAGAGTGATGCTATACCACAGGACCCTGGCGGACAAACTGATGGTAAAATTCCCATCCGACAGCGCTAGTGGCCGAAGGCGCAGTTCCGAGGGCCAGGTAGTAGGGGAGGCGCAGAGATCAGGCAGCATGTACAGCACAGGCAGGGGAACACTCTCTAAGGCCTTTGACAGCTTTCTGGCTCCCCAGCAAGACTGTGTCACCGCTCCCCAGTCAAGGCTGAGTCGGCGGGAGCACTGTAAAAGGATGGTGAGGGAGTACGTAGCCGATCGCACGACCGTCCTCGGTGACGCCTCTGCCCCCTACAACTACTGGGTGTTGAAGCTGGACACGTGGCCTGAACTCGCGCTGTATGCCCTGGAGGTGCTTGCTTGTCCTGCGGCTAGCGTCTTGTCAGAGAGGGTGTTTAGTGCGGCTGGGGGAATCATCACAGATAAGCGTACCCGCCTGTCAACCGACAGTGCCGACAGGCTTACACTCATCAAGATGAACAAAGCCTGGATTTCCCCAGACTTCTGTTCTCCACCAGCGGACAGCAGCGATACCTAAACAATACGCAGGCTGCACCCACGGATGGAAGCATTGTTCTCTATCACGATCAAAAACGTGGACCTTTTAGCTTCACTAATCTGTGTATAATATTCATCCTCCTCCTCCTGCTCCTCCTCCTGAAACCTGACGTAATCACGCCGAACGGGCAATTTTTGTTAGGCCCACAAGGCTCAGTCATATAATTTTTGTAAACAATTTTTATATGTTTCAATGTTCATTAAAGCATTGAAACTTTCACCTGAACCAATTTTTATTTTAACTGGGCTGCCTCCAGGCCTAGTTACAAATTAAGCCACATTAACCAAAGCGATTAATGGGTTTCACCTGCCCTCTTGGTTGGGCATGGGCAATTTTTCTGAGGTACATTAGTACTGTTGGTACACCAATTTTTTGGGGCCCTCGCCTACAGTGTAATCCAACTAATTTTTTGCCCACCTGCATTACAGCTGACGTTACATCAGCTGTGCTGGGCACTGCAATGGGATATATTTATGTACCGCCGGTGGCTTCCTGGCACCCACCCATGCTGTCGGTCCACACGGAGTTGTAACTACATGTGTCCACTTCTAAAGAACCCCAATCTGACTGGGGCATGCAGTTTGGGCCGAAGCCCACCTGCATTTAATCTGACGTTAGCTCTGCTGTCCAGGGCACTGCAATGGGATACATTTATGTACAGCGGGTGGGTTCCAGGGAGCCACCCATGCTGTGGGTGCACACGGAATTCCCATTGCGGAGTTGGGGATTCCCAGTTGTACCTGCCTGTGACTATTTATAAAAAACCGCGGTCTGACTGGGGCATGCAGACACCTTGACAGAATGAATAGTGTGTGGCACATAGGTTCCCCATTGCTATGCCCACGTGTGCAGCTCCTGATGGCGGTAGCACAGGATTATATTTCTCATTACTTCTGTACAGCATTGTGGGCTGTCGCCCCGCCCCTTTTAAAGAGGGTCGCTGCCTAGCCGTGCCAACCCTCTGCAGTGTGTGCCTGCGGTTCCTCCTCATGGCACACGCACTTATAAATAGACATGAGTGTGGCGTGACATGAGGGCAGCTGAAGGCTGCGCAGGTACAATTTGGTGTGCGCTGTGGACACTGGGTCATGCAGGGGGGGGGGGGTTGGGCAGCATGTAACCCAGGAGAAGTGGCAGCGGAGTGTCATGCAGGCAGTGATTGTGCTTTGTTGGAGGTAGTGTGGTGCTTAGCAAAGGTATGCATTGCTAATGAGGGCTTTTCAGAAGTAAAAATTGTTGGGAGGGGGGGGCCACTCTTGCCGCTATTGTGGCTTAATAGTGGGACCTGGGAACTTGAGATGCAGCCCAACATGTAGCCCCTCGCCTGCCCTATCCGTTGCTGTGTCGTTCCCATCACTTTCTTGAATTGCCCAGATTTTCACAAATGAAAACCTTAGCGAGCATCGGCGATATACAAAAATGCTCGGGTCGCCCATTGACTTCAATGGGGTTCGTTACTCGAAACGAACCCTCGAGCATCGCGATAATTTCGTCCCGAGTAACGAGCACCCGAGCATTTTGGTGCTCGCTCATCTCTAGTTAAAACATATTGTCAGGGGGATAAGTATGAAGCTTAATTTGCACAGAAAAGCCGAGGAATAAAGCCCATTTACACGCAACGATTATGGCTCAAAATTCGTTCAAACAACCTCAAATGAACGATAATTGTTGCGTGTAAATGCTACCTTCATGCACTTTTTGTCTGAACAATGATTTTAAGGTGAATTTAAAATCCATCGTTCAGCCGCAGAGAGATAAAGTATCTCTCAACAGACCGCATGCTGAGTTCTCAGCAGAACTCAAAGATTACATTTTATTCTGTTGACAACCCTGAGGAGAACAATGCAGCTGAGTGCAGAGCGCAGCCCACATGCTGGGCTCTGCAAACAGCTCATGGAGGCCCATTTACATGCAAATGAAGCTGATAAAGTGTTAATGGACATTAGTGTCCATTAACACTTTATGCAAAATGAACGCTAAAACTTTTAATCTTTCAATTGTTTAAAAGATTATATCTTTGCATGTAAATGGGCCTTAGTCCAACTGAATGACACATTTGTGCATGTGCAGCAGCAATTTGAGTATGTCTTGGATTTCTGCCACAGATCCTGTGTGCAACATTTTACATGCTTAATTTTAAAAAAAATTGCTAATAAAATCATCATGACAGTTAATTTTTAAGTATTTCTGCAAAGTAATTCCAAGGAATCCACAGCGCGCTTTCCCACCCAAAATAAATAATAGCTGGGGAGTGTGCGGGTGCAGGGAAATTGAATTTGAAAGGGTTAAAATTAACTCCTTTGCACTCCATGATGTATGCCACAAGGAGGAGGGGGTTAAAATGAAATTCTGTATATTTATGGCATGTGGATGGTGCAAGCTAAGGAACTGGGCATATGCCATCCCTGCAGTAGCCAGCAAAACATACTCAATGTTAACAAGGCCTAAGGCTTCTTTTAAACTAATATGCTTGTGTAGTTTTATAAGAAATAAAAAATGAAAAATCAAATAGTCTTAAAAAATGCCATACTCAGAACTCGTTGCGATTTAAAGAAAAAAGTTTTCTTGCACAAATAATAACAGCAAACACCAGTGTAAAAATATGTGCTTTTTAAAAAAGGCTGACACCTGCCAAACACATATTGTAATACACACTGAGGAAAGAAACAATTTGCTGGGTTAAGTTAGACCATTTCCCTTTAAGAATAACAGGAATTGAATAAGCATCTCAAAAACTCCATTCTAACCTGCTTAATAGAGAAGAGATGAGCTTGCAGCTTCTTCATTCTAACCACTCCATTCTAGCCTGCTGTATAGCGACCAGACTAGATTGCTGACTCCAGAGGAAGGATCCTTCTAACATCTCCAGTTTAGTAGATAAGAGGATGGACTGAAGGGGTTAGAAGGACGTCCTCATTCTGGAGTCAATGATCTATCATGCTGTGACATGTCTAAACTTTCAGCACTGGAAATTTTGTTTCTAATAGTTTATTAATATCTAGAGATGAGCGAGCACCAAAATGCTCGGGTGCTCGTTACTCGAGTCGAACTTTCAGTAATGCTCGAGAGTTCGTTTCGAGTAACGAACCCCATTGAAGTCAATGGGCGACTCGAGCATTTTTGTATATCGCCGATGCTCGCTAAGGTTTTCATTTGTGAAAACCTGGGAAATTCAAGAAAGTGATGGGAACGACACAGAAACGGATAGGGCAGGCGAGGGGCTACATGTTGGGCTGCATCTCAAGTTCCCAGGTCCCACTATAAAGCCACAATAGTGGCAAGAGTGAGACCCCCCCCCACACTGTCAGCATAAAGATCGTTCTCCTCTGCCACAGCTGTAACAGCTGTGGCAGAGAAGAACGATGTTAGCCCATTGAATTCAATGGAGCCGGCAATACAGCTGGCTCCATTGAAAGCAATGGGCTGCCGGCGATCGCGGGATGAATTGTCGGGAAGGGCTTAAATATATAAGCCCTTCCCTGCAATTCATCCAGAAATGTGTAAAAATTAAAAAAAAATATACTCACCTTGTCCCGGCAGAACGATATTAGCCCATTGAATTCAATGGAGCCGACAATACAGCTGGCTCCATTGAAAGCAATGGGCTGCCGGCGATCGCGGGATGAATTGTCAGGAAGGGGTTAAATATATAAGCCCTTCCCTGCAATTCATCCAGAAATGTGTAAAAATAAAAAATATATATATACTCACCTGGTCCCGGCAGACGGAGTTCAGCGCGGCCAGCGGCAGTCCTCCTGAACTGCTCTGAACAGCTGTGAGTAGTATTCATGAATTTATGAATGCGTGAGTGACTGCTGCCTCTCATCTGATTGGTCCCGCTGAGCCAATCAGAGGCAGCAGTCACACACCCATTCATAAATTCATGAATGGGTGTGTGAGTAGAATTTGCCTCTGATTGGTCAGGCTGTGACCAATTAGAGGCAGCTCATTCAGCAGGCGGGGATTTTAAATCCCCGGCTGCTGAATACTACTCACAGCTGTTCAGAGCAGTTCAGGAGGACTGCCGCTGGCCGCGCTGAACTACGTCTGCCGGGACCAGGTGAGTATATATATATTTTTTATTTTTACACATTTCTGGATGAATTGCAGGGAAGGGCTTATATATTTAACCCCTTCCTGACAATTCATCCCGCGATCGCCGGCAGCCCATTGCTTTTAATGGAGCCAGCTGTATTGCCGGCTTCATTGAATTCAATGGGCTAACATCGTTCTGCCGGGACAAGGTGAGTATATATATATATTTTTTTTTTTTACACATTTCTGGATGAATTGCAGGGAAGGGCTTATATATTTAAGCCCTTCCTGACAATTCATCCCACGCTCGCCGACAGGCTATTGCTTTCAATGGAACCGGCTGTATTGCGGCTCCATTGAATTCAATGGTCAGTGCTCGTTTAATCGAGACGAGTACCGCGTGGTGCTCGTCTCGAGTAACGAGCATCTCGAGCACCCTAATACTCGAACGAGCATCAAGCTCGGACGAGTATGCTCGCTCATCTCTATTAATATCCATATAAGACAGTTTTCCTACTTGAAGATATCTAATAAGACAGCTCAACCAGAAGCTATTACACTGAACAGGCTAGATCATGGACTTTAGAAGAAGACCACTCCATTCTAGACTGCTCTACACTAAAAAGACTAGATTACTAACTCTAGAGGTGAAATTTCCTTCAACTCACCCCGTTCTAGACTGCTAAGTAGTAAACAGCCTAGATTCCAGATTTCAAAGAGAAGACCTCCTCTTACCGACTCTACTCTACACTGCTTTACACTGAACTTCAGAATTTATGAATTATGAATTTCAGAGGGAGAACTTTCTTTAGCCCACTCTACTTGACTTGACCATGAGGAAACGGCTGCCTGTGTTACTGGGAATGGCCTCTGCCACCTCAGGGCCTTTGATGCTGCTGGCTCTCTCCACAGACACTTTTGATACATCGCTAATCCTTCTCTATATGGCCAAAATGGCCACCAACACGTCACCTGGGGGCTGAGTTTAGCTGTCATACACAGTCCCAACACAGAGCTAGTCCTAGTGACTTCCCAAACTTCAATGATGTCACAATCATATGACCACTGTCTCTGAAGGTCCTTCTACCCATGTCTAGGCAGGCATATCAAAAGAGATTTAACCCCTTACATTCCTCCCTTACAATTGCACAGATCTGCGCAGCAGGCATATTGCTGTTATCAGTGTGACCGTCACTACCCTGTGTTGCCCTCAGAGAGGGGTGCAAAAACATGGTGACAGAGTCTCTTTTAAGGTGTTTTCCAGGACTAAGATATTGATGACCGATCTTGAGTATAGGTCATCAATATCAGATGGGTTTGGCTGTGCCTTCGGGGCTCCCACAGTCAGCTGTTTAGTGAGCCTGTGGCGCTTAAAAGAGTGCCACAGCCTCTTCTCAGGCATATGGCATCACGTTCATTAGTCACATGGCCTGAGTTAATGGGATTAAACTGCTCGCCAGGCACAGCCGCTAAACAATGTACGGTGATATGCCTGGTGTGCACTCAAGTGGCTGCAGCGCTCATCGTGGGGGTTCTGAGAGGCAGACCTGATTGAAATTGATGACATATCTTGACCTTAGGTAGCTTTACACGAGACGACTGTTGGGCACTTAAGCACCTGACAGTCGTTCTAATGTCTTATTGCTCCTGTACTTTCACACATAAACGATAATCATTCAATGAATGGAGGCACCGGCTGCCCGCCCGCCTGCATTTACAGTTAACAGGCAGTCATTCAAAGATGGACTTCCTGTTTACACTGAACAGGACTTGCTCACTAGTAGCTTCATTTCAGTTAGCTGAAACAAAGCGACTAGTGACTACTAAGCATTTTTTTACTTCGTACCCTGTAGGGTCCCGTGGATACACGGGAGAAGTAAAGCTGAAAATCGCTCTTTTTTAAGTCTCAAAAAACCCTTTAATGATCAAAAAAAGTCTTATAGGACATGGTTTACAATTTGATCTGTAAATAAAATCATTATGTGCACATATAAAAGCGTTGGGTCAGTCAAATCTACTGAGAAGCTGTTTAATGAGACAATTATCTCTGTTCTGAACAAAGCCCGTTATTTGATATTAGCCAAGTAGCTGGTGGGAATTGTGTCTGGATTCCCATACAATACACTGGGACTGCAGTGAGCTCAGACATAATTGCAGTTATTATACTTGTGCCTGGCACCATATGCACTTATAAGGAAATGTCGCACTGGTGTAACATTACTAACATCTGGATACCATGAGTGCCTGCAAAAGAGAAAATTTGCAAGTGGGAGGATAAGGCTGGAGATTGGCAGGGCCTCATTACTTAACTATGTTTACCCTGTCACAGACAACTCTCTCTCACAGGTTAATTGTGTAGCAATACAATAGATTTGCAAATCAGTGGGAAGACTGATCTGTTCAACATGTTTTTGGATGCAAATTCTATATTTGTGTTCTAAAGAATTTTAAAAGAAGTTTGAACCTACAAACAAAGAGTCAGTCCTAGTTTTCTATTCTACTGATGTATGGTGGCAATGTGTACCTTCATGCTCATGTATATTCATACCTGATGCTCATCAGATTTCTGTGCAATATGGTAATATTCCACCTCTGCTTTCCAAAAAAACTACCAATGAAACTAAAATTATATATATATATATATATATATATATATATATATATATATATATATATATATATATATATATATATATATATATATATATATATATTGCTTTAGAGGGATATACCAGAGACTTAATTTTTTTTCAAGTCTTCCCCCATACTCTTGATAGGTGAAAACTTATAGATTGGTGGGGGTCTGACCTCTTAGACCCCACTGATCCTGACAATGGGGTACAGTTACTTTCTGATAAAATGGACCAGAGGTTGTGCAGGTGCACCGCCACTTCATTTATTTCAATCAGGGCACTGGGGAATGCTGAGGACTTGGACTGCAAGACCTCCACACGGTTCCCTTGCAGACCAACTGGACCCCAGTTCTCTGGATCTGTGGGGTTCCAGCAGTCAGACCCCAACCAATCTATCAGTTTTCACTTATCCAGTGGATGGGTAAAAACATGAAAAAAGGCCCATTTACACGCAAAGATAATCTTTTAAATGATAGAAAGATTGAAAGTTTCAGCGATCGTTTTGCATAATGCCCATTAGTACTTTATCAGCTTCATTTGTGTATAAATGAGCCTCCAGGAGCTACTTGTAGTACTCAGCAGGTGGTCTGAGCTCTGCAATCAGCTCCTTTGTTCTCGCACGGGCTGTCACATGAATACAATGTAATCAGCCACTCCAGTGGAGAACACAGCATGAGGTCTGTGTTATCTACTCTGCAGCTGAATGATGGATTTTAAGCTGCTTTAAAATCATTGTTCAGCTGAAGAGCAAACAATGGTAGCATATGTACACAACAATTATCACTTATATGCCACTGTTTTAACTAATTTTGAGTGATAATCGTTGCGTTTAAATAGGCCGTAAGTCTCCTGAACACCCCTTTGAAGTCTATGGGGTTCACAGAGATAGCAGAGCTTAACTATCAATCCCATAGATATTGAGGGGAATGGCAGGCTGGGAACCCCTGTTCCAGGTGGGGGTCCCAGCAATCATGCATTTATCTTGTGGAGAGGGGATCAATGGTTTTTGCAGGATAACCCCTTTCAAAAAAAAGTGTGGCTTGAGCAGTTAGAATCAACTCAAGCTGAAGATTTCCATTGAATTACTCTGAAGAATCAATGAAGAATGTTGTTGTTGCTGTTGTTAGTCCATGTTTTTCAGTTTTGCACTGCTTCTTTCAGCTGTGTGATATCCATGCCAGTATCAGCTTTGACAGCATCAAACTGTAGAATAGAAGGCTGCAGAATGATACCAATGAAGAATAGAATTTTTAAAGTTTCATTCATCTCTAAAGCCAGACTTACAAATAAAAGTTCTGGCAGTGGTTTATGTCCTGATAGAACAAAGTATCAGGTATGGTGAAATCCAACATGCCTGAACCTCATTTACATCATCTGCTAACAGTAGGGAGTCCCTTATACACATTAGAATGTCATCAGATTCCCGTTAGCAATCTAATCTGTATGGGCAGCTGTATACAACCTCCTGCCTGAATGACTGCCAGTGATTAGCTGATTGTTTGGTATACCAGCAGCTGTGATTGCCAGTGGAACCACTCAGCAATGCTGCAGGGGAAATTAGACATTACATGTCACTCATTGAGGCCAATCATAGCAGTGACATAGTAACGTAGTAAGTAGGGCTAAAAAAAAAAGACATATGTCCAGCCAGCTCAACCCATACCTTTCAATGCTGCCCCCAAAACACCTCCAAGTAGAAGGTATTTTTCTCATTTGGGGGAAAAAAAATTCCTGAATCCAAAGCTGGCAATCAGAATAAATTTTTGGATCATTTTTTCATTCTGACTAATATATAAAGAGCCCAGAGAGATAATTTTACCTTTTTTACATACAGTAATAAGATGCATTAGAAAACATTGCACATAGAGGATAACCCTTCTAAGAAACTAAACCTATAGATACTCTCCTTATTCTTTCTAATGGATTCTTCTCTAGTTTTGCATTTTGCTAGTGTCCTAGTCACTACTGGTAAATAAGGGAGATGGAATAAATCCTCCACAGTGCCAACTACTGAAAGGCAGCATTCCTTCGAGTCAAAGTGGGACTTTTTATACAAGTCTTGCTACAATGACTGGGAATCAAAAGCAAAGCCAGACCCCATGTACATACAGCTGTTTCCGGGTTATTGCCCATCATCAGTGTACAGTAGGAGTCTGGCTTTTGCTAGTGAGAGGCCAGGGACAGGGGTCAGAAACGCTGTTTTCTCCTTAGGGAGAGCAACTATATACTATAAATAAGTGAGGAGACTCAAATGGCCACGCACGCTCCTCTGGGTAATATGCAAATAAGGGACACTGTTGATGGGCAATAACCCGGAAACAGCTGTATGTACATGGGGTCTGGCTTTGCTTTTGATTCCCAGTCATTGTAGCAAGACTTGTATAAAAAGTCCCACTTTGACTCGAAGGAATGCTGCCTTTCAGTAGGTGGCACTGTGGAGGATTTATTCCATCTCCCTTATTTGCATATTACCCAGAGGAGCGTGCGTGGCCATTTGAGTCTCCTCACTTATTTATAGTATATAGTTGCTCTCCCTAAGGAGAAAAGAGCGTTTCTGACCCCAGTCACTACTGGTAGCATGAGGCAGACTTGCAGCCCAGTCAGGTTGCACAGGTAGTCTAGCTCCTCCAGGATCGTATATCCATACAATTGGTCACAAGGTTTGCTGTGTCTCCCAGCACAGCCTCAAGAGCATGGAGCAGGACACAGGTTGTTCTGGACAGGACCACAGAAGGACATCAACCTAGCATCAGGATTGGTATTTTCTCTTTTGTGTGAGGAGGAACAGGAGAAGCACTTCCAGAGCCCTACAAAATGATCTTCAGTGGGCTACAGTATGCATGCTTCTATCTAAACTGTTAGAAACAGACTCCATGAGGGACTGATGTCTTATAGTGGGACCTGAGCTAACAGCGCAGCACTGAACAGCTTAATTGGCATTCGCCAGAGTATACTAAAATTAGCATGTGGCCACAGTGTGTAGGCAGTTCAGGGATGATTAAGGCATTGATGCTATTGACTGGTCTTTATGTTCCCCAGATCTGAATCCAATGGAGAACCTCTGAGGCATCCTGTATCAAGAAAGTCAATGCCTCCAACTAGTGCCACAAACACCCCAGAAACTCACTGATGCCCTGTTCCATGTCTGGGAAGAGATCCCACAGGACACCATCTGTTATCTCATCTGTTGCATGCCCAAATATTGTTGGGAGTGCATGCAGCCACATGGGGTTATACACTGAATCATATTATGAGCTGCCATGATGAAATTCAGAAAAATTAATTTTCTGGGTGATTTGGAATCCAGCCTTCAATTAGATGATGATTTTGGTTTCCACTTACCATTGATACGACATTTTGTTCCCAATGAATTACTCAATTTATATTAGTAAAGATTTTCAACTTGGATCTTTCATTCATTGACATTTGATGTGTGATTTAAGTGTTCACTTAATTTTTTTGAACAGTGTACTAAGTGCAAAAACAATATGTAGAATGTAATAAAGCTAAAATTGTTTTAAGCATATATAACATCATGGGAATTGTACTAACCATTCAAACCATGTAATCAACATATACACACAAAGCAATAAGAATGAGGTCAGCAATTATATTTAAGCTATTAAACTGCTTCTAGATTTACTGCTATCTAATTCTATAATAATATTCTCATTGCTATTTAGTACATGTGTTTATCTTGTGAATCTGATAATACTCTCCAATGGGATTCACTGTTACTAATTGAATACTAAAAGATTCACTTACAAAGCATTACAATTTCCCTAACACTATGACCACAAGACAGAACAAAAAACACATATATAGGATTTGTATATTCTCCTATTTTTAATGAAATAGAAGTACAAGTGTTGCCTAAAAAGAAAAACCTAATTACATTTTTTGTTATAATAACTTTAATCAGAATGAAAGTTTCTCCCCCTCTATGGCAAGGAAAAAGCCATAATTACTTTACAATGTTTTCTCATTTTGTTCTAGAACAAATGAAGACCTCATGATTAAACCTCTTACTACATATAAGTGCTCCATACTTGAAATGAGAAATGTGTTTTTTCAGATTGGTATATACTTATGGACACAAAGCAGTGTAGAGTATACTAAAATATTAATATACACAATTGTATTACCAATCAGCTATTTCGTTTCAACTCCTTTGGACTGTAGAGTTCAGATAAAGCTTCATTTTAGTTATTGATATTGCTGAGCAATTATAGGAGCGCTGTCCTATGGGTATATTCACATGCAGCGGTCAAATCAGTTTTCATGTAATGCATTTTTTACAAAATCACAGCAAAACACTGTAGCCTTATAATCTGTTATCAAGAAACCCCACACATAACTATTTCATGCTGCAAATACTGGATAGCAGTGATGGTTATTGTAAAAAAAAAAGTGGGCAAAATCATGAGCTTTAAAAAAGTTACATTTCTATTACAAATCACATAGATTAAATGGAAGTTTACTAGAAACTCATTTCCATCCTACACAAAAATCTATAATATGTATAAGTAACCAGCTCAGATAAACCAATGCCCTGGTAATGAACTACCATTTCACTTGATTATCTATAAAGCTAGTAAAACAAATTTTTGATAAATGAAACATTTGCACAACAGTTTAAATAGAGATGGACTTATGTAACTTATAAGACTTGCAAGGAAACTCATGGACTTATAAAACTTTTAAGTAATATGCAATCTTTATTAAACATAATTCTTTACAGTATGGGGATTTAAAAATTACATTTTATTTATATACATCAAAACATAAATAATTATCAGAAAAGACATGATAACTAAAGATGAGCGAGCACCAAAATGCTCGGGTGCTCGTTACTCGAGTCACACTTTTCATGATGCTCAAGGGTTCGTTTCGAGTAACGAACCCCATTGAAGTCAATGGGCGACCCGAGCATTTTTGTATATCGCCGATGCTCGCTAAGGTTTTCATTTGTGAAAATCTGCAAAACCCAAGAAAGTGCTGGAAACGACACAGAAACGGATAGGGCAGGTGAGGGGAAACATGCTGGGCTGCATTTCAGGTTCCCAGGTCCCACTATTCAGCCACAATAGCGGCAAGAGTGGGCCCCCCCTACCAATTTTTACTTCGGACAAACCCTCATTAGCAAGGCACACCTTAGCTAAGCACCACACTACCTCCAACAAAGCACAAGCACTGCCTGCGGGACACACCCCTGCCTCTTCTCTTGGGTTACATGCTGCCCAACCCCCCCTTCCCGCACGACCCAGTGTCCACAGCGCACACCAAAGTGTCCCTGCGCAGCCTTCAGCTGCCCTCATGCCACACGCTGGCCTCACAGCCACACCACCCACACTGCATGCCCCAGTCTGACCGGGGTTTTTAATACATAGACACTGGCAGGTACAAATCCCTAATGTGAAGTCCCTGTGGACCCACAGCATGGGTGGCTCCCTGGAACCCACCGGCGGTACATAAATAAATCCCATTGCAGTGCCCTGCTCAGCAGAGCTAACGTCACATACAATACAGGTGTGCTTCGGCCCACAGTGCATGCCCCAGTCAGACTGGTAATATGTACCTTAACAGTAACCGCGTTGGTGGGAATGTGGTGGCGACTGCGGACCTAGTAGTGCGGTTTTATTTAGTAGGTTTTCGGAATGTGCCCAGGATTAAGTGGGCCGTGGCGGGGGGATGGTGGGGGGGCTCTCTTGTTGTGTCGGTAAAGGTGAAATTCTTGGACTGCCACCAGACGGACAAATGCAAAGGCATTTGCCAAGAATGTTTTCATTGTTGGAGGAGGAGGGGGATGTTTTAGAGGCACTATGTGTCCTCTCCACGTGTCCATGCTTATATGCACCTTAACAGTAACCGCGTTGGTGGGAAATGGCCTCGCCACCATCATGTCTTTGGGAAGCCTCTGTTTCCACACCCCAGAGACATAGCATTAGCAGCGGTATAGGCAGAGCCCAGAATTAGTAACATTTCAGCGGTAGCATTAGGGACAGGCCCCAGTAACATATCACTAGCAGCAGTATAGGGGGAGCACAGTATTAGTTCCATTTCAGTAGTAGTAGCAGTCCAGACAGGCCCCAGTAACAATTCCGAAGCAGCAGTATAGGGGGAGCACAGTCTTAGGTCCATTTCAGTAATAGTAGCAGTCAAGACAGGCCCCAGTAACAATTCCGAAGCAGCAGTATAGGGGGAGCACAGTATTAGTTCCATTTCAGTAGTAGTAGCAGTCAAGACAGGCCACAGTAACATTCCCGTTGCAGCAGTTTAGGGAGATAACAGTTTCTTTCACATTTCAGTAGTTGCAGTATAGACAAGGCCCCCATTTACATTTATGTAGCAAAAGTGTAGGCCAACCCCACACACCTTGCTGTAGCATGAGTGCAGGCGAAGCCCATAAAAATTACTAGGATTACACTGTAGGCGAGCGCCCAAAAAAATTGGTGTACCAACAGTACTAATGTACCTCAGAAAAATTGCCCATGCCCAACCAAGAGGGCAGGTGAAACCCATTAATCGCTTTAGTTAATGTGGCTTAATTTGTAACTAGGCCTGTAGGCAGCCCAGTTAAAATAAAAATTGGTTCAGGTGCAAGTTTCAACGCTTTAATGAGAATTGAAACGTATAAACATTGTTTTACCCCTACCCCTCAGCATGGTGTATTACGAGATTAGCAGAAACAGAACGCTGTAATTAAATGTGCAGCTTATTGGCCTGTGGTTGGAGGCTGACTTCGCGTACGTAACGCACCTCATATTGTATTTTTTTTTAACTTTTTGGGAAAAAGCCCACTGCCTGTGATATACACTGTATTTCGATTTCCCTGTTGGAGGCTGACTTCGCGTACGTAACGCACTGCAGAGGCAGGAAACAATTATGCGCAAGGCTGGGTATTAATTCACCAACTACTACCCCCAGCAGAGACGCAGTAATCTGAAGGCTGTGACAGGCAGGCCAAATACAGTATTTTTTGGAAGTTTTTGGGAAAAAGCCCACTGCCTGTGATATACACTGTATTTCGATTTCCCTGTTGGAGGCTGACTTCGCGTACGTAACGCACTGCAGAGGCAGGCAACAATTTTGCGCAAGACTGGGTATTAATTCAACAACTACTACCCCCAGCAGAGACGCAGTAAACTGAAGGCAGTGACAGGCAGGCCAAATACAGTATTTTTTGGAAGTTTTTGGGAAAAAGCCCACTGCCTATATAGCCAGTATACCTCTTTCCCTGCCTCACCAGTACTGCCCGTATATTCTGTAAAATGACTGCAGACTGAGGACGCTATGGTCTGCACGCCCGATATACAAAAAATAAATTGTGCAACAGTGCTAAAAGCAGCCTCAACAGTACTGCACACGGTCAGATGTGGCCCTAAGAAGGACCGTTGGGGTTCTTGAAGACTTAAATAACACCTAACACTCTCCCTATAGCAGCAGCAGCATCAGCAGCACGGTCCCTGATCTATGTCAGCATGCATCTGTGGTGAGCCGCGGGCGGGGCAGATTTAAATACTCAGCTGCAGGGGGGTGGTATAGGGCTGGAACGTCACAGGAGGAAGTTATAATGCCTTCACTGTCTTTCTATTGGCCAGAAAAGCGCGCAAATTTCTCAGAGATGAAAGTGAAAGTAACTCGAACATCGCGTGGTACTCGTCTCGAGTAACGAGCATCTCAAACACCCTAATACTCGAACGAGCATCAAGCTCGGACGAGTATGCTCACTCATCCCTAATGATAACCCTTCTGAACAGGTGATATATTCAAACATCACTTAGGAACCTTAGCCGGCTCAAATACAGTATAAACTTTTAAAGTGCTGTAGGTCAAACCTTACAAAGGGTAGATACGTCTATTGATTAGTACATTAAACAGTGGATGAAGCATGTAAGTGCTGATAGCTTATTTAAGGCTTACAGGGAAGAATGGCCATCCTGTCAGCTCCAATGTGCATTTTCTGTGGATGTACGGTAGATTTTCTACTCGGTAGTTTTTTGTTGTTAGGTTTATTTGGATGATTCTATTTGTAGGATACAAATACTGTTAAATGTATGAACGCATGTTTAGTTTAGTTCATAGTGCCATAAAAAGGGATTCCAACTGCTAAAATTGATACCAGTTCAATAGCATGTGTCATAAATGTCTCATGTACTGGGACTCTGAGGCCGAACTCACACGAGTGGGTCGTATTCTGCATGCGAGAGGCCCGCAGCGGAATCCTAGCTATGAGCCTGGCCGCAGACCCTGTGTACGGCACTAACCTTTATTGCGGATGGCCATGGAGGCTCGAAGATGGTCGTGCGCTGTGCAGAGTTTTATTTTGTTTGTATTTCCCGCGCTGTTGCTTAGCAATGACGCGGGTACCCACAGCACATATGCAATAGAGATGATCGAGTATACTCGCTAAGGCACATTACT
Source organism: Eleutherodactylus coqui (assembly GCF_035609145.1). NCBI lineage: Eukaryota > Metazoa > Chordata > Amphibia > Anura > Eleutherodactylidae > Eleutherodactylus > Eleutherodactylus coqui. The sequence goes on along the minus strand of NC_089837.1, from coordinate 213,319,950 downwards.
CGAGCGAGTAGTGCCTTAGCCGAGTATCTCCCCGCTCGTCTCTAAAGATTCGGGGCCGGCGCCGGTCACAGGTGAGTTGCGGCGGGGAGCAGGGGGGAGCGGGGGGAGAGAGGGAGAGAGAGATCTCCCCTCCGTTCCTCCCCGCTCTCCTCCGCCGCTCCCCGCCCCCCGCCGGCCCCCGAATCTTTAGAGACGAGCGGGGAGATACTCGGCTAAGGCACTACTCGCTCGAGTAATGTGCCTTAGCAAGTATACTCGCTCATCTGTAATATGCAATGTTAATTGCATATGGGCTGTGTGTCAGATGCCTTCATTGACATCAATGGAGGCCACCGTACAGATTCCGCTGTAAAATAGAGCATGCTGCGATTTTCAATTTCTATCTGGGTGTGTGAAGGAAAAATCAAATATACATGCCTTTCAATGCCTGCGTTTTACCGTGGAAGGTCCGCACGGACGTCAGTCATGAAATCCGCCATTCAAATCTAGTCGTGTGAGACTGGCCTAAGATACACCATTGCCTAGCCTAAGCCTTATAGCATTTCTTCTTTACTACAAAGATCTCAACTACTCACTGTGGGTAGTATTGCAGCCACAAGTTTGCATGATCTAGAGACTCAGTTACAGCAAATATGGATCAATATGTCACAGGATACCATTGGGAACCTGTATTCCTCCATGCCTGCCTGTATCACATCTCTTATCCAAGCTAGAGGTGGTACAACAGGGTACTAGAGCCTCCATGCCCACCCATATAACATCTTGTATCCAAGCTAGAGGTGGTACAACAGGGTACTAGAGCCTCCATGCCTGCCCATATCACATCTTGTATCCAAGCTAGAGACGGTAGAACAGGGTACTAGAGCCTCTATACCAGTCCGGATAATATCTTGTATTCAAGCTAGAGGAGACCCAACAGGGTACTAGAGCCTCTATGCCCACCTGTATCACATCTTACATCCAAGCTAGAGGCGGTACAACAGGGTACTAGAGCCTCCATGCCCACCTGTATCACATCTTACATCCAAGCTAGAGGAGACCCAACAGGGTACTAGAGCCTCCATGCCCACCTGTATCACATCTTACATCCAAGCTAGAGGCGGTACAACAGGGTACTAGAGCCTCCATGCCCACCTGTATCACATCTTACATCCAAGCTAGAGGAGACCCAACAGGGTACTAGAGCCTCCATGCCCACCTGTATCACATCTTACATCCAAGCTAGAGGCGGTACAACAGGGTACTAGAGCCTACCTTCAAGTATTGAGTTTTCTGCAATAAATTATTCTTTTGCTTTGTTATTGTAATCACTTAGGGCTTAAACACATGAACGTACTTTAGCCCCTTCCAGTGGCTGTGATAATCATGGCCACATAACGGGACAAAACAAAACCACTGATTTCAAATTAATTCAGTGGTTTCATTTTCACTATCGGAATTCTCGCCCATGTATTGTATGGGAGAAAAAAGATAGGACTTGCCCTATTTTTACCATACATAGTATTAACTATGTGCGGGAAAGATAGGGCAGGACCTATCTTCCAGCTATTTTTTTCAAACTCCTGCACTACGGCACGGAGTTTGAATGGCCGTCGAGGAATAAAAAAAACTCGTTCATGCACAACTATGCTCCATACTGGTGAGTGTAGTTGCGCATTTGACTGTCTGAACCCGCCCTTGCTTATATGATCATTACAATGACACATAGAAAGTATCATTCCATTCCGACAACTTCTTCTAGGTGATGGATTTTTTTTGACAATTAGTGTATGTTCCAGATAGGTTTGCATGTTATATGATAATTATTACAAAGATTCATTCTTTTTTCATTGATCGAACAGCATAAAAGGATCAATGATAAATAAGCGTTAATTTGGAGACTTAGGCAAAAAAGTGACAAAATACTGATCAATATAAGGTTATGCACATGGACAGGAAAAATACATGTTACCAGTAGGGCGTTTTTAGACAAATGTATTTGCGGAGGCATTTAGGTACTTGAAAATGTCGCCCGTAGAATGCTACAAAGCAATGCCTTTGATTTCAGTAAACTTGTTCAGCCAAAAGTGTTTTTGCCACGCAAAATCTTTGCGCGAGAAAATATAGGACCTGCTCTATCCTTATCCATATTACACAGAAAGCTGCCATAGAAGTCTATGTCAGCTTAAAAAAAGGGAAGGGACTTACCCTGTGTACAAAGCAGGGAAAAGAAGACAGCTGGCCCTAATTTGGCATTTAATTGCCATTCTATTTTACGAGAAGGGTGTAATATGCAAGCGTGTGAACTGGCATTTCAATTGCAACAAAAACAAAATACTATCTGCTGGCACGGGTGTATCAGACTGTTTCTTGTATTCCTCCAACTTTGTTAATGCAAAAATACATAAAATACCGGCGGTGTCAGATCAATATGGTTGTCTCCCGTTATGTGGCCTTGTTAATCACAACCACATAACATGATAAAACCACTGATTTCAAAAGGATTTCAGTGGTTTCGTTTTCACTAGCTCTTTTCTTGGCCTTTAATTATATGGTTGAGAAAAGACAAGACCTGCCATATCTTTCCCACATGTAGTGAATACTATGTGCGGGAAAGATCGCACAGCACCTATCTTCCAGTGGTTATTTTAAAACACCTGAGTTTGAAAAGAGGATGGTAATGGCGGATTCAGATGAGTGTAGGCTCAAACTACGGGTTTGCTGGAATAGTTGCCGGAACCCCAGATGGCCCTTCACCTGCAGAATCCGCGGCCACTGCAGTGTCAATGTCAGATGACGATGCCTACGGGGCAGCCGGAGGTACGTTATTCGCAGTCCTGCAGGTAAAGGAAGGGAATTTAGTTACAGTAGTACATAGTTTGCTGTAAACAATAGTTTGCTGTTGGGCCAAACAATGCTTTTATGTTGAGTTTAAAATTCATCGTTTGTTCGGGCAGCTGATAGCAGGAACCACACGCTGTGATTCTCCACGGTAGTGCTGATAACATTGCTTTCAGCTGCAGTTACACGGCAGAAGAAAGGGCTGTATGTAGATAACAGACCATCTGCTGTTATCCGCATACAGCAAAGGGAGTCTCATTTACATGCAAATGAAGCTAATAACTAATAATGGGCATTAGTGCCCATTAGCAGCTTATGCAAAATGATCGCTCAAACTGTCATTCTCCCTATCTTTTAAACAAATTTTGAGCGATCATCTTTGCGTGTAAATGGATCTTAAGTGAAAATCAATTAAGGTGAAAAGGTATCATAAAATCTATTATGACCATAGAGATATCAGATATTGTGTCTCCTAAAGGCCACTTTACTAGATTCTTGGTGTATACCCATGGTTGGTAATCCAGCTGCTAGTCAGACTGAGAAATGACAAAGCTTGACCCATTTTGCAAAGTACCACCATATAACTAAGGGGCCTCTTATCCTACGTGGAGACCCAAAGTGAGTGCAAGCCCAATGGATACCAACTAGGCATGACGCTCACAAATAGGTTCCAATATTATGTCAAAGACTCTACCTATGGTGTGTGATCTGATTACTAGCCAGATTAAGTACTGATTTAGCATAGCTCACCTATAGTATACCTATAGGCCGGTAAGTCTCACTTGAATAATGGGAAATATATTCGAGGGGTTTCTGAGAGACCCCATCCTAGAATAGCTCAAGGAAAACAACAGCATAACTCATCAGCATTAGAGATGAGCGAGCACCAAAATGCTCGGGTGCTCGTTATTCGGGACGAACTTTTCGCGATGCTCGAGGGTTCGTTTCGAGTAACGAACCCCATTGAAGTCAACGGGCGACCCGAGCATTTTTGTATTTCGCCGATGCTCGCTAAGGTTTCCTTGTGTGAAAATCTGGGCAATTCAAGAAAGTGATGGGAACGACACAGCAACGGATAGGGCAGGCGAGGGGCTACATGTTGGGCTGCATTTCAAGTTCACAGGTCCCACTATTAAGCCACAATAGCGGCAAGAGTGGGGCCCCCCCCTCCCAAAAACGTTTACTTCTGAAAAGCCCTCATTAGCATGGCATACCTTAGCTAAGCACCACACTACCTCCAACAAAGCACAATCACTGCCTGCATGACACTCCACTGCCACTTCTCCTGGGTTACATGCTGCCCAACCCCCCCTCCCCCCCACAGCGCACACCAAAGTGTCCCTGCGCAGCCTTCAGCTGCCCTCATGCCACACCACCCTCATGTCTATTTAGAAGTGCGTCTGCCATGACGAGGAACCGCAGGCACACACTGCAGAGGGTTGGCACGGCCAGGCAGCGACCCTCTTTAAAAGGGGCGGGGCGATAGCCCACAATGCTGTACAGAAGCAATGAGAAATAGAATCCTGTGCCACCGCCATCAGGAGCTGCACACGTGGGCATAGCAATGGGGAACCTATGTGCCACACACTATTCATTCTGTCAAGGTGTCTGCATGCCCCAGTCAGACCGCGGTTTTTAATTCATAGACACAGGCAGGTACAACTCCCTATTGTGAAGTCCCTGTGGACCCACAGCATGGGTGGCTCCCTGGAACCCACCGGCGGTACATAAAAATATCCCATTGCATTGCCCAACACAGCTGAGGTAGTAATGTCGTGCTTAATGCAGGTGGGCTTCGGCCCACACTGCATGCCCCAGTCAGACTGGGGTTCTTTACAAGTGGAAACAGATGCATTTATAATTCCCTGTGGACCCACAGCATGGGTGGGTGCCAGGAAGCCACTGGCGGTACATAGAAATATCCCATTGCATTGCCCAACACAGCTGAGGTAGTAATGTCGTGCTTAATGCAGGTGGGCTTCGGCCCACACTGCATGCCCCAGTCAGACTGGGGTTCTTTACAAGTGGAAACAGATGCATTTATAATTCCCTGTGGAACCACAGCATGGGTGGGTGCCAGGAAGCCACCGGCGGTACATAGAAATATCCTATTGCATTGCCCAACACAGCTGAGGTAGTAATGTCGTGCTTAATACAGGTGGGCTTCGGCCCACACTGCATGCCCCAGTCAGACTGGGGTTCTTTACAAGTGGACACATGTAGGTTAAACTCCGTGTGCACCTACAGCATGGGTGGCTCCCTGGAACCCACCAGCGGTACATAAAAATATCCCATTGCATTGCCCAACACAGCTGAGGTAGTAATGTCGTGCTTAATGCAGGTGGGCTTCGGCCCACACTGCATGCCCCAGTCAGACTGGGGTTTTTTACAAGTGGACACAGATGCATTTATAATTCCCTGTGGACCCACAGCATGGGTGGGTGCCAGGAAGCCACCGGCGGTACATAGAAATATCCCTTTGCATTGCCCAACACAGCTGATGTAGTAATGTCGTGCTTAATGCAGGTGGGCTTCGGCCCACACTGCATGCCCCAGTCAGACTGGGGTTCTTTACAAGTGGACAGATGTAGGTTAAACTCCGTGTGCACCAACAGCATGGGTGGCTCCCTGGAACCCACCGGCGATACACAAAAATATCCCATTGCATTGCCCAACACAGCGGATGTAACGTCAGCTGTAATGCAGGTGGGCTAAAAATTCATTTGATTACACTGTAGGCGAGGGCCCACAAAAATTGCTGTATCAACAGTACTAATGTACATCCAAAAAATTGGCCATGCCCAACCAAGATGGCAGGTGAAACCCATTAATCGCTTTGGTTAATGTGGCTTAAGTGGTAACTAGGCCTGGAGGCAGCCCAGTTTAACGAAAAATTGGTTCAAGTTAAAGTTTCAACGCTTTTAAGAGCATTGAAACATATAAAAATTGTTTAGAAAAATTATGAGTGAGCCTTGTGGCCCTAAGAAAAATTGCCCGTTCAGCGTGATTACGTGAGGTTTCAGGAGGAGGAGCAGGAGGAGGAGGAGGAATATTAGACACAGATTGATGAAGCAGAAATGTCCCCGTTTTGGATGGTGAGAGAGAACGTAGCTTCCATCCGCGGGTGCAGCCTACGTATTGCTTAGGTATCTCTGCTGTCCGCTGGTGGAGAAGAGAAGTCTGGGGAAATCCAGGCTTTGTTCATCTTGATGAGTGTAAGCCTGTCGGCACTGTCGTTTGACAGGTGGGTACGCTTATCTGTGATGATTCCCCCAGCCACACTAAACACACTCTCTGACAAGACGCTAGCCGCAGGACAAGCAAGCACCTCCAGGGCATACAGCGCGAGTTCAGGCCACGTGTCCAGCTTCGACACCCAGTAGTTGTAGGGGGCAGAGGCGTCACGGAGGACGGTCGTGCGATCGGCTACGTACTCCCTCACCATCCTTTTACAGTGCTCCCGCCGACTCAGCCTTGACTGGGGAGCGGTGACACAGTCTTGCTGGGGAGCCGTAAAGCTGGCAAAGGCCTTGGAGAATGTTCCCCTGCCTGCGCTGTACATGCTGCCTGATCTCTGCGCCTCCCCTGCTACCTGGCCCTCGGAACTGCGCCTTCTGCCACTAGCGCTGTCGGATGGGAAGTTTACCATCAGTTTGTCCACCAGCGCCCTGTGGTATAGCAACACTCTCGAATCCCTTTCCTCTTCGGGAATGAGAGTGGGAAGGTTCTCCTTATAGCGTGGGTCGAGCAGTGTGTACACCCAGTAATCCGTAGTGGCCAGATTGCGTGTAACGCGAGGGTCACGAGAAAGGCATCCTAACATGAAGTCAGCCATGTGTGCCAGGGTACCTGTACGCAACACATGGCTGTCTTCACTAGGAAGATCACTTTCAGGATCCTCCTCCTCCTCCTCTTCCTCCTCCTCAGGCCATACACGCTGAAAGGATGACAGCCCAGCAGCATGTGTACCCTCACCAGTGGGCCAAGCTGTCTCTTCCCCCTCCTCCTCATCCTCCTCATGCTGCTCCTCCTCCTCCTCAACGCGCTGAGATATAGACAGGCGGGTGCTCTGACTATCCAGCGACATACTGTCTTCCCCCAGCTCTGTTTCCGAGCGCAAAGCGTCTGCCTTTATGCTTTGCAGGGAACTTCTCAAGATGCATAGCAGAGGAATGGTGACGCTAATGATTGCAGCATCGCCGCTCACCACCTGGGTAGACTCCTCAAATTTTCCAAGGACCTGGCAGATGGCTGCCAACCAGGGCCACTCTTCTGTAAATAATTGAGGAGGCTGACTCCCACTGCGCCGCGCAAGTTGGAGTTGGTATTCCACTATAGCTCTACGCTGCTCATAGAGTCTGGCCAACATGTGGAGCGTAGAGTTCCACTGTGTGGGCACGTCGCACAGCAGTCGGTGCACTGGCAGATTAAACCTATGTTGCAGTGTCCGCAGGGTGGCAGCGTGCGTGTGGGATTTGCAGAAATGTGCGCAGAGCCGGCGCACCTTTCCGAGCAGGTATGACAAGTGGGGGTAGCTTTTCAGAAAGCGCTGAACCACCAAATTAAAGACATGGGCCAGGCATGGCACGTGCGTGAGGCTGCCGAGCTGCAGAGCCGCCACCAGCTTACGGCCGTTGTCACACACGACCATGCCCGGTTGGAGGCTCAGCGGCGCAAGCCAGTGGTCGGTCTGCTCTGTCAGACCCTGCAGCAGTTCGTGGGCCGTGTGCCTCTTCTCTCCTAAGCTGAGTAGTTTCAGCACGGCCTGCTGACGCTTGCCCACCGCTGTGCTGCAACGCCGCGTGACACCGACTGCTGGCGACGTGCTGCTGACACATCTTGATTGCGAGACAGAGGTTGCGTTGGAGGAGGAGGAGGAGGAGGAAGGTGCTTTAGTGGAGGAAGCATACACCGCCGCAGATACCACCACCGAGCTGTGGCCCGCAATTCTGGGGGTGGGTAGGACGTGAGCGGTCCCAGGCTCTGACTCTGTCCCAGCCTCCACTAAATTCACCCAATGTGCCGTCAGGGAGATATAGTGGCCCTGCCCGCCTGTGCTTGTCCACGTGTCCGTTGTTAAGTGGACCTTGGCAGTAACCGCGTTGGTGAGGGCGCGTACAATGTTGCGGGAGACGTGGTCGTGCAGGGCTGGGACGGCACATCGGGAAAAGTAGTGGCGACTGGGAACCGAGTAGCGCGGGGCAGCCGCCGCCATCATGCTTTTGAAAGCCTCCGTTTCCACAAGCCTATACGGCAGCATCTCTAGGCTGATCAATTTTGCAATGTGCACGTTTAACGCTTGAGTGTGCGGGTGCGTGGCGTCGTAGTTGCACTTGCGCTCAAACTGTGGCACTAGCGACGTCTGGACGCTGCGCTGAGAGACATTGCTGGATGGGGCCGAGGACAGCGGAGGTGAGGGTGTGGGTGCAGGCCAGGAGACGGTAGTGCCTGTGTCCTCAGAGGGGGGTTGGATCTCAGTGGCAGGTTGGGGCACAGGGGGAGAGGCAGTGGTGCAAACCGGAGGCGGTGAACGGGCATCGTCCCACCTTGTGGGGTGCTTGGCCATCATATGCCTGCGCATGCTGTTGGTGGTGCCTCCCCAGCTGATCTTTGCGAGACAAAGGTTGCACACCACTGTTCGTCGGTCGTCAGGCGTCTCTGTGAAAAACTGCCACACCGTAGAGCACCTTGACCTGTGCAGGGTGGCATGGCGCGAGGGGGCGCTTTGGGAAACAGTTGGTGGATTATTCGGTCTGGCCCTGCCTCTACCCCTGGCCACCGCACTGGCTCGGCCTGTGCCCACACCCTCACTTGGCCCTCCGCGTCCTCGGCCGCGTCCACATCCTCTAGGCCTACCCCTACCCCTCAGCATGCTGTATTACCAGTGATTTGACTTCCCAGGCAGGAAAGAAATTGGCGCAAGGCTACACTCAACCGTAGCTGGTTGCGTCTGATTTTTGTACGTTGTCCACGCAGCACACACGTACACGGAGACCTTAGGACTGACACAGGCTGGCCAAATATAATTTTTTGTCCTTTTTAGCAAAGGGAAGGACCCACTGCGTATATTCAATGAACAATAACTTTTAGAACTGTAGTGTGGCCCTGAAAAAGTGACACACAACTTTAGTGTAGCAGAGTTATTAACTCTAGCAGAGCAGGTATTTGCCAGTCAGGAAAGACAATGGCGCAAGCCTGCAGTAAACGGTAGCTGGTTGCGTCTGATTTTTGTACGTTGTCCACGCAGCACACACGTACACGGAGACCTTAGGACTGACACAGGCAGGCCTAATATAATTTCTTTTCCTTTTTTGCAAAGGGAAGCACCCACTGCGTATATTCAATGAACAAGAAGTTTAATATCTGTGGTGTGGCCCTCAAAAAGTGTCACACAACTATAGTGTAGCAGAGTTATTAACTCTAGCAGAGCAGGTATTTGCCAGTCAGGAAAGACAATGGCGCAAGCCTGCAGTAAACCGTAGCTGGTTGCGTCTGATTTTTGTACGTTGTCCACGCAGCACACACGTACACGGAGACCTTAGGACTGACACAGGCTGGCCAAATATAATTTTTTGTCCTTTTTTGCAAAGGGAAGACCCCACTGCGTATATTCAATGAACAAGAAGTTTAATATCTGTGGTGTGGCCCTCAAAAAGTGTCACACAACTATAGTGTAGCAGAGTTATTAACTCTAGCAGAGCAGGTATTTGCCAGTCAGGAAAGACAATGGCGCAAGCCTGCAGTAAACCGTAGCTGGTTGCGTCTGATTTTTGTACGTTGTCCACGCAGCACATACGTACACGGAGACCTTAGGACTGACACAGGCTGGCCAAATATAATTTTTTGTCCTTTTTTGCAAAGGGAAGGACCCACTGCGTATATTCAATGAACAATAACTGTGTTGTGGCCCTGCCTACACAATTCTGTCCCTGTAGTATCAATGGAGGGTGCAATGCTCTGCACAGACGATTTTTAGAAAAAAAAAAATATGCAACACTGCTAACAGCAGCCAGCACAGTACTGCACACGGTTAAATTTGGCCCTAGAAAGGACCGTTGAGGTTCTTGAAGGCTACACTCACTCCTAACACTCTCCCTGCCTATACACCACTTCTGTCCCTAATGCCGGGTGCAATGCTCTGCACTGCCGATTTTGAGAAAAAAAAACACTGCTAGCAGCAGCCTGCACACAGGTAGATGTGGCCCTGAGAAGGACCTTGGGGTTCTTGAAGCCTACACTGACTCCTAACGCTCTCCCTACAGCAGCACCAGCACGATAGTACTTTCCCTCAGCTAACTCACAAGGCATGTGTGGCGAGCCGCGGGAGGGGCCGACTTTTATACTCGGGTGACATCAGATCTCCCCAGCCACTCACAGCAGGGGGGTGGTATAGGGCTTGAACGTCACAGGGGGAAGTTGTAATGCCTTCCCTGTCTTTCAATTGGCCAGAAAAGCGCGCTAACGTCTCAGAGAGGAAACTGAAAGTAACCAGAACACCGCGTGGTGCTCGTTACGAGTAACGAGCATCCCGAACACCCTAATATTCGCACGAATATCAAGCTCGGACGAGTACGTTCGCTCATCTCTAATCAGCATGGGTTCATGAGGGGTCGATCATGTCAGATTAATTTGATCAGCTTCTACGATGAAGTAAGCTCTAGGCTAGACCTGGGAGAGTCTATTGATCTTGTATATCTGGATTTCTCGAAAGCATTTGACACCGTGCTGCATAATAGGCTGATATATAAAATGAGGCAGCTCAGTCTGGGCGAAAATGTGTGTATCTGGGTAAGGAATTGGCTCAGAGAAAGAAAGCAGAGGGTGGTGATAAATGGATCATACTCTTATTGGGCCACCATTGCTAGTGGGGTGCCACAAGGTTCAGTATTAGGCCCCATTCTGTTCAATATATTCATCAATAACCTGATAGAGGGGCTGCACAGCAAAATATCAATATTTGCAGATGATACAAAATTATACAAGATAATTAATACAACGGAGGGCAATGTGTGGTTACAAAAGCACCTAGATAAACTGGGGTCTTTGGCAGAAATAGGCAAATGAAGTTCAATGTTGATAAATGTAAGGTTGCGTACATGGGTGGGAGAAACGAATGTCACCAATATACACTAAATGGGGTACTGCTAGGGATAAGTGATATGGAAAAGAACCTAGAGGTACTAGTGAGCTGTAGACTCAATTGGAGCAATGAATGCCAATCAGGTGCTGCAAAGGCAAATAAAGTCTTGCAGTGCATTAAAAAGTCATAGGGGCGAGGGCCGAGAACGTTATTCTCCACTATATAAGGCACTTGTCAGACCCCATATGGAATACTGTGTACCGTTCTGGACACCGGTGCTCAGGAAAGATGTTGCAATGCTTGAGGGGCTCCAAAGAAGGGCAACTAAATTAAGAAAAGGAATGGGTGGACTGGCATACCCAAAGAGGCTATCAAAATTGAAGTTTAATCCCTTAGTGACCAGCCCATAGTGTTTTTACGAAAAGAGTGTAAAAAAATACTATTTTTACACATTCTTTGCGCTATACTCACGCCCACCTTGATGGAGCATCATCTAGCGGGCAGCACCTCCATCATTTGAAACACTTTTTACTCCAGAACTATTTCACGAATCTCACTGGGTCTTGCTCCACCCTCCTTTTTCATCTTTTTTACTCACATAATGTTTTTAGGTCCTGCCCCAGTGGGCTTAAATCCCTGAGGATGTAAGAACATGCATCCTGCAGGGATTAGAGCTCGTGGGCTGTGGATGTGACAGCTCCATGCTGTCAGGACCTGGAGGTAGCCAACAACATGGCACTGTCATCCCGGGCTGTGAGGAGCCCCCCAAAAATGCGATTGCCGCTATCCAATGAATGGCGCCAATCATATTAAAGTGCAAAAAAGTTTTTAAAAAAGTTAAAGATTCAGCTGCCCTCATGGATCGGATCAATGGGGTAGCTGAGATTACTGAGATTACTCATCCCGGTCCTCTGTGCTGTCCCATGGTGATCTGGTCCTCCGGAACCAGACGCTGGCCTACTGCGCATGTACACCAGCCGGCATTACGTCATACGCATGTGCAGAAGGTAAATTTCTGCACATGGTAGAAGGTAAATTTCTGCACGTGGTAAATTTAAAATCTGGCTCTTGGCTCCTGAAGGTAGCCAGGAGGCAGGAGATGTCACCGGGGACCGCAGTGAGTGGTCTCCAGGCCCGTGATTGCCATTATCGAAAAGTTAAAGATCCATGAGGGGAGGTGAAAATATTCACCCCGGTCCTCCATGATCTCCAGCGGTGATGTGCAACTACCGCATGTGCTGATTTAAAATTCCCCTGCGCCCGGCTGTCAAGGATAGCCGAGTACAGGGAGATGTCACCGGGGACTGCTGTATGTGGTTCCTGATCACATGATCACCTTTATCCATCAATTAATGGTGATCATGTAAAGTAAAAGGTGTAATAAAAAAAAGTTTAAAAATTAAAATTTTATCTCTGCTTACGGGATCCTATGGGATATTTATCTGCGGACCTTACCCTGACTTTGGCGCATGCACCCATTAGTATAATGGCGGACACATGCGCAAAAGTCAAGAATTGCTCAGGAAATTTAAAATCTCCTTGCTCCTGGTGACAAAAGGTAGCTGAGAATCTGGAGATGTCATGGGGGGCTGCTGTATGTGGTTCTTGCTCACGTGATTGCCGTTAGCCAATAGATAATGGCGATCACATAAAAGTTTTTTAAAAAGTTGAAGTTTCATCTCCCCTCACCGATGCAATCAGTGAGAAGAGATGAAATGTCTTACCAGAGGCCTCCGTATTTGAACCCGGATGCAATCATCCTCCATAGACCATACCGGCTTCTGCACATGCGCCCGCCAGCAAAATGCCAGAAACATGCGCAGGAATCGGGCAGCCCATGAAATTTTAGATTTTCTTGCTCCTGGCAACCAACAGTCACTGAGAGCCAGGGGCAGTGACCAGGGGCCTCGTTTAGTGATCCCCGGTCACGTAATAAAAAGGTAGCGATCTACCATTAGGCCGGTCTCACACGACCGGATAGAAATGACAGTAACACGCAGATCACATTAGCGGGTCGGAATTACATAATTTACTCGCAGATATCGGCAACATAGAGTCCATTGTGCTCTATGGTTGCTGATATACCCGCAGCCCATACGTAAAAGATTCAGAATATCACCATGTATCCACGGAAATCCTCAGTGGAAAACTGAGTGCCACCCAAAATAGACGCTGACTGTGCATAACACTCACAAATGGATTCCAGCGCATTAAATAAGACTCAACGCGTTTCTATGACGCAGATAAATATTCTTTCATCAGGAGTCTAAAGCTAGGTAGAGAGGTTAGTGCTATCTGTTGTATTAGCTGCCGGATACTCTAAAGCTTAGTAAGTCATTCTTCATGCTTGGATATCTGGGTGAATAAACTTAAGTTTGGTAGATAATTCTGACTACCCTGATAACTAGCAGCATAGAGAATCAAAGTCTCCTGTCTATTGGTAGCAGGTAAGTCTGATGGCTACTATTTGAACCACGAAAGAATTAATTTCAAGGTTTAGGCCGAATGCGCATGGCAGTACCGGATTTTGCCTGTGGAATCCTACATGGAATCCGTCCCCAACCGCGGCGGGTGACCATGCATACCTGCCATCTTCTTCGCCGGCATCCGTGCGGACCTATATTCTTCCGGTTTCTCTGTACTTTGGATGGTCCGCATGGCAATGTCAATTTCAGATGGGCCACAGATCAGACGGCTTCCATTGACTACAATGAAAGCTGCCCGTGCGGGAACCATAGTAAAATGGAGCATGTTGCGATTTTTTTTATCTGTGAGCAAAAACCGCTTGTGTGCATGAAGAATCATTTTTCTGTAGCATGGTGTGTTGGGTTATTGCTGCGGTATCCCGAGGCGGACGCCTGCTCTGGATTCCACAGCGAAAATCCTCCTCTGTGCATGAGGCCTTAGAGAAGCTCAAGCTTGGAGGGTAATATTTGTGGCAGCCAGTAATCTGGATACTGAGCCCTTTTAGAAGGTGCAGACAGACAAATGTAAACTATAGGGCCTCATTTATTAAAACTGTCTAGCGTTAAGACTATCCCTGTTGCCCATAGCAACCAATCACAATACTATTTTCATTTTTCAACAGCAGTTTCAGAAATGAAAGCTGCACTGTGATTCGTTGCTATGGCAACAAGGGCAGTCTTACTGCTAGACAATTTTGATGTAAAAAAGTATAAGGAGATTTATAAAATGTCTAAAAAAAACTGTGCATGTTGCCCATAGCAACCAATCACAACATGCTTTCATTTTTCAACAGCAGTTTCAGAAATAAAAGCTGCGCTGTGATTGGTTGCTATGACCACAAGGGCAGTCTTACTGCTAGACAGTGTGGATATGAAGAAGTATAAGGAGATTTTTGAAACTAAAAGAAAACTGTGTATGTTGCCCAAAGCAACCAATCACAGCACAGCTTTCATCTCGTATTCTGGTCTGGTAAAATGAAAGCTGCCCTGTGATTGGTTGCTATGGGCAACATACACAGTTTTCTTTTAGACAGTTTCATAAATCTGCCCTATCTCCCTAAAATACAGTTCATGGGAAATGAAACTACATAAGGTTCAGTAACCGTCTCATGATGCTTCATAGTAATAGTCATTGTATGATGATTATATTGTTATAATACCGTGTTTCCCCGATAGTAAGACACCCCCGATTGTAAGACGTATCGGGGGTGTCAGGGGGGTCGGCCAATGTAAGCCGTACCCCGAAAGTAAGACATACCGTAGAAAAAAAAAATCATTACTCACCTCCCCCGGCGTTCTGTCGCGCTCCGGCAGGATGTCGCTCGCTCCTCGTCCCCGTCGCAGCATTGCTTTCTGAATGCGGGGGCTTGAAATCCCCGCCTCCAGAAAGCTAATACACACGCCGTCAGCCAGTTACAGAATGGCTGTGATTGGCTGAAGGCGCACGGGGCTTCAGCCAATCACACTATTCAATGACATCATTGAATGGCTGTGATTGGCTGAAGGCGCACGTGGCTTCAGCCAATCACACCCATTCAATGATGTCATTGAATAGTGTGATTGGCTGAAGCCACGTGCGCCTTCAGCCAATCACAGCCATTCAATGATGTCATTGAATAGTGTGATTGGCTGAAGCCCCGTGCGCCTTCAGCCAATCACAGCCATTCTGTAACTGGCTGCCGGCGTGTGTATTAGCTTTCTGGAGGCGGGGATTTCAAGCCCCCGCATTCAGAAAGCAATGCTGCGCCGGGGACGAGGAGCGAGCGACATCCTGCCGGAGCGCGACAGAACGCCGGGGGAGGTAAGTAATGATTTTTTTTAATTATAAGACATACCCCGAAAGTAAGACATAGTCTGGCTTTTGGGGATAAAAAGAAAGTAAGACACTGTCTTACTTTCGGGGAAACACGGTAGTTAACCCCTTCATGACATGGCCTATTTTGGCGTTGAGGACCAAGCGATTTTTTGGTATTTTTCCATCTCCATTTTTCAAAAGCCATAACTTTTTTATTTTTCCGTGGACGCGGCCGTATAAGGGCTTGTTTTTTGCGTGGCGAACTGTAGTTTTTATCGATGCCAATTTTGGGTACATAGACTATATTGTAAAATTTTTTTTTTTTTTTTTAATGATAGCAGAGAGAGAAAACGCATCAATTCTGCCATAGATTTTTTTATTTTTTTTTTACACCGTATATCATGCAGCATAAATGAGACTTTCCATTTTTTCTGCAGACCGGTACGGTTACAACGATACCAAAATTCTAACATTTTTTTTAGGTTTTCCCACTTTTCTGCAATAAAACCCCTTTTTTTTGGAAATCTTTTTTCTATTCTAAATTGCTGCATTCAAAGTCACGTAACCTTTTTATTTTTTGATGTACAGAGCTCTATGAGGGCTTATTTTTTGCGAGACGAGCTGTAGATTTTATTGGTACCATTTTGGCGTACAAACGACTTTTTTGATCACTTTTATTGCGTTTTTAGTGAGGCAAAATGCTAAAAATGAGCATTTTGCCTCAGTTTTTTAGCTTTTTTTTTAGCGTTTTTTTCGGTGCACAGTCAAAAGCATGTGCAGCTTATTGTACGCATCGTTACGGAAGCGACAATACCAAATATGTGGGGTTTTATTTTTTTTTTTTACCTTTTTTTATGCTAATCTGAGAAAAAGCATAAAAAAATGGTTTTTTTACTCTTTTTTTTTACATTTTTTTAAATTCATTTTTTAAATCTTTCTTTTTTTTACACTGTTTGCGTCCCTCTGAGGGACTTTAACCACTGCCCTGATGATCGCTGTCATAAGGCATGGCAGAGCTACTGCTCTCCCATGCCTTATCGCTCATACAGCGATCTCAGGCATAGGCAATACAGGACGCCAGTGTCTGGCCATGGTGACAGGCCGGGCTCTCGCGATGACATCGCGAGTTCTGGCCGGAGACACAGAGGGAGCCGCGCTCCCGCTGTGAACTCTTTCCCTGCCGCGATCTACTTAGATCGCGGCAGGGAAGGGGTTAACAGTGGCGGGCACATCTCTGATGTCCCCCCGCTGCTGCAGCGAGACGCCGGCTGTGACTGACAGCCGGCTCCCGCTGCGGGATAGCGCTGGATCATATGTGATCCCGCGCTATCTCCAGGACGTAAGTTTACACCCTGTTGCGGGAAGTACCCCGCTCCCAGGACGTAAACTTACGCCCTGCAGCGGGAATGGGTTAAACCAACAGACATGAAAATATAATAAAATAATATAATAAAATATAGGAGTATAGCCCCAAATATATACAATGGGCAGGTAGATGGGTGATTGATTTTAGTATGATTTTAATACACAACGCAGCATATAAATTGACAAATGATTAAAATGGGCCCTAAATCCCTCCATCTGTAAGCCATTGCTGCAGTGTAAATGTAGTTTAACCTTAATGATGTTCAAAATTGAAGGGAAAGATAAAGATAAAACCAATATAATTTATATAACAAGCTAGGAAGAATAAAACAGAAAAGTATTTTTATTATAATCATATATTAAGCTGAAATTTTCAAATCCTTATGCTATAGCACATATACTTGAATCTCATTGGTCAGTTACTGATCACATGACCAGTGTCATCCAGGTGTATTGTGATGATGTACATATAAGGCAGCTGGCACATGCACAAAGTGACAGTTGGAGAGTACTGGCGACAGTATAGGAGAGTTGTCTATGGACAGAGAAAAAAGCGTTTTTATGGAGAAAGAGGAGGTTGTTGTGGGGAGGAAGAAAGTGGAGAAGAGGAAACACATCTCAATCTCATCGGCTGATGAGATGTCTTCAAGCCAGAAGACCAAAAAGAGCAGAAAGCAGACCAGGAAGAGGAAGAGGAGTGATCCAATTCCAGGACCGAGGACGTCTGCCGCTCCAGCAGTGGATGAACAGGACGTCATTCCACATGGGAAAAGACCAAAGAACAGAAAGACCAACCGGAACTGTTCAGAGGACGGAAAAAAGCCATCGAGGGACACCAAGTTCCAAAAGAGACATTACGGGCCTGATGACCAGAGAGGAGCAGGTAGATATATCTGGTCATTATATAACTGTACTGTATATGCATGTTTTATATCTCCACATGTAATCCAGTGATAAATGTTATTATTTTAAATGTACTTGTTTTTGGTAAAATTTACATTCCACCATTTTCAGGGAACGCTCACATGTAGAGGAAATGTGGGGAATCTTCCACAGTGGAAAATTCACACTAAAATCAGCATTAAAATCCACACCATTTCTGTGGACTTTATTATGGATCCGCAGCAGACTTATATAGAAAGAATTAAATCCGCTGCGGATCCGCACCACCATTAGTACGGATTTTGATGTCGTTCTTGACATGGATTTTGGTGCAGAAGCTCCTCCCCATTTGCGCTACATGTGAGCGCCCCCTTATGTCAGAGCGGGTGATGACAGATGGAATGGGCCCAGTTGACCATTATAATGTTAGTAGAGTTGTCTTCTCTCCCCAATTCATGATGAAATCCCCCTAACATCCCACAACCTGCAGGGTGACGTCTGCTGAGGTGAAGCCAATGTGATCTGTTGTCCGCAGACAGTTAGGGGGGATTTTATTGTGAATTATGGACAACCCAAAATTTACATGGATCTCTCCTACAGAAATGTCCGCTGCTGGGAGGTTCTGTTCATGAATGTATAACCCCACACTGCCGACGTTGGTATTTAATGAAAGGGTGATTGTTGGCACTTCAGAAGCCATAGCATTGATTTTCAGTCACCCAAGTTATATGAAGGCTTGTTTTATGTGAGGCGAGTTATATTTTTCCTTGGCATAGTTTTGGGGTCCATGTAATGTTCTGGGTGATCACAGCACTACACTCTTATGGACACTGTCTAAAAGAAAATCTTTGTTGCCCATAGCAACCAATCACAGTGCAGCTTTAATTTCTTATACTAATGAGGTGAATGAAAGCTGCGCTGTGATTGGTTGCTAGGGGCAACAGAAACAGATTTTCTTTTAGCCACCGTTATTAGGAGTGTAGTTTACGCAGAATTACTGAGGATTTTATGGAGCGCAAGAATCTGCCACAACTGAATTTAGGCAGCGTCATACGGCTGTATTTGTGTGTGTAATACAGTGAATATAGAACCCAGTGATTTCAATGGAGTATATTGGGGGGTGCGCAGATGCGCATCCAAGATCCGTGCAATTGCTCAAAACACTACATAATTTCACGGGGAATAGAACACATTGGGGACTAATTTGGCTAAATATCCTTTTAACTCGGGGAGCGGATGTGTCCTGCGCCCATGTTAAGGGTCAGCGTGAAAAGTACAATAAAATGCCCAGATATGTGCACGATAGCGCAACATTCACGCTTTGCACATACGGTCATGGGAAGCCACCCTAAGGTGTCGTTGGCATATAGCTGATTTTCTGGAGATTAAGCAGATTTCACTCCTTGATTTAACCCCTTAAGGACCAGGCTGTTTTGTACCTTAAGGACCAGACACATTTTAGGGATTTTACCCATGTGGCGGTTTTACTGCTCTATTTTTTTTCCTTTAGCTACCAAAATTATTTTTGCTGCGTTTTTTTTTCCATGACATATAGGACTATTTTTTTATATCTTTTTCACTGACTTTTTTTTCCGTTTTTTAGTTTTATTGGGGGTAAAAAGCTAAAAAAAAAGATTTTTTTAACATTTATAATTTTTTTTTAAATTATTTTTATATTTACACTAAAATAAAGTATGGAAATGGGTTCCTCTATTTGTTTCGGATGTTTTGATATATAGTATGTATGGTTTTGGTTTCCAGGGCGCATACGGCGACGGTTTTTGTTGGCGTCTGCTTTGTGTTATTCTCTTTCTTATGTATGTCTTGTTGTTTTATTCTGTTATTTTGTCTTACTGATGTATGTAATTGTATATTTTACTATCTATGTCCCCCATGACATCATGTAAGACCTCTGGGGGACATTCACATTGTTTTTTCCTTTATTTGACACTTTCCCACTCTAGCTGGGGTGTCCATAGGAGCCCTAGTTACAGGGAAAAGCAACCCCTATAGTGACATTAGTCCCTTGCAGAGCTGCCAGGGTCTAGTCTGACCCTCCAGCTCTACAGTACAGTCACATGACCCCCACGAGGCTCCCGTAGTGAAACTACATTTTACTTTCACTTTCCCCATACAGTGCTTATTGAGCACTGTATATCGGGGAAGCAGAAGGCAGGAAGGGTTAAAAACCCCTCCTGCCTTCTGCTCCGGGTTATTAGCTGTCACTAACAGCTGATAACCCATTCCTTCCTCTGACTGATTGCAGAGCAGGAGACTTAAAGCACCGCTGTAACTTTACTATCGGCGGTGCTCTAAGCCCAGGACCAGGCGCTGTAAATTTACTGTGGCTGGTCCTAAACGGGTTAAATTCTAAGTCTGCAGCAGATCAGCTACATGTGAACACGTCCTTATAACTATGTGTACTGGACAGAGGCGTCAGTAAGGAACCAATCACTTTAAAATAAATAATTGGGATTGGTGACATTGTCACACAGTCCATGCAGCTTGGCACAGTATATGAGAACTGTAACAAGGGGTGTCAGGTTGCCACGTGACATGTTGTAGTATTGCTACATAAATGCTGTCATCCCTTATATGCTGCCAGTGTCACCTAATGAACTACAGAAAGTTCAGCGCTGTCCCATTTTCTGATGGTGGTCGGTCCGGCATTATATGCGGTATACACTGGCATACCATGAGGGGAAGCAGGGGTCACAACGGCAACCCCGCCCTTGTGCTGAGGGGGCCCAGAGACCCCGCTATATTCAACATGCACAGTGCATGCATTACCAGAGCTGTCGGCCGCATGATCGCTGCGGCCGACAGTGTGTTTGTAGCGGGAGGGAGAGAAGAGGAGAGAGGCGGGAGGCAGCGCCGCAGGTCGGCAAGAGCAGAGGGGAGGGCTGTTACACGTGGAGTCGGCAGCCAATTACAGGCTGCAGACTCCCACGGCGTGCGGCCTTCTCACTGATAGGCTGCAGCTGTGACTGGTCACAGCTGCAGTCTACCAGTCTCTGCCAGCCAGTGATTACCAGGGGGAGGGGCTGGTGCAGCTCTACTCAATTCCGGAGCGCTGGATGCACAGCCGGTACATGAGAGTGCAGGAGGACCTGTGGCTGCAGATCACATGACCAGGCTCCAGTCATGTGATCAAAAGACCCCGACTTACATTTACAGGCTGCCCAGACATCGCTGCAGAGGTGAGTAGAGGAAGGAGTGTAATTATATATGTATAGCTTGTATAAGTTATACCTGTTGTGTATATATATATATATATATATATATATATAATTATATACAGGAGATACACAGGTTATACCAGCATGGGACATATCACTATATACAGGGATATAGGGGGATATACATCCTGGTTAGAGATGAGCGAACGTACTCGTAATGAGTACTTACGCACCCGAGTACCGCCATTTTCGAGTACTTCAGTACTCGCGCGTAAAGATTCGGGGGGCGCCGGGGGGCGGGGAGAGGCGCGGCGGTGCGGGGGGGAGCAGCGGGGAACAGGGGGGAGCCCTCTCTCTCTCCCTCTCCCCCCCACTCCCCGCTGCAACCCCCCGCGCCGCCACGGCGCCCCCCGAATTTTTTCGCCCGAGTACGGAAGTACTCGAAAATCGCGGTATTCGGGCGAAAAAGGGGCGGGGCCGAGCACGTTCGCTCATCTCTAATCCTGGTAGAAGCTCTACAGCCCTACAGCCTGTATATAGTGATATAGAGCATGCTGGTGTAACCTGGCCCAGTTTATATCAGCATGCTGTATGTTACTATATACAGAATGTATAACTTATATCAGCTGTACATGTATAATTATATACAGAAGATATCCAATTTTGGAAGGTTTCACATCTGCACTGGGGAATTCCGCTTTCCTGTTCCATTTGGGGAGCAGGAAAGGGGAATCCCTGTGGAAGAACGATCCGTCTGTGGACAGAACCGAATAGCGCCGGAAGTACTCCATATTTGGTGCCGGATCTGTGATAGAATCTCTGGCCAGAGGTCCCGACGCAGATGCGAGACCGGCCTTACACCAGCATGGCTGATAACACTGTATACAGGGGATGTATATACTTATACATCTCCTGTATGTACAATGCTGGTGTAACCTGGAGATCTCCTGTATATAATTATATATGTACAGCTGGTATAAGTTATGCATCCTGCATACAGTAATATGAAGCATGCTGGTATAACCTGGGTAGCTTCTGTAAATAATTATATATGTGCAGCTGGTATAAGTTATGCATCTCCTGTATATAGTGATATGGAGCATGCTGGTATAACCTGAGTTTTTCCTGTATATAATTATATATGTACAGCTGGTATAACCTGGGTATACACTGTGTATAAATATATATGTACAGCTGCTTTAACCTGGGTATATACTGTATATAATTATATATGTACAGCTGGTATAGCCTGGGTATATACTGTATATAATTATATATGTACAGCTGGTATAGCTTGGGTATATACTGTATATAATTATATATGTACAGCTGGTATAGCTTGGGTATATACTGTATATAGTTATATATGTACAGCTAGTATAGGTTATACCTCTCCTGTATATAATTATATATGTACAGCTCGTATAACCTGGGTATATACTGTATATAATTATATATGTACAACTAGTATAAGTTATACATCTCCTGTATATAATGATATATGTACAGCTGGTATAAACTAGGCATATACTGTATATTTAAACACTTTGAACACACAACTGAAAAACGCATCAGAAACCTGCATGCAGCTTAAAAACCGCATGTATTGTTTGAATCCACGTGCGGTTTATAATAGTGCATGCGGTTTTTGGATGTGATTTTAATTGTGCCTCAAAAATGCAACATAATCCATGAACATAGTCTTCGGCCGGCTGCACACGACCGCGTCGGATTCTGCATGCGTGAGCCTGCCGTGGAATCCAACCCTGTGCACCGCTGGCATCCGCGCGGACCTGTAATTTCTTTCTTTTTTCTGTACTGCAGATGGTCCGCAAGATGAGCCGTCGGACCTGCGCAGTACAGTTTTTTTTTCTTTTAATCACTGACTTTCCAGCGCCATCGCTAGGAGATGTCGCGGGTGCTCGTGACTTTTCTGCAATGTCAGGGTGGCGGGTTGGACGGCTTGCATGGAGTTCAATGGAGGCCGTCCGTGCAGAATCTGCACTAAAATACAGCATGCTGTGATTTTTCCTCCGTGAGCGGAAAACCGCAATTGCTTTCCGCTCATGTAGAGGAAAAAACGCTTTTCCATAGCATGCTATGGGCGGTACATGCTGCAGAATCCGTAGGCGGATGCCCGCTCCATATTCCGCAATGGAAATCCAGCCGTGTGCAGCTGGCCTTAGGCTAATTTCACACGGTTGAGTCTGATATTGGGCCGTGAAACTATGGCCCATATTACACTCACCAACGTGTGCCGTCCCCACGGATGTGAGGGGTTGTTGTGTTAAAACCAGCTCACATCACATCATCATATTCTCGTGCGATGTAGAGAAAAAATAAAAATAAATAAAAATCGCTCCTGTGTATGGTCATATTCAAAAGAATGAGGTCATATTTATGTGTGGTTTGTGCGTCTTGCAAGGCACAAATCTCGCGCAATTTTTGCGACCGTGTGAAAGCAGCCTAAGACATTACCAACAGATTTTTATGTAGTCAAGGAAAGGAGTCCTGATGAGAAGGCTTATGCCAAGGGGCTAGATCATGTTTGTAAATTAGCACAGTTTAGGTATAGGTACGGGTACAGATGAAGAGGGATGGGAGGGGGCCCAGCTGGACTTTTGCACCCGGGCCCCTTAGCCTTTAGGTATGCCCCTTGCGGTATACATAACAATAATCAGCCAATGGTCCCATATGGTGGCTGAAAACCACACAGTAATGGATGTAGAAGTCTGCGCAGGTTGCACAATGAGTAACTAGCATATTATAGGGATTGTATCAGGATCATGAGTTACTCCACACGATAAGTTGTTGATTTGTGAGGTCTGACTGCTAAGACCTTGCCAATCCCAAGAATGGGGGTCTTGCATCCCCCTCTACCTATCACTTCAGGGTTGCTTTTCCCCCACAGTGACGTCAGGATGAATAGAGCGTTAGCCGAGCGTGCCCGGTCGGTGCTGCATTCACTTCAATGGGGCTGATGGAAATACATGAGTGCTTGCACATCCACTACTGTATGGTTTCAACTGTGTCTCTGGTAGCTGCTACGTGGCACCGTACCCAAATACAGCTAATGTGAGCCATAATTAATAAAAGGGATACCCATTGCCGCATATGCCAGCCTTCTCCAGAGAGCTTCCATTGTTTAAAGGGGTTGTACCAAGACAGACTAATCATCTATCCATAGGATAGGTGTTAAAGGTCTGATCGGTGGGGTGCAGGGAGCCTACATTGAGAAGAAGGATGGACATGGGATCCCTGTTGTCACTATCAGTGGGGGTCTCCGTGTTGATCCCCACCTATATAGGTGATAAAAGTCTATCATGGTACAACCCCATCCATGCTTCTACAGTGCAGTGCTATAAGCATGTTCCCCAACTCCAGTCCTCTAGGACCCCCAACAGGTCATGTTTTCTGGATTTCTTCAGTATTGCACAGGTGATGTAATTATTGTTGGTGCCTCAGACATTATCACAGGTGTTCTTACTATATGATATCCTGACAACATGACCTATTGGGGTTCCCTGAGGACTGGAGTTGAGAAACACTGTTCTAGTCCACTAGTGGTATGAAAAAAATAAAATAAAATTTTTCAAATGTCAAAAAATGCGTATGCGAAAACACTGTCTGGGTCACATAACATTTTAACACTGTGGAGCCGCCGGTAACGTTGCCTTTTGCCACGTACAGTAGCTAAATTGTACTGCACATGACAGCATATCTTACACACGCTGTCATGCACTGTTCTTTTTTTCTGCTGAAAGTTCATGCACCAATGTAAGCAGTCGCTCATACAAAAAGTTGCAGGTTATGATGACAGAATTGAACTTTTGCCATAAGCAGGGAGGGGACCAAGCTGAACTTTTGACCAGGTCCCATAAACCTTTAATTACAGCATGGGACAAGGTAAGACTCTCCGCTTCATGGTTGTATGGTATATTACTATATGTGACATCTCCCCCTGCTCTGCTGTAATTGGCCCCTGAATGTTTGACTGACGGACTCCGCAATAAATCCTCTGGCTTATAATGTACAGCTATATGCCACAAGCATATAAGGAAAATGGTGGAAATTTTTTTATTTAATTCCAACTTTGTTCAAAAAGTCTTCATCTCGTGGCAGTAAAATCCTAGAATCCCCCACAGCTGCCATATTGACAGCTCTCCAGTCTTCGCTGGTCTTCACTTCCAGATGCAGGGAGCCAGCGATGACGTCTCCAAGAAAAGAGCCACATAACCGATGCAGCCAATCACCTGCTTCCTTCAGCCGGTGAATAGCTGTGGCACACAGTTTTAGGAAGTAAAGTGCAGCAGGTACTAGTGGGCCGGTGAGACATGGGGAAGAGTGGAAGGGTGAGCATGAATCCAGTGATTTTACTACCACAGGCTAAAGAGATTTTTGAACAAAACTATGTCCCAGGATAATCCCTTATGGCCCCTAGCTGCCATGGCAAATCATTGGCTTCCCACGATTGGATTGTGGAAGGTTAATAGGGTGACGGGGTCCTCTGTCTGTTAACCAATTAGATGTTGCAGTCAGCATTGACCAAAGTATCTAAGTGGTTAAATGAGTGGGTAATAAAATAAAAAATGAAAATATGGGTTCACCTCTCCCGCAGTATCTTTAGAAAGATGCAATGGGAGCTGGATCCTCAAAGTGCCGTCGGCTAGCGGCTGTAGCTAAATTCCGAAGAAAAAAAGGTGGAGGACAGCTTCAACCATAAAAAACTATTTCTTTTTTTTTATTAGTTAACTCATTAAAAGAGCAATCTGCTTGCAACATTGTATGCAAAAATGCTGAACGCGTTTCGGCCAACTTGCCTTTCTCAACAATTAACTAATAAAGAAGAAATCGTTTTTTATGGTTGAAGCCGTCCTCCACCTTTTTTTCGTTAAATGACTGGGATCCGTTTTATCTGTGAGTCCACCTGCTAGCGTAGGTTGTAAGCTATATAATACAGCTAGCCCCCACAAGTAATGGGCAGGGGGCACAGCTCTTGTGCCCGCACCATTTGCAATATCCCCTCAGTGTGAATAGTGTCTAGTAAATGCTAGACTAATTGTAATACATTCCATTTATCTTCCCTCCTAGGATCCAGCGGAGTTCGTCCAACCGGCTCCGGCACAATCTCTGATTTTATCAAAGAGAGATTAGTATTCCACCAGGAGCTTAACCGGGGAAGTTACGGCACAGTCATGAAGGCCGAAGATACTTTAACCCACCGAAAATTTGCGGTTAAGATTATCAGCAAGACAGCCCTACGAGCTAAAGGGAAGGAGAAGTACATCATCGTGGAGAAGCAAGTTCTACAGCTGGCATGCGGAAGCCCTTTCCTTGTGCATGCAGACTTTGCCATCCAGACCAAGGTATAACTGTGATTAGCTTGTATTAGCGAATGTCATACATGACAGACTTCACTGCTCTATGTAGAACACTGGCAGGGACATATAGAAGAGTTATAGGGCCACATAACAAAGGTCAAAAATTGTCTCCTTCCAGTCAGAATAGCAATACAGTAGTGCCTTGACATACAAGTTTAATCCGTTCCATGACGGAGCTCTTAAGCCAAAAAACCTGTATGTCCAAGCACTTTTCCCCATTGAAATGAATTGAAACACCATTAATGCATTCCACATTAATGGCATTTCTATTCATTTAAATGTGAAAATGACAAGTAAAAAAAAAATCAATACTCACCTACCGCCGGCGTTCTGCTATGGTCTGCGGCGCTGCTGCAGGCTATTGCAATCTTCCTTCATGCCTTCTTCCTTCATATTATCTTTGCAGGTGCATGCCAGTGGTTGTAATAGATAACTAATGATTGGGGAGTAATAACATCATCTAAGTTTGTTGGCACTTGGTTAAATAGCTAGTTTTAAAGAACTGTACTTGTCTAGACTGAGTAATGAATCTATGTAGAAATACATCAATACAGAGATCACTCCCATCATCTGTTTATACCCTGAACTGTGACTGTAACAAGAGAACATCCTCTATGTCTAGAGGAAAGAAGGTTTCTACACCAACATAGAAGGGGGTTCTTTACTGTAAGAGCAGTGAGACTATGGAACTCTCTGCTTGAGGATGTGGGGATGGTGAATCCACTAAAGGAATTCAAGAGGGGCCTGGACACCTTTCTTGAGTGTAACTATATTACATGTTTTTGTCTGTTATTGTCTTTGATTACTTCAGAATGGTTGATGTTCCCAGGATATATAGTGATTGCCAGATTTGGAGTAGGAAAATACTTTTTTTTTCTAAAAAGGGGAAAATTGGCTTATACCCCATTGGGCTTTTCTTTTGCCTTTCTCTGGATCGACATTGGGGGTAATAAGCTAAGCCAGATGGACACAAGTCTTTTTTCAGCCTAAAGTACTATTTTACTATGAAAATGTGCGCAGGGTGATTTGGTAATGTGACATATCGGTCCTATATTACAGAAGAATGTTCTATTTGGATTGGAGTTCGTGAGCTGCGGGGACCTCTTCGACCTTCTACTGAGGAAGGGGAGACTTGACCTCACCAGTTCCAGGTGAAACTCTAGAGTACATTGTACATATATGAGATGTGGAATAATAAAGATTAACATCTCTGTGAGCTGCTTGTCTTATTTTTGGGATATAATACTCTTTTTTCTCCTTTTGAAGATTTTATGGCGCCGAACTTGTTTGCGGGATCCAGTTCTTGCACCGTAAAGGAGTCATCCACAGGTAATGGCTTTCTAATTACTCACTTCTTAAAGGGGCCTCTCATGAAAAAAGCCCTTAACCAAACACCCTTTCCAAAACATCATGTCTTCTCATAGTGATAACAGCTGATTACCAGCTCTTAGAGTAGATGGGCCTATGCTGGTGATTAGATGCCATTCAAAAGGGATTCATTTCATGAGACAGCTTCTTAATTCCACTGTAAGTCACTATTTTATCACTTATTATTATAAGCTCAACACAAACTATATATCTACATTTTTTATCTCACAGAGACCTCAAGTTGGAGAACATCTTGCTAACTGATACTGGCCATATTAAGATCACGGATTTCGGACTTTCGCTTGTCAACATGCATGGAGGCCGAACATCCATTGGTGTAGCTGGTACAGTAGGTTATATCGCTCCGGAGGTAAGAAGAGAACTTTACTACTTTATTTTAAATTGTACTAATAGTTTGCATGGAGGGCTATGGGAGAGGGTGTAATAATCTGATATGGAGAGCGATATATCAGTATTGTCACATACAAGATGTCGCTCTACTAATACTAGTTCTCTTCTTTATTGCAGATGCAGGCCAATAAAGAGTACAACGCCGCTATTGATTGGTATGCATTTGGTGTCATCTTAAATGAAATGCTGACCGGCGAGTGTGATTATGATCCGACACTCCTACGTGGGATTTCGTACAGTGCTAGAAGCATCATTAAAAAGGTCAGTATGTTCCTGTTATAAGGGTTTAATACTAGGGGTTACACAAAGTTAATAGTAGCTGACACTGTATAATAGATCTATGTACTGATAACTGTTTTAAACATACACATTTTATCCAAATCACCAACCTCCTAAAATGAGAGCAATAGATGCCCATTCATGGTGAACAGCATTCAGGGAGTAGTCATTGCTTTTGTCCGTACTGCGCCCAGATCCCAGGTTGCAGTTACTAAATTCTAGATACATTTCTCATTTTTAGCTCCTCCAGAAGGATCCTGCCCAGCGCCTAGGACTACATGGGAACATCAGAGGACATCGCTTCTTCCGGTACATCGATTGGCACGCCGTGGAAAGACTGAAAGTGACTCCACCATACATCCCTGAAGTAAGTGAACCTACAGAAATGTCAGTTGATCCTCAATAACTTCCACTCACTCAGTCTTCTGCTTCTAGATTTGTAACACATTTATCGGTTTATAAGATGGATAGTGTCTTCCTTACATTATGTTAAAACATTCTTCTTTCTTTTATAGCCACCTGACCCTCATCCCACCTTCCAAGAAGCCAAGCTGGATGACATTGAAGAAGCAGAGGCCAGTGTATCTCTACCACCAGATACACAGACCAGGTACCCCGGGTTTTCATTTGTCAACTGGAAAACCCTCAGCAAGACACCTGCTGAATAAGATCATGAGAGTGAGCTGAGTACCGCAGCATCTGCAAGACCATCTGGAGAAGACCAGAAGATCCGATGGCCAGCAGTCACCCTGGACACCTGTATGGAGAAGCCAGCAGATCCACCCAGCAGCTGGCGGTAAGTAAGCGCTATAACATCTGCGCTACATGTCATAAGCATGTGGAACACTTTTCCATTTTACCGGTAAAAATATATTTCCCCATGCTTACGATAGCAATAGCTTCTAGTGCTGTCTTGGGCAGAGGGGAAATACCCAGGTGTGTGATGGCCGGCTATGAAGGGGTGAAGAGGAGGCCGGATATTTTTTTTCCTTAACACCTAAACACATGCCTATGACTATTGTATATTTACTGGTAATTACATTTCCTCATCCTTATGACAGTTCTATCATGGGTGATAAGGAAAAAGGTGTGAGATGGCAGGCTATTAAGGGGTAAGGAGGAGGCCGGATTTTTTTTCCCACAGATATCAGCTCCACAATGTCATCCGAGCAAGCTGTGCGCCCTCTGGAGGACCATCCAGAGAAGACCAGAAGATCTGATGGCCAGCATTTACCAAATACCCCTGTATGGAGGAAGACCCCATTACTCTGAAGACCCCTCACTAGGTTGAAGATTCCTGGAGAAGACCTGAGGAAAAGCCAGCAGATCCATGCAGCAGCTGGCAGTAAGTAAGCGCTATAAGATCTGCGCTACAAGTCATAGGCATGTATAAGATATTTTTTTCACTTACCGGTAAAAATGTGTGAGATAGCCGGCTATTAAGGGGTAAGGAGGAGGCCTGATTTTTAAAAATAATTTTTTTAAAGACTCTAGCTCCATAATGTCATCAGAGCAAGCTGTGTCATTGACTATAAGGGTCAGTGTGCTGTCCAGGGGCAGTCAATTGGAATTATGGACAACAAACAGACATAAAAATAGCTGGTATGATTAAGCCCTAAGGCTGCCCTCACACAGGCATTTTTCACCGCGGCATAACGCTCCTATTGAAATCAACGAGCCTCGCAGACATGGGGCCTCGCAGACATGCGTTCGATTGTGGTGCTGGACAGCACTTTTCAGTGCTGTGATTTTCGAGTGTTGTCTGCTCTATCTTTGTCCATTTAGCGCACCTCATCTCCCATTACAATGATGGGGTGCGCTAAAAAAAGCTGTCGGCTAAGAACAAAACTAAAATCACGGTGCTTTGACGCGTCTATGTGTGAGAGGACCCTAAGTGATAGTCAAATTCCATTCCCTTAGGCTAACTTCACATGGGCGAGTGCGATATCAGGCAGTGAATCATGGTGTTATATTGTGCTCGCCAACATGCTAATTCCCAGTGGATGCGAGGTGTTTTTATATGAAACCATCTTGCATCACTTCAGGGAAGTAGGATTGTGGAGTGTCCCCCATTGTTTTCAGTGGGGAGACCTCGCATCACACTCACGTGCACAGTAAACAGTGTGTGATGCTGCTGCAGGCCCCAATGAGAACAATGGGCAATGTGATGTGAGGGCACATCCAAAGATAGGACTGCCACGATTTGTTTCCTGCATCGCACAGCAGGAAAAAAAATCGCTCATATGTATGACCCCATTCCAAAGAGTGGGGTTCATATTTGTGCAAGATATGTGTGTCTCGCAATGCACAAATGTCACGCGAGTTGCTCGGCCTTGTGAAAACGGTCTTACAACAGAAAAGAATCTTCAGTAGAAGTTAGGCATTCTAAAATGCTGTGGATTTTCACCATAAAATTCATTCACAGCAATACAATGAGTAAATCCTGCTGTGAATATCTGCACCAAAATTCACATCAAAGTCCACTTGGGGATTCTGGCATGGATTTTCTTGTTGATATACTCATAGTGTGCATCCTTAATTGTGGCCCTTGTCCACCAGCTAGTCATACTAATGGGTGGAGGATGTCAGATATTAAGAGATGTAGGAAGCCAATTGTTTTCTGTTTAATTAACCACACTGTTAGTTCTTCTACATAGATGACTGGAACACCTTGACGAGGTGCGACACATCAGGATGGCCAAAGAAGAGTCCATGCAGTAGTAGGGTCAACAGACACAATCCATAGAGGAGTTCCACATGAGGAGCATCCGGCTGAACCATTTACTGACCGCTGGTGTGACTGACTATATGGAGGAATTCTGATGGACGGAACGTTGTGGATTTATCTATAATTACACTGAAGATGTGGTTTATATGGGATGTTATTATATGTGGTCAGGTTTATGGAATTTATATTACCATAATGTACATCTAGTCTAGGGCTACATGGCGCCTGTGACTACATCACAGTTGGCATGGCCAATGTTGTCGTGTAAACCTTAAAGGGGTGGTCTCGCGAAACCAAGTGGGGTTATACACTTCCGTATGGCCATATTAATGCACTTTGTAATATACATCGTGCATTAAAGGAGATGTCCCGAGGCAGCAAGTGGGTCTATACACTTCTGTATGGCCATAATAATGCACTTTGTAATGTACATTGTGCATTAATTATGAGCCATACAGAAGTTATCAAAAGTTTTATACTTACCTGCTCCGTTGCTGGCGTCCTCGTCTCCATGGAGCCGACTAATTTTTGGCCTCCGATGGCCAAATTAGCCGCGCTTGCGCAGTCCGGGTCTTCTGCAGTCTTCTATGGGGCTCCGTGTAGCTCCGTGTAGCTCCGCCCCGTCACGTGCCGATTCCAGCCAATCAGGAGGCTGGAATCGGCAGTGGACCGCACAGAAGAGCTGCGGTCCACGGAGGAAGAGGCCATCTTCAGCGGTGAGTAGAGAAGTCACCGGAGCGCGGGGATTAAGGTAAGCGCTCCGGTGAGCTTTCTTTACCTCCCTGCATCGGGGTTGTCTCGCGCCGAACGGGGGGGGGGTTGAAAAAAAAAAAAACCCGTTTCGGCGCGGGACAACCCCTTTAAATATGAGCCATACAGAAGTTATTCCACTTACCTGCTCCGTTGCTAGCGTCCTCGTCTCCATGGTTCCGTCTAAATTCGCTGGCAGCTTGCTTTTTTAGACGCGCTTGCGCAGTCCGGTCTTCTCCTTTCAGCACGAGCCGCTTCAGTGTGCTCCCCGCTACAGCTCTTCTGCGCATGCGCAGACGAGCTGTCACTGCTCGGGAGCGCGCTGGAGCGGCCATTCTGTACCATCCTCTGTTAGAGGAAGGTGCAGAAACTGGAGCTGCCCAGCGGAGAAGCCCAGCCCAGCAGCCCCGAGAAGCCGCCCAGGTAAGTGATGGGTCGGGGGGTGATCTTCTCTAACAGGTGAAGGTCCCGGGCCACAGCGCTAGGTTCCGGAGCCCAGCGCTAGGTTCCGGAGCACAGGTGAAGGCCCCGGAACCTAGCGCTGGGCTCCGGCGCCTAGCGCTGGGCTCCGGGGCCTTCAACTGGGCTCCGGAACCTAGCGCTGGGCTCCGGGGCCTTCACCTGGGCTCCGGAACCTAGTGCTGGGCTCCGGGGCCTTCGTCTGTTGTCAGGGTCTAGCGCTGGGGAGCCGGGAGCGTAGCGCTGGGGAGCCGGGAGCGTAGCGCTGGGGAGCCGGGAGCGTAGCGCTGGGGAGCCGGGGGCTAGCGCCGGTTACCTGCTGCCTGGCGGTGGGTGACTGGTCGGCAGCTGCGGGGCGTCTGGTTGCCATGGAGACACAGCTGGCAGCATCTCGGGAGCGTGCACGTCGGGCTGCAGTAAGCGACGGGAAAAGAGCCGGCGGCCATCTTGGGGAAACTTTTATAAGTTGCTGAAACGCTGGAACGGTAAGTACGAACCAGCTAGAAAAGTCATTTACAGGGGGGGCTTAGTAATGTATGCTTAATTAGGGGGACTGGGCAAAAAAAAAAATTCACTGCTTCCTCGAGACATCTCCTTTAACTTATTGTTTTGTATCAATAATAATAAGTGATTATTAATAAATATTAGTGTTGTGTATTATTTCATACATTAGGTGATAGATTTACTGTTATTTTCCTTGTGTCAAACCTTAATGGCCTATTTGTAGCATATTGTAGGTCATCAACGTTTGTCTTTAGTGCTGCATCACCTTCAAAGCTTCTCCCTGCACAGCGGTGCTTCCTGCACAAGGAGGGCTAGAGGCGCCGCTGTTCACGGAACAACTGGGAAGAGGATGCAGCACTAAAGCAGTGCGAAGCAGCATTGCAGTGCCTGTAATTTCAGGATCTGTGGGCACCTTGTAAGACCCGTTAGGGCTAAAACAGACGAACGCGATTTCATCATGTTTTGCAAGTGTAAAAATCATGGCAGCAAAATATGACCATTGATTTTAATGGTTTCGTCTTGACTTGCAGGATTTTCACATGTTAATACTATGCGCGAATAAAGATAGGACTTGCCCTATCATTCGCGCATGTAGAAAAACTAAAAAGGGCAGAACCTATCTTCATGCTTTTTTTTTTTAAAACTGCATTTTAAAGCGCAACATTGGAATTGTAAAAAAGAAAATGAACTTTGACTGGTTAATGTGCTAATACGCTTCGTAGTGACGAGCGTACTTGTGATTGTGCCTGTCTGAAGTCGCTCTAAGTGTCAGGACATGATGGTATATCTTAGCAATACGCTGTCATTTTTCACAATATGGCTCAAACAAAAGCCACTCTTCACTTCAGTTCCATTAGTTACTACCTGAGGGCTTAAACACATGGGAGCATGCGCTAATACGCTCGACAGTGAAGAGCGTGCATGAATCATTGTTTGGACTATTCATGCTCTGTGCTATTGCGCGCAAGTTTGAAAAAGAAAAACAGGATGATAGGTCCTGCCTTATCTTTTTTGCAATCGGGAAAAATATTAGAGAAAGTGCATGCAGGTGCTGGCGACAATGGGAAAGACACACCAAATAGGCTCTAGGAGCAGTGCAAATGGAGTGACCACTGAGTGTGGCTACAAAGTGGCCCTAATGCAGTCACACTATAGGCATAGTAAACAATGTTTGCTGCATAGAGGTGCTTTCTAGATGTCAGATATCGCAACAAGTCAATCGTATACTGATCATGGCAAAAGACATTATCCAAAATATACTCACAATACTTGGTGCTCTGAGCGGACGTGCCATTCTCCCAGCGCACAGAACAGTTCTGTGTGATGTGAGTTCATCCAAAAATGTTTGGCACAGTGGACTATTGGCCATGTAATTATGAACTTAATTGTAAGGTAGGTTTTACGTGGCTGCATAGTGTTACCCATACTGATCCACAGATTAAAGTTAATGTGCCATATACCACATAGGGAATGACTTAGAAAAAAAAAGTCAGATTTTGTCCTTTAACCCCTTAGTGACGAAGCCTGTTTGCGCCTTAGTGACGGAGCCAAATTTTGGAAATTTGACATGCGTCTTTCAACGTAGCATAACTCCGTAAAGGCTTTACATATCCAAGTGATTCTGACATTGTTTTTTCGCCACATGTTGTACTTCATTTTGGTTGTAAAAAGAGACCGATATAATTTGTGTATATTTATTAAAAGTGCCAAAATTGGGAAAATTTTGAAAAAATTGTCATTTTTTCACAATTTCAACTGTAATATCTCAAATATGTCCAAACATACTGTACAAATTTTTGATAAGATATATATTTCCATCTGTTTACTTTAATCTGAATTCACATTTGAAAAACTTTTGTGTTTTTTTAACCATTTAGATGACGTACAAATTTAACATTACTTTTCAGCATTTTGAGGAACACTTTGTTTTCCTGCACCAAGCCAAGTTTGCAAAGGCTCATGAGTGTCAGAATAATAGATACCCCCCCCAAATGACCCCATTTTAAAAACTACACCCCTTAATGTATCCACTGAGGGGTGTCATGAGTATTTTGACCACACCGTTTGTTTCAGGAATTAATTAAATTTAGAGGAGAAAAAATAAAATTTCATATTTTTGCAAATATGTCATTTTAAAGACATATTTTTTTCCTATAGTGCCCATGAAAATGAGGATTTACACCCCAAAATGGATACCCTCGTTTCTCCCGTGTTCAGTAACATACCCATTGTGGCCCTAATCTTATGTCTGGATGCACAACGGGGCCTAAAATGAAAGGAGTAGTCGGTGTCTTTCAGAACATAAATTTTGCTTGAAGGCGTTTTAGGCCCCATAACACTTTTGTAGAGCTCTTGAGCGGACAAAACCATAGAGAACCCCCACAAATGACCCCATTTTGAAAACTAGACCCCTTAACGAATTTATTTAGGGGTGTACTGCATATTTTGACCCCACAGTTTTTGAATGAATTCTAGCAAAGCAAAAGGAAAAAATTGTGATTTTCGTTTTTTTTGTCAATTCTGTCATTTTAAAAACAGCTTTTTTTTGTACAGCACACACATGAATGAAGACTTGCACCCCAAAATGGATACCCCTGTTTCTCCCGTGTTCAGAGACATACCTATTATGGCCCTAATCTTATGTCTGGATGCACAAGGGGGCCCAAAATGAAAGAAGTAGTTGGTGGTTTTCAGAACATAAATTTTCCTTGAAGGCGTTTTAGGCCCCATGGCACTTTTGTAGAGCTCTTGAGCGGTCAAAACCAAAGAGAACCCCCACAAGTGACCCCATTGTGAAAACTAGACCCCTTAAGGAATTTATCTAGGGGTGTACTGCATATTTTAACCCCACAGTTTTTTAATGAATTCTAGCAAAGCAAAGGGAAAAAAATGTGATTTTCATTTTTTTGGCAATTCAATCACTTTAAAAACTGCTTTTTTTTGTACAGCACACACATGAATGAAGACTTGTACCCCAAAATGGATACCCCTGTTTCTCCCGTATTCAGAGACATACCCATTGTGGCCCTAATCTTTTGTCTGTATGCACAACGGGGCCCAAAATGTAAGGAGTAGTCGGTGGCTTTCAGAACTGAAATTTAGCATGAAGGTGATTTAGTCCCCATTGCCCACTTGTAGAGCCCTTGAGCGGCCAAAACGACAGAGAATCCCCACGAATGACCCCATTTTGAAAACTAGACCCCTTAACAAATTTATCTAGGGGTGTACTGTGTATTTTTTTGAATAAATCTAAGCAAAGCAGTAGGAAAAAATTACAATTTTCATGTTTTTGGCAGTTGTATCAATTTAAAAACTGTTTTTTTTTTGTACAGCACACATAGGAATGAACACGTTCACCCCAAAATGGATACCCCCCGTTTGTCCCGTGTTCAAAAACATACCCATTGTGGCCCTAATCTACTTATAGGACACATGGTTAGGCCTATAATGGAGGGAACACCCGTTTGATTTCTGGGCACAACTGAATAAATTCCAGGACCCATTGCTCACTTGTACGAAATAAAAATTGACACCTTAAAAAAATCCTCCCCCCCCCCACACACACACATTCCGCACCCTTTTCGGCATTCCCCAAATCTTAGATAAAAGTAATAATGTGAACTGTGAAGTATTTCCGAAGACAAGGGTAATTACGGAGGCTGGTCGGGATGAGTACATGGGGCAATAAAACCAGGTATCCCCCCTCCTCTCATGCTTTTTGGGGTTATTTCTTGACCTCAGCGGCAGGCATGGAGAGTAAAAAGTGGCGCTCTGTGAGTCTCCGTAAGCTTGCGGAGGTTCGGCGGTCTCGCACAGAAGACGCTCAACAAGGTGCTCCTGGAACTGCAGGAAGGCGAGCGTTTCCGGGGCTTCATATAAAATATGTATTACAGTGAGCCCGGCTGTGACCCTGCGTACGGCCACGTAATGTACTGCCCATAACTGCCTACTCACACAGGCGGTCATTCGCAGTACTTTTTTTTTTGTTTGTATTTCCCGCACCATCGCTCAGCGATGACGCGGGTACCCGCAGCCCGTATGCAATGTATTTGCGTACGGGCTGCGGGTATATCCGCGACCACGGAGCACAATGGGCTCTATGTTGCGGATATCCTGCTGCATTCTCTTTTTTGCAAGGGGATTACGAAATTCCGACCCACTGTGAGCGGAATTGTGTAATCCAATGCGATTGATCTGCGTATTACCGCGGATCAGACGCATACGGAATCCGTAATTCCTATCCGGTCATGTGAGACCGGCATAAGGTAGATTGCTACCTTTTTATCACGTGACCGGGGACTGCTCAACAAGGCCACCCGTCACTGCTCCGGGCTCTCGGCGACCGTTGGTCGCTGGGAGCGAGGAGATTTTAAATTTCCTGGGCTCCCCGACTCCTGCGCATGTGTCCGGTGTTTTGCCGGCGGTCGCATGCGCAGAATCCGGGAAAGTTCATGGAAGAAGATCGCGTCGGGGTGCAAATACGGAGGCCTCCATTAAAAAGTTTCATTTCCTCTCACCGATCGCATCAGTGAGGGGAGATGAACCTTCCCCTTTTTTTTACTTTTACGTGATGGCCATTATCCATTGGATAATGGCGAACACGTGACCAGGAACCTCTCACCGCGGATCTCTATGAAATCTCCAGGCTCTCGGCTAAGTTTTGTAGCCAGGAGCAGGGAGATTTTAAATTACGCTGGCAATCCACAGCTTTTGCACATGCGTCCGCCACTTTGGCGACGGGCACGTGCGCAGAAGCTGGGGTAAGGTATCCACAGGCCTTAGGTACATAATTTCATCCTCCCTCATGGATATGATCCGTGGGGGGTGATAAGATGTAAGAGTTTTTAACTTTTTTTTAACTTTTTTAAACTTTTTTTTTTTTTTACTTTTTTACACTTTTTTTTAACTTTACATGATCACTGTCATCCATTGGATGACAGTGATCATGTCCCCAGTG
Source organism: Eleutherodactylus coqui (assembly GCF_035609145.1). NCBI lineage: Eukaryota > Metazoa > Chordata > Amphibia > Anura > Eleutherodactylidae > Eleutherodactylus > Eleutherodactylus coqui. The sequence goes on along the minus strand of NC_089837.1, from coordinate 213,282,527 downwards.
ACATCCCTCTGCTCCGGGCTACACATGGCAGCCAGGAGCAGAGGGATTTTACATTTCCCGGGACTTGAGCCCCTCTGTGCACGCGCCCAATGATTGACATCGGGCGCGCATGCGCAGACGGGGACCTCAGAACAACGAGGAGGACTTAGGTGAATATTTTCACCTCCCCTCATGGATCCGATCCATGAGGGGAGGTGAAACTGACACTTTTTTTTAAACTTTTTCGCGATCGCCGCTCACCGCGGTCCCGGTAACACCTCCTGACTCCCGGCTACCTTCAGGAGCTGGGAGCCAGGAGATTTTAAATTTTCCAGGGGCTCCCGGGCTTTTGCGCATGCGCGTGACGTCATCGTCTGGCGCGCATGCGCAGAAGACCGCCGGTGGGTCCGGGAGGACCAGAATCTTCGGGGGCAGCGTGGAGAAGGCGGGTGAGTATTTTCAGCTGCCCTAATGGATCTGATCCAAAAAATATATATACTCACCTGGTCCCGGCAGACGGAGTTCAGCGCGGCCGGCGGCAGTGAGTGCTGCCTCTGATTGGCTCAGCGCAGGGCCAATCAGGGGCAGCTCTCAGCTGCCATTCAGCTGAGAGCTGCCCCTGAGCCAATCAGAGGCAGCACTCACTCACCCATTCATGAATTCATGAATGGGTGTGAGTGAGAGCTGCCTCTGATTGGTCAGGCTGTGACCAATCAGAGGCAGCTCATTCAGCAGGCGGGGATTTTAAATTCCCGGCTGCTGAATACTACTCACAGCTGTTCAGAGCAGTTCAGGAGGACTGCCGCCGGCCACGCTGAACTCCGTCTGCTGGGACCAGGTGAGTATATATATTTTTTTTATTTTTACACATTTCTGGATGAATTGCAGGGAAGGGCTTATATATTTAAGCCCTTCCCGACAATTCATCCCGCGATCGCCGGCAGCCCATTGCTTTCAATGGAGCCGGCTGTATTGCCGGCTCCATTGAATTCAATGGGCTAACATCGTTCTGCCGGGACAAGGTGATTATATATTTTTTTTATTTTTACACATTTCTGGATGAATTGCAGGGAAGGGCTTATATATTTAAGCCCTTCCTGACAATTCATCCTGCGATCGCCGGCAGCCCATTGCTTTCAATGGAGCCGGCTGTATTGCCGGCTCCATTGAATTCAATGGTCAGTGCTCGTTTAATCAAGACGAGTACCGCATGGTAACGAGCATCTCGAGCACCCTAATACTCGAACGAGCATCAAGCTCGGACGAGTATGCTCGCTCATCTCTAGTGCTATCGCCATAATCATGCTGCCCCACAAAATAGGGTTAATATGTCATTTGTACTATGCAATGAATGTCATAAAAACCTACAGAAAATGATAGAATTACTGTTTCCCATTACTAGCTCCCTCAAAAAAAAAATCAAGCCCTTTATACTAGAAAGACCCTAAACAATACTATCGTATATACTTGAGTCTTGGCCGACCTGAGTATAAGCAGAGGCACCTAATTTTACCACAAAAAACTGGGAAAATTAGGTGCCTCGAGTATAAGCCTGGCTAGACTTGCTAAAAAAAAACCAAAATGCAATACTTACCTCGCAGTAGGCGTCTGTGTCCCCCGCGTTATGGTCTCCCTAGCAGTGTGGCAAGCTGCTCTGTAATTCTCCCTGCTGTCAGCTCTCTCTGCTAAACAGGGCTTTGAATTCTCCCGCCGTCAGCAAGTAAGCGCTGTAATTGGATCGTGCGCCAGCCAATCACAGCCAGTGCTCGATGAACCAGTCACAGCCATTCAGTGATGCCATTCACTGAATGGCTGTGAATGATCGAGTACTGGCTGAGAATTACAGAGCAGCTTGCTGCACCGCCGGGGAGACCATCGCGGCTGCGAGGTGAGTATTGCCTTCTTCAAGCATAAGCCGTGGGGGGGCTTTTTCAGCAAAAAAATGTGCTGAAAAATTTGGCTTATACGAGTATTTACGGTACTTCTTTACTCCTAGAATGCTGTTCTAAAAGGTGTAATGTCCGAATTGAGGGTCACTTTTGGAGGGATTCCATTGTTATGGTACTTCAGGGGTCCTGTAAGTGTAACATAGCATTTGAAAATTATTTCAGCAAAATCTGTGTTTCTTTCTGAGTCTTGCCATGTGCACAAACAGCAGTAAGGCAATATCAGACGTTCTTGCACTTGGTAGAAATTGCTTGGCAAATTTTAGGGTGCTTTTTCTCCTGTTCCTACCCACGAAAATAAAACATTTGGGGCTATAACTATGAAAATTTCATGGTTTAATGTTAACAAAATTCTCCAAACACACGTGGGGTCAAAACTCTTACTAGTCCCCCTGTTGAATTTCTTGAGGGATATAGTTTCCAAAGTAGTGTCACTTTTATGGTGAGCCCACTGTTCTAGGTACTTCAGAAGCTCTGTAAATGCCTCATGGCATCCGAAAAGTATTCCATCAAAATGTATACTCCAAAGGGCCATACAGCAATTTACTGTATATACTCGAGTATAAGCCTAGTTTTTCAGCACACTTTTTTATGCTGAAAAAGCCCCCCTTGGCTTATACTCGAGTCAGGGAAGGCTTAAAAAAAACCCCTCCATACTCACCTCCCAGCCGGCATCTGTGTCTCCGGCAGCGGCGCAGCAGGCTACTTGAATTCTCTCCACTGTCATCCCCTGCCGTCCTCTTTGCTCGGCTCTGTCATCCCCCGCCGTCAGAGCTATGTAAGTAAGAGCCGTGATTGGATCGGGCATCAGCCAATCACAGCCGGTGCTCGATCATTCATAGCCAATCAAGCTGCTTTAGAATTCTCCCCGCTGTCATCTCACTGCTCGGCTTTCAAATCCCCTGCCGTCAGTGCTGTGTAAGTAAGTGCTGTGATTGGATCGAGCGCCAGCTGTGATTGACTGGCACTCAATCCAATCACAGCACTTTCTTACACAGCACTGACAGAGCCAAGCAGAGAGGACAGCGGGGAGAATTCAAGCAGCTTGTCGCACAGACACAGACGTCGGCTAGCTCGGCATATACTCGAGTCAATAAGTTTTCCCAGTTTTTTGTGGTGAAATTTATTGTCTCGACTTATACTCGGGTCAGCTAATACTCGAGTATATATGGGTATGTCCACATATGTGACATTTCTGTACTTGGCAAAAATTGGGTAGCAAATTCTGGGGTGTATTAACAAAAAAAAACTTATTTTTTTGCAAATTATATTTATTTATTTGCAAAATCTAATTTTAAATTATTTTCATGAAAATAAGTTGGACAAAGTCTGGAGGTGGGTTATTTACTTATGGTGAGATGGCTCACCTAGGTGAGCAGATGTTACTGCTGATTGGCCTTGTCCTGAAGTTGCAGGGCCTCACCTTAAGGCCTCATTCAGACGAGCGCTGTGGGCACATACTATAGCCATGAGAAAAGCTTGCGGCTATAGTGCTGTAAAGATCACTTGAACAGGATACTTCAAGCTACATGAAGTAGCCCCTTCACACGATCCGAGGTGAATGCTCTCAAGGCTCCCATAGGAGCACGCAGCAAAGATAGGACTGTTCCTCAGAGCCGACATGCGAGTTTGCACTTGCATATCCTATTTTTTGTTAGGCGCACTGATTGAGTTGGTTCCTATAGAAGTGCATTCTGTGCGCTGCTAGCAGCGCGCAGACAATGCTGAAATGAATAGGGGCCTAAAGGTGAAGAACTCCTACTCATTAGGAGCCTTCTTCTTTAGAAGATCAGATTTCGAGACAGGTGAAGATTGAACTCTTTCTACTTTGGTTTCCTGCTTAAACTTCTTCACAAGGTCCTCCTTTGCTATTCTGTGAACCCATCCAGGACTACCACAGATGTGAACCTCAAAGCATCAACGTCCTAGGAAGATCCCTTTTTTAGACTTTACTATGATGACGATAACAACCGGCTGATGGTTTATTCCACCTATGCAATAAGTGAACACATGTAGTTCAGGAGGAGAATGAAGCACTCAGAGCCCTTTTGCAGCTCCTCGTATGCAACGCATGTGCTGTGCCGACCATTGGTGTCCTTCATGTAACATGCCTGAGAGTTGCCCTCTATGTGAGTGAGGTGATTTCTTGGCTCAGAGTTGTCCACGGGCCCGCTCCTATATTGAGGAGAGCTCTGTACGTGGATCAGGACCGGACAGGTCTTAGTTGGCTGGCAGAATAGTTCATGCGGAGCGTAGTTGCGCATGAGCGAGGGGAATTTCTTCCCCTTTGACAGTTTTTCAAACTCCGCGCCAGAGCGCAGGAGTTTGAAAAAAAACGCGGGAAGATAGGTGATCCGATCTTTCTTGCACATAGTCAATAAGTACAATTAACGAGCAAAAATTCCGATAGTGAAAGCTAAACCACTGGAATCATTGAAATTAGTGGTTTCATTTTGTCTCATTATTTCATATTTCTAAATTGTTTTCACACAATTATATATTCGTCTGTCAGCTTTATGCCGCTTCAACTGTGAACCAGTAAGTATTAGAGAGGAATATAATTTAGTTTGTCCCATTAAATGTGAATGCTCTCTTGACATTGCACTAGTATTGGTTGCGAATTTTGATATACTGAGCATGCTCAGGGGGACGAACACAGGGAGTACCTAGGTAATGTGTCTCCCATTCGCTGAATGTTATGTGTTCCTCAAATGGCTGCCACATACTGTTTCTCCTATTGGTCGTTACGCTGTCTGTGTATTACATCCAGAGTCACTGTTGGTTGATCCCTCTGTCTCTCACGTAGCTGATTGGTGGTGGGTGATACTGATCCTGCCTCTTACTAATATATGTCTTTAACAGCCGGGTGCTGCCTCTGTATCTCCATATACCCCTGAATACGCCAGTGGGCTGGTTAAACATGTCATAGGAGCTCTAGTGCTAGGTTTTAGCTTCTCCTCACTACTGATTGTGGTGCTTTCAATATATTAGTAACATTGATACCAGTCAGTGACTAGTGTCATATATGCACTAGTTCACATGGTCATTTTGGTTTCTATTACACGTCTTTTTATGCTGGTATAAAATAAAATGGAGAAGCTGAGCTTACTTCTTGTATTGTAATGAACTTTATATTTCGGTCATCTGCGCCTACACTCATCACATTTTTCTCTTCACTAATCCATCAGAATAGTCTCACTTGTCCGTGTGACTATCATTGGGTTGGCTGCACCCGAACAGCTAGGTCTTTTCCACGACCCACCATCTTAACGAGAGAGAAGAATCACATCTTCTGCACGTTCCTCTACCTATATTTATCCAAATCACTCACTGATTCAGGTACAAGTTTAATTCTAGATAAACAATATCAATAAATTGACATCTGGCTTTTACCATTTCCCTTGTCAAACAACTGTGCCCTAATACACTGGCACTGTATAATCATTGCTGAATGTATCAGACTGTGCAAGAAAACATCCTATTGACATCCTAACACTCAGTGGTTAATTATGCCTGGGCTACAAGAAAACTTTTTGTATACTTTTTTGTGCAATACAAGGATTTACTATAACAAAAATGTCAGAAAAAAAGAACAGAATGATGCAATTCGAAAAAAAGGACAACGCCTCAGAATGTGGTAAAGAATGTTGTAAAACATGTGGGACTCACCTAGAGTAAGAAGCCCATCAGCTGACAGGCTGTTACAAAGTTCACCTGTAAAACACCAGTAGTGTTCCACTTCACCTCTGATCCCCGTCGGTGTCTGCAACGACTGGTAAAACGTCTGGCATATGTACAGCGCCGGGAAGAAAGCTAAGAATATCCCCAGCTCTCCTCAGGTGGTATTTTGGAGGAATAAGACTCTAAAAGATATACTGACAGAAGATTCCAACTCACTCTTGGATACTTTCTTGGGAGGAGGGCGCACTCATTATGTATACAAGTGTGGCATACGTAATTGTTAATGTTGCCAAATTATTTCTCATAGCAGGAAAGAAATACACATTGAGAGTGAACATAGGAATTACACTATTAAAAACGTGTTAAAGTGCAGAATTAGATATGTTATCCACCTCCTCAAATGCCCATGCGGGCTCAAATATGTAGGCCACACCACAAACACACTGCGAACACTGTTAAATAAACACCTTTCCAACATTCCCATACATTTGCAAACCATAGAGACGCCTCCCTTTTGCACCTAATTCCCTTGGAAAAAATGTGTCTTCCCTTATCGCCCCAGGGACTAAATAAAACTTTTGAGCAACATTTTATATGTCTCCTTTATCTAATTTTTTACATATATATATATATATATATATATATATATATATATATATATATATATATATATATATATTACTCATTGTTTTTATGCACATTATAGATCTTTTATTAGATATTTTAGCTGAAACTATCATAATTATCATTATTTTTAACAAACATACACCATTTTTAGTCATGTTCTTTCAGTTTAGTTTTATTTAATTCATCTTATGTTTTTATTCAATTGTCTTTATTGTGCTGTATATATAAAAGAAAAATAAATTATTTCAGTTTCATTTGAATGTCAAATAAATGTATAATCATTATTATCACTTTATCTCCTCCTGTGTTGTTAATCCTATATCTAATGCTACATACCATACACTTTATTGTTATAATTTGTTATATTGTATTGTTACATTCTATTATGATCAGCACAAACTCTTTATCTTTATCCCTATTTCCATTTCTCTAATTCTATTTATCTGATCTACTTTTAATGTAATACAATTTTTGGGTATTTTGCTATAAAGCTGCCGTCTTGATAACTATCTCACTCAATACCACCCTTGTCACCATGTGGAACCAATTGTAGAACTAATACAAGAACACATCACATTCTTTTTATTTCAGTGCAACAAACTTCATTTGACCATACACACATGGACAAAGGCAGTGCTTCTGGTTTGGTGGCCATCTTCTGCCAGATGCCCCTTCCTGTCCAGCGGACGTTTTGTCTATAAATGTGTATATAAGAACCACTTCTACTGGCAACAGCTACTTACATATTGTGCTTGAAAAAGAAGGCAGGTACGTTGTAAAGACCTCTGAAACACATTGCACTGGCTGTGCCAGTTGTATCCTGTCCTATTGTACTACCAAGAATGGAATAAAGATTGGATAAGAAAGACACCAGAACCATTGTTTATCTGATCGTGAAAGGCTACCTTGGATTTGTGAGGAGGTTCGCTGCAGCAATAAACCCCTCATTGAAGTAAGTTCTTTCTCTTTGTCACTCTCAGCCTGTCTCTTTCAACATACAACCAGAGGGCGGGATTTTTAACTTTGTAAAAAAACAGGTCCTCTATAAATCCAGTAATTCACAATTGACTTTTTATTAATTATAGATTCTCTTTCCTTTGCTATCCATCCCAGACTGCCATGATGACTTCTGATGACTGCAGTGATTCAAGTCAAAACATATTTGGTCCCAAGCATCTGCAGCTATCATCAGCCTCTCTAGCAATGCTTCCTAACTCCAGTTCTCAAGATCCATCAACAGGTTAGGTTTTAACTTTCAGATCAGTAGAGGAATGAAGACTGAGACCCTCACTAATCCTGAGAACAGGTATCCAGTGTGTCCTGAAGTGATGGCAATGGCAGTTACACATGTACACCACTGCTTCATTCGTTTCTATGGGATCCTGGAGATAGCTAAGCACTGAAACTCAGCTGCCTTCTATGGTCCCATTAAAATTAATTGTGTAGCAATGTACATGTGCAACTGCTTGAACCCTGTTTTTCGGTATTGGTAGGACCCTCGCTGATCTGATCACTGATCAATGGTGGAATCCCATTTTTGTGACCCCCACAGCTAAGAACAGTCAGATTATGAAACTCTTCAACTGAGGATGTGGTGATTCTAAATTTGCAAAAAGGGTGACTTTTTTCTGCTGTTGGCATCTTTTTCATTACACGAACATTTGTGACAGACACCAATCAAAGGTAGATGAAAAGGTTGATGTGCTATGTTGGATGTTCTTCACTTGTTGTAGAATAGGGTATAGTCATTGGCAAATTGTTCTTGACAAATGACAAATTTATATCTCATCAATAGTAGACCAGATTAAGCCATGCATTAAGTCAGAGATCTACTGGGTGATTGGTTATTTTTATTTATTGTGTCATCCAGAGGTAAACTGTAGAGATGAGCGAACGTGTTCTTAAGAGCTTGATATTCGTGCGAATATTAGGGTGTTCGGTATGTTCGTTATCCGTAACGAACACCATGCGGTGTCCGGGTTACTTAAACTTTCTTCCCTGAGACGTTAGCGCTTTTTTTTGGCCAATATAAAGACAGGGAAGGCATTACAACTTCCCCCTGCAACGTTTAAGCCCTATACCACCCCCCTGCTGTGAGTGGCTGGGGAGATCAGGTGTCCGCCTGATATGAAAGTCTGCCCCTCCCGCGGTTCGCTATGGATGCATTCTATATGCGCTCAATGGGGCCAGCGGCAGCAGCGCTGACCCCATTGAGAACATATAGAAGACAAATCCTTCTTCTCTGGCACAGCTGTAACAGCTGTAGCAGAGAAGAACGATGTTTGCCCATTGAATTCAATGGAGCGGCAATACAGCATGTTCCACTGAATGCAATGGGCTGCCCGCGATCGCAGGATGAATGGTCGGAAAGGGGTTAAATATATAACCCCTTTCCTGCAATTCATCCAGAAATGTGTTACACTAAAAATATATACCGGCGTATAAGGCGACGGGGCGTATAAGACGACCCCCCAACTGTCACCTTATACGCCGGTAATACAGTGGAGCAAAGAATAAAAATCATTACTTACGTTTTTAGATGATCTGCGGCGCTCCTGCAGGCTGTCACTCCCTCCTGGTCCACGGCAGAGTATTGCTTTCTCCACGAAAGACTTTAAATCCCTGCCTCCAGAAAGACACGTGCCTTCAGCCAATCACAGCCAATGACAATGATGTCATTGAATGGCTGTGATTGGCTGTGTTTCTGGAGGCGGGGATTTCAAGCCTTGAAATCCCCGCCTCCAGAAACACAGCCAATCACAGCCATTCAATGACATCATTGTCATTGGCTGTGATTGGCTGAAGGCACGTGTCTTTCTGGAGGCAGGGATTTAAAGTCTTTCGTGGAGAAAGCAATACTCTGCCGTGGACCAGGAGGGAGTGACAGCCTGCAGGAGCGCCGCAGATCATCTAAAAACGTAAGTAATGATTTTTATTCTTTGCTCCACTGTATTACCGGCGTATAAGGTGACAGTTGGGGGGTCGTCTTATACGCCCCGTCGCCTTATACGCCGGTATATATTTTTAGTGTAACACATTTCTGGATGAATTGCAGGAAAGGGGTTATATATTTAACCCCTTTCCGACCATTCATCCTGCGATCGCGGGCAGCCCATTGCATTCAGTGGAACATGCTGTATTGCCGCTCCATTGAATTCAATGGGCAAACATCGTTCTTCTCTGCTACAGCTGTTACAGCTGTGCCAGAGGAGGACGATCTTTATGCTGACAGTGGGGGGGGGGGGGGGGGCACTCTTGCCGCTATTGTGGCTTAATAGTGGGACCTGTGAACTTGAGATGCAGCCCACCATGTAGCCCCTCGCCTGCCCTATCCGTCACTGTGTCATTCCCATCACTTTCTTGAATTGCCCAGATTTTCACACATGAAAACCTTAGCGAGCATCGGCGAAATACAAAAATGCTCTGGTCGCCCATTGACTTCAATGGGGTTCGTTGTTCGAAACGAACCCTCGAGCATCGCGGGAAGTTCGTTCCGAATAACGAACACCCGAACATTTTGGTGTTCGCTCATCTCTAGTAAACTGTGAATGAAAAGTCATTCAGAAAATGGTTGTCTGAAATCAATAGTTTATGGCCAGTTTTAGTATATTGAAACATTATTTACTTGGTTACATCACGTAAAAATATCATTTTGTAAAATTTTAAATGTTATATGGGTAAAAATTTTAAAGAAAACATCAAAAATAAGGCAGTCATTTCATATGTCATATTAATGCTAAATTTTAAGGTACAGATAGGGACAGCCCAACAGTTTTAGAGCGAACCTTTTACATTGAAAAGGTAGTCCAATCTGCAGATAGCATAATATAGAGCAGGAGGAACAGACTGACGTATAGTTTGTTAGAGAAAATTCCAGTATAACCGCATTTTATTTATTTAAGTCTCTGCTCATTTTGGGCATAGTGGTCAAGTGGGTGTCCAGTGTGTGTTTAGAGATGGCAATCAATGAGTGATAAGACTGCCCAGATGCCTTCTGACTTCTAAAGGTGCATTTACACACACAAGTGATCGCTTAAAATTCGTCAGAAATTGACAGTTTTGAGCGATCATTTTGCATAGGTACTAATGGGCTAATCAGCCCTTTAGTACTTAATTGCATGTATTTAGAGAACAGTGGGTGGTCTGTTCTCTTAATATATTGCTATTAGAGATGAGCAAGCACCAAAATGCTCGGGTGCTCGTTACTCGGGACGAAATTTTCGCGATGCTCGAGGGTTCGTTTCGAGTAACGAACCCCATTGAAGTCAATGGGCGACCCGAGCATTTTTGTATATCGCCGATGCTCGCTAAGGTTTTCATTTGTGAAAATCGGGGCAATTCAAGAAAGTGATGGGAACGACACAGAAACGGATAGGGCAGGCGAGGGGCTACATGTTGTGCTGCATCTCAAGTTCACAGGTCCCAGTATTAAGCCACAATAGTGGCAAGAGTGCCCCCCCCCCCCGCACTGTCAGCATAAAGATCGTTCTCCTCTGCCACAGCTGTAACAGCAGTGGCAGAGAAGAACGATGTTAGCCCATTGAATTCAATGGAGCCGGCAATACAGCAGGTTCCACTGAAAGCAATGGGCTGCCGGCGTGCGCGGGATGAATTGTTGGGAAGGGCTTAAATATAGAAGCCCTTCCCTGCAATTCATTCAGAAATGTGTAAAAATAAAAATATATACCGGCGTATAAGGCGACGGGGCGTATAAGACGACCCCCCAACTGTCACCTTGTACGCCGGGAATACAGCGGAGCAAAGAATAAAAATCATTACTCACTTCCACCGGCGTTCTGCGGCGCTGCTGCAGGCTGTCGCTCCCTCCTGGTCCCTGGCAGAGCATTGCTTTCTTTACACAGGGCTTGAAATCCCCGCCTCCAGAAAACACACGTGCCTTCAGCCAATCACAGCCAATGACAATGATGTCATTGAATGGCTGTGATTGGCTGACGGTGTGTGTTAGCTAATCACAGTAGCTTTCTGGAGGCGGGGATTTCAAGCCCTGTGTCCCGAAAGCAATGCTCTGCCAGGGACCAGGAGGGAGCGACATCCTGCAGACCGCCGGGGGATGTGAGTAATGAATTTTATTCTTTGCTCCGCTGTATTCCCGGCGTATAAGGTGACAGTTGGGGGGTCGTCTTATACGCCCCGTCGCCTTATACGCCGGTATATATTTTTACTGTAACACATTTCTGGATGAATTGCAGGGAAGGGCTTATATATTAAAGCCCTTCCCGACAATTCATCCCGCGATCGCCGGCAGCCCATTGCTTTCAGTGGAACCTGCTGTATTGCCGGCTCCATTGAATTCAATGGGCAAACATCGTTCTTCTCTGCCACAGCTGTTATAGCTGTGGCAGAGAAGAATGATTTGTCTTCTATATGTTCTCAATGGGGTCGGCGCTGCTGCCGCCGGCCCCATTGAGTGCATATAGAGAAGAGAACAGGAATTGCAGATCGCACATAGGTGCGATCTGCGATTTCTATGGCCTAAGAAGGACCGTTGGGGTTCTTGAAGCCTAAAATCACTCCTAACGCTCTCCCTATAGCAGCTCCGGCATCAGCAGCACTGTCCCTGAACTATGTCAGAATGCATCTGTGGCGAGCCGCGGGCGGGCAGATTTTAATACTCGGGTGACACCTTATCTCCCCAGCCACTCACTGCAGGGGGGTGGTATAGGGCTTGAACGTCGCAGGGGGAAGTTGTAATGCCTCCCCTGTCTTTCTATTGGCCAGAAAAGCGCGCAAATTTCTCAGGGAAGAAAATGAAAGTGACTCGAACATCGTGTGGTACTCGTCTCGAGTAACGAGCATCTCGAACACCCTAATACTTGAACGAGTATCAAGCTCGGACGAGTATGCTCGCTCATCTCTAATTGCTATTCTTCTCTAGCGGGATAGCGGCTGTTAACATATTAAAGAATGTTATCAGCTGCTTTCAGCGTTGCCCGCGAAGAACACAGCGTGCGGTCCATCTTATCTTATCATCCTGTTGGGGCAAGGATTTGATGCAGACCTGAAGTTGGTGATGGACAATAAGTGCATGGTAAGTGCGCGATAGCCACACATTTACACACAATGAGTATCGCTCAAAAGATGGCTTTTGAGCAAATTTTGAGTGATAAACAGTGGCCAACAAAAAAAAATATGTTGGAATGTTTTCTTAACTTCATGAGTCAAGTCTCACTAATTTTGGCAAAGAAAATTTTTTATTAGATGTAGTTTCTGTGATACTCAATAGGTGGTAGTATGTTATTTTAACAGATTAAGAAAACATGTTACATTTTAATTCCATATGCTAAGAATATTAAAAGTGCATTTGAACTATTTTTTAATGACAGTTACATTCTAAGAGTTCGAAATTGATGGAAGTTCCTGGCAGGTGGTTCGGTGTGAAGAGAATCATGTGGTGACTTCACGAGATCGTTTTCTTTTGGCTTTCCTCCTGTAAGTGAGTTCCAGAGCATCCCTACACACAGACCAGCAGTAATCGCACACAATGCCTCATTCCAACACCTCTGATATCTTTGTTCCAATACAGAAATATCCTGGTGGAATCTTTCTCCGTGTTCATCACTGACAGCTCCACAACTAGGAGGAAAAAGTCTAGGTGGGAGTGGAGAAAATGGATGTTAAGGGACATGTTGCATCCGAGTTGATGGTATTTTTCCAGAAGTACTGTCACCAACTGAGTGTAGTTATCTCTCTTGTTGCCTAAAAATCCATGAATAACTCCCTTTAGGCTTGTCAAGCTTCCTTTTCTTTTCCCTCAAAAACTTGGTCAAACGCAGGATCATTTACAAGTTGTTGAATTTGTAGCCCAGCAAAAATACCTTCCTTAGGCCGGCTGCACGCGGCCGTGACGGCTCCGCCACGGAATATTACTTACCAGCAGATCCGGCGTCCTGGGTCCTGCATGACGCTTCGGCGTGACGCGCCGCAGCGTCATGTGACACGCCGGCCACGTCACAAGACACGCCCACAGCGTCACATGACGCGGCCGGCCGTGTCATATGACGCGGCGGCGGTAGACGGAGAGGCGATTTCACACTATCTTCTGCTGTGCTACAGCGGAAGATAGCGTGAACGAACGGCTTCCATTGACTGCAATGGAAGCCATCCGCGCATACACCCGCGGCAAATAGAGCATGCCACGGGTGAGGACGGGAGATTTCACGGTGCGGAATTCCGCAATGGAATTCCGCACCATGAGCATTGAGCTATTAGGTTCAATAGAACCTAATAGCTGCGGGCAACGCAGCGGATTTTCGCCGCGTATTATGAGGCGGAAATCCATCACTGGGAAGGAGGCCTTAACCTTTGCATCACTCAATCTAGGAAATTTGTCTCTTAAGTACTTAAATCCCTGTCCTTCCTGGTTCATACCTTTGACAAAATTTTTCATTAAACGAAGCTTTATATGAAGGGGTGGAAGAAGAACATCTTTTTGAGTCCACGAGAGGCTCGGCAACAACATTTTTCTCAGCAGAGTCAAAATTACTTGCAGGCTAGTCAGCTTGAATGTACTGTGATTTCCTATTTCTACTGTCCCACATACATAAAAAGCAACACTGTTTAGTGTACCCCAATTGCATTCCTAAGGCTGGGGTCACACGGGACGGAATTCCAGCGGAATTCTCGCGGAATGGCCGCACTGAAAAACTGCAAGAATTCCGCTGGAAAAGCTTCGCCGTTGGTATTCTGCTGCAGCTTTCTCTCCCCATAGAGAGTAAAGAGGCCGCTGTGGAAAAAAAATAATTGTTTATAACTAGTGATGAGCAAGCATACTCGCTAAGGGCAATTGCTCGAGCGAGCAATTGCCCTTAGCGAGTATGCTCGCTCATCTCTATTTATAACCTACAAATATATGGAGAATGTTGTGTTATGTCAGTTGAGAGGTGTGACAACTCCCCCCCCCACCCAAAAAAAAATAAAATTCCCACAAAATAAAAATGTAAACTCTCCAAAGCAAGAGCTAATCGGTCATTTTTATTGTCATTTTTGAATTCAACAGATGGTAATACATAACAATACGCTAATTTTGAGCCTGAAACAAAATCATCGTTGGGCAGTGTAATCATTGTGTGTAAAAGGGCCTTAAGTCCAAAATGAGCAGAGAATTAAATGAATAAATTACAAACTATACCAGAATTTTTTTTAACAAAAACTATTTATCAATCTGCTCAGCTCCTGCTCTATAAAATGATGTTTGCAGATTTGACTGCAGTTTCAACAGGTTCCCTTTAAAAAGAACACATAGCTAACCTGTATGCACTTTTCTAACATCATATTTATGTACATATGTGACAAGCTGGAACTATCATACAGATTTTCCACCAGTTTCAGCTTCGAAAAATTTATGAAATATCCTATGACTTATAAGGGAGTAGATGTTGATGCCAGTGAGAACTGAACTATGTTATGTTGTGGACTGCCAAGAGTCTAGTGATTATAACTAGGATCGTTAATTTTAGTAGTGACATATTGATGTTGATTATTTTGCATATGTCCCAAACACTTTTATTTGCAGGTACTGTGAAATGTAATCAGTTAACTACCTATTGTATCTGAAGCGCTGTCACAGTGGAGAGGGTTCAGCTCTATTCTCATTTGTTCAAGTAAAGACTAGAAGCAATGGGATGAAACTGAAAGGGAGGAGACACAGATTAGATATTAGACAGTAAGAGTGATCAATGAGTGGAACAGGTTGCCACGGGAGGTAGTGAGTTCTCCTTTAATGGACGTCTTCAAACAAAGGCTGGACAGACATCTGTCTGGGATGACTTATTGAATCATGCACTGAGCAGGGGGTTGGATCCGATGACCCTGGAGGTCCCTTCCAACTCTACCATTTTACGATCTTATAATGCACTGCATGTGATTGGTCCTAGGTCATGAATGTGGATGTTTATCATAGTGCCACATGTGCAGAAACAGAGACTATAATTGGGACAGCTTCGTGGGCCTCCTGATCTGTTGTTGTGACATAGAGGTGGTCAGTTCAACACTATCGGTGAGTCTAAAAGTCCTTTCACACCAACATTAAGACTAGCATCTGTATACCTGGCATTTTATCCAGGCTGATCAACTACTTGAGGACGCATGATTGTTCGATACCAATTCACTTCCATTGCTGTTGATAGCACATCCCCCATGCACACGGGTAAATGGTTGGCCAAAAGCTGTGTTTTTCTGGCTGTATAAAAGATCTGATCATCCATAGAATCAGCATGCAGTTTATATATACCTTTAGAAAACAGGCTCAGTGCTTTGGGAGAGATAGTCTGGAGAGAGTATATTTCTGCTGGTGTCAATAGACAGACAAACTATGCTGCGTTGTGGAGAAGATTGCAAGTCTCTGTTTCTGGCCTCACTGATCTTTTTAAAGTAGTACGTCTGGCCAATAAATTTTTTTTGCATACCTTACATAGGTGCCTGTGGGGTGTGGGGAACTAAAGCACTGAAATGTCCAAAAAGATATACTGTCTGTGCTTCTGCTCTCACAAATTGTGCCACCCTAGAATTCTGGCCTATTAAATTCTAATAGAGATGAGCAAGCACCAAAATGCTCGGGTGCTCGTTATTCGGGATGAACTTTTCGCGATGCTCGAGGGTTCGTTTCGAGTAACGAACCCCATTGAAGTCAATGGGCGACCCGAGCATTTTTGTATTTCGCCGATGCTCGCTAAGGTTTCCTTGTGTGAAAATCTGGGCAATTCAAGAAAGTGATGGGAACGACACAGCAACGGATAGGGCAGGCGAGGGGCTACATGTTGGGCTGCATCTCAAGTTCACAGGTCCCACTATTAAGCCACAATAGCGGCAAGAGTGGGGCCCCACCTCTCCCAAAAACTTTTACTTCTGAAAAGCCCTCATTAGCATGGCATACCTTAGCTAAGCACCACACTACCTCCAACAAAGCACAATCACTGCCTGCATGACACTCCACTGCCACTTCTCCTGGGTTACATGCTGCCCAATCCCCCCCTCCCCCCCACAGCGCACACCAAAGTGTCCCTTCGCAGCCTTCAGCTGCCCTCATGCCACACCACCCTCATGTCTATTTAGAAGTGCGTCTGCCATGACGAGGAACCGCAGGCACACACTGCAGAGGGTTGGCACGGCTAGGCAGCGACCCTCTTTAAAAGGGGCGGGGCGATAGCCCACAATGCTGTACAGAAGCAATGAGAAATAGAATCCTGTGCCACCGCCATCAGGAGCTGCACACGTGGGCATAGCAATGGGGAACCTATGTGCCACACACTATTCATTCTGTCAAGGTGTCTGCATGCCCCAGTCAGACCGCGGTTTTTAATTCATAGACACAGGCAGGTACAACTCCCTATTGTGAAGTCCCTGTCGACCCACAGCATGGGTGGGTGCCAGGAAGCCACCGGCGGTACATAGAAATATCCCATTGCATTGCCCAACACAGCTGAGGTAGTAATGTCGTGCTTAATGCAGGTGGGCTTCGGCCCACACTGCATGCCCCAGTCAGACTGGGGTTCTTTACAAGTGGACACATGTAGTAAAAACTCCGTGTGCACCTACAGCATGGGTGGCTCCCTGGAACCCACCGGCGGTACATAGAAATATCCCATTGCATTGCCCAACACAGCTGAGGTAGTAATGTCGTGCTTAATGCAGGTGGGCTTCGGCCCACACTGCATGCCCCAGTCTGACTGGGGTTCTTTACAAGTGGAAACAGATGCATTTATAATTCCCTGTGGACCCACAGCATGGGTGGGTGCCAGGAAGCCACCGGCGGTACATAGAAATATCCCATTGCATTGCCCAACACAGCTGAGGTAGTAATGTCGTGCTTAATGCAGGTGGGCTAAAAATTTATTTGATTACACTGTAGGCGAGGGCCCACAAAAATTGCTGTATCAACAGTACTAATGTACCTGAAAAAAATGGCCAACCAAGAGGGCAGGTGAAAGCCATTAATCGCTTTGGTTAATGTAATGTGGCTTAAGTGGTAACTAGGCCTGGAGGCAGCCCAGTTTAACGAAAAATTGGTTCAAGTTAAAGTTCCAATGCTTTTCAGAGGATTGAAACATCTAAAAATTGTTTCGAAAAATTATGAGTGAGCCTTGTGGCCCTAAGAAAAATTGCCCGTTCAGCGTGATTACGTAAGGGTTTCAGGAGGAGGAGCAGGAGGAGGAGGAGGAGGAGGAGGAATATTAGACACAGATTGATGAAGCAGAAATGTCCCCGTTTTGGATGGTGAGAGAGAACATAGCTTCCATCCGCGGGTGCAGCCTACATATTGCTTACGTATCGCTGCTGTCCGCTGGTGGAGAAGAGAAGTCTGGGGAAATCCAGGCTTTGTTCATCTTGATGAGTGTAAGCCTGTCGGCACTGTCAGTTGACAGGCGGGTACGCTTATCTGTGATGATTCCCCCAGCCGCACTAAACACCCTCTCCGACAAGACGCTAGCCGCAGGACAAGCAAGCACCTCCAGGGCATACAGCGCTAGTTCAGGCCACGTGTCCAGCTTCGACACCCAGTAGTTGTAGGGGGCAGAGGCGTCACCGAGGATGGTCGTGCGATCGGCTACGTACTCCCTCACCATCCTTTTACAGTGCTCCTGCCGACTCAGCCTTAACTGGGGAGCGGTGACACAGTCTTGCTGGGGAGCCATAAAGCTGGCCAGGCCCTTAAAGACTGCTGCACTGTCTGGGCTGTACATGCTGCTCGATCTACGTACCTCCCCTGCTACATGGCCCTCGGAACTGCGCCTTCTGCCACTAGCGCTGTCAGATGGGAATTTTACCATCAGCTTGTCCGCCAGGGTCCTGTGGTATAGCAACACTCTCGAACCCCTTTCCTCTTCGGGAATGAGACTGGGAAGGTTCTCCTTATAGCGTGGGTCGAGCAGTGTGTACACCCAGTAATCCGTAGTGGCCAGAATGCGTTGAATGCGAGGGTCACGAGAAAGGCATCCTAACATGAAGTCAGCCATGTGTGCCAGGGTACCTGTACGCAACACATGGCTGTCCGCACTAGGAAGATCACTTTCAGGATCCTCCTCCTCCTCCTCCTCCTCCTCCTCCTCAGGCCATACACGCTGAAATGATGACAGGCAACCAGCATGGGTACCGTCAGCAGTGGGCCAAGCTGTCTCTTCCCCCTCCTCCTCATCCTCCTCATCCTCCTCCTCCTCCTCCTGAACGCGCTGAGATATAGACAGGAGGGTGCTCTGACTATCCAGCGACATACTGTCTTCCCCCGGCTCTGTTTCCGAGCGCAAAGCGGCTGCCTTTATGGTTTGCAGGGAACTTCTCAAGATGCATAGCAGAGGAATGGTGACGCTAATGATTGCAGCATCGCCGCTCACCACCTGGGTAGACTGATCAAAGTTTCGAAGGACCTGGCAGATGTCTGCCAACCAGGCCCACTCTTCTGAAAATAATTGAGGAGGCTGACTCCCACTGCGCCGCCCATGTTGGAGTTGGTATTCCACTATAGCTCTACGCTGCTCATAGAGCCTAGCCAACATGTGGAGCGTAGAGTTCCACCGTGTGGGCACGTCGCACAGCAGTCGGTGCACTGGCAGATTAAAGCGATGTTGCAGGGTGCGCAGGGTGGCAGCGTCCGTGTGGGACTTGCGGAAATGTGCGCAGAGCCGGCGCACCTTTCCGAGCAGGTCTGACAAGCGTGGGTAGCTTTTCAGAAAGCGCTGAACCACCAAATTAAAGACGTGGGCCAGGCATGGCACGTGCGTGAGGCTGCCGAGCTGCAGAGCCGCCACCAGGTTACGGCCGTTGTCACACACGACCATGCCCGGTTGGAGGCTCAGCGGCGCAAGCCAACGGTCGGTCTGCTCTGTCAGACCCTGCAGCAGTTCGTGGGCCGTGTGCCTCCTATCTCCTAAGCTGAGTAGTTTCAGCACGGCCTGCTGACGCTTGCCCACCGCTGTGCTGCCACGCCGCGCGACACCGACTGCTGGCGACGTCCTGCTGCTGCTGACACATCTAGATTGCGAGACAGAGGTTGAGGAGGAGGAGGGTGGTTTAGTGGACGAGGCATACACCGCCGCAGATACCACCACCGAGCTGGGACCCGCAATTCTGGGGGTGGGTAGGACGTGAGCGGTCCCAGGCCAAATATATTTTTTTTCCTTTTTAGCTTAGGGAAGACCCCACTGCGTATATTCAATGAACAAGAAGTTTAATATCTGTGGTGTGGCCCTCAAAAAGTGTCACACAAGTATAGTGTAGCAGAGTTATTAACTCTAGCAGAGCAGGTATTTGCCAGTCAGGATACACAATGGCGCTAGGCTGCAGTAAAGCGTAGCTGGTTGCGTCACATTTTTGTACGTTGTACACGCAGCACACACGTACACGCAGACCTTAGGACTGACACAGGCAGGCCAAATATAATTTTTTTCCTTTTTAGCAAAGGGAAGACCCCACTGCGTGTATTCAATGAATAATAAATGTCTTCTGGCCCTGCCTACACAATTCTATCCCTGTAGTATTAATGCCGGGTGCAATGCTCTGCACAGCCGGTTTTGAGAAAAAAAAGAAAAAATATGCAACACTGCTAACAGCAGCCTGGACAGTACTGCACACGGATAGAAGTGGCCCTAGAAAGGACCGTTGGGGTTCTTGAAGCCTACACTAACTCCTAACACTCTCCCTGCCTAACCCCCACTTCTGTCCCTATTGCTGGGCGCAATGCTCTGCAGATCCAATTTTGGACAAAAAAAAAAAAAAATACTGTGCTAACACAGTACTGCACACTATTAGATGTGGCCCTGAGAAGGGCCGTTGGGGTTCTTGAAGCCTACACTGACTCCTAACGCTCTCCCTACAGCAGCACCAGCACGATAGTACTTTCCCTCAGCTAAGTCACAAGGCATGTGTGGCGAGCCGCGGGAGGGGCCGACTTTTATACTCAGGTGACATCTGATCGCCCCAGCCACTCACAGCAGGGGGGTGGTATAGGGCTTGAACGTCACAGGGGGAAGTTGTAATGCCTTCCCTGTCTTTCAATTGGCCAGAAAAGCGCGCTAACGTCTCAGAGAGGAAACTGAAAGTAACCGGAACACCGCGTGGTGCTCGTTACGAGTAACGAGCATCCCGAACACCCTAATATTCGCACGAATATCAAGCTCGGACGAGTACGTTCGCTCATCTCTAGATTCTAACAAAGTTGCCTGTGGGTTTTTGTGAAATACATTGAAAAAAACCCTAAACAGGTCAAAAGCCAAAAGAGATACTGTGTTTGCAGCATCATAGATTTTTCAAAGTCATGAGTCTGGCCTATGAGTTTGTTGTGTATGTTATGTAGCTTATGTAGCTGCCTATGGTTTTCTGTTAACTATAAACTTTAAAAGTTAAGTAAAACTAAACTAAAAGTTAAACAAAATAATATACTAAAAACTAAATAAAAATAAACAAAAAGACTGAAAACATGAAGAAAGCAAGGGGTAGGGGACATGTCAGTAGCCATGGTGGTGGTGGTGGCCAAGTTGGCGCCTCAAGTGGCTCCCACTGAAGCAATGGATCCATTTTCTACGCGAGGCAAGCAAGCCCGCTGCCATTGCTTAGAAGTGATTCTAATGAGCACACCTCTCTATTTCACCCCATGCTTTATCCCCCACACACTTTGAAGCAGTCTACATGGATCAGGTTAAAGAGCTGTTTGATCATTCAGTGTCATGGATGTAAATGGGGCAGTCCAAACAACCAGAGGGAGAAGACCACAACATTATATACACTGATGACAAACCATTTTTTACTCCAAAGAGGAAGACGAGAGTGGGTCAGTGCCATACTGCCACCACCACCTGCCACTACTCACAGCAGCAACCATATCAGGCCCACAGCAAGGTCTGCTCACATAGTTTGAAACAACAAGTGATGACAGAAGAGTGGGCATCTTTAAGATCTGTTATAACCAGTTGAAAGAAGGCAAGAATGTTATCATGGGACGAGAGTCCCCTTGGCGTGATATAGTCCTCTCTAGGTGGAGAGCTTGCAGAGTTGACAGACACAGCAGGAAGATGGGTAAAATAAAACTTTAATCCAATCGGAATACTTGACATAGGAGAACTTAAAATCAAAAACAATCAAAAAGAATAATGCAGAAACCAGGAACTGGGCTTGAGTAGGCGAGGTGGCTTGGGACAGGAACAGAATAGAGACCAGGACATAGGAGCAGACAGAGAAACATGACATTGACCAACAAGCACAGGGTATGAGAACAGACAGGGTTATATAGAAAATTAAACTGAAAACAACAAACAGGTAAGGAGTGATGGAGTCCAAAGCAAGAATGATTAACTGTTTGTTGACTGATGACTGATATAGCAGAGCCAGGGAACAAGAATCTTAGAGCTTCATGGATTGAAAACCACAAAGATGGCGGAATTCATGACAAATGTAAACAACTGCAACACAATGTACTTGAACAGTCACATGAACTCCCCCACCCGCTGCCTTGGAGAGCCCACCTAGGTCAGAGGGCCAAGAGTCAGCCTCCTCCTGCTCCCTCTTCTGCCACTGTAGCTGCCTCCTCCTCCATTTCCCTTCCTACTCATGCAGAAGCCTCTGAGGACAGAGAGGCAGTAGCAGAGCTACTTCAGGCCTTTCCTATTGCACTGACAACTAGGCTGTAGGCATCAGAGCCAGGAGTGGGAAAAGCAGAAGTGGAGCTGCCACGATCACCACCACCTTCACTGACATTGACATCTACCCCATATTCCAGCATGTTCCAGGTCAGCAGTCAGCCCTCCAACCCCCAGCTATGGGAATATAAAAAAATGCCTAGCCAACCATCCATGAGCACAGAGCCTGAATGCAAGCATTACACAGCTGCTTGCAATGGAAATGCTGCCCTTCAGGCTAGAAGAAATGGACAAATTTTCCAACATGATGCTCTGTGCTAACCCACAGTATTAGATGCCTGGTGCCATTTCTTTGCCCAAAAAGCCATTGCTGCCTTGCACCACTATCTGAGTGATAACGTGTCCCTGGTGTTGCAGAACGCTGTCAGCGGCAGTGTGCACCTGACCATGGATGCACGATCCAGCAAGCATGGCCAAGAGCATTGCATATCCTTAGCAGCACATTGGGTCAATGTCCTGGAGGTGGGGCATGAAGCAGAAAGTGATAGTCCACTATTCATGGTACCCCCAAGACTTGAGAGCCATTAATTCTTGTCTTTACCCTCCAGACTCCACCCCCCTCCTCTTCCTCTAATTCCTCCAACCACCTTTGAACATCCTTCACATCAACACAGATATCCATATGTAAAACTGATATGTCTAGGGGAACATAGCCTTGCCACAGAAGAGCTGACTTTGCAGGCCCAGATTGACACCTGGTTGACCCCACACAAGCTGAAGCCAGGCAAGGCCGCCTGTGACAATGATGCTACCCTCAGAAATCTTATTCACATAGCTTGCCAAGCCCACATGATGAGCCTGGTAGTCCAACGCTTCCTAAGCAATTACCCAGGTTTACATCCAGTGCTGGAAAAGGCCAGGAAACCATGCTCGCACTTTTGGTGTTCACACCCAGCAGCCTCTCGTCTGACAGAGGTGCAGTAACAGTTTGGGCTACCACCAAATTGCCTCATTTGTGACATGCCTACATGGTGGAATTTCTCCACTGCATATGTTGCAGAGGCTAAGCTAGCAGCGGAGAGCAATCACAGAGTACCAGATGGTCTATGCAATTAGCAGATGCTGTGTAGAGTTTGGGCACTTACGCCTCTGGAGTGGCTACAGATTAAGAATGTGTATGCCATTTTAGCCTGTTTTGCGGAAGTAAACAAATAGTTACTTGTGATGACACACTAATCAGTATGACCATCTCAGTTACTGCCTGCTGGAACAGACACCACAAGGCCTCAGGGACAATGATGTGTTGTTAGCACAGGAGGAGGAAGAGGAAGAAGGGATACCATTCTTCCAACTTTCTGACCAGTCCACTATTACTCAACACTGCAGGGAGGGTGGCTTTGGGAGAAGTATAGATGAGGAAGAGCGGCAGAAGGAATAAGAGGAGGGAGATAATCACTAACCCCAAGTATTTTCCGTGTATGGCAGGACCAACCGGAGGACAATCTTAAGCTTGACCCCAAGGAATGTGGAACATCACTCTTCGGCACTTTGAGGCATAAGTGCTTTTATGCTGCAATGCTTGCAGAAAGACCGTCACATCAAAACATCAGATCATTACTGGGTGGCCACGCTCCTTGATCCCTGCTACAAGGCCAAAATGATAAATCTCATTCTAGCAAGGGAGAGGGACCTCAAAATGCAGCAGTGTGAGGACAAACTCTTAATCAGCTTGAACACATCATTTCCCCATGGCCATTGGTATGAATCCGCAATGATACGCAGCTCTGCAGCTCATGGCGGATGAGCCAGAAGACGCCGCAGCAGCAGTACCTTTAGTGGCAGGAGAAGTCTAACAAAGATCTGGCATAGTTTTTTCAGTCCGTCACAACCAGCAGCAACAGTCACAGACAGCACTTATCCATGATGGTCCAAGACTATATCAGCTCCTGCATGGATGTACTCTGACATGGCGTTGGCCTCTTTGACTTCTGGGTGTATAAGCTGGATGAGTGGACGGAGCTTGCTTACCCACCCCGCTGCCAGTGTGCTATCAGAAAGGGTGTGAAAACTGACAGACATATCTGCCTGTCCGCAGACATGTGGGTTACTTGACGTTTATAAAAAGGAATCAGGAATGGATTTCATATGACTTCGACACCCCCATGCCAGATTCCAATGATTAGTTAGAATGCTGGCAAGTTATAATTACATATGGCTTAATATAAATTTATAAATAAAAAAAAAACACTATGCCCTCAAGGTGCTGTAGCTGGTGGTGGTGGTGCTGCTGCTGCTGTCCTTCTTCTGCTTCCACTATGTTTCCTCCTCCCATTTCCAACCCAAAACCAAAATATGTCAAAGTGACTTGTGTGGCACAGACTGTTAAGGCAGGAGAAATGCAGTCCTTAGCTCTCGCTCATGAGCTGAAGGTTGCAGTTTCAATCCCTGATTGGTTCAGGTAGCCAGCTCAAGGTTGACTCATCCTTCTGAGATCAGTTAAATGAGTACCTGAAAGCGCTGCAAAATAATTTGGCATACTATAAAAAGAACAAGATTTATTTATTTAAAGAGGTTGTCCCGCGAAAGCAAGTGGGGGTATACACTTCTGTATGGCCATATTAATGCACTTTGTAATATACATCGTGCATTAAATATGAGCCATACAGAAGTTATTCACTTACCTGCTTCGTTGCTGGCGTCCCCGTCTCCATGGTGCCGTCTAATTTCAGCGTCTAATCTCCCGATTAGACGCGCTTGCGCAGTCCGGTCTTCTCCCTTCTGAATGGGGCCGCTCGTGCTAGAGAGCTGCTCCTCATAGCTCCGCCCCGTCACGTGTGCTGATTCCAGCCAATCAGGAGGCTGGAATCGGCAATGGAACGTACAGAGCCCACGGTGCACCATGGGTGAAGACCTGCGGTCCACCGTGGGTGAAGATCCCGGCGGCCATCTTCGCAAGGTAAGTAAGAAGTCACCGGAGCGCAGGGATTCGGGTAAGTACTATCCGTTTTTTTTTTTTAAACCCCTGCATCGGGTTTGTCTCGCGCCGAACGGGGGGGCTATTGAAAAAAAAAAAACCTGTTTCGGCGCGGGACAACCCCTTTAATGTGGTGCTGCCGCTGTCCTTTTCCATCCACCATGTTTCCTCCACCTCTTTCTCCTCATTGCCCCCAAGACAAAATAAATTCTAAAGCACAAGAAACAATTGTAGCTATACAGCTTTTACTTGGAGAAGGCCAGTGTTTGGGTGTTCTGTAGACCTGGTAGAATTTGTCCTTTGCAACATTTATGAAATTGCTTAAAAAAAAAAAAAAAAAAAGCACCACACCTGTTGTAGACCAGCATTTGTGTTGGGTCTACTACTTTCCTTGATGGACGCCCATGTATGGGCCTTCTCTTCACCTGCTATGACATTTAACATAAAAAAGCAACACACCTGCTGTCTTACTTGGTGCAATGTTTGATCTAGGGGACCCTATATTTTCAGTGACACTCTTCTGCTACAAGTGACCCTCTACATCACTACAACTACTTTGAGAAATTGTTGGGAAGAGCACAGTATTTCCTAGATGTGTGGCTGTATCCCCAAACAATTTGGGGGCCTTTGGCTGCATTAGGGACTTTGTGGAGGACAATTAGTAAAGCCAGTTTTGACATTAACCCTTTCCAATCCACTGTCTAATGTCTGAAGACATTCTGATTAAAGGCTGTACAGCTCTGATGTCAGAAGATGTCCGGCAGGGTATTCTTACTGTATATTACTGGCTGCTCTGTTGTCAGGGGCCTCTCCAGCATGTCCCATACCGCAGTACTGGCTCTAGCCAGCAGATGGCACCATTATATAATGGCAGAAAGTGAAAGCCCCCTAGGAAACCCTGAATCCAAAATTGGATTGCAGAGGGTTAATGGGAGTCGGAATAAGCTATCCCAATTTTTGCTAAATCAGGCCAATCTTGACCCAACCTGATTATTCGAATAATCACCCATCAGTAATCTTGAACAATCCTTTTAACTCTCCCCTTCACTTTGCACATACATCATAGACCTGATGAGGTAAACCAGTAATAATACTATAGTACATCCATAAACGATATTTTCCTGATGCATGGGATGTTTTCTACAGCTCATGAACATTATAATCAGCTTTAACCTCTAAATATTTTATTTGCATTGTGCAATGTGCATTTTAATATTGCTTTGATATCTACACTGCTTTGCCAGGATTACTCTCTGAATCGGAGTTCATATATGAAGCTGTTAGGTATGAGGTCCAGATACATGGTCAGGATCCAGTTTCAGGCCATCACATTTATATTCCCAGAATGTAATGCCTTTGTTGTGCACCTTTATAAATGAATCCTCTAATGTCCACTGTGATATCATCAGGGATTTTCTTTTCAGGCAGAACACCTGGAAAGCTATACAAAGGAGCTATTTTACATTTGTCTGCAGGATAACACCAATGTCCTATATAAACTTAAACTAACAATATCTACAGTATGTCGCCTTATATTAGGTTTACATTACAATGAATGTATAAATGCTGTCACTAGGGAAATGCACCATAGTCTTTCTTCATACAAATTAAATGTTAAAACGTTCGCACCATTGTAATAATTTACTATTTTGAGGGAAAATGCTTTAGAATCCATTATAGACTAATGTAAAAAAAAAAAGACAATGCCCCACGGCAGTTTCAAAGAAATTTGGCGAACATCAAAAAAGTGCCCCCTCCCAATATCAATTAATTTTAATTTAAAAAAGCTTTTGTCTTTCATGCTTGCATTTACATTTTTAAAAAGCTATTTTTCTGCAGGTGTGAATTGAGTCTCAGGCTGCATTCACACAAACGTATATAGGCTTGGTTTTCACGCCGGGCCGATATACGTCGTCCTCATCTGCAGGGGGGGGGGGAGGATGGAAGAGCCAGGAGCAGGAACTGAGCTCCCGCCCCCTCTCTGCCTCCTCTCCGCCCCTCTGCACTATTTGCAATGGGGAGAGGCGGAACAGGGGTGAGGCTAATTCTTGGACTTTAGCCCCGCCCCCATCCCACCTCCTTTCATTGCAAATAGTGCAGAGGGGCGGAGAGGAGGCAGAGAGGGGGCGGGAGCTCAGTTCCTGCTCCTGGCTCTTCCATCACCCCCCCCCCCCCCCCCCGCAGATGAGGACGAGTTATATAGGCTCGGCATGAAAACCGAGCCGATATACGCTCGTGTGAATGCAGCCTAAAGGTGCTTTTACACCTAAAGATTTATCATTCAAACAAGGGAATAATGTCAGAGTTCACTTATTAGCTTGTGCAGCCGGTTTATACAGGCAGATAAATCGTTTGCGCATTCACTCGTTAAACTATTCAATCGTTCACATTCACTGAACCTCCACAATATAATAATCCCGTATTTCAGCTCACAACTAAATAATCATGCTTCCATTAGGCCCCCCAAACCTATTGCTACTGATTTGTGCCGCCACAGTGAAACTGCCTTAGTACCGCTACCCCTTTGTGTCACAACAATAAAGGCAGCTTTGGGTCTCTACTCCTACTTCCTAACTGCACCTGTCAGTTGAGTTGGTTCCTCATACCATGGAACATGGCAGGGTGTGTAACTTCAACCATGCTCTCCTGTCTGCTACTCTCTGTTTTCTGCGGTTCTGAGGCACTGGAGTAGATGAGACAGGAGCACATGATTGAAGATGCTGCTATGAATGTAGAGTGCACACAGCAATCAGTACAGGTCTGATTTGGCTCTGCGCTCTCCTCATTTTCAGCTGGTCGGTCCCGGGGTGGTAAAAGTGGCCTTGATCCTTGATGCATTAACCTCAAGGATATTCTAACTGGGGGAAGGGATACATAAAGTGTGATTGTCTATTAGATTGTATGTTTTAGGTATTTTTAAGTAAAACAACATGGCCTCTTTTAGATACATCATGTGTATGTCTGTCAGCGCATCTTGAAATATATGGTCACATTTCAATATTGTTGCTTAGTAGAGATGAGCGAACACCAAAATGTTCGGGTGTTCGTTATTCGTAACGAACTTCCCGTGATGCTCGAGGGTTCGTTTCGAACAACGAACCCCATTGAAGTCAATGGGCGACCGGAACATTTTTGTATTTCGCCGATGCTCGCTAAGGTTTTCATGTGTGAAAATCTGGGCAATTCAGGAAAGTGATGGGAATGACACAGTGACGGATAGGGCAGGCGAGGGGCTACATGGTGGGCTGCATCTCAAGTTCACAGGTCCCACTATTAAGCCACAATAGCGGCAAGAGTGCCCCCCCCCCCCACTGTCAGCATAAAGATCGTCCTCCTCTGGCACAGCTGTAACAGCTGTAGCAGAGAAGAACGATGTTTGCCCATTGAATTCAATGGAGCGGCAATACAGCATGTTCCACTGAATGCAATGGGCTGCCGGCGATCGCAGGATGAATGGTCGGAAAGGGGTTAAATATATAACCCCTTTCCTGCAATTCATCCAGAAATGTGTTACACTAAAAATATATACCGGCGTATAAGGCGACCGGGCGTATAAGACGACCCCCCAACTGTCACCTTATACGCCGGTAATACAGTGGAGCAAAGAATAAAAAGCATTACTTACGTTTTTAGATGATCTGCGGCGCTCCTGCAGGCTGTCACTCCCTCCTGGTCCACGGCAGACAAGCTTTCTCCACGAAAGACTTTAAATCCCTGCCTCCAGAAGCACATGTGCCTTCAGCCAATCACAGCCAATGACAATGATGTCATTGAATGGCTGTGATTGGCTGTGTTTCTGGAGGCGGGGATTTCAAGCCTTGAAATCCCCGCCTCCAGAAACACAGCCAATCACAGCCATTCAATGACATCATTGTCATTGGCTGTGATTGGCTGAAGGCACATGTGCTTCTGGAGGCAGGGATTTAAAGTCTTTCGTGGAGAAAGCTTGTCTGCCATGGACCAGGAGGGAGTGACAGCCTGCAGGAGCGCCGCAGATCATCTAAAAACGTAAGTAATGCTTTTTATTCTTTGCTCCACTGTATTACCGGCGTATAAGGTGACAGTTGGGGGGTCGCCTTATACGCCGGTATATATTTTTAGTGTAACACATTTCTGGATGAATTGCAGGAAAGGGGTTATATATTTAACCCCTTTCCGACCATTCATCCTGCGATCGCCGGCAGCCCATTGCATTCAGTGGAGTCGGCTGTATTGCCGGTTCCATTGAATTCAATGGGCAAACATCGTTCTTCTCTGCTACAGCTGTTACAGCTGTGCCAGAGAAGAAGGATTTGTCTTCTATATGTTCTCAATGGGGTCAGCGCTGCTGCCGCTGGCCCCATTGAGCGCATATAGAATGCATCCATAGCGAGCAGCGGGAGGGGCAGATTTCAATACTCGGGTGACACCTTATCTCCCCAGCCACTCACAGCAGGGGGGTGGTATAGGGCTTAAACGTTGCAGGGGGAAGTTGTAATGCCTTCCCTGTCTTTATATTGGCCAAAAAAAAGCGCTAACGTCTCAGGGAAGAAAGTTTAATTTACCAGAACACCGCATGGTGTTCGTTACGAATAACGAACATCCCGAACACCCTAATATTCGCACGAATAGCAAGCTCGGACGAACGCGTTCGCTCATCTCTATTGCTTAGTCCTTAATTATTATTATTAGTATCAGTTTGATGCTATAAAAGAATAAGGACATGATCCACCTAGAGAGACCAGGCTGTTTACTTTGGATGAAAAGGCTGAAAGCAAAAACATGAAAAACTGACCATAGGTGTAACTATTGAGAAAGTAGCTGAAAAAAAAAAAATATAAACACATTATCATTCAAAGCTTTCAGTAATATCCAATGGCCCATGAACTCAATAATTATTCATTACAATTCTGAATTAAAAATTGGTTGAACTCTGACTCATTACCTATATGTTGAATGTCCATCTCACAGTGAAATATGATTATAGACGCCCTAAAATACATAATTGTCACTTTAACAATAGATAATTATTTCCAATGTAAAAGAAAAGTACAATAAAAATGTATAGGATTTTGATTGATGAAGACGTGTCACTTTAATGCCATTGATATAATAATTAAGACTGTTATTAATAGTCGGATCTTTAACAAAATCACTCTGTAGGACAATCAGACAACCACTTTAGATACGATATCCCTACGCCTGAATGATTGTGCTAGCAGCTAAAATTCACCAGATTGATCCATGACTTTGAAACTACCAATACAGAGAAATCAGTAGTCTTAGGTATCTGTACAGTCTGAGGGATAATCATTTAGATTCTATCTCGATGGCGGGAATCTGAAGATAATCATTCTGTGTAAATGCTGGCAGCGACTGAATGACTAATGGATTTATTCATCATTCAGTTTTTGCAGGCTTAAAGGGGTTGTCCCGCGGCGAAATCAAATTTTTTTTTTTTCACTTACCCCCGCATTCTGCCCTGTTAAAAAGAAAGCATTGGTTAGTTTTTAAAAATAGCATTGCGCTTACCTGCAGCAGCGTTCTGCAGATTCTTCTTTTCTTCTTTTAAAGATGGCGCGGCTGGTCTTCTCCCACGGTGCACCGCGGGTCTTCTCCCATGGTGCACCGTGGATTTTCTTCTCCTTCCTTGCATTCCACTGCCGATACAGCCACCTAATTGGCTGATCGGCACCACGTGACGGAGGCGGAGCTACGATGACGACGCGCAGACCAGCTCTCCGGCGTGAGCGGCCGCATTCACCAGGCAGAGGCACGGACTGCGCAAGCGCGTCTAAAAACGCCAGAAGACACCGAAATTAGACGGAGCCATGGAGACGGGGACGCCAGCAACGGAGTGGGTAAGTGAATAACTTCTGTATGGCCAATATTTAATGCACGATGTACATTACAATGTGCATTAATATGGCCATACAGAAGGGCTTAACCCCACTTGCTGCCGCGGGACAACCCCTTTAAAGATCAAAAAACGAGCGTCCCGTGTAAATATGCCATTATTCATCTATAAATCTTTATATCTCTCTAAGTATATCTAATTCTATATGTCTCATAAGCAGCCCAGTGCTTCATAACACACATTTTATTACATGTCTACACGCAAGAAGGCCAAACCAGGCTATTTTTTGGTAGATTAAGTCAACAAACTAAGGCCTCATGCCCACGGCTAAGTAGGTTTCCACCTGCAAAATATCGCAGTGGAATCAGACCCGGCACCCCCCTAGAGACCCTATACTCACCTCTCTGGATCTGCCGCAAGTGTCTCATCTGGTGAGTTGGCGCACATTCACAGTGCAGCGCATGACGGACTGGAGCTGGGCTGTGACGCGGATTTCTGGGATACTTCCGCTGTGCTCACAGCGGAAGTATTGCGGGATGGACAGCTTCCATTGACTGCAATGGAAGACATCAGTGCATTTTTCTGCACACAATAGAACATGCTGCAATTTCCCCCCGCAAACGGAAAATTGCAGTTGATTTCCGCTCGTGGGCAGGGGAGAATCATTTAACACAGCATGTCTATGGGCAGACATTGCAACGGAATTCACAGTGGGTGCCTGACAATTCCGCAAATTCCGCAGCGATAATCCGTCCGTGGGCATTAACCCTCAAGTATTTGAATAAAGCTTAACAGCCCTCTAACAAGGCAGTACAGTGGCTCAATTAGTGAGCAGTGTTGCCTTGCAGCGCTGGCATCTTAGGTTCAAATCCAACCAAGGACAACATCTACATGGAGTTTGTATGTGTGTCAGGGTTCTATTGTTTTTCCAGAAATTTACCATTAGCAGCTGCCATTTCACACTTTTTTCAGTATTGTGGTGCACTTTTACTCCTTGCCACTGGAGGCTGCTGTTTTTCTCCGAACTTGCCCTTAACCTTTTGCAATCCCATTTTTGATTCAGGGTTTCCTAGGGGGCTTTCATTTTCTGCCATTATACAATGGCGCCATCTGCTGGCTAGAGCCAGTACTGCGGTATGGGACATGCTGGAGAGGCCCCCGACAACAGAGTGCCCAGTAATCTACAGTAAGAATACCCTGCCGGACGTCTTCCGACATCGGAGCTGTACAATCTTCAATCAGAATGTCTTTAGACGTCAGACAGTGGATTGGAAAATGTTAAAAAAGATGGCCAATATTGCCTCTTTCAGAAGCAATCTTATTTCCCATTTAAATACTTAAATTAAAGGCCCTTTTACATTTGACAAGTGTCGGGTAAACGATGCCCGACACTCGTCCCTGTGTGTACTCGCTCCCATGCTGTTACACGGGAGTAAGTATTGCTGGTTCGTTGACATCGTGGCCAACAGGAAGGCGGAGCAGCTGGAGGAGAGTTCTCTCCCTGCTCTCACCTGCCCCTCTCTATACACTGTAAACAGTGGCTGCTCAGTACTGAACGGCTGCTGTTTACAGTGAACAATGGTCGTTCACAATTTTAAGCTGCTTAAAACTGAATGACTGGATTATTCTTGTTCGGTTTCTGCATGCTTTTACATGGGATGAGTATCATTCCAAACCCCGTGGGGTTTTGAATGACCAAAACGATAATCGTCCCGTGTAAAAGAGCCTTAACCCTCTCCAATCCACTGTCTGACGTCTGAAGATATTATGATTTAAGGCTGCACAGCTCTGATGTTGGAAGACGTCCGTCGGGTTCTTTTACTGTATATTGCCAGCCTCTCTGCTGTCGGAGCCTACCCAACGTGTCACCTCATGCAGTACTGGCTTTAGCCAGCAGATAGCACCATTGTATAACAGCAGAAAAAGAGTAAGCCCCCTAGGAAAACCAGGATACAAATTTGATTGGAAATGGCCTTAACCCTTGCTTGAGTATTGTGTGACTAGGTTGGCGTGCCTAGCTTTTCTCTCATGTCTCAAAGAACTCTCTTTACCAGACTGTTCTTATAGTCTCATGAATTACTTATCACATTGTGTTCCTCGCAAGCTATCTCTCAGAAGAACCCTATCAAGAATCTCAACTGTGCTCAGCTCACTTTCTTTAGGCAATTGGATTCCAGCCGTGATCCAAGTAATGTACTATACAACATACTAATAGGTGAATTTTAGATAGTGAGACCCAATAGGGACAGAACTCGATATCAAGTGAGGACAATCTGTGTACAGCGCTGTGGAATATGAGTAAAATCTAAGAAGTATCAGGCATTGCTACATTTCAACATGTTTAATTGTTCATTCCAGGAGAGAGTTCTGCCAGATCTATATAGCAGCAGTGAATCCCCTCGCCTTATAGAAAGGAACACACTTGCTCAAGCCTGCATATGCATAGGGGAGATGTGATAAAGTATTAGTTGCTCTTTTTATAACGTTGCTATGAATGATCAGTTCTAACAACAATTGAATGGCATCAGTATTACCAGAATTACTATTCCAGATCATCCAGTTTTACGTAAAATATACAGCCTATGATACCAATATACAGGAACACAATCATGTAATAATATAATAACCTATTCAAATAAATCCTTATATCTACAAATTAGAGATGAGCGAACGTACTCGGATAGGCACTACTCGTCCGAGTAATGTGCCTTATCCGAGTACCTCCCCGCTCGTGCTGAAAGGTTCGGGAGCTGCCGCTGCTGACAGGTGAGTCGCAGCGGGGAGCGGGGCAGAGCGGGCAGGAGAGAAGGAGAGAAAGATCTCCCCTCCGTTCCTCCCCGCTCTCCCCTGCAGCTCCCCGCTCCGTGCCGGCACCCGAACCTTTCAGCACGAGCGGGGAGGTACTCGGATAAGGCACATTACTCGGACGAGTAGTGCCTATCCGAGTACGTTCGCTCATCTCTACTACAAATCCATTTGATAGGAAGAGTAAGTAGGAAAACATGTTGTTTTTTTTACTATCTATGCAGACTTATTTTCCAGAATATATTTTCCATATCAAGAATAACATTTTGGGTTTATCCCCTGCCGAAGTCGGCCTGAGAGCATTTGCGTTTACAGAGATGAGTCTTTGATATGATTGTCAGTTCACCTGAAGGTTTGTGAAATTTGTTTAAGCAAATTCTCCCAGCAAAAATCAGCACTGTAGGAAAATCTGTTCTGACAGTGTTTAGTTAAAGGATGCCTGTGTAGCCTGTGACTGTTGAAGCAGCCCCAGGGAACTTTGCAAAAAAGGTGTATGCAAATGATTTCCTAAAAAAGCCAGTATGTCCAATAATTGGTGACAATGTTTAGTTAGGAGAGCTGAACACAGAGAGGGGCAATAGCAAGTTACAACAGAGGAAAATTCCAAAGGCAACCAGCTCTATCAAGTCCATGTTAACAAAAGAAAGCTGTAATGGTCTTTGCTTCCCGACACCTTAGACAAGAGTTTACACAGCATACTAAGATAGTTACACAGTCAAAATACAACTGAGATTTCCCTATCATATACTCTTGCTGAATGCATTAAATATATTATTGCATTCTTTAAAATACAAATCAGGC
This sequence comes from Eleutherodactylus coqui, assembly GCF_035609145.1. NCBI lineage: Eukaryota > Metazoa > Chordata > Amphibia > Anura > Eleutherodactylidae > Eleutherodactylus > Eleutherodactylus coqui. Next base: position 213,248,294 of record NC_089837.1, on the reverse strand, counting down.
AAGATTAAACAATAGCAACACAGTTGCAATCAAAAATATTTAACTGCTTAGTGACCACACCATAGTGTTTTCACGTCTTGGTTTGCTGGGCTTTAATCCCCAGGGCAGTAAAAGCATGCTCGGTTTGGGGATTACAGCCCAGCAGGACGTGACAGCTCCACGCAGTTGACGACCGGGAGCTGTCATGGGTGGTCGCAGGAAGCCCCCCCTGATCCGGTCACAGGATCGCCGCTGGAATCCACTGGATACCAGCAATCGCATTAAAGTGAATACAAAGTTTAAAAAAGTTAACGTTTCAGCTCCCCTCATGGATCAGATTGGTGAGGGGAGCTGAGAGTACTCACCACCGTACTTCACGATGTCCGGTGGCGTTCCGGTCTTCCAGGACCTGACGTCGGCATCTGCGTGTGCGCGCCAGACGTCATAATGTAACGCGCACGCACAGAAGGTCAGGGAGGCCCGGGAAATTTAAAAACTCCTCGCTCCCAGCTAGTATGAGTAGCCGAGAGCCTGGAGATTTCACGGGGGGGACAGGGTATGCGTTTCTTGGTCATGTGATTGCTCAACACAACTAATCTAACAAGCAGTTCTACAAATTCAGCAAAAAATACTACTGCAATCTGAGGGCTCGTTCAGATGAATGTATTTTTTGTGCTGTTAGCAGCGCACAGAACACACTTCTAATATAAACCAATAGGTTCCTATAGAAGCGTTCACATGGAGGTTGTTAGATGCGCTAAACTCCACGCACCTAACAAAAGATAGGACATGCAAGTGCAAACTTCCATGTTGACTCATAGGTGCAGGCAAGGATAGGACATGTCCTATCTTTGCTACAAGCTTTCCATAGGCTCCAATGGGAGCCTTGAAAGCACGCAGCCCCCACCTCGGAACATGTGAATGACCTGAAGTAGCCTGTTAACACGATCTTCACAGCACTGTGAGCTTTTCTTGTTACCAGCAGTGGTGACAACTACGCTCATCTGCATGAGCCCTGAGAATTATTCAACCCCTTAATGACAAGCATCTTTAGTACTTAGTAGAGCCCCTTTTCTGTTCTGACCTGCTCCAAACATGATGCATAGCCAGATACCAGATTTTGACAGCATTTCTGAGGCATCTCAACCTATTCCTTGTGGGCATTGGCCACCAGTTTACGAATATTATTGGCTTTGTATGCACCAACCACCTTCTTCAAATCACAGAAGAGACTTTCTTCAAGTCAGGTGACTGTGATAGCCACTCTGAAACAAACCTTGGTGGACTTTGAGGTATTATTGGGATCATTGTCTTGTTGGAAGAACCAATGATGCACAAGCTTCAGCTTCCTCACAGATGCATGATGTTTTTTCCTGGGATTTCCTGATACTTGGTTAAATCCATCTTACCCTCTGTACCCTGTAAGTTTCCAGTTATAGAGGAAGCAAAGTAGCCCCATAGCATCGCTTCACTGTAGGTAGGGGTTTTTTTTTCAGCTTCTGCTTCATTTTTCCTTCTCCAGACATACAATGATCCATAGCTGATCCATAGCTCCAAAAAGTTATATCTTACATTTTGTTTCATCGCTCCACAGAACAGAAGCCCAGAACTTCTGTGGCTCATTTATATGGTTTTGAACATATTAAAGCTGCCTTTTCTTCTGCTTTTGGGTTGGTCGAACATGAAGACCTTCAGCATCTAGTATGCACCCAACTGTTGAAATGGAAAGCTCAGTGCAGTCTGCCACCAAATCTTGCGGCAAGTCTATTGCAGTCACTGGAGGGTTTTTGACCACCTGCCTCCTCAGAAATCTTGTGGCAGCCGGTGATCACTTCCTATTACTGCCACATCCAGGTAATATAGCCAGTAGCTTTGAACTTGGGAACTATGCTTTCAACTGTATTTCTAAGAACATTCTGTACATTTTCTTGTTGTATCCTTTCCCTTGCCATATTTCTATCATGCAATGAAATGGCAGTCAACAAAGCCCTAACCAGTTTAGGGCGACTTAAATGGGAGACTTGAGCATTTTTGTATGTGGGACGCCAGGTGCCGAGCTTTTTTTCTTTTTCTAGGTTTCTCTCTCTCTATTTCTCTCTCTCTCTCGCCTGACAGACAAAAAATTTGCCAATGACGCGCGCTGCGTCGCGGCTGGGAGGGACCAAAACAGGCACGTCAGTACGCTAATACTCGAACGAGCATCAAGCTCGGCAGAGTATGTTCGCTCAACTCTAATTAGGTTCTTTACTGCATACTGCCCACTATCCTACGGCCTCGGCAGAAGATAATATAAGTCCTTAACACTTTAGAGAACATTATTAAGACAAATAAACATCTTACTTTTTTTTTAATTAGGTCATGTGGAAACTTAAAAAGAAAAAAAGGGGAAATTAGAGACATTGGGTCTCATTTATAAAATTGCTTAAACGGCTTTGTTTCCCATAGAATAAGTCATAATATAAGTTCATTACTTAACCCATTAATGACTACCAATGTGCCTTTTTACAGCAGACAGTCTTGTTATGCCGTGGGCTTTTTTTACGGCACAAGGCCAAATGCTGTCCGGGAGAAGGTCACCAGGTTTCCTACTGACACAATCACAGACCAGGAGAAGCTGATGCAGTCAGCTATAGTGACCTATATAGGATCCCAGGACTGTCTGCACAATTAGCCTACTATTAATGCCCATTAAATGATGACCTAAAATAGCCTGTATCATAGTGACACAGATCATAATGTATTAGAATACAAGAGAGTTCGTAATTAGAGATGAGCGAGCCTACTCGGCCACGCCCCTTTTTCGCCCGAGTACCGCGATTTTCGAGTACTTCCGTACTCGGGCGAAAAGATTTGGGGGGCGCTGTGGGTAAGTGGGGGGTTGCAGCGGGGAGTGGGGGGGGGGGGGGGGAGAGAGAGGGCTCCCCCCTGTTCCCCGCTGCTACCCCCCTCTCCGCCACGCCTCCCCCCACCCCCCGGCGCCCCCCGAATCTTTTCACCCGAGTTCTGAAGTACTCGAAAATCGCGGTGCTCGATCCAGTAATTACTCGAAACGAGTAGGTTCGCTCATCTCTATTCGTAATACATTTTAAGTCTAAAATAAACATATAAAACAGCAATCCCTTAAATGGCAATAAAAAAAATCTGCAAAAGATATGAAGTCACTTATTTAGTATAAAATACATTTTATTAAATGAATAAATTACATAAAAGCAAAGAAACTAGACACTTATTATTTATCCACACTCCTGCCATCACCTGAAGAATTAATTTAACAGGTTATTGGGTGTGAAACCTGAATTGTGTTTAAAAAAAATCTACCGTAAAATATTCTTTTTTCTATAATCACACCACAAAAGAAATTTCTATAAATTACACAGCAATTTACATTCATCCTCAAACTGCAGCAAAGCAGCTATCCAGCATAAAACAGAACTTTATACACCCAGGTAAAGGATTGGCAGAATGTAGAGGAAAAAACAAAAAAATGGAGCTGATCACTAAGAGCTTTCTCACACGAGCATATGTTACTGCTTATTACATGCGCGGGTTTGGCACGTGTAATACGCGGTACCAATCTTACATTGACTTTCAATTGTGTGTCTAACACAGCGCGTGAAATCCGCGTACAAAAAAAGATTGTGGCATGCACTATCTTGGTGCGTATTAAATACACATACATGCCAAGATATGGGGATTGTCTGCACGCATGTCATTGCGTACTTGCTGCGTACTTCCCCGTAGGAGATACACAGCAAAAAAAAAGCTTGGGTGGGAGGGCCCTAAGGTCCAAATAAGAGGACCGTCATGTCTCCAGATGTGTTTTTTTAGTAACATTTGTATTCTCCATGAAATAACAATAATAGATAATCTTTCCCGTCTGCGTTGTGCTATTCCTTTGTTATTCCTCCTAGAATCAACTACCATTATGCTTTATCAACAGGGCTTGAGTGTCAGACTATGTAACACCCAGTTGTCAATTCATTCATACATTTCTTGGAGGGATAACAGAGGAACCACGTAGAGCTCTGGAAGATGATGCAGAATTATTACTTCATGGAGAATACAACTATTCTCTAAAACACATCAGAACTGACAGCTCCTTATAAGGCCGCCGGATTCCACAGCCAATACCGCCCATAGCATGCAATGGAAAAGTAATTTTTCCTGCACATGAGCGGAAATCAATTGCGATTTACCATTTGCGGAGGATAAATCACAGCATGCTCTATTTTTAGGTGGATTCCGTACAGATGGCTTCCATTGAAATCAGTGGAAGCCGTCGGCCCCGCGGCCCTTCCGCAATCATCATTGTGCAAAGCTCGCGGGATCCGTGTCATCGGTCATGCGGAATCTGACGTGTTCGTGTGCCTTTTCATATGTATATATACACTACCGTTCAAAAGTTTGGGGTCACCCAAACAATTTTGTGTTTTCCATGAAAAGACACACTTATTCACCACCATGCGTTGTGAAATGAATAGAAAATAGAGTCAAGACATTGACAAGGTTAGAAATAATGATTTGTATTTGAAATAACATTGTTTTTACATCAAACTTTGCTTTCGTCAAAGAATCCTCCTTTTGCAGCAATTACAGCATTGCACATCTTTGACATTCTAGCTGTTAATTTGTTGAGGTAAGCTTGTGAAATTGCACCCCACGCTTCTAGAAGCATCTCCCACAAGTTGGATTGGTTGGATGGGCACTTCTGGCGTACCATACGGTCAAGCTGCTCCCACAACAGCTCAATGAGGTTCAGATCTGGTGACTGCGCTGGCCACTCCATTACCGATAGAATACCAGCTGCCTGCTTCTGCTGTAAATAGTTCTTGCACAATTTGGAGGTGTGTTAAGGTCATTGTCCTGTTGTAGGATGAAATTGGTTCCAATCAAGCACTGTCCACTGGGTATGGCATGGCGTTGCAAAATGGAGTGATAGCCTTCCTTATTCAGAATCCCTTTTACCCTGTACAAATCTCCCACCTTACCAGCACCAAAGCAACCCCAGACCATCACATTACCTCCACCATGCGTAACAGATGGCGTCAGGCATTCTTCCAGCATCTTTTCATTTGTTCTGCGTCTCACAAACGTTCTTCTTTGTGATCCAAACACCTCAAACTTGGATTCATCCGTCCACAACACTTTTTTCCAGTCTTCCTCTGTCCAATGTCTGTGTTCTTTTGCCCATCTTAATCTTTGTCTTTTATTGGCCAGTCTCAGATATGGCTTTTTCTTTGCCACTCTGCCCTGAAGCCCAAAATCCCGCAGCCGCCTCTTCACTGTAGATGTTGACACTGGTGTTTTGCGGGTACTATTTAATGAAGATGCCAGTTGGGTACCTGTGAGGCGTCTGTTTCTCAAACTAGAGACTCTAATGTGCTTATCTTCTTGCTTAGTTGTGCAACGCGGCCTCCCACTTCTTTTTCTACTCTGGTTAGAGCCTGTTTGTGCTGTCCTCTGAAGGGAGTAGTACACACCGTTGTAGGAAATCTTCAATTTCTTAGCAATTTCTCTCATGGAATAGCCTTCATTTCTAAGAACAAGAATAGACTGTCGAGTTTCAGATGAAAGTTCTCTTTTTCTGGCCATTTTGAGCGTTTAATTGACCCCACAAATGTGATGCTCCAGAAACTCAATCTGCTCACAGGAAGGTCAGTTTTGTAGCTTCTGTAACGAGCTAGACTGTTTTCAGATGTGTGAACATGATTGCACAAGGGTTTTCTAATCATCAATTTGCCTTCTGAGCCAATGAGCAAACACATTGTACCATTAGAACACTGGAGTGATAGTTGCTGGAAATGGGCCTCTATTCACCTTTGTGGATTTTGCACAAAAAACCAGGCATTTGCAGCTAGAATAGTCATTTACCACATTAGCAATGTATAGAGTGCATTTGTTTAAAGTTAGGACTAGTTTAAAGTTATCTTCATTGAAAAGTACAGTGCTTTTCCTTCAAAAATAAGGACATTTCAATGTGACCCCAAACTTTTGAACGGTAGTGTATATATATATATATATATATATATATATATATATTCAATTCAGCCTGAAGAAGAACCCTGAGTAGCTTTGAAAGCTCGCTATAACATCATGTATTTTTGTTAGCCATTAAAAGGTATCATATCTACAAGATTACTTGTTTTCACTCAGGCCTCCCTCACACCAGCGCTTTTTACCACGATTAGAACGGCGCTGTATAATGCTCCCATTGTTTTCATTGGAGCTGCTCAGACAGCCACTCAATCAGCTTTTCGAGCGGTGTCTGTTCTATTTTAGGGCATTTAGCACTCCTCATCTATGATGCTGCAGCCAAAAACGAAATAAATTCACGTCAACGCATGTGTGAGGGAGGCCTGACGGAGAACAATCACATACTCCTTCTTTACCATGAAGAACACATACAGAACATGCTCTCCAGAGCCGGACATGCATGTGTAGAGAGCAGTCAGGAGCATTTAGCAAACACATCTTGAAGGTGTATAGGCACCTTAAGAAACTCTTTCATAAACCAGTATGAAGGCTGCATTTGTTTGGCTATAACTTGTGCAGCATAAAAGAGACAATGAAGCCCTTTCATAGCCATAACAAAGACTAATTTAAAGGAAAATGAAATATTTCACTATTCTTTTTGCTTCACCCTCAGTATTAAGGCATTTCTGCTGTTTACTGCAAAACAAAGTGAGGCTTGTCTGAAGACACCGGTTATTCGCTTGTCAGAAACAGTTTATTTGAAATGGCAGTGAATGTCATCAATTGCAAATTATTGTTACAATCAGGCAGTAATTCTTGTCTGATGCACTCAGAATGGATAGACCCGTTGAAACATTAGTTTTCATATATACGGCTCTCCTTTCAGTGCCGTCTGAACAGCATTATGGGCCCCCGGGCAGAGCAGTGTACTGGGGCCCCTACGACAACTACTCACAGGAATAAAAATGTAAATTGTCAAAAAAATTAAGCATATTTATTTTATTGGCACTTCCAACAAAATCGGTGTCGAAACATTAAAAACATGTTGTGCCACAACAACTAGTCAACATGATGGTTATTCACCTGGAAATATATATTACATGGGGATGCAGCAGGCATGGCACGACATCGAGAAAACTCGGGAGGACGAGTGAGTTAGTAACCGGTGACCTAGACCGGAGAACCGGAAGTCTAATCTCTAGGGTCCATTGTCCTCTTGCACTGTAGGCGTCTCTTTGTTCATAGTGCCAGGCTACTTTACTCTAGAAGATAACGAGATGATGGACTGCGCTTCACAAGATGATCCACACGTCCATTTGGCGGGAAATCTCTCTTTTTATTATAGAAATTATAGATAATTTAGAAAAGGAATTATGGGTAATTTACAAAAAGTATTCTGGGTAATTTGAAACAGAAGCAGAAAGTGACAAAATTAAAATCTTCACAAATGGTATGGACAGATTGGAGCCAAGTTCATATTCCGCCACACAAGTTATCATATATGATAGAAGGTGCATTGAAATGTTAACATACATAGATTAGTATGGGGCCCCTATGCTTGTGGGGCCCCCAGGCAAGTGCCCATTAGGCCCATGCATTAAGATGGCAGTGTGTCCTTCAATATGCAATATGTTATGCGTTAGGCCAAAATAGTATGTATCTCAGTTATTGTAACTTTATCAATAATTAGTGCTGCTGGTAGTAATACCTCATCCTCACATCCAGTCCCCAGGCCACTTTACCCACAGCAGTAAGTGCTTGTGTGTCTACACGTGGCAAGTGCATGAGTAAGGAACATGTAAAACTCCATGCTCAGAAATAATTTTAGCTATAATCCTTAAGGTCTTCTAAGCAGGGGCGTGACTATAGGGGATGCAGAGGATGCGGTTGCACCTGGGCCCAGGAGCCTTAGGGGGCTCATAAGGCCTCTCCTCTGCATATAGGAAGCCCAGTACTATGAATAAAACATTATAGTTGGGGGCCCTGTTATAGATTTTACTTTGGGGCCCCAAATCTTCAAGTTATGCCTCTTGGTATGGATACAGATGGAGGGGGGGGGGGGGGGGGGAACCCAGCTAAATTTTTGCACCCGGGCCCCTGAGCCTTTAGTTACGCCCTTGCTTCTGAGACAATATTTGTGGTCAGTGTTGTGGTAGGGGCAGGCGACAGAGGTATCAGGCTATCCTGTGGACACGAGGCTTACAAGAATATATATTTTTATTATAACAAACAAACTTGGAGAGTGAAATAGCAATAGAGGATTTTGTCTCTTAAAAGTTAGACAGTTACTCCGGAAACATAAGATAACATAATTGGCTCTAACTAAGGCCGGGCTCACACGACCGTATTGGAATTGCGTACTACGTGGGCCCTGCATGCCAATGTGATACACTGTAGCTCACAGGCAATCAATTACACTGTCTGTCACAGTGCTGCTTATATTAGCGTGTTGGATTTGCGTAATTCGCAAGCGCAAAATAGAATGCAGCATGTTTATTTTGCCACATATATATGCAAGATAGAGCCCATTGTTCTCTACTGTCATGTATATACAGGCTCCCATATGCAATTACAATGCGTATGGGCTGTGGGTATATGCATTATCGCTAACAACGCAGGACATATAAACAAATAAGCGGGTGTACTGTGTATGACGCATGTGTTAGAACGTGGTCATGCATAGTACAATTTCACTGCCATATGCGGCTGTATGCAGGGTCACGATTGGGTTCACAGCTGTAAACCGCTGCGGGACCCCGTGGTGTTTAACGCTTTAAGCTGTGTGAACCCGGCCTGAGGGTGCGTTTAGATGGAATGATTATCACTTAAAATCTCTAGATCGTTCATATTTGAATAAAACTGTTCAGTGCAAACATGGCAAAGAATCGAACAATAAGGCCTGTTTCACACGGGCGACAGCGATATCGGCACTGCAATATCGCAGCTTTGTACACGAAATTTTGTAGCGTTAGTGCTTTTCCTTTTGAAAAAAATCTCACATTGTGTCACTGCTAACGCGATTTTTTTTGCACAATAAAATTACGCAATTTCATCATGAGAAAGTTAATAGGACTTTCTAATGATAAAATCGCATCGCACAAAAATTGCAAGTTCATGCTATGCGATACGATAAACAAGGAGGCTCCATAGAGAAACATGGGCTACAAAACATCACAAATCGTGGCTGTATAGAGCATGCCGCTCGCTCTTCCGCTGCAGCCGGTGCTCCCATAGAGGAGAGCGCGGCCATAGCGGAATGAAAAAAAAAATGGACATGCTGCGGCCAGCGAATCCGTGCCACAGCGTCGGCTTCTGCTGGCTTTGCCGTGACGGATTCACCATTCCGTGTAGAGGCGATTTCTGAGAAATCTCGTTCACATGGCTGGCTTATACCGGGATTAGCAACTGCAGGCGGATTTACCACAGTAAAGTTCCAGACGGAATTTCCGTGAACCCAGCCTTAATGTTACTGGAATGATAAAACAATCTGGCGGTAATCACAAAGCTCTGTAATACACTTTGACCAGAACAGGTGATATTTCCACCGAATGTATTAACCCAGTAATAAATGGTGGTTTACCACACACTGTCTGAATGTCACTAAAGTAATGACTGACGACTTGCCCAAAACTGGTGAATGCATACCTCCACAGTAACAGTCTCTACATTCTTTGGTCGTCACACGTCTATAATTTTTAGCATTTGCTCAAGTTCATATATATTGGCTGGCAGGCCCACCTAGTCCCTGAAGTCCGGTGGTGCGCACATAAGTAGTTTTTTTTTTTTTAAATCAAGGACCATGCTCAACTTACAGTTCTCCAGACGTACTCAGTTCTACGTCTGGGAAGAAAAGTCTCTCGAAGTTCAAAGAAAATGATTAATGTGTAGAGTTGTTGAACCGTGCCTATCTCTCTCTCTATCAGTCTTAGCTGTGGTCCCTCTGGCTACAGTCCTTGTGATTCTGCCATTTCACTTTCTTTGGTCCATCTCTCCCAGTGATGGTTCCCTATACCGTGGTTCTACAGGCAGCATTAATCCACAGTTTCAGGCACAGGCTGCCACTGCTCACCTGTCTGTCCCTCTGTTCAGCTCTGCTGTGACGCAGCTTCTAACTGCCACCATGAACGGGCCTCAGACTCGTAAACCTTCTTCTTCCTTTCCCCAGGGACTTTCCTGAGCCACGTGACCACTTCAACCAATCATTGCTTTTCTTTTATAAAGGACAAGTGAGCAACAATGTAACCAAGCTACCACTGGAGGTCACTAGTGACCCACATTATACACAGATCAATACAATGGTAATAGTAGGAACAGCAGATTCAACAATGAAGTGGTAGCATTGAAGTGTTGGTTTAACAGCACCGCACCCCGTTACAACCCCATAACGGTGCTACATTATATTACACAATAAAATATGGTCTAAAGCAAACAATGTAACGACATCATACATTTCCATCTAGCACGATGACCTTGGCGATCAGTGATTCTAAATCAATGCAACTTACAATATGACTGCCAAAATGAAGTCTATGTCCCTGTAGTACAGTGATGGCAAACCTTTTAGAGACCGAGTGCCCAAAACTGCAACCTAAAACCCACCCATTTATTGCAAAGTGCCAACAAGTCAGGGGGCGGGGCTTATCCCGTATGATTTTACCTCTGTCATTATAAAAAAGACAGGGCCATTTCAAAATAGACAGGGAGGAACGCCGTGTGTTTTTATCCTAGCTGCAGCTCTGGAGTACCATTGGTGCAGATTTTGTCTGAAAATCAGCCACGTACCTGTAGCTGATTTCGTACTATGCAGCGCTCCCCCTCATCTCCTTCGAAGGCTTTCCGCAGTCAGTGCTCCCTGACTTCTGCTTCCCAGCAGCCTGTTGTGGTCTCACCTGGCCAGCATCCCCGCACCTGACCAGGTAGTTGCCAACCAGAAGCCGGGAAGCACTGACATTGTGAAGCCTTCGGAGGAGGTGAGGGGCAGCGCTGCATAGTATGGAATCAGCCGCGGGTATGTGTCTGATTTACAGTCAAAATCCACACTAAATGCTATGTAATTTGCCACAGAAATTTCCACTATGGACATTCCGCAGCATTTCCGCCAAGTGTAAACATAGCCTAAGTGAGCTTGAGGTATGCTGCCACATGCAGAATGGCCTCAGTAGTAATAGGGTCCCTTATATCGGCCCTAGTAGTAATAGTGACCCCCATAGTGGCCTCAGTAGTAATAGTGACTCTCACAGTGCCCTTAGTAGTAAGTGTCCCCTATATTGGCCCCAGTAGTAATAGTGACCCCCACAGTAGCCCCAGTAGTAATAGTGACCCCCCCACAGTAGCCCTAATAGTAATAGTGACCCCCACAGTAGCCCCAGTACACTGCCATCAGAGTGTGCACTCGTAGCAGCGCCGCTGAGTGATTACCGGCTGGGGAGCCACGGCATCCCGCTGGTAATCACTATCATAGTGAGCAGCTGTCGGCACGCATGACATAGATTTGCCACCATGGCTCTAGTAGATAAAAAGTTGTATCATAAATGGTACGGTAGTGGCATATTAATGTACCGTATCATTTCTTATGATTCTATATTGATACATGCTATTTAGAGTACAGCTTGATGGGTTAATGTAAATGTGCAAGCTATCTGATTCTTGCTCATCTATATGAGAACAGCTGTACACTACATAAAGGGAGGCAGCTTTCGGTGACAGTCTTGCTTAAGCAGTAGACATGTCCTTGGGTTTTATGCCTCAGTGTTCAAGATCCAAAAGAGCTTTGCTCGGTTCCATATGTACGTCTCATGAAAATGTAGAAACATATTTAAAAGCCGATATGGCACGAAGCCTCAGTATTCAAATGACTAAAATGACATTGATTTGTGAAGTGATGTCAATTGATTTTTCATTACTGCCCTTGTGTTCCTCTCTCAGGTCTGATATGTGATTGCCTTTAGCTCTTGTGTGATGGGGGAGGGGAGGGGCAGCATTTGTGTGTCGCACATTCTTTCCTGTGCCCTTCAGTCATATCATTATGTGGATACTTACAAGTGAAACACATCTTTGTTAACCTATTTGTAACTTTTGAAAGAGCTATTTACCAGGACAGAAAGGGGGGCATTATCAGCCATCTGCTTTAAGAATGCATCACATGCAAATATATTGTGGTCATCCTGGGTTTTGCACCGAAAGTCAAACTTTAAACCAGAAATAACTATTTTATAAACTGCACAAGAACCAGATCTTGCAAGTTTGAATCCGCAATTGTGAAGCATTTTCCAGCCAAGATTTCCTTCTGCATAAAAAGATGTCTTCACCAACCTTGTGGCTGGGAGTCGGTTCTCTCAGAGATTTATGTATTATTTCTGAAAATTAAACCAAAATCAAAGTGGATGTTTCTGATAAACAAGGCTACAAGGGATGTATTACCCGCAGCGGAAAGTTCACAACAGATTTTGTAGTGAATTTACTATATCTTTCACTCTTTGTATTGTGTTGTTGTTTTACAACTTTTGCACAATACAAACACACAAACATGTATCATTTGCTTTTAGTTGCTGTATTCCGAGTGGTAACTTTTCTTTTTACTGCTGAAGGCACCCTAAGAACAATATTACCATTATTTGGTTTTTTTCTTCTATGAAGCTCACCATATAGGAAAATGAATCGTAGACCGGTCTCACGCGAACAGATTTGAATTGTGGATTCCGCGATCGCCATCTGTGTATATGATACGCGGTAATACACAGTCTATCAAATGCATTGACTTTTGCCGTTTCACTCACACTTACTTGCGAGTAGGAATTGCAGATTCTGTGAACAGAAGAAAAAGCCAGCATGCTCTGTTTTACCGCAGATTATGGGCTCTTTTGATCTCTATGGATGCTCTTGATCCACAGTGCATACACAATTACAGTGCGCATGGACATGGATTTGTACGCAACTTGCTAGGAGACCAGATAACAAATGGTATAAAGAAAGCAGGAATTTGTGGACACACAATGCAGGACAACATAACCATCCAGACTGCTGTCTGCAACCTCCATTTGTTCTTCTGGACTCCACAAAAAAAAGTGTTTGTTTTTGTCTTTTTAATCGTTTACTACTTCCAAAATAAGTAGTATAAACCAGCCAAGCCAGGAGAGCAGTATCCCGTCCTGAAGGCTCTCAGAACATCCCACCACGACAGCAGCAGAGAATGTTGTCTGAGCAATAGAAGGCTGTTTCCAGAAGTTTGGGAAACTTTCTAATTGCGTTCGTTCTCTCGAAGTGGCTGATATGCTGTCCATACGCGTATATCTGCATGGAAAACCGCGACCATACACAATTCGCTTCTGCGATCATACGCAGGTCTTCCGCTGCGGATATCTGCTCATGGAATCTCACCAGTTCGTGTGAGCTCGGCCTTAGTTTTACAGCACAGGTCATTGCGGTTGCAACTATACTAATTGTGTATTTTTTGTTATATTTTTATTGCATGGTCAAGGAGGCTTCACCTGACATCGCTTACATATAATACTCTGCAATGCTCCTGTGTCATAGACACATAGCAGATCTAGGAGCCTTCTTGGGGTCTCCTGCTAAAAAATATCCACCTATTGGCACATGGGAGCAACAATACGATGACAGAGAGGCACCTACCTATGTCTAACCACTTGGATTCAGCTTTGACTGTCATCTGAGGAGTTAGACTGCTAGAATTACAGTAATCACTGATTATATCAGTTTTAGCCAAGTGGCAGCTGTAATACACTAGTTATATGTTATACTTGGTGTGGATGGCATGGTCACATGGCCTGTGTCCACACCGTTCCTGTGCCTATGATGATTTTTGCTAATCACATAGCACTAGTGCTATAAATGCATTGCTTTTTTTTTTCTTTTACCAGGTTGTGGCTTTAATGGTCCAAGACTTTGGTTATGTTTGCTTTTTGTGCTGTCTAATCCTATAATCTCCACCCTGTGTTACCGAATATGTATTTTTATTAGAATTTTGTTTTCTTTAAAGAGCAGTACAATCTCGTGACTTGCATTCATTTGATCTGTCTATACAACATAGATGTAATTATATGTGCATAACAACTTCCCAACTGAAGCCAATGGAACAAAAGGCATTTGCATCAGTAATTGTGAATATAATCCCTGATTAAAACCGCTATACTATGAGAACATTCTCAAAGCATTGTATGAAACACTCATGTAGGGGAAATTACTTATCAAATCTCTCTCTACATACATACAAAATAATCTCTTTTCTATTCCTTGTATTACACTTCTAATTTTCTTCATTTTGAGTCTCCAAAACATTATGAAAATAAAGATGTTGAGGTTATATGGAAAGGGTTTATCTAAAGAAGACAACAGCATTAATATTTCCTGTATGTCTTCCATATGCTGAAAAAAATATACTGCTGCCATATTGGAGTGCAGGTCCTCAAAAGTTCCTTTATACTTCCTATTGATATTCTGCAACTGTTTTACTTTGTACCAATGAGCTCTTTACATACTGTACTATAACAACTCCCTTCTACATTCACACATCCTGCATTCCTCATCCTCTGGAGGATACATAGGCTTGTGATCCACTTCTCCACCCCTAATTCATCTGCAAGTGTGAAACAGCGGGAACCTGAATCTATCACATGAGACAATAAGGGGAATTTCGAACAACTGGTGCAAATAACAAAATAGTGTTGTCTGCGGTGAGTAATTGGATTACAGCACTCAGTTTTCAAGGTAGTTTAGGTTTAAGTCTTTTACTTGGTGCTTGCTTTAAGGGCCAATTACAAAGGCCGATTATCACTCAAAACGCATTCAAACAAACAAAATGGAGCAATAATCGCCTCGTGCAAATGCAAAAAAATCATCTACTATTTGTTCACTTCTCGTTATCACTGACTTCGTCAGCATAAAACCGGCGCTGGATCACGGGATTCTCACGAAGTATAAATGCTCATGAAATGTGAAGCGCTGAGTGAAAGGCCCGCGATCCGGTGGTGAACTCTGCCTGTCTAAACACTCTTTAGTGTTGATGTCAGCACTCGTGCAGTCGCTTAGATCAGGGGTCCCCAACTCCAGTCCTCAGGGACCACCAACAGCTCATGTTTTCAGGATATCCTATGGTGAGAACACCTGTGGCAATGTCTGAGGACCGACAATAATCACATCACCTGTGCAACACTGAGGAAATCCTGAAACCATGACCTGTTGGTGGTCCCTGAGGACTGGAGTTGGGGAACACTGGCTTAGATGACTGTCGTCCCGTCTAAGAGGGCCATTACCCTGGTATTTAGAACTGCATTACCGGTATGGTGGCATACAGAGACTTTATATAAATTCTGTATGGCGAAGCTATAAGAACTTCATGTGCCGGGATATGCTGCATATTTGTTACATACATATGTTATCATTAGTAACACTGATCTTTGTTCAGTAACAGTATAGTGGTATTAGTACTATGTGGTGGTTCTATGTGATCAAGGTCTGGTGGCATTATTTGGCCCTTATACATTGTTACTATACGTGATGTGGGTCTTGGCCTGTGACAGTGGAGGTAATTCTAATTGTCATGATGAATACAGTGATGGCCTATATGTGTGTCACTTTTACTAAATAAAGCAAACTTTTTAACAGTGTAATTTTTTCTAAATAAATGTTTATTATATATTTTTTTTAGACCCACTAGGGATGTTACAATGTAATCCAATGACAGCTGCACCTGCAATTACCAGTGAGGCCACTACACAGGTGTTGGAGCTAACTGCTTTCACTCCGTAAATTGTATTGTGGCGCTGACAGCACGCACCTGATTAGCTGATCGGCCAGTGTCCCGAGTGGTGACTCCAGTCAATCAACTATTCGTGACCATTCTGAGGATAGGTTATAGTTATATTATAGGTAGGTTATATAGTATTTGCCTAGAAAACCTCTTTAATGTATATCTCCAGTCCTAACCTGTCTTGTGCTTCGTAGAAAATTTGCTGTGGTGAGCGATGCATGCCGAATAGCTTCTTACCCCTACCACCTTTATGGCTACAGCTGGTGGTTTGCTGACCCCTTCCTACTTGTGTTTTCACGTACTTGCTGCTAATTTGGGCACATGTACAACTGTCCCCGTGTCCTGGACTGGTTACTATTTGACTCATCGTATACTACCAGCTCCATATTATATTAATCTCTTTTCATCTTTTCAATAATAGTGTTATTTTTTTTCTACAACTGACTAGTTGCCTGTTTCTTTTCCTCCATATATACCAATTACGTTAGGAGTATATAGGAAAAAACTATTACAGATCATAACTTTATCTGGAAGCCCTGATGTTTGACACTGGCAAAAATTGGATATAGGTACATTGAGTAAGGGCCCTTAGACCGAACAAAAAGTGAATGATTCTTGTTCATCGTTGTCTCATGTTAAGACTGAATGATATTCTTCACTTTTGCTTGTCTAAATGAAAATCATGATGTCTAAACCCCCCCTATCCCCTCCTGGCACTCTATAGTGCCCTTTTTAACATTGCTCAAGTTAATTGAAAGTGCGGTTACTCTTTAAATTGACCGAGGATTTTAAATCATGTCAATGTATTCTGGAGATTTCCAATGCAGATTTCACTCTTTGCAAGTCAAGGGGGTAATATATAGCATCTCCGTAATTAGACAGACCTACAGAATTAAGTTAACATGTCATTTATACAACATAGTGAAAACCGAAAAAAAACAAAAAGCAAAACCCAGAAAACAATGGCATAATTGCTTTTTGTCAGTGGAGTGCAGTGCTCAGCTGTTTGTTGGCTCATAGACATTAATTAGAGCGCCAGGAAGGACGCTCAACTGCCATACAATTCAAACTCCTCAAGGCAGTGATCATTGGGAGGGTCAGCCGTGTGATCCCCAGTGAGAAGGCGCACGCAATATGCAGTAAATAGAATACATTCATTTCAGTGGGCTCGTTCACAAGTGCAATTGCGTTGCACAAAAAAAATGCATCTTTTATTTTCCAGCGCAGAACGACGTATCTTGAAGTCATTAAACTAATTGGCCATTTCAATGGCTGAGAGCATTGGTGCATATTGTACATGCAAAACGTACAGTAAAAACACTGCTGTGCATGCAAACACCCAATGCAACTAAAATGCGTTGCATACGGTGGTGGGATACAGGCCTTAATAATGGCTCTATCCATCACAGGCAGGTGCTCATTCCAGTATTTTGTCACCGTTATGTCCATCACAATGATCTGGTGGGTTTTACCCATTTTGCCCACAAGACTGTGCTGGGTGCAGAGATTGAATACATGGCCAGCTCCATATTCAAGGGAAGTGCTTCAGGCCCCCTACTGGGACAAAAAAAAAGTTAAATTACGTTCAATAAAGTTGCATAAAAAATTTCCCAGAACCATAAAAAAACTCAAGAAATTACTTTTCTTATTAAAAAAAAAAAATAAAAGATTCACCATATATATATTTGACACAACCACAATTGTAACACCAAGTAAAATAGAGACATTTCATAGTGAATTTCCTTCCCCCACAAATTCATAAATTAGTCAGATTAGATTTACTCCAAAATGGCGTCAGTAAAAACTACTTCTACAAAAACCTTCATACAGCTGTGTGGATGGGGGAAAAAAAAAAGTTATAGCTCTTGGAATGCAACAATACGAAAATGTCTGTATGGCTTTGTAAGCCAAAACCAGAAGTGGATCCAAAAGAGCAGGAGAGGCTCAACTCTTTCCATTATATTTCCTCTCTACGTTCCACTCATTGTTCTGGTTGTCCAATATTGGTGTAAAATACTGACTAAAATTCAGTAGAGCGTGACGTGGCCCTAATGTCCTTAGGTAATATGTGGATATATTCACACGTGAGAGTTTCCTTGCAAAAATTTCTGCGACTGAAAATCTACCGAATTCATTTGAATAGCATTTGCGCAGTATGGACATGTGATTTTTACAAACCCCATTCTGATTTATGGAACAGATTTCAGGTACAATTAGGGGGAGGGGGGGGGGGGGATTTAAGACCGTACTTGTGCCAGAATTCTGCTGCAAAAGAGTTGCAAATTCTTGTGCCAGTCCTAGGCTGCCTGTCCACGTGCGTGGCTCTCCGCCGTGGGAGCCGCCACCAGGGAGCAGGAGCCAGCTGCCGGATCCCCGCGGTAAGCCTATTTGACAGATAGACTCACCGCAGCAATTTGCCGACCGCGAGCGAAAATCGCTATGGTTCTCTGCTCGTGGACAGGGGTTTACTGGGTTCCCCGCAGCTGGATTATCACCACGGGGAATGCAATGAAAATCCCCCCATGGACAGGAGCCCTTTCTTTGGCAACAATTGGCAACTTTTTGGTCTTTTAGCTACTACCCTTGTTGCTTCTCTAAAAGTGTCCGGTCCGACACATTTACTATAAAACATTAGAAGCATGGGTCAAGTATAACTGAAATCTATGCCAGTTCATAGCTGGCACATATCTCACTCTATGGCGGACAGATGGGCAACACGTGACATATAAAGTGATGTGCGCCTCTCAGTACATTCACCCCAACATGCACTGACCCATGCTAATTTGAGGTAAGTGTTCCACAGTATGCAATACTGATGTGAACATACTATAGTAATATATAGTATACTGCCAGTCTAGTGCCTTTACTAAAAGTGCTGTAAGGAATCGTTCACACATTGCTGTTTTGCTACGGTTTTCACCTTAGATTTTTTTTTTTTTCTAATGAAAGCTATAATTTGTTACTAATTAAAAACAGTAAGGCGGGGTTCACACAGGGCGGATTTGCCGCAGGAAATTCCACGCGGAATTTTGCCGCGGCAAATCTGCCTGCGGCCGCTAATCTCGGGATTAGCCAGCCATGTGGACGAGGTTTCTCAGAAATCTTGTCCACACGGGACGGCCAATCCGCTGCGGTAAGTCAGCCGCGGTTTCAGAATATGTAGCATGTCTATTTTTTTTTTTATATTTCCGCCGCGGCCGCACTCTCCTCTATGGGAGCGCCAGCCGCAGCGGAAGAGCGAGCGGTCGGGCCGCTTCAAAGCCGCTGTGGGTTTTTCTGCGGCGGTTCTCCCGGCGGAAATCTCACGTTTTTTGCTGCGGCCAAACTGCGGGATTTCCGGCGGGAATATGCCCCGTATGACCCCAGCCTAAAACATTCCATTTCCAAATATTTTTTTCAAATTGCAAGTTTTTTTATTTTATTTTATTTTAGAGATGCTTATGGAGGCAGCCATCTTGTTTGTGCTGTAGAACACTTGGGCCATAAACATTAACTAAAGCTAACCCACTGACTGAAGAGTGTTCTAGGTATGCTGTGTCCAGTGCAGAGGTCATTGTGCAGTGAAGGAGGAGGTGAGCTGTGACCATATTGTAAATGCTGGATCTCCCATGTTATTTATATTGGCATCACCTTTCCTTCTTCTCCTACCTGTGATGATAGTGAGATGACTTCTTAGAAGTTCTCTTGAGAACGTCAAGTATCAGATTATTAGGCAGAGTGTGAAAACTACAGATTATAGGATTGAAAAAAAACCCCACAAAATCAGGTCATTGAAGGAAAAAAAAAAACCTTTAGTAGCAAGGAGATTTTAAAATTTCCCTTTGCCCTCCCAAGATTCTGCACTTGCATCCGCCATTTTGGCGACGGGCGAATGCACCAAAGCTGGGGAGAGGTCTATGGATAAGGATCCTGTCAGGGGACAACGCCGGCGGCTGGTCCGGGAAGGAGAAGGAAGATGTCGGTAACCTCCGGTAACCGACAGCATGGAGCTGTCACGTCCTGAGCCTGCAGGGCTGTCATTCCCAGAGGATGCATGTTTTTACTGCCTCTAGGAATTAAGCCCAGCAGCCCAAGACGTAAAAAAGCAATGGGCTGGTCACTAAGGGGTTAAACCTGGTGAAAATTCACCTTACCAAATTTTAAAATGGTGTCAGTGCTAATAAAAAATGTAATTATTACGTCAAAACTGCATTGAGTTCCTATATGCAGGATGATAAACTCGATAACTGTTGTACAACTACTTCAGAAAAATATAAAAGTTAGGATCTTCCATCTTTCTGGGAAGGTATAGTAATGCAGAGTTAAAAACCTTCATAAAAAAAATTATGCTATACTAATGACAGACATCTCACAAGGAAGAAGAACTGTACATAACCTGTATTGTCAGGTTTATACCGTATTGTCACACTGGCCGCAACCCTTCAGTTAGTTTCAATTTCCTGAACTCTCTGATTTATCATATTCACTGGACCCACATTTGCTGTACTGTATTAACACAATAGTTCATAATGATTTTGAAATCTGCACCTTAAACCTAAACTACCAACTAATGAGAAAAAGTTATGTTTGCCATGAGAACTGCGCTCCATATATACGGTAATCTCAGTCTGTTTGGGAAGCAGTGCACTGCTGATTCTAGCTCCGTCAAGGAGCTGGCACAAGTCACTTTTCCTCCTTTGTTATACAATTTGCAGTGTTTGCATTAAGCTTATAAATGTATTGAAGGTTTTCAGGTTTTATATTTTGCATCAACCAGATTAACCCCTGCCGTGCAGTTTGAGTTAATCTCGTCAAGGTTTCAAGAGGATCTGAAAGTCTTCGCTAAGCATTCTGGGTATTTCACAGAGAAAAGGGTAATTGTTTTACAATGCACAATGGGATCATACAATACACTCAAGAAGAGCAAACTATTTCCTGTAAAGATATGTGGTTTTGCAAACAGATAGTTTTTTGTTGTTCCTTAGAAGATCTCAGTGTTTCTCAACGCTTAGATTAGATTTAAATACCAGCGAGCACTGTTACCTGGCAAATAACGCAGCGTGGATTTTAAGAGGAACAGTCTAAAACAATGTCCTTTATAATAAAAGTTTTACATCAAGAATAAAGTGCAGTTTTGGTGCAGATTTTATCAGACTGGCACTAAATGTCTATATACAGTAACTCCGTGAATACAGGTTGGCAGATATAAACCAGCAATGTATTGCAACAAAGATGTGATGATCTAGAAAGCAATCATAAAATTCCAGCAAGCACAAGTACATTTTCTTATACGCATACCTGTCATCGTAAAATACACCTACCCATTATGATGAAGGGTTTGTGGCAGGTTTAGATGCAGCTTCTAGTGCCCAAGCCAGAAGAGGATTCCAAAGGAGGGCAATTAAAAAAAATTTTTTTTTTTTATTTATTTTTTTTACTTCCTCCTTCCGGCTTTAGCTGAAAAACTGCAATGGTGTTTAATTTTTTTAAGTGTGGTTTTACACCACACCTAAGGATCGTCACACCCAATTGGATAGGAGTTAAGGATTCTGCAAGCGTTTGATCCACAGCAATAAGTTGGTCAATCAAATGCATTGGATTACACAATTCTGCTCACCTTAGCAGGTCAGTATTGCGTAAGCCGCAGAAAACCGAACAGCATGTTCTATTTTACTGTGGATATCTGCCACAGAGCCCATTGTTCTCTATAGCTGTCGATGTACTCTCGGCCCATACGCAATTACATTGTGGTAAGCGACGGCATGGGAAAAAAAAAAAAAAGGGGTACTGTGCATGACCGCCTGCCCACGTGAGCCCACCCCTAAATTGCCTTTCACTCAGGCTTTTCAAAAATGCTACTTTTTGCATTTTGATAGTGACGTTTCCAGGTAATTGATGCATACAGCTGTTTGCTGTAGCTCAGTAGTAAATTATGAAACTGCCTATAGTGGCTTTTGTATTGACTCACTTTGAGACCGCAGTATTTTTTTTATAAATCGCAGGATGCTCTGGGTCTGGTATTTTTCCATAGGCTTCTCTACAACAGATGTCCAAAGTAAAAAACATGGCTACAAAAACTTCACAAAAGATTAAAGGAAAAAAAAAAAAAACTGCAGGCATTTAAAACTGCAAGCCAATTCTCTGGCCTTTCTACCCCCAAAAATACCAAGGGGGAAAAGAAAACAAACATTTGAAAAACCCTTAACATGTGATTGGCCAGCCTCACTAAGCAGGACAGTGGGAGGGGCACCCCAGTTCAGGATAGATTCAAGTCCCAGGGGTGGGAACCCCACCGATCAAACCTGTGATTATGCACTTAAATATCTGCTATTGTTTAAATGATCCCCATTACTTATGCTCTTCTATGGCCGGCTGTTCACGGGCGATGCGGTATCCTGCGGCAAAGCTCCGCCGTGGGAGCCGCCGCCTGGGAGCAGGAGACACCGCCAAATCTAATAGATAGGCTGACTGCGGAGAATGGTGGCAATTCACAGCATGCGGAGAATTGCAATGATTCTCCGCTCATGGACAGGTGGCCAGAGCTTTCCATAGCAATGCTATGGGAAGCGTCGACCGGCGTGATTCGCTGGCGGTTTACCGCCGGCAAATACACTGCTGTGGACAGGGGGCTTATACCTAATAGTAACATTCCATGATTCACACAGGAAATTTGTAACAGGTCAGTAATACATAGCTATAAACACTGGTCACTGCTGGTGACCATTCTTGTCCCAAGATTGTGGCGATTACACTTCACACTGGCTGATTGGCTTCTTGCTAGATCTTCAACACTGCCCCCTGCACACAGGTGGAAATTCCACAGCAGGATTTCCTGCAGCATTTCTGCCCGTGGCTGCTGCCATAGGATTGCATTAGAAACGCAATCCTAGACAGACGGCTGCGATTTGTCCGCGTGAAAAACAAATCGCGGCATGTTCTATTTCTGTGCGGGTCTCGCAGAGCCCTGCACAGAAATGTTAGTAGTGCCGAGCCGGCTCCACTCTGCGCATGCGCCGGCTGGCCAGCAGCTGGCACTTCAGAGCCAGAGCCGCAGGCGAGACTCGCACTGGTCCCTGTAGGGATGCGGGCCGGATCCCGCTGCAAGAATTCTCACAGGGGATCCAACTCGGCTGTCTGCAGGCAGCCTAAAGCTCAAACAGTAGAAAATGTTAGATTCAACAGCTTTACTAGACCTACAATTTGCACAGTTATTTAAAAAAAAAAAAAGTGGCAAGCTATTTCACAATTCAAGTTATATGTAAACTTTTCTATACCACTATTCACAGCTTTGTAAGTACTCTACAAATCCTATTATAATTATCCATAGGAGACTAACCATTGTTTTATTTTGAATGGCAGAACCAATAGATCTAAAACCTTTAGTTTTGTGTTTCCAATTTTTTTTATTTCACGTGGCAGTTAAGGCAAGCATAAAACTGGTAAACTATCTAATTTGGTCACTAACATATGGACAAATCCATTAAAGTGTAACAAAATATTACTTTACTAAATATGGACCAACTAGAAATAGTTTGTTGAACCATCTATCACCTATACCGGTTAGTAGTTCAAACTAGCCATACATTTTCAGTGACATGGAGTGAACGATCCCTCACAGAATGATAGTTCACGTAAACACCAACTACACCATACCCCATGAAGCACCAACCACCAGATGCAAAGTTTACACTCTGCCATCTTCATTCATCTGTCATCGGCTGGCTAACACAACTGCTGTTATATTCCACTCGATGATAGTTTTACGAGCCATGGGGACTATTGTATACATCTACTATCAGGGCTGAGCCAACAGCGGATGGCTGGAATGCAGCAACTATGGAAGTGCTACAGGTGCACCACAAGGGAATGTGAATTTTGGTGCTCATACACCATGGAATAACCTTATCTCTACGGCCTGAAGTTGTTGAGAAGTCTACTGTATAACTCTAAGTAAGGGTTCAAATATTCATAAATTTAATCTCTAAAAAGTAAAAAAAAAAAAAGATATAATTAAAGACTCAAAGTAGGAAAGATCAGGCATAATAGAGTATAAGATACTTGAATACTTGGCCTACTTCTTTAGAGAGGCCGTGTCATCAGAAAGTGACCTACTGTATAACTCAAGCTTTTATGTTAAATATATTTAAACTTGTGGCAATTTTATTTGAGGTCATGATTTATAGTATTAAAAAAAAAAATCCTACAATTTTCACACTAAACCTAATAATCTTGAAACTTCCTGGTCTTTAGGGATCTTTTCAGCAGGTATCTCATCACAGGCAGATTTACAATGAAAGGCAACATCTAACCACCAGACACAGGATGCAAAAGTCACAGTAAGTGGTTACAGTTCATCTCCTCCCCCTCCCTGCAAAGGTCACAGACCACACCTAGAATAGTTTCCCATAGGAGTCAGTGGGTTCACTATAACCCATTGTGTAAATGGCCCATGAGCCTGCTGCAATGCATGTCACTAAAAAAAGCAGCTGTAAACCCATTGCTGCCAGTAAATGCAAGATGGCAGCCCCCAATCATGTACAGTCTTGAAAATTAAAAGGCAGTTTAGAGAAATGTAATGTTTCACCACCTGATTAGTAAAAATCTAAGTGATACATCCCTTTAAGAATTTGGTAACTGTTTTATTAATCATATAAAGACATAGGTGAGGAGGTGGTGGTTATTTATAACTAGTGCAAATGAGAATTGCTGCTGCCCACATCAACATGTCATATGCTTTCATTTTCCATCTAGATGTCAAAATGCCAGTTAAAATAGAATTGGTTGCCATCGGCAATGTCCATGTTTACCGTTGCTTATATCTCTCCCCCACACCCCCCATGACCATGTGATATAAGATACATCACGTATCTAGCTAGATTTAGACTTGTATGCTTAAGCAACTTCTAAATGAGCAGTGTCACACCTAACAAAGCACTGCGGATATCACTTAGAGATCTGTGAGAAGGAATAAAATCCCACACAGTCTCCTCTAAAAGCACCCATTATTAGAAGAATAACAGTTGGGCACAGATAGCAGGTTGGTCACCCCAGTGATAGTTCCTGGAATCACAGCAGGCTGGGAATCATTCCTGCCCATCCCCATTCATTCACAGTAAAGCCGAATGCACACAGCCAGGTCGGATTCCTCAGCGGAATCAGACCCTGTGCCAGCCAGTGACCCCCTGCGTACCTCTCCTGATTCGCTTTGGTGATGACGCAGATCCACAGCGGTTTCAAAATTGACATTTCGTAATCACCACGGGTCGGACGGCTTCCATTGACTGCAATGGATGCAGTCCATGCAGGTTCTGCACAAGAGCAGGTTGCAATTCTCCCTCCATGAGCGGAAATCACGAGCGATTTATGCTCATGTGCGTAGAAGAACACTTTTACATTGCATGCTATGGACGCCTGTCGTGGGTTCCGCAGCAAAAAGCCGCCTATGTGCATTGGGTCTATACCAGCAGATTGTCCAGTATATGCTGCATAAACACTGATTAAACTGTTTTATCGTTCAGTGTTTAGATTAGGCTTCCTTTATATTGGCCTGTGTAAAGAGGGCCCTAAAAAGCAACTGCTATATATTTAAGTAACAAGCAAATTAAACCAGCAAGACAACTGCTATAAAATGATTTCTATATAAAAGTGTCATTCTATAGTGAAAACGCACACAGCTTTGTATTTATACAGTGTTACGGATGCTGTTTCATGACCTCTGCTTGCCATCAGTGAATAGAAGCAGTTATTTACAGCAAGAGACTGAAGACATGTGCAACAAGCCATTACGGTGGTTCCAATGCAGATGTGAAACCTCTGATCAAAGGATCAGCCACAGATCTGGCACAAAATACCAGAAAGCAAACTGGCCCAATTCTAGTCAATAGGGCAGTTCAGCACAGTCATAAGACAGTTCAGCCAGGGGGAGTCCCCTTTCCTACTCCCTGTACAGAAGAAACTGGGACCCCCGATGCAGATGTAACACCACCCTCACATCAGGGCATGATCAAGAAGTTTCTAGGCTCAGAATGTAAACGAATGTTTAAAGCATATCAAAAAGAGACTTTAAATGGTAAGGCCTAAAAAACAAATACAGAAGAAACTTAAGGCCCTTTTATATAGCCCCAACGATCAGGCTTGAGTGCTCATTAAGCCAGCCGGCCCATATTCCAACAGCCATCCAATAAGCCAGTCGTCCCATATTCCAACAGCCATCCAATAAATGAGCTAGTTGGCCAATTACATTTTTCAAAGGCCCACTTAGCAGCACATCCCCCTCTACCCTTGGGGTGTTGGTTGTGCTGCTGATAAGTGCCATCTGTGTGAGGTCCCTATACCAGTGATCCTCTGCAGAGTGTGAATGCCAGTAAGTAGTGCTGATCGACATGCCATTTATCAGTGCTCATCATTATACTGGCCAAGAATAGCTTTTAAGCAAGGTTTAATGCAGTGTTTAAGTTAAAAACAACCAAACCAACAAAGCTCCCAAATCAACTCAACTAAAATTAGTAAATACCTCAAATATAAATTTTAAGATCACAATGCCAGATAAAGTATAGCAGCCATAATGT
This sequence comes from Eleutherodactylus coqui, assembly GCF_035609145.1. Lineage (NCBI taxonomy): Eukaryota > Metazoa > Chordata > Amphibia > Anura > Eleutherodactylidae > Eleutherodactylus > Eleutherodactylus coqui. Next base: position 213,222,026 of record NC_089837.1, on the reverse strand, counting down.
AAAGAATCGATGTGTTGCCAAAAGGAAAAAACAAAAAACACAATACATCCATAACCAAAATATTTCAAAAAGTCATAGACTAAACAATTTATCTCCTATGGAAAGTCAGTGCATGGCTAGTAAACCCACTGAGCACAAGGTAATTATTTTGCCTTCAGTATGGTATGCTTACAAATGGTTAACATGGACTTGAAATCTTGTAAGCCTCATTTTTAGTGAAGGTACATAAGCATTTATTCTTCAGCATACAAAAACAAAGACACATGTCAATAATTCAGAGTCTGTAAGACAAGCAGAAAACTCAAATGCATGGCGGTCCCAAATAAAATATGGTAGTGGCATGACAGGTTCTCTACCCACAACACTTTACAAACTTTGTTAGACCTGTTCACCAATCTAGAATTTGTAATCTGACACTTAGATTAGGTCCTTGCCAGATTAAAAAGCAACAGAATTGTGATAATGCCTGGATATCTTCATATTACTGAAGATTCAACACAACCACCCTAAAGAGTTCATTTCTGCTACCCCGGAAGACGAGGGCAATCTGCAGTTAGAACTCCCATCATTCAGATACATTAGCTATTCATGCTCCATTTCCAGAGGTTACACAATCTACAATGCATTCATTAACGTTTTTACTCATGGTCAGGATAAACAGTCTATTCACAGCAGCCACATACCATTCCTTATACATCGGCATAGTGTGCATTCCCTTTTACATACTCAACCGGTTGTTATCAGTGAAACAAAAACACATCCGTCTCCAACTGTCCATGCGGCACATGGCCAGAAGAGCCTTTAACATGGCACCTCTGGGCTGATGACTACTGGAATACACATTTCCTTTACAGCACTGTCCCACATAATATCAGCAGCCTGCTGTACATACTTTGCATTCCTTCAAGTGCATATCAAGTATGGAATTTCTACATCTGTAACGCAATATAACCCCACTGCTTGTATAACCAGATACTTGTTCAACAAGTTCTGCACATGTCACGGGTAATGTTCAATCTGAAGGAAGAGTTTCAAAATGAAATGCTTTGTTGCAAAGTAGCAAAAACATCAGGTCAGTTCCCAGCATTACATAACCTGCAGTTACCCATCATGTGCCCACAGAGCTAGGCTACAGATTACCCCTCACATAGCTGTATAGTCAGAGATGTCTGGGAGCTCCCATGCATACTCCATTGTCCATTAACTTCACACATCTAGAAGCATTTTAAAAGCAGACAGAAATGGTCGCCTTGTGCACGTATTATAGCTAAACATGAAGCTAAGGTGCAACACTTAAGACATTCAGACCAGAACACAAGAGGTTTGACCCCTACTTGCTTAGGACCAGAGTACACCTAGATCTCAAATTTGACCCCTTCACACCCTTTGTTGGAGATTTCAGTGGCATTTAGTCACATGTGTTAAGTTTTTCTCTATAGCATGGTTTCACAGAAGTTTGAGGCAGCATTTCATGCAGTTCTTTGAACTAAAGCCAGCAGTTGACCCAGTCAGTAGTACTTCTTTTATATGTACCCATCTTTCACTCCGGGCTTTGGCCAAAAAAAAAAAAAAGTGCATCCACAGCCACAAACACCTGTGCGCAAAGCCACATGCAGAAGTCTGGAAACACTTGGGGAGGGGGTAAATGGGATATTTTACTTGAAAGTTGAGATGTTCCAACCTTCAATTAAAGTGTAATGCTCTAGTTAAGATGGTTTTTTAGAACCCAATTGTGTTATTGCTCCATGTGCAATTCTCTGGATAATATGAAAAGCTATTTAGAGCATATGGTATAAAACAGATCAGAAGTGAAGAAACCACAATAAATAGATCTTTGTAGGGTTTGATAATTCCTTGACTACTGCTGACATCTGGCTGCTGCACTTTGCTGCAAAATTTTTCTTAAAAAACTACTGGGGCCCAATTGTGAAAAACTGTCGGAGTAGCTCCTAGCAACCAATCACAGGCAAATATGAAAAACCAATCACAGGCAAATATGAAACGAAAGCTGTGCTGTGATTGGTTGCTATTGGTAGTTTCTCTTTTAGTATGTGTATGAGGCCTCCCTATGTGTTGATCTGGGGAACCAATACCCATGAAGGCACTGCTCATTTAATTGAAAAGCCCAGTCTGATCTGTACAAACAGGTCAATTCCAATACAAAAGAATTCCTTCTAAACAAAGCAAACATGGCCATTTGCTTCTGCGGAAACCACATGTAAACAATGCCTCCCATAAACTGTAGGCTGCAAGATCAGCCGTCAAAGACCAAGGATATTAGCAAATTAAAGTATAGATTTATGCTATAATTCTATCATTCCAATGAGGCACAAGGCAGCCTAGAAGTACACAATGTTAAGTATTTCTATATTTCTTGACCAAATTTTGCCAGTTTTCCCAATATTATTGCAAAAGCTATTGTATTGCCAAATATTGTACTATATAAAAATAAATCTAACACAAACACTATAGAACCTGCAGTGTTATTAAATATAAATATAAAACAAAATCAAAAAGTTAGACCAAAGTAGAATAGTGCACGTTGCAGCTCTTTATTGACATTGGCAAATTAAAATAGAATAAATTAACAAGTATTTTCTCAAAAAATGTTTTATACAAAAATACTGTCAAAATTTCCTAAAAAGCTTTCAACACAGTAGTATTTTCCATGAACTAAATTAACTATATTAGCACAGTGTCAAACATTTTCTGGGAAAAAAGCATTTGTGAAGTGTTTTACACCAATTACATTTCACCCTTATGGTTATATGTACATGGGTGAAACACAAGTAATGGGAAAAAAAAAAATTAAAAATTAAATAACAGTAGGACTTCTCCTGATCCAGCAAGGCATGGCCCATATTTGTTAAAACTTCCAGTTAAAAAATAAAAAAAAAATTAAAATATAGAAAAAAATGGTGCACAGCAATGCATAGATTAACCGAAGCAAAATGGCAGCATTAGTGCAGCAATTGACCTGCTGTCAAGGTTCATGCAACCAACAATTCTCTCTCGTTGATGCAGTCCCAAGAAAAACTGAAATGGACTTCTGTCAAAACACCATACATGGACAATATGAGACAGGAAAGAAATCTGCTGAAACACCCTATTTGCAGAAATTGTGGCTCAATTAACAAGGCAGTAGAGGAGGAGAATCAGGAATAAAAATGTGGGAATCAAAGGAAAAGAAAAATATATATATATTCTGTACAGATTAATAGTGGACTCTGGAAGCAAGATTCGATGTCCAAGGAGGAATGTTCAAAGTTCTTCTATTCTTTGTTATTCCAGGCCTAACAGCTCACTCTGTTCGGCTGCTGTTTGCAAACAAAATCTGTCATAAAATCAAATTCATTCTGTCCCAGCCATAGCTCTGGTAGTTCTTTTATACGATCCAAGCCCATTTCTATCACCAAGGACATTAGAACTTCCTCATCTATGAAGTCAGTGTCTATAACACTAGGAGGCAGCATTGCTGCAGGGACGTGGCTCACCGACTGAGGCATGCCAGTGCTGTGCTTTGGATTGCAGTCTCTGAAATGCTGGTTTGTCCCATTTATCTGATGATTTGCAGGATGCAAGTCCGGCATATAGTGGTTGTGTTGGTAAGGATGATGTGTAAAATATTGGTTGTTCAGCTTCTGGAGCTGCATGCTAGCACTAAGCTGAGCTCCTTGATTTGTAACATGGGGTGCCATGAACTGTGAATTGTTAAACCTCGCTGCTGGCGCCATACTGCCATTAGGATGCCCACCATTTACATTCCCGGCTACCATGGCATGCCTGATGCCATTATTAGAGTTCATATTCCCCGTACTGTAGTGCATGTGCTCTCCCATCAGGCTGCTAAAGGCAAGTTGTTGTTGCTGCTGCTGCTGCTGCTGATGGTGAGGATTTGGAAATTGACCCATTCCCATCCGATGAGCAGGGTGGTGGTGAAGCCCATTCGTTCCATCTGGAAACCGACCATGATTCATTGCCATCATATGGTCTGCCATTGCACACCTAGGAAGAGAGTAGGTAAATATAAGACACTGCCTGACAAATAAAAACTGCTCCTGACACACAGAATCTAAGGCATCTGATCTCACCGCTTATCTAGGCAATGATGAATTAAAATACAGAGCAAGTGTCACCATCTGCAGAACTGCTCAGACATCTCTTTACAGCATACATTCGCATTTGCCTACAAGCCCTTGTTCATCTGAGCTCATTTCCTGCATTATGCACTCTGCTGCTGATAACATGTATACATTACCTTGCAATTCACTCAATGACTGGAAAATCATTGCCCACCGCGACAACAGTATGACTGTAAAGCCCTTGACACACTAGTGACAAAGGCATTGGCACATAACACATCTTCAGCACTCCCAGCAATACATTAATTAAGCCCCAGTCACAGCACTTTACAGAAACAGTTCTACAAAGGCTCTCCATAATCTCATTGCTAATCATTAAAAGGTTACGCACATAAGCAGGCGATCAGTAAAGTATTAGCCATCCCCACAGCAAAATGAGCAGAGATCCCCTTGTAGCAACCATGATAGATACATTATATCAATATTGAACTTCCTACAGCAGGGGATGAGGAGGAAAGCAGTCAGTCAGGGGCTCACAACAATGCAAACAAAGGTACTACATCATTAGCAAGTCATGCCCATATGCTGAGGGGCTGCAGCCTGATGTGTTCATTTACAGGGGCTATGCCATCTCCCTTCCAAGAAGTGGATCAGCACTCCTGCCCTCATTTAAAGCCCAGACCACAGTACAGCACACTTTGATAACTAGTAAAGCATACGTTACATAAAAGCATTAACTTTCCTCATACATGCACCAAATGCCAATGACAGATAAGCCAGTAACAGATCCCTGCAAGCTAGAGAATAGGTAACCTGACCATTAAAGCAACTTTTACCATGCACTGAATTATTTATCATGGCACTGCCATCTGCCTGCCATCTCCATAGAACCCAGAGGAGACAATGAGCCCAGCTCTTGGAAGCACACTTACCCCTTGTGAGTGATCCGGAACTGCTGCTTGGAGGGGATCAGGGGGTAGATCCCAGCATATAGGTGGATGGATTCAGCAGGCTCCCTTTTGTGTGACCTGTAATGCGATCCTGCTGCAGAGCTGACGCTTCCCTCACTCCTCGGCGAGAGGCATCGGGACCTGCCAACAATGAACTGTGTTTCTTCTTCCCAGCTTGTTAATATAGGATTGCAGAAGGGAGGAGCAATGGGGAGGGGGGGAGGAAAAAAGCCGAGCAGGCAGGCAGGCAGCACAAGTAAAACCTGGATTAAGGATAAACACAGCCGGAGCTGGAGGAGATCCAGCAGCCCTGATGCTGCGCTGCTCCCTGGTGACACGTGTGAGCTGCTCGGCCGCCGCTAGGTGTCGTCATACAAAGAGAGGAACACGAGTGACACTGCTAATAGGGCAGCGCACACAAAGATACGTGCAGAGTTTAGTGGCTGCTTGCATTGTCCTTGGGTGTCTCCTGGTATTACATGGGGGCAGAGAGACGCATGCAAACCGCACCACAACTGTTCCTGCTTGGACATGTGCTGTAGGGTACTGGGGGCTGTTCACACACACCATAGAAGTCGTGCAGAAATTTCTGCCACTACACTACTACATTTTTCAGCATTTCTAAACATAGGAAACATCATAAATTTCAAACATTTTCAGTCCTCTATTTACAGGTTTTGGTGGCCTTTTTCATTGTGCAACAATTTGAAGATGCTTTTTTTTTAGTATTTTTTTAAAGGGTTGTAGCAAGTTATAAAGCTATCTCCTGACTATAGGATACGGCACAACTTTTTGATTAGTGTAGGTCCAACCACTGGATTCCCCAGTGAATCCCCCCAAAAAGGAGTGGAGGTTGTACAGGCGTGCCGCAGCGCCATTTACTTCAATAACCGCGGAGACTGCCAAAACGCTTGAACTCTCCATTGAAGTGAATGGAGTATGGGCACGCCTGTGCAACCTCGTCTCCGTTCCCTCAAGGACCGACCATTCTCAGAAGCAGTTGGGATCCCAATGCCCACCTATCATAAAGTTATCTTTTATCCTGTGGATAGGGGATAACCTTATAACTTGGCACAATCCCTTTAAAAGGGTTTTACGAGTTATTTAGTATAGTTGTGGGTCCTACGTGCCCAAAACTATATAAAATAAACTCTCTTTAGGGTCGGCTGCATGCGAACGAGTCGGATTCCGCATGTGGGAGACCGCAGCAGAATCCGACCCTGTGCCTGGCTGGTGACCCTGCGTACCTGTATGTAATCTGTATGCGGACAGCCCGATCAGCTCGCCTTCAGACATGCACTGTATAGATTTTTTTTTAATAATCCCTGCTTTTCCCGTGCCATTGTTAGGCGATGCCGCAGAATCCGCGACCTTTCTGCAATGTCATTTGCGGAAGGGCTGAGGGTTGGGCAGTTTCCATTGACTTCAATGGAAGCCATTTGAGCAAAAATAAAACATGCTGCGATTTTTTTTTCCATGGGCGTAAATCGCAATCACTGTCTGCTCGTGTCAGCGGACATGCGCATATTCTATTCTTGCTAATGGATGCGGAATGCCGTGGATTGTCCGCGCAGGTGACGATCGCTGATTTTGCAATGCAAATTCTGTCATGTGCAGCCGGCCTAAGTCCTATTGAGAAGTTTATGGGAAAAAGCCAAGCCGAGAGCATGCAGTGTGTTAAACCACAACGGCAGCAACTTGTAAGAATTAAAGAAAAATTCTTTGTATGTTACATCTTCTGTATCTCATTAGAGACTCTAAAGGGGTTTTCCAAGTTGTATTTTTTGTTACAAAAACTGTCAATGCAGAAAAATAATAAAACCGTCCCAACTCCCTGCAGCGCCACCTCTTGGTCATCCTGCCAGATCTGTTTACAAGCTGCAGAGGACGGATGAGCTTAGGTTGTTTTATTATTTTTTTTCTGCATAGCCAAAAATTAAAAATTAGAAATAAAGAACCCATCAGTTGAATGTAACAGAGCTGGAAAGGGCTGCAGTGCCAGGCACGACACCACAAGATTTACTGGGCTGGACCTGGTAAACAATGAAGCGGTTGGGGGGCCGCAGACCCTTCATTCAGCTAATCGTGGGCTTGCCAGGAGTTGGATAGACCTGTCCCAGAAAATTCCATCAATACTTATCTGATTTAGTTTTTGCCCACTTGAAGGCCAGGCTCACACAGGGAGGTCCAATGCAGTTACTTAGCAAATGCCCTGAAGGAAAGAAAAGTATAAAGAAACCACTTATCCTTCTCTTGTGTATGCTTATTTTTGACAAAACAGACACATCAAAACTGCACTGTGTGAACCTGACCTATTTTGAACATGATACACTTTAAATATTGTCTTTCAAAGTGGTATTGGAAGAGTGTAACGAAAAAAAGGGAGCACAATTAAAGAGCCAGTCCATCCAAAGTGTATATATGTTATTAAACATTACACATAATAGTCAATGAGAAGTTAGTCCCTGTTCACAGCATATATGGTGTGTACACCCAGAGTACATTGGGAGTCTTCCTGGCATGGTCACACCAAGTCGGTTTGAGGCCTAGAGGCAAATTGGACCCATGACAAAGCAGACACACACAGGCATCAAGAAGTGTAATCACGGGACGCCATTTCGTTGTCAAATAAACTGTTAATTGAAACAGTAAAGGAAAGAAACTGCAGTTCAATTTTCCGCAAATTAATGCAACTGGTTTGTGCAGGTGCCGGTTGGGCAAGAAATGTCCCTTGATGTCCCCCTTGCTGGGAGTGCTCACATAAGTCTCTATATCCACTTCTAGGCCAGTATATAAATGGGGGTTTCCACCGCAAATATCCTTTCCCTAAATATGGTGCAGAAGGGGAGCATGACAAACTCAGACTCTGCCCAGGTAAACAAACTATACCAGGCTGGTAGACGAAGCTTTCTAGCATGTTCAGAATCAACAATGCCCATAAGGCTATAGTCACTGGCATAACTATAGAGGATGCGGTTGCACCCGGGCCCAGGAGCCTTAGGGGACCCATAAGGCCTCTTTTCTCCATATAGGGAGCCCAGTACTATGAATAAAGCATTATAGTTGGGGGCCCTGTTACAATTTTTGCATTGGGGCCCAGGATCTTCAAGTGACGCCTCTGTGTTAAGGAGTTGAGAGAAGTTTGGGGACCGCAAGATAAACTTCTGCACCCGGGCCCATGAGCCTTCAGCTACGCCCCTGGCTGGAGCCTTTCAACAGGCTACTCCAGGGAATATCCCTCACATAGCTGCCTCACTCTGCCCACTTCCTGCTCCCACAAAGAGCCTAAGGGCTCATGCCCACGGCCGTGACGGACTCCGCCAGTGGAATATCACAGCTGAGTCCGTCACAGCACCCCATACTCACCTCCAGGATCCGCTGTCTGCGTCCCGCCAGACGCACCGACGCGCATGCGCAGTACAGCACATAAATCATCCGGCAGTGGGCGGGGTCGCGTATTCACCCGATACTTCCGCAGTACTGACAGCGGAAGCATAGCGTGATGATCGGCTTATTTTGACTACAATGGAAGCCGGCTGTGCGTATTCCCGCGGCATTTAGAACATGCTGCGTTTTATTTTACACTGTGGAATACCGCAGCGTGAACATTGTGCTATTAGGTTCAATAGAACCTAATAGCTGCGGTGTAACGCCGCGACGCGGCGGAAATCTGGCCGTGGGCAGTAGCCCTTAGTCACTCTGCTCTCACCCCCACTTACAGGTACAATTACCTATGTATATAATCCTGTACACAACAGTGAAAACAATAAGGGCTCATGTCCACGGGCGGGTTAGGAGCCCGCAGCCGGCCACCCTGCTTACCTGTCCAGGTCTGTACTGTGGATGTGTGAGGAAGTGATGGCCGACGCACATGTGCAGTACTTTTTTTTTTTAAACTCCTACTTTCCTGCGAATCTGCGAACCGTCCGCATTTCAATTGTGTACGGGCCGCGGATCGGACGGCTTCCATTGACTTCAATGGAAGCCGTTCATGTGGGAACCGCACTAAAATGGAGCATGCTGCGATTTGCTTTCCGCATATGGAATCCGGAAAACAAATCTGCATGTCAAAATTCAAATATGGACGCCCTTGGCTCCCTATGGGCGGCTTGAACTGTGGATCTTCCGCGCGGGTTCCGCAATTGACATCCACCCGTGGACATTGGGCCTAACAGTAATAAAACAGCACCGCATTACATATACACTCAGTTGTAGAGATGAGCGAGCATAATCGCTAAGGACAATTGCTCGATCGAGCATTGTCCTTGGCGAGTACCCCCCTGCTCGGAAGAAAAGGTTCGGCTGACGGCGCGGTTGAGAGGTGAGTTGCGGCAGTGAGCAGGAGGAAGCGGGGTGGGGGGGAGGGAGAGACATATCTCCCCTCTGTTCCTTCGCGCTCTCCTCCGCCGCTCCCTGCCCGACGCCAGCAGCCGAACCTTTTGTCTCGAGCGGGCAGGTAGTCGCTAAGGGCAATGCTCGATCAAGCAATTGTCCTTAGCGAGTATACTCGCTCATCTCTACTCAGTTGTATGCTAGGCTATACATCTAGAGTATTTGTAGGGAGATTTTCCCAATGTATACATGAAGGCGGTGTGAACAAAGTTTTAGAGGGAAGTTTGGCTGAAGTTTCAGGGGTTTTCCAGGATGTACAATGCAAACGTCCTATGGCCATATTATTGTAACATGACTGTGGTGGTGAATGTTTTTGACTTTGTAACATTAGTGCATGCTATCTACTTCCTGTGCCGGCTACTGGGATCTTGTGATATGTTAACCACAACAGGTTATCACAAGCAAGCAAGGCTTCGGAGAACTCAGGAGACAAGCAGTGGGGGGAATTAGGGCACAATGAAAAGCTAGGTTTCTTGGAAAGGTTCATTATTTTATGACAAGTCTTGTGAGATTAGCATTGACTGTACATTTCACAAAATTGTTGTCTTGTATTTCCATACAAAGCCTAGAAAAGAGTGCTGCTGTGCAGCAAAGTGAAAGAGCTGAAGTGCTTAACTAGTGATTGCTTCATTGTGAGAATGGTGATGTCCCAGCAGCCAGGAAGTGATGCCACATCCTAGTGATACCATTAATTCTTATGGCCCTTTTACACGTTTGCCCGATGGAATGAGCTGGTGATATCATCCTTGGGCACTTATGGTTCAGGGTTTTACAGGGTTTTACTGAGTCAGGGCTCCTGTCCATGGGCGAAATTTCACTGCGTTCCCCGCGGCGATAGTCCGGCTGCGGGGAACGCAGTGAACGCTTTCCATAGTGTTGCTATGGAAAGCGCAGCCCCCTTGTTCACGAGCCGAGAATCATAGCAATTCTCCGCTCGCGGCCAGCAAATCGAAGCATGTCAGATAGGCTCACAGCGGATATCTGTCAGCTGGCTCCTGCTCCCCGGTGGCAGCCTTAGTGCTGGTTTTTATGCCGGCCTGAAACTATGGACCAACGAGAAGCGCACGATTCTTGTTAGCCGTTCAGTTGTTGGCTCATATTTAAACTGAAAGACTATCGTTCAGTTTTGCTATTTTGAACAATTATATGAATAATAATCGTTTCGTGTAAATGGGGCTTTATAGTTGGAAAACGTCTTTAATGGGGTATTCCCCTCTCAGCAAGTTATCCCCTATCCAGAGGATAGGGAAGAACTTGCCGACAGGAAGGAAGAGGGGAGGGCTGACTCGTGAAACCCCAATTGTTCCCAAGATATCATCCCTGGCCCATCCCAAAGTTTTGAGTCCTGCAGGTCACCGCTCCATGGACTTCAATGGGTCTGCTGGAAAGAGTCGAGTTCAAGCATGTTTTTAAAGTTGCGCAAACTTCAAGTTTGAAGTTGCAAAAAATTCTGAAAACTGGAAATCCCCTCTAAGCTTGGTAGAGGGTTTATAATGAAGGAGGGGAGTGTATTTTATGTATTTTTTGGTAGTTTATAAAGACATCTTTTCCCCCACGCTCACTACTTTATCTCACATGTCTGCACTTCTAATAAACTTAATAGACATTTCCATGTGTGTGAATCCTTTTTCATATGCAGCACTTTCATGTGCCTTGTACTGTAGATTTAGTCCTTGAGTAAGTAATGTGGAAATGACTGTTTCTCAATATGTTGACATGCAGGTATCATAAGGTTCTCTGCTGCCCAGAGCTATGACTTGAGCACACAGCACTAGTGGAGAGGCCATTAATGTTTGCTCTTGTCAGTAGCTGCGCTTTCAGTCTAGTAAAGGTTATAGCAATCCCAGGTTAGCAAAAAATGCATTCTAAGAATTGTTAATATTTAACCAGAGGACAGCAGTGATGTTAATGTACTGCATACTGCTCTGTGTATACAGGCCTGGCGTGAGAAATGTGCTGTTATTGTAACATATATGCTTCCTGTCTGCACTCCGAAGGCAAATGTCTGCAGTCAGTTGCAGGTGGTCTGAATCTACACAGACAGAAAATCTATCTATCTATCTATCTATCTATCTATCTATCTATCTATCTATCTATCTATCTATCTAATATATAGCTATCTATCTATCTCATATCTATCTATCTCCTATCTATTTCATATCTATCTGTCTATCTTATCTATCTCATATTTATCTTCTATCTATCTATCTATCTATCTCATATCTTTCTATCTATCTCATATCTATCTATCTGTATATCTCTCTCTCTCATTTCTATCTGTCCCTCTGGCTATCTATCTATCTAATATCTATCTATGTATCTGTACATCTATCTCATATCTATCTATCTATCTATCTATCTATCTATCTATCTATCTATCTATCTATCTATCTATCTATCTATCTCATATCTATCTATCTATCTATCTATCTATCTATCTATCTATCTCATATCTATCTATCTATCTATCTGATATCTATCTATCTATCTATCTAATATCTATCTATGTATCTGTATATCTATCTATCTAATATCTATATATCTATCTCATATCTATCTATCTATCTATGTATCTCATATCTATCTATATCTATCTATGAATCTGTATATCTATCTCATATCTATCTATCTATCTATCTATCTCATATCTATCTATCTATCTATCTATCTATCTATCTATCTATCTATCTATCTATCTATCTATCTATCTATCTATCTATCTATCTATCTATCTATCTATCTATCTATCTATCTATCTATCTATCTCTCTATCTACAGCATGTGGCTCTGCAGTGTTTGCTTCCTGCTAAGTTTCAGCTCGGCTTCTCTGCAGTATTTCTGGCATGAGGCTTCTGTGCTCTGTAAACAGAATCAGAGTCACAAGTCACCAGGATCCACCTCTTCCATACACATTTATTGCCTCTCATCCAGGAGGTGGGCGCTGCATAGGTGCCCATCCCCCCAGAGTCACAAACACTGCCTGACATATGGACACTGATTTATGGTTGATGATCAAGTTGGCTAAGTAACAGGAGCATATACTGTCTGCGATATTAACCCTTCAGTCACCCTCTGCTGCCTCATGATGAACTGCATTATCTCAGGAGCTTTAACAACTAACCAAGATGTAAGAGAAGACAATGCAATGTTTTCATTTACCGGGAAACTTTTGGAATCCTTGTTTGTGCAGTATCAGCTCCGCAGAACGTCGACACTACAGAAATTATGAAAAGTATCTAATCATTCCTCTAGAATAGACATTCTATGAAGCACAAAGGAAGGAATGCAAACGTAGGTACAAGGCAAATGGTTTCATATGTAAATATTCAAAGAGAAAGAAAAAGTGTCAGTTTTCCTCCAAAGTAAATAAGCAATGCCTAACAATAATAAGAATGCTGGAAAGTTTAGTAAGTAGAGATGAGCGAGCACCAAAATGCTCGGGTGCTCGTTACTCGAGACAAACTTTTCGCGATGCTCGAGGGTTCGTTTCGAGTAACGAACCCCATTGAAGTCAATGGGCGACCCGAGCATTTTTGTATATCGCCGATGCTCGCTAAGGTTTTCATTTGTGAAAATCGGGGCAATTCAAGAAAGTGATGGGAACGACACAGCAATGGATAGGGCAGGCGAGGGGCTACATGTTGGGCTGCATCTCAAGTTCCCAGGTCCCACTATTAAGCCACAATAGCGGCAAGAGTGGGCCCCCCTCCCAACAATTTTTACTTCTGAAAAACCCTCATTAGCAAGGCATACCTTAGCTAAGCACCACACTACCTCCAACACAGCACACTCACTGCCTGCATGACACTGCGCTGCCACTTCTCCTGGTTAATATGCTGCCCCCCCCCCCCCCCCCCCCCCCGCATGTCCCAGTCAGACCAGGGTTTTTTATAAATAGTCACAGGCAGGTACAACTCCGCAATGGGAATTCCGTGTGCACCCACAGCATGGGTGGCTCCCTGGTACCCACCGGCGGTACATAAGTATATCCCATTGCATTGCCCATCACAGCTGACGTAACGTCAGGTTTAATGCAGGTGGGCTTCGGCCCACACTGCATGCCCCAGTCAGACAGGGGTTCTTTAGAAGTGGACACATGCAGTTACAACTCCGTGTGGACCGACAGCATGGGTGGGTCCCAGGAAGCCACCGGCGGTACATAAATATATCCCATAGCATTGCCCATCACAGCTGAGGTAACGTCAGGTTTAATGCAGGTGGGCTTCGGCCCACACTGCATGCCCCAGTCAGACTGGGGTTCTTTAGAAGTCGACACATGCAGTTACAACTCCGTGTGGACCCACAGAATGGGTGGGTCCCAGGAAGCCACCGGCGGTACATAAATATATCCCATTGCATTGCCCATCACAGCTGAGGTAACGTCCGATTAAATGCAGGTGGTCTTCGGCCCACACTGCATGCCCCAGTCTGACCGGGGTTTTTAATACATAGACACTGGCAGGTACAACTCCCTAATGTGAAGTCCCTGTGGACCCACAGCATGGGTGGCTCCCTGGAACCCATCGGCGGTACATAAATGTATCCCATTGCAGTGCCCTGCTCAGCAGAGCTAACGTCACATACAATATAGGTGTGCTTCGGCCCACAGTGCATGCCCCAGTCAGACTTGTAATATGTACCTTAACAGTAACCGTGTTGGTGGGAATGTGGTGGCGACTGCGGACCTAGTAGCGCGGTTTTATTTAGTTGGTTTTCGGAATGTGGCCAGGATTAAGTGGGCCGAGGCAGGGGGATGGTGGGGGGACTCTCTTGTTGTGTCGGTAAAGGTGAAATTCTTGGACTGCCACCAGACGGACCAATGCAAAGGTATTTGCCAAGAATGTTTTCATAGTTGGAGGAGGAGGGGGATGTTTTTGAGGCACTACGTGTCCTCTCCAAGTGTCCGTGGTTATATGCACCTTAACAGTAACCACGTTGGTGGGAAATGGCCTCGCCACCATCATGTCTTTGGGAAGCCTCCGTTTCCACACCCCAGTGACATAGCATTAGCAGCGGTATAGGTAGAGCCCAGAATTAGTAACATTTCAGCGGTAGCATTAGGGACAGGCCCCAGTAACATATCACTAGCAGCAGTATAGGGGGAGCACAGTATTAGTTCCATTTCGGTAGTAGTAGCAGTCCAGACAGGCCCCAGTAACAATTCCGAAGCAGCAATATAGGGGGAGCACAGTATTAGTTCCATTTCAGTAGTAGTAGCAGTCAAGACAGGCCACAGTAACATTCCCGTTGCAGCAGTTTAGGGAGATAACAGTCTATTTCACATTTCAGTAGTTGCAGTATAGACAAGGCCCCAGTTACATTTATGTTTATATAGCAAAAGTGTACACCTTGCTGTACCATGAGTGCAGGCGAAGCCCATAAAAATTACTAGGATTACACTGTAGACGAGGGCCCAAAAAAATTGGTGTACCAACAGTACTAATGTACCTCAGAAAAATTGCCCATGCCCAACCAAGAGGGCAGGTGAAACCCATTAATCGCTTTGGTTAATGTGGCTTAATTTGTAACTAGGCCTGTAGGCAGCCCAGTTAAAATAAAAATTGGTTCAGGTGCAAGTTTCAACGCTTTAATGAGAATTGAAATGTATAAACATTGTTTACTAAAGTAATATGACTGAGCCTTGTGGGCCTAAGAAAAATTGCCCGTTCGGCGTGATTACGTGAGGTTTCAGGAGGAGGAGCAGGAGGAGGATGAATATAATACACAGATTGATGAAGCTAAAAGGTCCCCGTTTTTGATGGTGATAGAGAACGATGCTTCCATCCGCGGGTGCAGCCTACGTATTGTTTAGGTACCGCTGCTGTCCGCTGGTGGAGAAGAGAAGTCTGGGGAAATCCAGGCTTTGTTCATCTTTATGAGTGTAAGCCTGTCGGCACTGTAAGTTGACCGGCGGGTACGCTTATCCGTGATGATTCCCCCAGCCGCACTAAACACCCGCTCTGACAAGACGCTAGCCGCAGGACAAGCAAGCACCTCCAGGGCATACAGCGAGAGTTCAGCCCATGTGTCCAGCTTCGACACCCAGTAGTTGTAGGGGGCAGAGGCGTCACGGAGGACGGTCGTGCGATCGGCTATGCACTCCGTCACCATCCTTTTACAGTGCTCCCGCCGACTCAGCCTTGACTGGGGAGCGGTGACACAGTCTTGCTGGGGAGCCATAAAGCTGGCAAAGGCCTTGGAGAGTGTTCCCCTGCCTGTGCTGTACATGCTGCCTGATCTCCGCGCCTCCCCTGCTACCTGGCCCTCGGAACTGCGCCTTCTGCCACTAGCGCTGTCGGATGGGAATTTTACCATCAGTTTGTCCGCCAGGGTCCTGTGGTATAGCATCACTCTCGAACCCCTTTCCTCTTCGGGTATGAGAGTGGAAAGGTTCTCCTTATACCGTGGGTCGAGCAGTGTGTACACCCAGTAATCCGTAGTGGCCAGAATGTGTGTAACACGAGGGTCACGAGAAAGGCATCCTAACATGAAGTCTGCCATGTGTGCCAGTGTACCTGTACGCAACACATGGCTGTCCTCACTAGGAAGATCACTTTCAGGATCCTCCTCCTCCTCCTCCTCCTCAGGCCATACACACTGAAAGGATGACAGGCAAGCAGCATGGGTACCCTCAGCAGTGGGCCAAGCTGTCTCTTCCCCCTCCTCCTCATGCTCCTCCCCCTCCTCCTCCTCCTCAACACGCTGAGATATAGACATGAGGGTGCTCTGACTATCCCCCGCCTCCGTTTCCGAGCGCAAAGCGTCTACCTTTATGCTTTGCAGGGAACTTCTCAAGAGGCATAGCAGAGGAATGGTGACGCTAATGATTGCAGCATCGCCGCTCACCATCTGGGTAGACTCCTCAAAGTTTCCAAGGACCTGGCAGATGTCTGCCAACCAGGCCCACTCTTCTGTAAAGAATTGAGGAGGCTGACTCCCACTACGCCGCCCATATTGGAGTTGGTATTCCACTATAGCTCTACGCTGCTCATAGAGCCTGGCCAACATGTGGAGCGTAGAGTTCCACCATGTGGGCACGTCGCACAGCAGTCGGTGCACTGGCAGATTAAACCGATGTTGCAGGGTCCGCAGGGTGGCAGCATCCGTCTTGGACTTGCGGAAATGTGCGCAGAGCCGGCGCACCTTTCCGAGCAGGTCTGACAAGCGTGGGTAGCTTTTCAGAAAGCGCTGAACCACCAAATTAAAGACGTGGGCCAGGCATGGCATGTGCGTGAGGCTGCCGAGCTGCCGAGCCGCCACCAGGTTACGCCCGTTGTCACACACGACCATGCCCGGCTGGAGGCTGAGCGGCGAAAGCCAGTGGTCGGTCTGCTCTGTCAGACCCTGCAGCAGTTCGTGGGCCATGTGCCTCTTCTTTCCTAAGCTGAGTAGTTTCAGCACGGCCTGCTGGCGCTTGCCCACCGCTGTGCTGCCACCCCGCGCGACACCGACTGGTGGCGACGTGCTGCTGCTGACACATCTTGATTGCGAGACAGAGGTTGCATAGGAGGAGGAGGAGGAGGGTGGTTTAGTGGAGGAAGCATACACCGCCGCAGATACCAGCACCGAGCTGGGGCCCGCAATTCTGGGGGTGGGTAGGACGTGAGCGGTCCCAGGCTCTGACTCGGTCCCAGCCTCCACTAAATTCACCCAATGTGCCGTCAGGGAGATATAGTGGCCCTGCCCGCCTGTGCTTGTCAACGTGTCCGTTGTTAAGTGGACCTTGGCAGTAACCGCGTTGGTGAGGGCGCGTACAATGTTGCAGGAGACGTGGTCGTGCAGGGCTGGGACGGCACATCGGGAAAAGTAGTGGCGACTGGGAACCGAGTAGCGCGGGGCCGCCGCCGCCATCATGTTCTTGAAAGCCTCCGTTTTCACAAGCCTACACGGCAGCATCTCCAGGCTGATCAATTTGGCTATGTGCACGTTTAACGCTTGAGCGTGCGGGTGCGTGGCGGCGTACTTGCGCTTGCGCTCAAACAGTTGCGCTAGCGACGGCTGGACGCTGCGCTGAGAGACATTGCTGGATGGGGCCGAGGACCGCGGAGGTGAGGGTGTGGGTGCAGGCCAGGAGACGGTCGTGCCTGTGTCCTGAGAGGGGGGTTGGATCTCAGTGGCAGGTTGGGGCACAGGGGGAGAGGCAGTGGTGCAAACCGGAGGCGGTGAATGGCCTTCGTCCCACCTTGTGGGGTGCTTGGCCATCATATGCCTGCGCATGCTGGTGGTGGTGAGGCTGGTGGTGGTGGCTCCCCGGCTGATCTTGGCGTGACAAACCTTGCACACCACAGTTCGTCGGTCGTCTGCACTCTCAGTGAAAAACTGCCAGACCTTTGAGCACCTCGGCCTCTGCAGGGTGGCATGGCGCGAGGGGGCGCTTTGGGAAACAGTTGGTGGATTATTCGGTCTGGCCCTGCTTCTACACCTGGCCACCGCACTGCCTCTTCCAACCTGCCTTGCTGCTGCACTTGCCTCCCCCTCTGAAGACCTGTCCTCAGTAGGCTTAGCAAACCAGGTGGGGTCAGTCACCTCATCGTCCAGCTGCTCTTCCTCTGAATCCTCTGTGCGCTCCTCCCTCGGACTTACTGCAATTACTACTACCTGAGTGATAGACAACTGTGTCTCATCGTCATCGTCCTCCTCACCCACTGAAAGCTCTTGAGACAGTTGCCGGAAGTCCCCAGCCTCATCCCCTGGACCCCGGGCACTTTCCAAAGGTTGGGCATCAGTCACGACAAACTCCTCCGGTGGGAGAGGAACCATTGCTGCCCATTCTGGGCAGGGGCCCGAGAACAGTTCCTGGGAGTCTGCCTGCTCCTCAGAATGTGTCATTTTCATGGAGTGAGGAGGCTGGGAGGAAGGAGGAGCAGCAGCCAGAGGATTCAGAGTTGCAGCAGTGGACGGCGTAGAACTCTGGGTGGTCGATAGATTGCTGGATGCACTTTCTGCCATCCACGACAGGACCTGCTCACACTGCTCATTTTCTAATAAAGGTCTACCGCGTGGACACATTAATTGTGAGATGAATCTGGGGACCCCTGAAACTTGCCTCTCTCCTAATCCCGCAGCAGTCGGCTGCGATACACCTGGATCAGGAGCTCGGCCTGTGCCCACACCCTGGCTTGGGCCTCCGCGTCCTCGCCCGTGTAAACGTCCTCTAAGCCTACCCCTACCCCTCAGCATGGTGTATTACGAGTAGAACAGAAATAGAACGCTGTAATTAAATGTGCCGCTTATTGGCCTGTGGTTGGAGGCTGACTTCGCTTACGGAACGCACAGCAGAGCCAGGAAACAATTTTGCGCACGCCTGTAGTGAGACGTAGGTGCGTAAGACTGAGCTAGTGGAATTCACAGCACAGAAGCAGTCAAGTCGCCAAAGGGCAGTGATGCGCCTTGAGTATTTGGCTTCCCTTTTTTTAAATGGTGAGCTGAAACACCAGACAGATACTGTATGCAGCGTATATTATGTTTACTGTTTCCCTCTGGCGCTATGACGGCGGTGATGTAACGGAGACAGCAGAGCCAGGAAACAATTTTGCGCACACCTGTAGTGAGACGTCGGTGCATAGGACTGAGCTAGTGGAATTCACAGCGCAGAAGCAGTCAAGTCGCCAAAGGGCAGTGGTACGCCTTAAAGGGGTTGTCTCGCGCCGAAACGGGGGTTTTTTTTCCCCATAGGCCCCCCGTTCGGCGCAGGACAACCCCTAAGGATGTGTTAAAAAAAACAAAACATATTACTTACCCGAATCCCCGCTCTGCGACGTCTTCCTTCTTCCTACTTCTTCCTTCACAAAGATGGCCGCCGGGATCTTCACCCACGATGCACCGCGGGTCCTTTCCCATGGTGCACCGTGGACTCTGTGCGGTCCATTGCCGATTCCAGCCTCCTGATTGGCTGGAATCGGCACACGTGACGGGGCCGAGCTACGATGACCAGCTCTCCGGCATGAGCGGCCCCATTCACCAGGAAGAAGAACGCACAGCGCAAGCGCGTCTAAAAACGCCAGAAGAAAGCGAAATTAGACGGATCCATGGCGACGGGGACGCTAGCAACGGAGCAGCTAAGTGAATAACTTCTGTATGGCTCATATTTAATGCACGATGTATATTACAAAGTGCATTAATATGGCCATACAGAAGTGTATAACCCCACTTGCTTTCGTGAGACAACCCCTTTAAGTATTTGGCTTCCCTTTTTTTAAATGGTGAGCTGAAACAGCAGATACTGTATGCAGCGTATATTATGTTTACTGTTTCCCTCTGGCGCTATGACGGCGGTGATCTAACGGAGACAGCAGAGCCAGGAAACAATTTTGCGCAAGCCTGCTGTAACGCTTAGCTGCGTATTAATTAGGACTACTACCCCCAGCAGACACGCAGTACACTGAAGACGGTCACAGGCAGCCCAAATATAGTATTTTTCCCCAATTTTTTTGAAAAAGCCCACTGCCTATATAGCCTGAATATCTCTTTCACCTTTCCCTCTTTCCCTGCCTCACCAGTACTGCCCCTATACTCTGTACAATGACTGCAGACTGAGGACGCAATGGTCTGCACGCCCGCTATACAAAAAAAATAATAATTGTGCAACACTGCTAAAAGCAGCCTCAACAGTACTGCACACGGTCAGATGTGGCCCTAAGAAGGACCGTTGGGGTTCTTCAAGCCTAAAATAACACCTAACACTCTCCCTATAGCAGCAGCAGCAGCATCACAAGCACTTTCCCTGATCTCTGTCAGAATGCATGTGTGGCGAGCCACGGGCGGGGCAGAATTAAATACTCGGGTGACACCTGATCTCGCCAGCCACTCACTGCAGGGGGGTGGTATAGGGCTTGAACGTCGCAGGGGGAAGTTGTAATGCCTTCCCTGTCTTTCTATTGGCCAGAAAAGCGCGCTAATGTCTCTGAGATGAAAGTGAAAGTAACTCGAACATCGCGTGGTGCTCGTCTCGAGTAACGAGCATCTCGAACACGCTAATACTCGAACGAGTATCAAGCTCGGACGAGTACGCTCGCTCATCTCTATTAGTAAGTAATATAGCACAAACATATTCAGCAGCGCTGCAGAATCAGCTGTAGCCATAAGTATACCAACAAGGATAAAACATCTATAAACAATAAGACAAAAGAAGGGAGGCTCCTGCCCTGAAGAGCTTACAATTAGAGATGAGCGAGTATACTTGCTAAGGCTAACTACTCGAGCGAGTAGTGCCTTAGCCGAGTACCCTCCCGCTCGTCTCTAAAGATTCGGGGGCCGGCGGGGGAGAGCGGGGAGGAATGGACGGGAGATCTCTCCCCCCCCCCCCCCCCACACTCCTCCTGCTCACCACCGCAACTCACCTGTCACCCCTGCCGGCAGCTGAATCTTTAGAGACGAGCGGGAGGATACTCGGCTAAGGCACTACTCGCTCGAGTAGTTAGCCTTAGCGAGTATACTCGCTCATCTCTACAGGCCCATTTATACATAACGGTATCACTCAAAATTCATTCAAACGAACGAATTTGAGCAAAATTTTGTTCAGTGTTGGTGCAAAAAAAAAATGCTCACTTGTCGTTCGCGGTTGCTTAAACTCACTTTTCAGTCAGCTTAAAAAACCTCATTGACTCGCGGGCTTCTAGTCCTGTGTAAAAGCTTCCCAGAGGAGGTGAAGCGCTGAGCAAGAAGCGGACGAGAAGCCAGGGAGCGGGCGCAAGTCTTTCTGTGTAAATGCTTTGCTCAAGCGCTGATGACCTAAGTGGTAACATTAGCACTCGTACAGTCGTTTGAAAGACTGTTGGCCTGTATAAAAGGGCCTGAGGACCAGATTTACACGGAAGTATTTTTTCACAAAAAAATTTGCTCTCGCAATACGCAGAAAATAGAACACATTGATTTCATGGGTTAGTTCACAAACGTTTTAGGCCGGATTCACACAAGGGTATGCATATTTGTGCGAGCATTTGTGATGCCTTTTTGTGCATCGGATGTTGCATATTTACTGTCCTTTTTGCGTGTGCAAAAAAAATTTTAAATACGGGCTAACCCTCTCAGCCATTGAAATTGACTATTAATTTAATGATGTGTTCTTTCCTTGCGCAAATGAGTTTTTTTGTATGGCAGAATTGCGCACGCCAAATACATGCATGTGAATAAACCCATTGAAATCAATGAATTCTATTTTTTGTGCAATGCTCGCACACAAATACGCTTTTGTGAATCCGAGCTATGGCTGCCGTCTCACACGAAAGAAATGCTGTGCAAGCCACGTGCAGATATCTTTCGCGATGAAATTGCAGTATTTTTAAAAAACGCTGCGAATTCTAAGTCTGCAGAATGTCTATTTATCTACAAATGGGGAAGAAATGCAGTGGATTTCCACAACAGGCTACAGTGCAACTTGCAGCAGAAATTACCCCAGCGGAAACTGACTTGTGCGGATTTTGAAAATGTCAATTTTTTCTGTGGATTGTTATAGCAGATTTCCCCACTTTGAGGAGGCCTTGCGACAGGCCGTATATGCTACAGTGCAAGCTCTGTGGACGAGAACTTAAGAGACCTCATCAGAGGCGTAACTTGAAACTCCTGGGCCCCAATGCAAAACCTGTAACAGGGCCCCCAACTAAAATGCTTCATTCATAGTACTGGGCTCTCTATATTGAGAAGAGAGGCCTTATGGGCCCCCTAAGCCTCCTGGGCCGGGTGCAACCGCATCCCCTGCATCCTGTTACGCCCCTGGACCTCATCCACACTGAGTGGAAAAATTCAACGCAGAATCCACACCATATTTCAAATACGCTTTGGATCCTAAATCCTCAGCATGTCAATTCTGTGAATTTTGACAGCGGTTTTCAGCATTTGTGATGTAAAGGTTGAAACCTGTGGCAATTTGCACCATTTATGTGTAGATTCCCCCCCCCCCCCCCCTGATTTGTTGCTGATCTTCCACTACGTCCAGCATAGGGTTGATGGAAATAATAGAAATAGCCAAGTACAAGCACTTGGCTATCAACAGCAATCCCATTAAAAATAAATGGAGCGACACCCGCCATGTGTGACCATCACTCCATTCAATCTCCTCCTTACTTCATGGGGTGCAATAAACCCACAGTGAGGAGGAAGAGGCACACAGGATCTCCATTCTGGGGATCCCAAGCGATCACACTTTTTCTCACCTATCCTATGGCTGTGTGATAAGTTCTTTGCATTTCTTTGTATTCCTTATCAAAGCATGCTGTGTTTGTTAGATCACAGTATGGCATTTATCAGACTCCTATGTGTGGATGAGGCTGCCAGTAAGTGACATTGGAGCAACCAACAATCAAGTCCTTGCATGTTACCAAGTCTTCCTATTCTCCAATCTATCTGCTACAGACCTCCAGCTGTGCAGGAGACTTGCTTGTTTAGCCAAAAGGCCAGGAAGTCTCCTCTTATTTCAAGTCTCCTGAATATAGGTATTGTCCTTGTTTCTGTGACCTACATGAACTGTAAAGGGAATCAGTCCTGAACCTTCAGCACCCATCTAAAAGACACTAGGCTATATTTACTAAGAGCTAAGTTTTATACCCTATTTACATAAAGATGGCGCTGGCTTGAAGTATGCCAAGCATATTAACAGAAAAGCAAACCTTTTACTACATTTGTTGCATTTTTTTGAGCCCATTCTTGCACCAGATCTGAAGTTTACACCAGCTACAAGATGGCATAGATGTCAGCTATAATTTATGCCTGTTTCTGGTGTAAATTATAGTAAATCAAATGGGTTGCAAGTGGCCACATCCCTAAGTCCTGAAAACGTTTTTTAAAAGGTGGCAAGAATGGAGTAAAACTTTAAAAAGGTAGGAATTTAGTACATTTCTTCCCATTCATAAGTCGCCTCATGTGCATTATCATTAAGGCTTGGGTGACACATGTCACATGACTGTCAATATGCAGGAAAGCCTCATATGACTTACATTGATGGTGGATTTTCTGTCACTGCTGTGTTGCAGTTGCTTTAGATCACAATGCGACACCATTGATAACCATCAGATGTGATGGTGCATGTGCCACATGTCGCTGTGTAGCCCTGGCCTTAAATATGCTTGCCTTTCATACTAAGTTCTATTGATGCTTGTGAGAGTATGAGGTGCAAGATACATCATGGTACCACATTGTAGATGACACATTAGGTTTCCTACATTTCAGTCCATCTTGAAAAGTGTATAATAATCCACAGAGTGAGCAAAAAGGATTTAATGACTGGAAATACAAATATCATGTAAGGAGGCAATATAACATCTATAAATTGAATGGACCAAGTATTATCCCACCATTGTAAAGGTGGAAATAAAAAAAAAAGTGAACCATTGCTCAGTCTATAGTTATCAGCCCCAATAACATACAGGTAATTACAGAGTAAGGCTTTGGGGCTCTTTCACACGGGCATGACGATTCTCGGACGTCCGCAGTGTGGCCGAAAATCACTTGATTTGGTATTAAAACTTCTTTTTAATGCCTGTTCAGACGGGCTCAGGTCCAGAGAGTATATGCCGAGCCCAAGATACCGTTGGTCGGGGAAGACAGTTTAGCTCTGCTAAACTGCCTCCCCCTTTCCACCCCTCACCGGCTCTCGGAACGGGACAGGGCGGGAGCTAGTGTGCTAAGCTCCCGCTCCCTCCCTGTCCCTTGTCGGCAGTGATTTTATACGCAGCCGGAAAATATTGGTCTTGTCCTATCTTTTGCTGAGATATGCTGGAGGCTCCCATAGGCTTCTATGTCAGCTGAAAAAAAAAGGAGGGGGAGGGAGTTTAGCAGTGTTCAATGCTGCACAATGATTACAGCTGGCTCAATTTAACTCTTATAAGTCATTTCAAGGATTTTTGCTGATTGAGAGATTTCAGCGCCGCTGCGTATATTTTCGCTAATATGCTGGAGCTGCCTGTGTAAATGGATGAGTAAACGTGGCTGAAGCTCAGGACTTCATAATGGCTATTCTTCTTTCTCACAGTTTTCGGATGAACGTATATCAGACGGATTCAGATGACCGTATATCGGCTGGGTTTTCACGCCCAGCCGATATACATCGTCTCTCTCTGCAGGGGGGGAGCCTGGAAGAGTCGGGAGCACTGCTCTGAGCTCCCGCCCCCTCTCTGCCTCCTCTCTGCCCCTCTGCACTATTTGCAATGAGGAGAGGCGGAACAGGGGTGGGGCTAATTCTCGGAACTTAGCCCCGCCCCCGTCCTGCCTCCTTTCATTGCAAATAGTGCAGAGGGGCGGAGAGGAGGCAGAGAGGGGGCGGGAGCTCAGTTCCTGCTCCTGGCTCTTCCATCCTCCCCCCCCCCCCTGCAGATGAGGACACCGTATATCGGCTTGGCGTGAAAACCGAGCAGATATACGGTCGTCTGAATCCAGCCTTCAGCTGTGATGCAGCCAGCGTGAAAATGCACCGCTCATGTGAAAGAGCCCTAAGGATCCGTTTATACTAAGTGATATATCATTTCAACAAACAAACGATGTCGGAGTTCATTCCTTTGCTCGGGCAGCCTGTTTTTACAGACAGATACATCGTTGGCTCGTTCAAACAACAAATCGTTCACATTCACTGTATAAGTGAATGAGAACGGCTGAACGATCTGTATTTAAACCGAACGATAAGTGAACGAGCCAACGATGATTCTTATGTCTGCATGAAATGAATGATGAATTGGCTGCATAGGACACTGAACGATGGTTAATTTTTGCTCGTTTTTTGAACGATTATTGTTCCATGTAAAAGAGCCTTAAAAGTTAAGCTGTTGCCACACATCAAAACCAATCGGACCAGGAAGAGAAAATGTAGCAAAGTCAGTATATCTATCCTCTCGCTTTCACACTCATAGTTGGGCTTTTATGATGATATAATCTTGAAAAATACTGGAGACATACTGGACCTATTGCTGATGCGCCACAAGCCGACTAGAAATTGACCACAAGGCTCTCCACAACTTTACTTAGTGCTTGTAGTCAATCATTATTCCTAAAGAATCATTTTAATGGAAAACTTAAATTTTCCCTTTTCTGACAAAATAAGCAAAATATAGTTATCAAACTTGCATGAGTGTACAGATAGAAAAAAGGCTGAGGTCTCCACCAGATTGGCTTCTCACACCATAAATCTGAAAATGCTAAAAGCAAATTCCTTTACTTTGTTTGCAAATTAGTCACAAGTTGACAGGGCATTTGAATTGTAAAGGCTTGACTAGTCAAGTGATCTCTATTACAGTGCGCTTATCCATCCTATTTACATCAAAGCAGTTAGCAAACAAATGGCTGAACAGCACAGTTTGGGGGAACTGATACTGTATGGTAAGAGGTAGGAGGTGCAAAGTGGAACTTTAATGTATCATGTTCTTCTTAATTCCTCTACAAAGCACTATTCTCCCCCCCCCCCCTTGATATACTGTAGCAATATATTCCATAGCATTGTATACAGACTATAACCACCTATATCAGAGTCTTGTTACCTTACCTCAGACTATTAATTAGTCGATATGCAAAAAGGTAGGGTTACAATAGTCACTATACCCAAGAACACCTTAGGAATTGCTAGAGTATGCATGGCCTGGTCCTGGTGGGAGGAGGGGATCACAGTCCAAGGCTTGCTTAAAGGGGTTGTCCCGCGGCAGCAAGTGGGAATATACACTTCTGTATGGCCATATTAATGCACTTTGTAATGTACATTGTGCATTAATTATGAGCCATACAGAAGTTATAAGAAGTTTTATACTTACCTGCTCCGTTGCTGGCGTCCTTGTCTCCATGGTGCCGACTAATTTTCGGCCTCTAATGGCCAAATTAGCCGCGCTTGCGCAGTCCGGGTCTTCTGCTGTCTTCAATGGGGCCGCTCGTGCAGAATGCCGGCTCCGTGTAGCTCCGCCCCGTCACGTGCCGATTCCAGCCAATCAGGAGGCTGGAATCGGCAATGGACCGCACAGAAGCCCTGCGGTCCACAGAGAGACAGGATCCCGGCGGCCATCTTCAGCAGGTGAGTATGAAGACGCCGGACCGCCGGGATTCGGGTAAGTACTACCCGGTGTGTTTTTTTAACCCCTGCATCGGGGTTGTCTCGCGCCGAACGGGGGGGGTTAAAAAAAAAAAAACAAAACCCGTTTCGGCGCGGGACAACCCCTTTAACTGGAGGAAATTAAAAGTGAATAGCTGAATACATCAAACATGGCAAATTCATATTTAGTTTTGTTTTTTTCCAGATCAGGTCAGCAATAGGTAGACTTACTCATACAGCTCATGTTAACGTGACACTTAGGCCATCTTCACACTTGGTAGAAATTGTGCGGATTTTCTGCTGCCAAAATCACAATGGACATTCCACAGCATTAACAGTAAAAGCCATGTGATGAGATTTCTAAAATGTCCTTCAGCTGCTGCAGAAAATTTCCGCAATGTATCCGCAGCAGGTCCATATCTGATGAGGATTTCTGCTGCAGATTTCAACACCTTCAAATGCAGGTGTTATATCTATGGTATTTCTGCGGCAAACCACTGGAGATTTAGGGCTTCTTACAATGAGCGTGTTTGCTTGCGCAATATGCAGAGAGTAGAACCCATTGCTTTTAATAAGTTCTCTCTCACCTTCAGTTTTGCATGAGCGTGCAAAAGAGAAGACGCAGCATGGTCTATTTTGGTGCGCATTTGCACACCTGCACCGATCTGAACATTGCCAGGCAGTGCAAAAAATACAGTATACGCACGTGATAGCGCGTCCTTCGCTGCCCAAGAAGTCACACTAGGGCGCCTTCACATGGGCATATTTTTCATCAGTATTTTGTGATCCAAAACCAGGAGTGGGTCCAAAATATGGACGAAAGCTAAATCTTTCCGCTATACTTTCTCTCTGTACCTTTCACTTCTGGTTCTGGCTCACCAAATACTGATAAAAAATACGCCCGTAGACCTCTATGGGCCTCTTTGGTGTGCAAACATGCACAAAACAGAGCAGATCCTATTTTTTTGCACCCGTGAAAACTGCATGTGCAAAAAAAACATTTAATTAATGGATTCTACTCGCCACATTTTGTGAGAAGGTTTTAGCCACGTACAAAAACGTGCTAAAATAAGTGAAGGAGCCCTTAAGGACTCTGTAGCCTCAACTCTTGGTTTCTCTTACAAATATTGATGCAAAGAACTGATCAAAATGCTGGAGTATGAAAGTGAGCCAAGGGGGATTTATCATCAGGGGAGTCAATTTGTACCCATCTATGGAGAGAGATTTTGACAACTTTTGCATCTTTTTAAAAAGTCTCAATTTATAAATCTGTCTATAAACCTAATTTCACTCAAAATCTACTTTTTTGGCACTTTTGAAAAGAGGAGTGAAAAGCGTAGAATCTGTTCTTTTGGGTAAAACCAATAGTAAGTTTGTCTAGATTGATTTGTGCTGTAAAGGGTGCAGCGTATGCCAGACTTCTGGCACAGGATGAGTAACAAATGTGTCACTTAACAAGTTATATATTCAGGGGCACATTTATATTTATTGCTGGTATTGCGGCAGAATTCTGGCGTAAGTTGTGCCTTTTTTCCTGTAAATCAATTCAGACAAATTTACTATTGATGTGTGCCAGAAAGAACATATGTCTATCACACCACTTTTCAAAAGTGTCTAAAAAAGTGGGCTGGGTTTGAGTGGACTGAGATTTTCAGACAGTGTTAGGAATTGCAACTTTTTAAAGACTCAAAACTGTTTTGCAATTTCCCCCTGGCTGCTGGGTGGCGCACAAAGTGGCTCCACATCTCTTTCAACAAATTCACCAAGATTGTGTGACATTTGATAAATTTGTCACATTTTAAACTGAAGACGAGAAAAAAAAAACTGTCAAAAAACTGCTGCCAAAAATTACCTTGATAAAAAATCCCCCTCAGAGTTTCAACAAACTTTAAGTCTAGGACTACATGAGAACTTTAACCTCGCGACCAAAGTTCACAGTGTAGCCTGCAATCTACTAAACTAATAGGAGCCTTGCAGAATTTTATGCAGTCTATAGGAGACATTCAAGGCTACTTGTAAGTTGCAACGTGCAACATGCATTGACTTCTATTAGAATTAGAAGATAGCAGGACCACACTGCAATCTTTTGTTATGCAATCAAACTTGCTGAGAAGCCCTAGCCTACATTGATAACACAACAAAAGCCATTGAAAAGTCAAGTAAGGGTGCCTGCACATGAATTGTAGCATTTTGTGCAGAAATTGATCTTGCTATTGCAAGTTTGCAGCGTTTCCGTCACAAACGCCACATGTTAGTAATGCAGATTTTGTTTCAGATGCTTTCCAGGCTGGATGCTCAGGGAAAGATACCTTTAGGTCGTCTTCACACTGGATTTTGCTGCGGAAATTCCACAGCATTTATAGTAGAAGCCATGTGGAGGACATTTAAAAAATCTTCATGTGTAGCGGACACCGAATCTGCAGTTTTTTGTTTTTTTTAACTCTGTGGATTCTAAATCCGCAACATGCCTATTTATACTGCAGATTTCAATTCTTAAAATTGAAGGGTTAAAAAAATGTAATTAGCCAAAATGCAAAAAAGGGGTGTTTCTGCAAATGTGTGAAACAAGCCTTAAGCCTCCAGCAGACTTCCTGTATGTGTGATTTACATCCAAGAGGTTTAGGTCTAGCTTGCATCAGACAGCAGACGGACATCTGTCAGGTTTATGCCTAGGATGCGCATTGGCATACATTAGCATGTCCTACTCGTTGTCCATGATTCGGACAGGAATGGGACATGCAATGAGTTTTTTCACATGGATTATCAGTCCGCATGAAAAAACATCCATGTGCATAGCCTTATGGGCCATAATGGGGGCATGTGGGAGGTCTACGCTGCATTTCTGTGTCCGTAATATGTACATGTGTCCCAGGCTTACGGCAGGGTTACTAACCTGGACTCAGATCATCATAGGGACCTATAATGCTCAGAGTTTAGGTCAGTAGACTCCACGGTTGGGCCGGGACACATGTCCATATTGCGTATGCAGAAATGTGGCCGCAATATGTTGTGTGAAACCAGCCTTAGAGTTTTTTCACACACAGAGTTTTTTATGTCAGTGGTTTTAGCCAAAGACAGAAGTGGATCCAATAGGAAGGAGCAGTAGAAGTCTTTCTTTTACATTCACATTCTCTGTGAACCCACTTCTGGCTTTGGCTCAAAAAACTGCATGTCTGAAACGACTTTTTGGGTATGTTCAACTGGCAGACCCATGTGAAATCACATCTGAAATTCCACACGTGGATTTTGCCTGTTCATAGCATCAGCGGCAAAACACTGACACTGAACATGGACACTGAGCACTGAACATGGACACTAAGCACTGAACATGGACACTAAGCACTGAACATGGACACTGAGCACAGAACATGGACACTAAGCACTGAACATGGATACTGAGCGCTGAACATGGACACTGAGCACTGAACATGGACACTGAGCACTGAACATGGACACTAAGCACTGAACATGGACACTAAGCACTGAACATGGACACTGAGCACAGAACATGGACACTAAGCACTGAACATGGATACTGAGCACTGAACATGGACACTGAGCACTGAACATGGACACTAAGCACTGAACATGGACACTGAGCACTGAACATGGACACTGAGCACTGAACATGGACACTAAGCACTGAACATGGACACTGAGCACTGAACATGGACACTAAGCACTGAACATGGACACTAAGCACTGAACATGGACACTGAGCACAGAACATGGACACTAAGCACTGAACATGGATACTGAGCACTGAACATGGACACTAAGCACTGAACATGGACACTGAGCACAGAACATGGACACTAAGCACTGAACATGGATACTGAGCACTGAACATGGACACTGAGCACTGAACATGGACACTGAGCACTGAACATGGACACTAAGCACTGAACATGGACACTAAGCACTGAACATGGACACTGAGCACAGAACATGGACACTAAGCACTGAACATGGATACTGAGCACTGAACATGGACACTGAGCACTGAACATGGACACTGAGCACTGAACATGGACACTAAGCACTGAACATGGACACTAAGCACTGAACATGGACACTGAGCACAGAACATGGACACTAAGCACTGAACATGGACACTGAGCACTGAACATGGATACTGAGCACTGAACATGGACACTGAGCACTGAACATGGACACTGAGCACTGAACATGGACACTGAGCACTGAACATGGACACTGAGCACAGAACATGGACACTGAGCACAGAACATGGACACTGAGCACAGAACATGGACACTGAGCACTGAACATGAACACTGAGCACAGAACATGGACACTGAGCACAGAACATGGACACTGAGCACTGAACATGGACACTGAACACTGAACATGGACAGTGAGCACAGAACATGGACACTGAGCACTGAACATGGACACTGAGCACTGAACATGGACACTGAGCACTGAACATGGACACTGAGCACTGAACATGGACACTGAGCACTGAACATGGACACTGAGCACAGAACATGGACACTGAGCACAGAACATGGACACTAAGCACAGAACATGTACACTGAGCACTGAACATGGACATTGAGCACAGAACTTGGACACTGAGCACAGAACATGGACACTGAGCACTGAACATGGACACTGAGCACTGAATTGGGGTGCCAAGTAGACATTTCATGGTGGTATTATTCCAAAGGGGAATGTGAACCTCCATACTGACTAATGGGTTAAATCAACTTTCTCTTTAATGCTTTTTACACCTATTATATTTCTTTATTTTTGATTGATTGATTTATGCATACATTTACACTAATGGCAACACTGCAATGTAATATGCTCTCAATGTGACTACTTTTGCATTGGATCATGATGGAACATAGCTTGGTGTTCTTAAATTTTCTCTCCCTAGGAGTACTAAGCAGAGAGAGATCTCAATTTTTCAGCACAATGAATTTTGAACCATTGATTAAATGCTTAACACCAATAATCTGAGGTCATGTGATAAACCGCTATAATACATATATACAGTACTGTGCAAAGGTATTTGGCAGCTGTGGAAAAATGTTGCAAAGTAGGGATGCTTTCAAAAATAGTAGTGTTATTAGTTTATTTTTGTCAATAAACAAAATACAAAGTGAATGAACAAAACATAAATCCAAATCAATATTTGGTCTGACCACCCTTTGCCTTTTAAACAGCATCAATTTTTCTTGGTACACTTGTCACAAAGTCAGGGATTTTGTAGGATTATGGTCAGATGTATGATTAGCCAATTATACCAAACAGCTGATAATGATCATCATTGTCATATGTAGGTTGAAATAGTCATTAAATGAAGCAGAAACCGCTGTGCAGGAGACAGAAAACTCGGCCAAACTGCTATAAAGGTGAGGTTGTGGAGGACAGTTTATGCTGCATATTTACATGTACAAAATATATACATAAGGGTCAAAATATGCAGGCAATATACATATTTCAGTTGCGTAAATATGCTGTGTATTATGAAACCGAAACCCACATACGGCCGTGTGAATGAGCCCTTGTTCTGATTGCGAGATTTGAGTTAGGAAGGAATTTTCCCCCAAAGATGAGGAAAATTGGCTTGTACCTCATGTGGCATTTTGCCTTCCTGTGGATCAACATTGGAGATAATAAGTTAGCAAAAAAACAAAACTGTCTCTGCTGTGTGATTATTAGAGCCCAAATACCATTCAGTGAAACAATTACATATAAGTGAATTATATGCACAGAGGGTTGCTCATACACATTACTAATTGCCAAGCTGCACCTGGACTTATCAATTGAAACAATAGCAAGTCCAGTTGTGATCAGTAACCCGCATGTGGTTACCGAGTATCACCCACAACATGTAGAGGCACCCTAACACGACAATTAGTTGGCTGTTTGTGTTCATTACCTAAATTGTTATGGAAAATACCTTAATAAAATAATCATAATTCAAAAAGTAAAATTGTGATTTAGACTACTTCATCTAATGTTTATTCTACATTTCTGTATGATACTGTGTGATGTGGTGGTACAATCCCTAACTAGGACAAATATAAAACTTTACACTAGAGGCAAAAGGGCCTCTAAGAGCTGTTTGCAGAGCCCAGTGTGCGACTAATCACATGCCCAGCTGTGCACACAGCTGCATTGTTCTTTACATGGCTCCTGGCAGAATACAATGTAATCTCCCAGCTCCTGCGGAGAACACGGCATGCGGCCTGTTTAGAGATACTTTATCTCTCTGCGGCTGAACAATGGTTTTTAAGTTCAACTTAAAATCATCATTCAGAAGAAAAGTTAACGATGGTAGCATTTACATGTAACGATAATCACTCATTTTTGGTTGTTTAAACGAATTTTGAGGCATAATCGTTACGTGTAAATAGGCTTTTATATAAATGATGTCCAAAGGTGTTGCCAAGTCAACATGCCAGGGCTTCAGTTAAAAGGCATTATTATGGTAAAAACTAGTTTTAGCTGACATGAATTTGTAAATGCAGTAGAACAGAGTTTATACATTTACACAATGGGTCAGATATGTGTATGGAGTTAAGGTAAACGGGATTCTGTAGTTTTATATGTTGAAGGCAGACTGCTTGGATATACTACCAATGTGCAATCTGTGATGTTGGCCTTTTGTGTGCGTCAGCAGTCACATGTATTAAGGGGCTATGATGCTTGGTGAGGCACCGCAACTGGCTCTTTGTCTGATAAAACTCTGAAGGAGCCATAATGATCCATTGAGGGTCACAGACATTGCATCTTTTGGTTGATGGGGGTCCCAGTACTTGGAACACAACAATTAAACATTGATCATATATCCTAGAGTTATAGCATCAACATTTAAAACATCATTACCTGTGTATACATGGACACCCATATATAAAGTGATAAATATAGCCTTACATGTCTGAATAGAGCAAAACATCATTGTGTATTATACATTGTGAAGAGTGTTAAAATCATGTAAGAGTTCTGATACTTTGTCCACACAGACTATTGAATTCCTCTAAGATATGTAATTACTCACTCTATTTACCTATCTATCAATATTTAATAAGTCATTAATTGCAAACATTTCCTTTGAAACCAATGTAGCTATTTGGTGTGAAGTAATTGTCTGTTTTTGACTTCTAATTGATTTTCATGTCTGTAGCAGAGTATGTTTAATCAGTTTATTAAATTTTATAAGTATAACAGGCAAACCATAACAAAAGAAGCGTACTACAAAAGGTAAGTATTTTCAGAAGGTCATATAGGTCAAAAGGGCAATAGTAGAAAGTCCCTCGATATCCATCGATAAACTTCTATGGAAATGAAAAGCAAATATGTGTGGTCTAGAATAAGAAAATTGAGACCATGACTTTGTGGTTTGTCAATGGGGCTCAAATAAGCCAAGCCCCTCTGTTAGTAAAACAACCATAAACCTGGTCCTCACACATATTCCAACGAAACACAAAACCAGCATCTAAACGTAGGTCAGAACCAAAAAAGAAACAAAAATAGAGCACAGAGAGAAAGAAGAGAGAGTAAAGATGGCAGGAGAAAGACAGGATAAAGAAAATGAGGGGTCAGGGGGAAGGAAGATGAGGGGTGGGGTGTGGAAGCCTCCTCTTCTGCCTTGCCAATATTCCTATGACTTGAGTATTCTGGAAGGAGGACCATGAGAACCACAGTGCCATATTTTTTAAAGGGTCAGAGGAGCCTTAAGTTGTCAACTCCTCCATTCTCATTATATAGTTCATTTCTTGAACAAACTCCACCACAGATGGTGCTCAGGGACTTCTTCAATGTCAAGGAATTACAGCCTTTGTAGCCCTCAGAAAGTGGTTTAATAGGTCTTTTTTCACAAAAGAGAAGAAACCCAGTATAATAGAAAGTAGGGCCAGTTGTGGGGTTGCCATTACAGAGTTATGAGTTACTTTTTCATATATGTGGAAAACCAAATGCCAAAAAGGCTTAAGGTCTAGGCACTCCCACTCCCATGATATGAATCATGGTTCTTTTCTTGGAGCCGCAATGCCAAAAGGAGTCTAATTCTGTGAGGTAAATGCAATGAATAAGATCTGAACACCTATACCACCTGGTGTGCAACTTATAATTCTTTTGTTGTGCTGCACATGCCATTGGCAGCTTGAGAATGCGTAAGCTTTACCCCAGTCAGAGTTGGCGATTGTGGCAGACAGCTCCCTTTCCCAAGCCATAGCAAAGGAAGGTTTCCTTGGAGTAATATGCACGATTAAGACACCATAAATTTTTGAGGAACTATAGGCTGGGGGACTTTACTGCAGAAACAGGTCCTTCTATCAAGGTTGGAGGGGCCTGTAATTGATAGGTCCCAGATGTAGCCTATAGTGTATTAGCCAATATTTCTAAGAAAAGCCTAACATCCACATTAATCGGTGATACAGAGCGATAACTAAAGCACGAGTAGGTATCCTTCCCAGGTTTAGGAATGACAGTAATATATGCACCATTAAGGACTGATAAGGGAAAGGGGATGATAGGAATACCTAGTTAAATATGGTGGTGAGGAAAGGGGTGAGTAACTCTTCAAAAAGTTTAAAGAACCAGGGTGTAAACCTGCCCGGCCCAGGAGATTCACCTGCAGGAATTGCCATAATAGCCTCACTAACCTCTTCCTCAGTAATATCCTCTTCAATAGAATCTGTAATGTTCCCAGGAACAGTGGTGAGGGCTGTTTCCTCAATGTAAGAAGCCATTCAAGCACGTAAAGTGTTAGGGGCCATGTTGTTGCACTGACCTTTAAGATTGTATAGATCATTATAGAAATCACACAAAACCTCTGCTTTCATACTGGAGTTGTGTACTCTAAGGCCGGACCTGCCACATTTGTTAGAATGCGTGTAAGAGTGACATTTAAGCATGTCACAAAACTGTAAGTACCTCTGGTCTAAGGAATTTTCCACTCCTCTTTATTGTTGACAAGCTCATTCAATGCTGGCTGGGACCCATTATGCTTTTGAGTTGCCTCTTTTAGATTAGGTGGTGATTTTAGACAACAGGGATTTAATCTTAAATTAATTCATAATTCATGAAGACACCCTCCCCCTCACAAATAACACTTTTAAGGCCTTCCACTGCATTGGAAGGGAAGTTGAATCTGAAGAGTGGTGAGTTAGGATGTCTTGTATTGTATCTCTAATATCAGAACTCAGGCAGAGTATTTCAGGAGAGTATCATTCAAATGCCAAATCCAAGATCTCATGGGAGTATCCAAAGAATGAAATATTAGGGTATGATCCGATCAAAGAGTGCTCCCAATTAAGTGTTGTGGGACTCCATGTCAGGTCATAGAGGCGCAAGCAGAAAAAGCCTATTCGACTGTAAAATTGGTGAGTAAAAGAAAAATATGAATAATTCCTGTCTTTAAGGTATAGCAGATGTCAGACATCCACCAACTAAAGTTGATGGAGCTCGGCAGTCCTATGGACCTACTTCTACCCCACTATGTGGAGAAAAAAAGTGAAAGTCAAGGTAAGATGCTTCAACAGATCTCTGTAACTTCAGGGGGAAGCGAGAAACCAGTTCCACAAAGTAAGAGTCAGTAGGTCCTCGGTGAAACATAAGGAATCTTATTAGTAAACAACTGTAAGTAATTCTGATGCTGCATCACTGTTGAACAGGCAATCAAAAGAATCATAACCCCCAACACTAAGGAAATGTGTCTGGCAAATGTAAACCAGGAACAAATGGAAACTACTATTAAGCAGATGCTGGGCTTAGGATGTTAGGCATGTTACAGCACCTGCGGGGCCAATCCCGTCTAGGCCAGGGTAGAGGGTTCCTTGATGAGTTTTCTGGCAGTCCGAGCCATTCTGGGATAGCAATGTTAGGAATCTTTAGGTCAGAGGTAAACCTGCATAGATCCTCTGGAGAGCTGAGAATGTGGACAGTACTGGGATGGTGAACTTTCAGGCAAAAGGGGAAGCCCCAAGCATACTTCAGGCTGCAATTTTTTAAGACACCCAAAAGAGGCTGTAGAGCATGGTATTTCTGAAGGGTTAGGTGTGATAGCTCAGATAGAATTTATAAAGGAATATCCTTAAATAAAGCAGACACACCTGCATGTAATTTTTGCACAAAAGCTACTTTCTGCTGATAATGGTGCACTCAACAAATCACGTCTATAGGATGGTCCAAGTTGACTGGTTTAAGGCTTTAGGCCCCATGTTCTATGTCCAGTTCAATGTGTGAATCTATAAGAGCCCCTAGGATATTGTTGAAAATAATTTGTAGGGTAGCATGCAGATCTATTATTACGGATCTAGGTATTACAGACTCAGGTAACCCCTTACATGATGGTTGTTTCGCTCTACTCTATTTTTGGTGTTGTCCATAGCATCTAGCAGGTGATGGAGCTGATAGGTATGGATATGAAGAGTAGCTTGGAATTGGAGTCTCAGCTGCCTGAATTCTGGTCTCGATTTGCTGGACCTCAGATTGCAGGGACATCTTCTCTTTAAGCAGATTCCTAGTGACCTATGTAAGCTTCCATGTCCTCCCTAGTGGGAATGGCATTAATGTGAGAGTGCAATTCTCTGGATTCTAAAATAGCCTTCATATCAAATAACATAGAAGAGGGAGAAGTGTGTGGCACACCTTGGGAGAACCTAGGAGTGCACTGAAGAAATCACCGAGCAGCTGAGGTCCTGTGCTGAGCCCACAGATAGAGCATTCTCCTAAGGTAATGTTGTCTTGGGGCAGTCCATGGAGGGAAGCAATGTATCTAGCCCTTGTAGGGGGCTCTAAGAATGTCCCTTTCTCTCCCCTATAAAGGTCGTTGGTTCATGGAGAAGGCTCATTCGGCTGTTAACTGAAGGGGGCTGAGTAGGTGCAGTCATTTCCATATTCCAAGGCAGAGCTGCACATCCAGGTGAATATGTGTGCAAGATGATGACATCTGTGATTACAGTAGGCAAAGGGGTCTGTGTTTTGGGTAACAGAGCTGAACTGCCGACAGAGGAGAGCAGGCTCAGGAGCATCCCCGTTGTGGCTTATGTGCTGTGTGGAGCTAGCAAGAGGGCGCTAGTGAGAGTGACATAGTGGAAAGTGCCGGCACATCGGTGGGTCACTCGGAGTGAATGGTGCTGGCCATCACAGGAGAATGAGCAGCAGTTGTGGTCACCAGAGATGGGATGTGGTCACTGGGAGAGCCGCAGGAGACTCCCACCTGGTGTTCAAGTCTAAGGCACTCAGCAGATGGGATGGGAGATAGGGAAAGCTCACTAGAGCAACAGTTTCCTGGTCCAAGGTAGGCCACATGGCGTCTTCCCTGGGTCATATAAAGTTATGGGTAGAACTGTCTAAGTTAGGAAGCCCAGAAGCCCTCTTAGTCACTTTACCTTACTTGTGGTTCCCCATTACACAAATTAAAGTCCCTGGAATGACAGAAATGTGGCAGTGTTTTGGGGTTAGGGACAGGAGCCAGAACAACACACATTCTTATTTCTCCATAGCCAGGCCATGCCCCTTCTGTAGCTGTGAAAATAGTACTGCATGCTTGTTAAACCAGCTGCAGGGTTACTTAACCGGCTTGGCCACTCTTAAGTTTTATTATATAGGGTAGAGAGGAAATTGTTACCTGTTATATCACTTAAGCCTTCCATGTACATTATCATATGAATTACAGTTTGTTAGCAGCCATTAATACATAGTAGTAGTATAATGGCAGTTAATCCTGTAGATTTATACATAAACAGTGCCACAGTACACAAGAATGATTTAGTGGATTGAACACAATGGTAATAATAGTTGCTGTCTGACAACTGACCCTCTTCTGCATTTGAATTATTTCATCCCACTCAATAAAGAAGCTGATATTTTACTAGGAGCGTTCAACATTCATAATCCAAACCCTGAAAACAAGTTCTTTTTATGAAAAGTTTATAAATGCTAGATTATGTTACATGTAACAACCTATATTAAACGTCAGATGCAAATAATATGTTTCTATAACAATGCAGCCAAGAGATGTTTGTGGGTTTACTGTGAGATGAAAATGCCGAACGGAGCTTGTAAAATAATTGAGACACTACAGAGTTTGTAAATTATCGTTTTCAAGACAATTCTGCTGCTAGACTGTAATCAGAACATCACAAATTATGTTAAATGCACCACATTATTATGTTGTTATGAATAGTAAAAAGCATTTCCACCTAAAAAATAAGCAGTAAATGTAAACCATTTAGTTGTCCTCTTCTTTCAAGTTGTTTAAAATTCTATTCAGTAATTTCTGGTGTGATATCAAAAAAGACAAAAGAATTAAAGCAGTTCTACCTTTTCTGACTACCCACAAAAATTATATTTGGAAGCTTTCAGAACACAAAAAGCCCCTTCATTGAGTTTACAGTTTAATTAGAGCACAACATGTAAGAGATGATAAACCAAGGTATTGTACATGGGGTGATACATCATTGAGATAGGCTGAAACAATAGTACAGTAAAGGCCCATTTACTGAAAACGATGCCCGACACTCGTCCCCGCATGAACTCGCTCTCGGGCTGTTACACAGGAACGAGTATCCTTGGCTCTCTGACAGATCGGCCAGCAGGGGGCCGGGCGGCTGCAGGAGATTTTACTCCTCAGTCTCCCCCGCCTCTCCATTCACTTAGCACAGCGGCCGTTCAGTACTGAACAGCTGCTGTTTATTGGGCTTAACTCCTTGAGAAGCTTAGTGGCTATCTATCTATGGTTACTATTTTAGCCCCCACAGTGTTTTCAAGGTTTTAAGACCCTCTATACCCATTAGAGTTTAGTCATCCAAACCCACTAATAACAATAGAGCTAAACAGTTCTCTAATGTGTGTGGGGGTGGCTCAACTTTGGGGTGCGGCTCAACTTTCGTCCAACAGATAATGCAGATAACAATGGAGCCGGAAAACTCTTAAACGTGTATGGGGACAGCTAAACTTTCCCTAAACAATGATGTGGGGTGATATGTTGAATTTCAATGCCAAATCCTTTTGTTCCCTGAGATATAATCCTCCACCAAAGGTGTCTGGCTACAGCTTAACCCCCTAAATATACAAATGTTTGTAAACATCTGTCAGATGAACGATTGCTTGTCAAACAGTTGGTGGACGTGTATGGACATCTATAGTGAGGTACATGTCATAGCCTAACTAGAAGAATTTCCATTCAAGAAGTCAGAAGGTGTTCAAACAGATACCAGACGTACATTGTATACACTAGAGTAGATGCACCAGAGACGTAGCTAATGCAATTGTTATTGAGCCACTCAAGATAGGTGGACCCTTACAGATTGGTTTAATCTGCTAAATCAATGGGCAGCTAGAATGTATGAACCCTCACTGCAGGCCCTACAACGTAAGCAAACAAACGTTTTGAGAATCAACTCATGGATCATGGAAAGGAGATGGGACAAACAAGCAGCAAGTCCTTTTTTCCAGGTTTTTAAAGGTATTCTGGCATTACCCAACAACAGATGAATGCCCTAGTTTAATTTCTGCTACAGTGACCCCTTTTTCTATGTACGCCTCTGCAAAAATAGTTATATATAAGAAATAGCTGATAACATTTTAACAATGTAACAGACTAATAATGATCTTTATTTGTATAGCGCCAACTTATTCCGCAGCACAGAAGAGAGCAATTTGACAAGGAGTTCTGCA
The DNA here is from genome assembly GCF_035609145.1 of Eleutherodactylus coqui. Taxonomy (NCBI): domain Eukaryota; kingdom Metazoa; phylum Chordata; class Amphibia; order Anura; family Eleutherodactylidae; genus Eleutherodactylus; species Eleutherodactylus coqui. Next base: position 213,181,944 of record NC_089837.1, on the reverse strand, counting down.
ATGATTTTTGAATGTTAAGAGGAAATGTTCTTTAACATCTATATATACCATGATATAAATGTTTGGATATACTTTCCACACCTTGGCATACCACTGCTTCATTGGCTGGGATAACACTGATCCTGACCTTTCAACCCTTTAGATGCCACCATCGATAGCGACTGTAGCTGCTAGGTGGTTAGGCACAGAGAGGAGGTTCCCTCTGTTATCCCATTAGCATACACATATATGGTATTGCTGCAGTTGTAACCACTCTTACAATAAAGCTAACGGCCGAAGAAAGAAGATCTGGCCGTGAAGAAGAGAAGAATTTCCCGATCCGCTGCGGGTAAGTTAATTCTTATTTTAGGTCTCCCGCGGATCCGGACGGCTTCCATAGGCTTCAATAGAAGCCTGCAGGAGCCGTCCCCGCGGGAGACCCGCACGAAAATGGAGCATGGTCGGATTTTTTCATGCTCCATTTTTTTTAAATTCCCTTTTATTGACCATCCACAGGTATTTATCTACCCGTGGGTGGTCCATGCATCCCTATGGGATGCGGATCCGCATGCGGGTGATCCGCTGCGGATTATAAATCCTATTTTGCCCGTGGACATGAGGCCTTAGGGTTATTACTCAGGCTTAAACTTGAGGAAAAACTCCAAGTAGGTTTGAAAGCTCCTTATAACATCATGTCTTATTGTTAGCCATTAAAAGGTATCATGCCTACAAGATTACTTGGTTTCTCGTGCTGAGAACAAGCACCCAATCCAGTCTAAAACATGGTAGTATCCACATTTAAATTCGCTGAGTGGTCTACTGATTGACTTTGAAATATATTTTTCACCTGTAAGTTCTAAACCCATATGTGCATTTCTAATTCCCTTTGTGCCCCCTTTTAAGCATCACTTTAACACAGGTCAGGTTTCAGTCTCAGTTTAGATTCCCATTCTTCCCCTTTCATTTACCTCTTTCATGTTTGGTGTGTCTAAGCCAATCGAATCTGACCTGTTGAAATGGAGACGAGGTGAAAGAAGGAACGGGATCCCTGGAATAATAGCAATAGACCCTCAAGAATGTGAAAAACTCACAGAAACAGCAGGGGCCTTTTGCCTTCCTTCATTCATCAACCTAAAGGCCTTCAAGCTGTAGATTTGGAGTCACATTTTTATTGTAAAACACAATATCTATTTGTTTTCTCAATTACTTAAACTGTTCCCTCATTTTCATATAATAAATCACTGTGCTGTTCTGTGAGCTGAATTTCTGGTACAAATTGTACCTAATTGTTTTATTGCAGCAAATCTGGTTCCTTCTGGATGTCATTACTGTACAGACTATTGAATAAAATTGATAAATGCTTTGTGTTTCTTTTCCGAGATGCCGTCTGTTTTTTTGTTTTTTTTGTTAGGAGAGAAAAAGGAGAAAATAAATGCTTTGAAGCCTCATGGCTGTAGAGTTACAATGCAGTCAATAGTCGCTCATCTGTTTATTTTTCATGTCAGGGTCAAAGGTTAGCAAGTTGCTAAATTGAAGGTGCAGTGCTGCCCAATGACCCATTTCTCTAAAGCAGACGCAGGACATTTGTTGGCGTGTCACAGCATACTCTTCACTAGTAGATAAAAGAATGTTTTATGAGATTTGCAATTACTCTGCCCTAATTATAGTGATATTCTCCTTCATAACATCCATTCTTAAAATTGTTGTGGCGTCTGAGAGAAAATATATCTTTGGTTGCAGGAACATGAAGATAACAACAATGAAACATGGTTTACTGGCACTTTTTCTTTCTACATTTACAGGGAACACAGTAATTGAGCGAGCTAATGTTACACTTCCTCGACTAGGTAATGATTCCCTAAGAGTGCATCAATTTGACATCTGTAGAAGCTGGAATATTGAGAAACAGCTAAACTCACAATTGCTTTATTTAACAGAAATCCTATAATGTCTATAATGATAATGTCTAAGAAAAAAAATCAGGCCTGCTTAGACATGAGAAGCCATTCATGAGGATCTGATGGACATTTTCTTCATTACCATGCTAACTTCCTGCAGGGAGACGTTTGGTCCCAGCCAAGTGGGGAGCGTCATTGTTGCCCAGAGGTGACTCATGCCTGAGCCATGTGCTAGTCAATGATAGCTATTGTAAATATATCTCACTGCCAACAGCATTTACATTTGGAGACTGTGTAGCCAATAGTGATGATTTGATGAAGATCAGCGATAATCAATGGTTAGAAAAAAAAATCTAAGTTATTTTATTGGGATTATGTGATGTAAAATATACTTGTATCAAAAAGTATTACGGAAGTGATATTTTTATTATCTGATTATAGCCTGATGAAGAGACCTTAAGTGGCTCTCAAAAGCTTGCATATATAATGTTTCTAGTTAGTCAAAAAAAAGTATCACCTCTTTAATACTCTTGTCTTTTTTATACAAGACTACTTTGCATTACATAGATTTTTCTGGCTAACACATTTTTATTAGGAGTTAAAAGAAATGAGAAAAAGTGAGAAAATTATTGACCCGGAGTAAAAGCAGATCTGTAGAAATGAATTCTTGACACTGTTGTGCTGTTAGAGAGGACACATTGGGGATGGTAAATGATCAGTATCACAATAATGCAAGATGTCTAATTAGCACTGTTTGTTTTTCAATGGGAGGAAAACAAGTTAAACCAGTTTTACCAAAATATGCTATTTTATAAAGACACCAAATTGATGCACTTTCTGAGAATCATTACGATGAATTCATCTCATACTAGCCCATAAATAAGAAGCTGATGATGGAGTTGCTATTTTTATGCAATCAGGTTATGCTGAACCCAATGTACTTCAGTTAAATTATAAGGTGTACAAATGCATCAGATTACTCTTCTCAGCTGCAACTCCGTCCTTACCAACAGAATCAAATAACTTTGCAAATCAATATGGCTCAAATTGTCATCACAAAACCATTTCTTACTGTAAGGGTGTATAGTATGTAGTAGCCTCAGTCCTTACTGGAAGACCTTAACTGCTTATCCAGGCTCATTGGCCTACCGAGTGTTGCTGAACGCGGTACTACAGTTCAAGAGCGATCTGGATATATGTACATTGCTGTGCCTAGATAAACCATTAATGGGCCAACGTCATGATCCAACCATACATTAATGGCTTACCCTAAGGATAGACCATCAATTAAAATTCCTGGGCAACCAGTCTAAGGTCATCATAATACAGATATTTATTCTGTAGTTATAATGATCATATCAGAAGGTTTACTGTTTTTAGGTGTTACATTGGTAGCATTTAGTTTGGGGAAAATAGACCCCGAAATGTAAAATTCCTGGGCTTTGGAAGCATGGAATAGGTTAACATGGTAAATGTGAAAAAAAATCACAGAAAGTGTCCATATACTCACTGATATACTGATACCAGAGGGCAGGCAAAACCACTTATCCCTTAACATGCAGACAGCCAAACTGCTAAATGGAAGAGCAAGTAACACATGTTGAGGACACTGATTAACAGCCACTTACAAACCTTCCTTATATTTCGGGGGGGCTTAATGCTTATTCCTACACTAAAGAGTAAATACAGGGTGTCAGGCCACGGTACGTGTAGTGCACCGTGCAGGCTTACAACCTATTAATGACGCCATGTTTGAATCCAGTGGGTTGCCCTGCACCCCACAGGTGAACCACACTGACACTGGCACCCTGGGCTCCCCCAGCCTTCAAAGCTGCACTGCATGTTACTGATACATACTGATAAATGTGAGGTATTGGGTAATATATTGGCCAAAATACGTGAGCTCAAGGGTCCTCATTTATTGTGAGTCGCTACACTAACATTAGTTAAAATCACAGAAAAAGAAATATAAAGCAGACAAAAAAAAAATCAGGGATAAGTGGTGTATGTCTGCCCTCTTGTATCAGTATATCAGTGATTATATATCCCTTTTCTGTGATTTTATTTTTTTTTGTCTGTTTTATATTTCCCTTTCTGTGATTTTAACATGGTAAATGTGGGCTTGAATGGCAATCAGTTTGTATAATGGACATAATCTTATGGAGCATACATTACATCTCTCATTATAAATCAGTTAATGCTAAGCAACTATATAGGATTATAGGAACTACTGATTTTACACATCAAGTGCAAACATACATATGTAAAGTATATATATAATAACAAAGAATGAGCTCTTCAGTCTCCTGCTCTTAATTTGGTTGTGTACCTTTGGGTTAATAAGGCTGATTTACTAGACATTGTAGTCACAACAATTCCTCATTGATAAGCAAGTGATAAAGTTTTGGCATTAGTAGAAACTATATCTATGTATAGTTCAATTTTAAGGGGTCATTTAGACAACCTCTATTTATATGCCCCCTTTAGTGACTAGGCCCAATTGGTGACATATAATGCTTTATTTTTTCTGCTGTGGAAATACTATTGCCCTAGTGCCAACCTCTCCTGATAACAGCTGAACACAGGAGACCCCCAGTGATGATTACATTGTCATGTGGAGAAATTTGTGGGTTGGGAAGGGTATACCCTAAACCACATGCACAGACCTCTCACTAGCCAAGCCAGAAACCTACGGCACACTGAAGAGCAGCAATCACCTTGAAACAGCTAGTTGTGCATGGTCATTTTTTTGTTCTGGAGAAGTCTTTGGCTTATGTTATTGTTGTTAACCGTTTAGTTGTTCACGACCTTAGTGGTTTGCACTATCCTGCGTTTAGTTACTATGCCAATATCCCTGCTTTTCCAGATTTTGTGCATGTTTAGCATTGTATTTCGCCCCAATGCTATCCTATGTTTTATCTCTGGCATAGATTCTTCAGCCTGGTCAATTTTTGAGCCAAGGAAGGTGAAGTCTTGCACGCATTCTATAGCCTCGTTGTCGATTTAGATTTTTTTGCAGTTGTCATAATTTTAGTCTTCTTTAAATTCAGGTAGAGGCCTATTTTTTCACTTTTGGTTTTTGCATATCAACTGCTTCAGACCTGCTTCTGTTTCTGCAATCAGAGTTGTGTCATTCGCATAACGGAGATTGTTGATGTTTCTGCCAACTATTTTTTCTCCGATTTCCAATTAGTCTAGGTCCATTCTACGCATGTTTACTTCTGCATATAGGTTAAACAAGAAGGGTGAGAGGAAGGAGCCCTGTCGAATGCGTTTGCTGATCCCAAACCAATCTGTGTCCCCATACTGTGTTCTCACAGTGGCTCCTTGATTGGTATAAATTGATTTTATCAGCTTGACTAGATGTGTCGATACGCCCAGCTCTTGTACAGCCTGCAATAGCTTCTCATGGTCAGTGCAGTCAAAGACCATTATGTAGTCGATGAAACGCATGTAGATATTTTTTTGGTATTCCCAAGCTTTTTTCATGGTCCATCGCAGGTGGCGGGTGCCATGTCTTCGCCAGAATCCTACCTGGACCTCAGGGAGTGCCGCTTCAACTACTGATCTCAATCTTTCCTGTATAATTTTGAGAAGGATCTTGCTTGCATGAGGAATGGGGGCTATTGTTCGGTAATTGGAGCAATTCTGGGAGTCATCTTTCTCTGGTAGAGGGATCAAGAGAAGACAGATCTTTTCCAGTCCTGTGACCATTATATGGATGCCCATACTGCCTGGCACAGCTCTGTGATGGTTTTCACTAGTACTGGCAGCACTAGCTCTGCCAATAAGTTATCTATGCCTGGTGTTTTAGTTTTGGCTAGATGTTTCATTGCCATAACCACTTCTGACATAATGGATGGCTCCAAGTCCACAGGCTCCACACCATGCAATGGTCCATGTATGTGGTTGCAAGCATATATTTCCTCTACGTATTCCCTCCACCTATCATTGATACTCTGTTAGTATATGTTAATCATGTCCTCATAATTCCCAGTAATTATTATATGGCTTGTTAAAAGGTCTGACACTGACTTGCAGGAATGCGGCCTTCCAATAGGTGACGCTATGTTTGGTCAAGCAATTCTTATTGAACCGAAGGCTTATATCATCTAAATGTAATGTTACTAGGAAAACAAGTCAACATGTTATATAATAATATGTACACTATGCAAACATGTGCACCCTATATGCTAAGAAACTAAATGAACTGTAATGTCAAGCATGCTTCATGAACAGAGGAGTATCACATTTCTAATAAGACCAACACATATAGTACAGTATATTTTTTCCTTACCCACACTCTATACATGATCTCTACCACTTCATGTCTACAATTGTTTGAGTATTCATTGTGCTTTGTAATGTAGGTTTCTTTTTATCCTTTGTTATTTAAAGGGAGTGTATACATTGTTAGTATTAACTAGCAAAAAATAGGTCAACATACTGGTTACTACAAAACAACCAGCAGCTACAAAATGTTTGTTAGCCGATGACTCAGACAATCCAAGTCACTCAGAAAGTAAACATCAGGTGATACAAAGTATTACTAAAGTTGGCAACATAGTAATATTTTCTCAGCAAAAACAGAAAACATACCAGGCGTAGGCATATAATAAACTGTTGTGGTTGTGACCTCTGAGAGTGCATTACAAAGTCCAATTTGTTCTATAGGTATCATATTCTGCATTCTATTAAAGAATAACAGTGTAGTGCCTGTGGCAGATGTAGTAACCGCTTGGAAAGAATCATATTAGTATAGTCCAGATATATTTCTTAGTAAAGAATTAACAACATGCAATGATGTAAAAAAGTAGTATTCTCATTAGGCTGTTATAGGGCTAAACCCTGTATTATCTGCTTCTAGGTGGAATGCAAGTCTTGTGCTCCATGGGAGCATGTGAATGCTTGTTTACTGAAAGGTTCTCAGAGTTACACCAAAAAGAAGAACCAAGTGCTTTGACATTCTATATAGCATTACATCGCCTCTGAACTTTTACACCCTCTGGGCTGCAGAAAAGAATGATCCCTGGTTTGTTTTGGAGAAGTTTAGCACTTATATTTGTTTGGCTAGACATGCACTAATTCATGAATTGGTTTCAGGCTGAGGAGAACCCCTTCCTGTTAAGGGAATGCTGGGTCAAATTACCCACTAGTATTTCCTGATGGACCCTGAAAGTCCATTTATATAAGGACCTTTGCTGAGACTTTTTTATGTGTTCATAAATTGTCATTTTACTTCACTGGCCTTTTGACTTTATTTTGTATTTTCTGCCTGATGCTTCATTATAGACCACAGATAAACATGTCCATCCACTTTTCCAGAGGTATCACCTACCATGTGTGCTTCAGATAAAATAGGGGATTCGCATTGGAATCCATAATTGAGCAACTTAAATTAGGAACATTAGAACTGAATTGAAGATGTTAAGCTAGTATGTATGGCTTGTTGATTACTTTCTGTGATACTGATGCTTGCATAAGAACTCCTATGTCTCCTGGCACAACTATTTTATGAATATGTCACTGGATAATTATAGTGTGTGCTGTCAATCCATGGTTACTAAACACTCTTGATATAATCATGAGCACTACTGTGGCTGCTAGTTTCTGGCAGTAGTTGTAGTGGACAACCACACATTTTGGTATACATGTGGGAATATGCTATAAGGCTGTATCTGCTGCTGATAGGCAGATGGTATCTTATATTAACACGAGCAATATGTCAATATTAAGGATTACATTGCTGAACAGAAGATTGTACCTGTGCTAAAGCTTTTATGCCAACCCAGGAAAACAATGGGCAATCAGTTGTGCATCTAGAATTTAAGATATGAGTAGAATGCTAAATGTACAGTTATCAATAACACTGTGTAAAGGCCTATTTACACAGAGTGATGATCGCTCAAAAATCGCAAAAAAGCGATCACTTGAGTGATAATTGTTGCGTCTAAACGCGCGCCTATTGTGCACTTTTTGCGCACTGATAGCTGATTGTTAAATTCCGTCCAACCTAAAAATTGTCCTTTGGTCTTATCAGCAGTTCTCCACGGGAAGTGCTGATAGCATTGTTTTCCCGCTGGAGAACAAAAGAACTGAAAGCTGATAAGAGCCCTTGGGATATTAACTACATTCAGCAAAAGGCTTCATTTGCACACTGAATTGCTCTTAGGTAGCTGAGTAGCTACTTAATAGTTTATGCAAAATGATCGCTCAAAGCTGTCACTCAAACTGTCGTTTGAGCCATCTTTGAGCGATCATCGCTCCGTGTAAATAGGCCTTTACAAGGGTATATTTTCCTGTGTAAAAAGCATTGTTCTTATGTATATTTAGGGTGCTTAATCCAAATATAGTAACCCCAATTGTCTGTCAGGAAAGATAATAAAGTTATAGACATCACAAGAAAGTAGGATATTCAATATTGTTACAGTATATTGGACAATAAAAGACATGTTTTCCTAGTGAAATAATATGGCACTTTGCAAATGCTGAAACACACCAGACAGCTTTTGCTATATATGTAGTGAGTTAACATTTGAGGGACATAAGAAGAAGATATTGTCTGTAATACGGAAGGCCTACAAGCCTTACTTTGAATGTGAAATCGGAGATCAGGACAACACTTGGGCCCCATATTTATTTCTGTTCTGCTATGTGAAATAAATAAGGAAGGATTGGCCAGTCAAAATTTGGAGAGTTGTGGGCATGTTTTCCCATGTTTAATGGGAACATTTTTTGTCCTTTGAAGACATCCTGCTTCCTCCATTTCATATTAAATTAGGCCTTATGAAACATTTGGTCAAGGCAATGGATAAAAATGGCAGATGATTTGCCTATCTCAAGACCAAATTTACCCATCTTTCAGAAGCAAAGATAAAAAGGGTCTTTTCTTGGGTCAACAGGTTAGAGAACTGAAATGTGACAATAGATAAATATGGCTGAATGGCATTTAAGAATATAAAAGACATAGTTCTGGGAACAATTAGATCATACAACTTCAAACAGATTGTGACCGACATGTTGAAATCATACAAAGATTTGGGATGCAAAACGTTTCTCAAAGTACATTTCATGCAATCACACCTTGACCACTTCCTGGAGAGATGTAGTGACTTATCAGATGAGCAAGGTGAAAGAGTCCACCAGGACATATGTGCAAATGGAAAACAGTATGAAGAAAAGGAGATGTCTGCGATGTCGGCTGATTACTGCTGGAATATTCCAAGGGAGAACACTGGAGGATATAAAAAAAATAAGTGACTTCTGCAAACATTGCATCTAACTTCCCATATTTTCTTGTGAGCCATGGAAGTTCTTTGTTATTATACACCTGCTTCCTGATGATCCTATGTCGTGCACATAACTGTATAAGCCCATTTAGTCGGGACGAGTGTCGGACAAACGATGCCCGACACTCATCCCCGCACATACTAGCCCTCGTGCACCTGCACAGGGGCTAGTATTGCTGGTTCACAACGGGAAGACTGCAGGAGAATTCTCTCCTTGGCTCCCCCGCCCATCTCCATTGTCTTAATATAGCAGCTGTTCAGTACTGAATGGCTGCTATTTACACTGAGCGATCAGCGATCTGCTCATCGTCCATGCAGCATAAACGATGGATGATGAGCAGATCACTGATCGCTCAGTGTAAATAGCAGCCGTTTAGCACTGAACGGCTGCTATGTTAAGGCAATGGAGAGGGGAGACATCTCTTCCTGCCGCCCAGCAGTGAGCCAGCGATACTAGCTCCCATGCAGGTGCACGAGAGGTAGTATGTGCGGGATGAGTGTCGGGCATCGTTTGCCCGACACTCATCCCATCCAAATGGGCCTTATGTTACCCCAATTAGTACTTACTGTTTAAGTACTATAGCAGGGTGAGAGAAGTCATAGATGGGAGATATGTGTCGTGGAGGTTTCTCAATTCTGTGATGTACGCCTGGCTCATCCCCACTCCAGTACAGGTTTTACACATGAGCCAGGAGACCGAGTGGGCCTCAGGCACCTGGTAGATTTAAAAGGAGACAGGCTGTAGAGGAAGGGAGGAGTGTGAATGTGTGTCTGAAAGCCTCAGTTACATGCAGTAATAGACTGGAAAGGAAATCTGTCTTCTCAGGAAGGTGAGGTGACCCCTCTCCCTGATACAACTGCTAAAGGAAACTATTCTCAGGTCTACTAAGTCAAGATAAGGCTCTATGGTTATTGCTTGCTGCTGTGGATTTAAAAAGGACGTTTCAATTGTTCTGTTTTTCTGGAGTTCTAGTTCCTTATATTAACTTTTTTCGTTGTGTGAATAAACTAAACATGAATGAAATCTTGCTGTTCGCCTGGTATTTAACCCCAAAAGCCTACAGTACATTTATAAAACATATTTAATTGCAATTCTTTATTCTTCTGTTAAGGTTATTGTCTGTAAATCTGTTCCTGACAGTCAAAATCTGAGAACAAACTGGAATCAGTACTCAAAACTCTGGAAACACAAACAGAAAATTATTTATTATTTCCAGAAAAAAATAAATTTGTAACAGGTCATAATGAATAGTGGCATCAATGGAATAATGATTTTTTTCCTTACTGTGGAAAGTGAAGTGTGTATTTATGTTCATATTGCAAATTCCAATGCTCATTTCATCAATTGTACAGCATTTCATTATTATACTCAAATTAAAGTGAAATAAATAAACAGGAATTAGATGCTTGTAGCTCTTTGGCACTACTTGACTATTGAAAAAGGAATGTATTGCTCATAAGGGGCAAAGGTGCCCCTACCATGAAGCAATCTGAGCCTGCCACCTCAGGCAGCAGTCTGCAGAACCTCAGAGGGGTGGCACTAGGATTGCAACATGGCAAGCATTTAACTCACTACACCTGTAGCTTTGATCCATTGGCCAATCAGACTGTGATCCCTGACCTCTCCCCCCCTATGTCTGTGTTCTTGCATGCAGATACCACAGCAGAGATGGTGGGTGGGAGAGTTCAGGGATGACAATCTGATTAGTGGCAGCCATTGGATAGAAGTTACAGACGGAGTGAGGTAAAAGTTTGATATTGTTGGGTTGCGGCCCAGCTGAAGGTATACTAAGGGGGACACGTTTAATATTGGAGCAACTATTACTACTGGGGCCACTATGGGAGTCTCTATTAGTAATGTGTCCACTATAAGGGTCACTATTACTACTGGAGCCACTTTAGGGGACTCAATTACCAATGTGATCCCTAACGAGGTCACTTATTCTACTTGGGTCATTACCAGAGTCAGTATTAGTACTGGTGCCATTAATCGGGTCACTATTACTATTAGGGCCACTTAAGGGGACTCAATTGCCACTGTGGTCCCTAATAGGGTCACTATTACTACTTGGGTCACTAACAGAGTCAATATTACTACTGGTGCCATTACTATTGGGGCTACTAAGGCAGATACTTACTTTTAGGGCCACTACTGGGGGTACTTTTATTCTGTCACTTCAGTAAAGTCTCAATAGTTCAAATATGTGTTGGGTATCTTGTGTATTGGTGCTTTCAATTTTGGAGGAAAGAGGGTGCTCAGAGGGTCGCCATTTTACACTTCACCTCAGGCAACATAAAGGTTTGGGGCACCCCTGGTCACAGCTCTATTTATTTTAGACTACATCTATGTCGCCACTTATAAAACCATAGTCATGTGGGCAATTGTCCGTGTGCTTAGGTTGCCAACCCCATTTGCACACTGAATAAAACTTATTAGAAACTGGCACCTAGATCTTTATTTTGGAACACCCTAGCTTTTGCGTGCTTTTCTTTCCTGGTAAAAGTTGTTACACTATGCAGTTTTTCATTATTGATGCATGATTTTGCAATTGTGCTTTCATATTTCTAGTTGGAAAAGAACTAATCTAACTGTAGTAATTAGATAATGGTTTAGTGGCTCATACACATCAAATTTTACTTATTAAATAGTCCTGACAGCTTTTTAAAGCTACAGATACTCATACTGCACACAATGAGGCTGCTAAGCATCTGTCTGACAGGGAGAGTTTTTTAACTATCACCTCCCCCACACTTCCTGTGTTTCAGTGTATAGCCTTCATCCTACCTGGGGAGACAAGTTTAGGGCATGTTCACACAACAATTTACACACAATGGATTGAAAAATGTAGCTGTCAAGAGATTGAGAATTCCTGATAGATTTCCCTCTCAATCCACAATAGGCAATGTTCACAACTAAAGGCCCTTTTACACACAACGATTATCACTTAAAATTTGTCTAAATGGCCGAAAATGAGCAATAATCGTTACTTGTAAACGCGAGCATCTTTTCGTTTGAACAGTGGATTTCGTTTTACTTAAAATACATCATTCACACATGTGAAAGACTGAGCAAATATATTCCATTTGAATGTATTTTGCTAATCTTTCAATAGAGTGCAGAATGTTCTCCAGGCGGCATGTTTACACTAGCTGCGAAGAGAACAAAGGAACCTGCTTGCAGCCCTGAGGAGAACAATGGAATGTGTTGGCAGCTGTCTGAACAACTGGGCGTGTGTTTAAAAACACCCTGGGCTCTGCAAACAACTGGTACAGGTCCTTTTACATGCAAATGAAGATGATAAAGTGTTAATGCCCATTGACACTTTATGCAAATAGATCGCTAAATATTTCAATCTTTCATTCATTTGTAAGATTATCTTTGCCTGTAAAAGGGCCTTTAGGTTGCTATGATTGTAACCATGAAGAAGGGAGTCTTTAACTATGCTGAGGATAGGTCATCAATAGGAAAAAGTCCCAGAATACCACTTTAAATACCTACTGTTGCACAAGGTGCATTACTTGTTACTACTGGAAGAGACATTAATGGTGCTGCTGGTGGCTTGGCTTGTCAGACCTTGCACCTCTGATCCCACACTTGGTGGCCAGCAGCATTTCCTAGTTTATTGGTTGTTACTTTTGAACTGACAGTGTTATTGAAAAACCTTAGAACAATGTTATTTGGAAACTGTATGGCATGGTTACTTGTATAATGTATCATGCTATTATTTAGGCAATATATGATATACAATGAGGAATGGGGGGGGGGGGGGGGGGCATCAAAAGAATGTACTGCACAGGGCAGCATCAAGCCTACACACACTGCTGTAACTGTCTACAGTTAATTTCTGCAGCAACAGCTGCACATTCTGTGATCAGCTTGCTGTTAGTGGTCAACCTCAGTAAGGCTGCCTTTTTAGAATGTTCCAAAGCCTCGAAAGCAGTTTCAATGTATTTTGTTTGACCTGGGATTTAAATATCTACGATTCATCCATTTTTATGGAATCATAGAGTTGCACACAGATATTCCATCTTGACCATGACATTTCTAAAACAAAAACACTTTTTATTGTACTTTTAAGCAGAGACGTATCCCAACTGATTCTGTAAATCTAGTAGTTTAGATTTTTATGTGATTACCTTCTGCCTATTCTCAAGTTCTTGGAAAGCAGATTACTATCTGGATATAATTATTAGCCTCCAGGATTACTTTAGTTTCTGTTGTGCATTTACTTGTACAGAGAGAAGTTCCTAAATTTTTTGTCACAGTTAAACTACGCTAATCAGCAACTTAAAGAATGAAACTGTTTTCTATATAAAGCTGACTGTAAAATATATATGGCATAAGGCTAAAGATGGCCAAAGGCATTAGAATTTTATGGAATGGTAGATTTGGAAGGAACCTCTAGGGTCATAGGGGTTCAACCCCCTGCTCAGTGCAGGATTTACTAAATAATCTGAGACAGATGTCTGACCTGCCTCTGTTTTAAGATTTCCATTGAAGGAGAACTCACCAGCTCCCATGGTAACCTGTTCCACTCATTGATCACCCTCACTGTCTAATATCTAATCGATGTCTCCTCCCCTTCAGTTTCGTCCTATTGCTTCTGGTATTTCTTTATGCAAATGTGAATAGGGCTGATCCCTCTGCACTGTGACAGCCCTTCAGATATTTGTAGACAGCTGTTAAGTCTCCTCTCAGCCTTCTTTTTTGCAAGCTAATCATTCCTAGATCTTTTAACCGTTCCTCATAGGACATGATTTGCAGACCGCTCACCATCCTGGTATTTCTTTTCCGAACTTGCTCCAGTTTGTCTTTTTTTAAATTGGGTCTGACTAAGAAAGAGTAGAGGGGGATAATAACTTCATATGATTAAGACTCTATGTTTCTCTTAATATGTCCCAGAATTGTGTTTGCCTTTTTTGCTGCTGCATCACACTGATGACTCATGTTCAATCTGTGATCTATTAATATACCCAAGTTTCACATGTGCTGCTGCTTAGCCCAATTCCTCCCATTCTGTATGTGCTTTTTTCGTTTTTCTTGCCCAGATGTAGGACCTTGCATTTCTCCTTGTTAAGCACCATTCTGTTAGTCACTGTCCACTGTTTAAGCTTTTCTAGATCATTTTGAATCTTCTCTCTCTTCTCTAATGTTAGCTATCCCTCCTTGTTTTGTGTTGTCAGCAAATTTGATCAGTTTTCCCTCAATTTCTTCCTTAGAACATTTATAAAAATGTTGAACAACACTGAGCCTAGGACAGAGCCTTGTGGCACGCCACTTGATACATTCTTTCAATTCAATGTGCAGCCATTTATGACCGCTCTTTGAGTAAGATCACTCAGCCAGTTGTGAATTTACCTAACAGTTGCCTTGTCAATCCCATATTTAGTCATTTTATCAATAAGGATGGTATGATATACTTTTGTCAAACGCTTTACTAAAGTCAAGATATACTATATCTACCGCATTTCGCTTATCACTCTAGTCATAGAAGGAAATTAGATTAGTCTTGCATGACTCGTTTGTTACAAACCCATGCTGGCTCTGGTTAATTACTCCTTTCTCATCTAAGTATTTGCATATATGCGGTTTAATAATTTGTTCAAAGATCTTTCCCAGTATAGAAGTTAGGCTCACAGGCTTGTAGTTTCCTGGGTCCACCTACTTCCCTTTTTTGAAAATAGGGGCAGCATTTGGCTTTTTCCAATCATCTGGGACTTCCCCTGTTCTCCAGGAATTTTGAAAGATTATGGTGAGTGGCTCAGCACTGGTCTCTTTAAATGCTTCCCATTCTTCCTTCTTTTAGGGATTGTTAATTATTGTGCTTTGAGAATCTAATTTTTCAACCTTATTGGACATTTCTGTCTTGAAGAACATACAGCCATTGGATCCTTCTTACCCTCTTTCTGAGTCCATTAAAATCTGCCTTTCTGAAATCCAACCTTAAGGTCTGAGTTTTCTCAGGTCTTCCTCCCTTTGTTATCCAAAACTCAAGGATAGCACAATCACTGCCTCCTAAGGTACCAACCATCCTCACTTCCTCAACCATTTCCCTCCCTGTTGGCAAGAATTAGGTCCAAGATAGCAGATCCCTTTGTTTTCTCTCCTACCTTTTTGAAGGTAAATTTGTAGCAAAAACAAATAAGAATTAGTTGGACCCATTACTTTTGCCTGAGAGAGATTCTTAACAAATGTCTGGATAGGTAAAATCTCCCATAATCACTATGTCATATTTTGAGAACTTGGCCATCTGATTAGAGAGTTCCATATCTTTTATTATCCAGGTGACCTATAGTAAATGTCTACAATGGTGTCCTTTCTGTTATCCTCTCCTTGTATTCTTACCCAAACAGTTTGTTTTAAGGTTTATTCCTTATAAATAAGGATGCAGCCTTCTATTCCACTTTTAATCAAAATGCAAGAGAAACCAAGTAATCTTGTAGATATGATACCTTTTAATGGCTAACAAAAATACATGATGTTATAGCGAGCTTTTAAACCTACTTGGGGCCCTTCCTCAAGCATAAGGAAATACAAACTTTTTACTTTAACTCAACATACATCTATTTCTTGTAGAATTCAGGATGGGGGGGGGGGGGGAGTTTTCAACAAACAGTTATCTCACGTATATGCCCAGATTAATTCATGGCACTACTCCCAGCAATGATCTGCAGACTTTCAAAAAGATATTAACATATAGAAATATATAACAAATATATTTGAACTGATTCAAGCATTAATTTCTTATTTGAATTGCCTGTAATTAGTCATTACAACTGCATGGAGAGGCAGGTACGAAATATACGTTTTGCAAACAATAACTCAGATTAATGCTTTTTAGATTAATTGGACTGCTGCTATAAAGAATTCTAGGTTGAAAATTCTAGGGGCTTTTCTTGCTCTCGTATCAATTACAAGTTTGTATTCTCTCAATGCGGTGGATAATAAATAGATTTTGACAGGTATAATGTAAGCAGGAATCTTGCAGTACTTTATTTAAGTTTTTTGACCCATAAAAAGTTCGGGAGTTTGCAAGGCTCAGATTACTCTATTAGAAGCATTCATCATCAAGATACTAATGAGATTGGGTTTTCATTCCCTTTTTGAAAATGAATGGTGCAAATAACATTACTAAATTTATAGGGAAAGTCTGAATCCCAGTGACCATACTTCCAACATGAGTTAAGTTGCATAGGAATATTTTTCCATTAAACATACAACCTCCTGTATTGTAAAGACCAATTGCTGTATATTGAACAATTGGTGCAATTTAGTTGTTTTCTGGCATTTCTGATTATAGTTGGTGCAAATGAATGAAAATAACAATGATGAATTATAAAATCATAGTTGATCTTTGATTGTGCAGTCATAAAAATCATTGTTATTGGCACTTGTATGCAAATTATATTATTTTCCTCAGTTGTGACTCTAGTTTTAAAATTCACAGAAATGGAATCATGTGCCTTAGCTGTATTATCCCACTTCTAACAACCGTATACCATTCAAATAGTTTTGTGAGGTTAGGAAATTTTTTTATATTGTTTCCCACTTGATGCTTTGTAGAGCCGGAGTTCTGAGAGCCCGTTCCATTATGTAAGTCCGGGTCATTTTCTTATTCTGTGATGTTCCACTCCTTTAGTGCCCTGTTTAGTTCCAGCCAGTGCAAAGTACACTCTGTCACAAGTGACATAACGTGTGCTGGGCAGATTTAGGCCTCATGTCCACGGGCAAATTGTGAATTAAAATCCGGAGCGTTTTTCCTGCACGTGGATTCGCGCCCCATAGGGATGCATTAGACACCCGCAGGTAGTTAAATACCTGCGGATGTCATTTTCCCCTGCAGGCGCGGGTCCCGCGTGCAGGAAAAAATCCGGACATGCTCCATTTAGGTGCGGGTCTTCCGCGGGGACGGCTCCCGCAGGCTTCTATTGAAGCCTATGGAAGCCGTCCGGAGACCCGCACCAGAATTTAACTCACCTGCTCCAGACGATACAGGTCTTCCCTTCTTCATGGCCGGATCTTCTTTCTTCGGCCTGGTGGATGTGCCCGGCGCATGTGCGCGGCACGCAGCCAGCGTGCCGAGCACATCCGCCAGGCCGAAGAAAGAAGATCCGGCCGCGACGGAGAGAAGATCAGGCCGCGAAGAAGGGAAGATCCAGAGCGTGCGGAGAGGTGAGTAATTCTTATTTTCAGCCCTCATGTCCGCGGGGCAGGAGGGACCCGCTACGGATTCTCCATGGAGAATCCGTAGCGGGACTGATTTTCGCCGTGGACACGAGGCCTTAGTGCTGGCATAGAAGCCAGCGCTAGTAAAGATGGGTAATGATCTCACTGGGAACAGGAAGTGAAGCACCCAGAAGTGCGGGACCATTACAGATTGAGTGGACAGTGGGAATTGCGCAATGAGCGTTACGGACAAAAAAATAACGTAATAAAATTCTTGGAAGGATTATTAGAGGTAATGTGGACACTACCAGCGGGAAGAAGTTTGGTATGGGGAAACCCCTTTAAAACAAGATGAGGATAAGGAATGCAGTTTGGTGACTAGAAGTTATATTATCATATCATTTTGCCTTTTTGTAAATAGTTTGCAGAAGATACGGGTAGCAATTATTCAACCTGCATAATTCAAAGTTACCTTTAACCTATACTTTAAACAAAAAAAAAACTGGTTTTTACTGGGGAGAAAGTTTGTCTACAGAAAATTGTATAAAAATTGCAGTAATCTCTAGTTAAACAAACTTTAAAGGGGTTGTCCCGCGGCAGCAAGTGGGTCTATACACTTCTGTATGGCCATATTAATGCACTTTGTAATGTACATTGTGCATTAATTATGAGCCATACAGAAGTTATAAGAAGTTTTTCACTTACCTGCTCCATTGCTAGCGTCCTCGTTTCCATGGAGCCGACTAATTTTCGGCGTCTAATGGCCAAATTAGCCGCGCTTGCGCAGTCCGGGTCTTCTTGTTTTCTCAATGGGGCCGCTCGTGCAGGATGCCGGCTCTGTGTAGCTCCGCCCCGTCACGTGCCGATTCCAGCCAATCAGGAGGCTGGAATCGGCAATGGACCGCACAGAAGCCCTGCGGTCCACCGAGGGAGAAGATCCCGGCGGCCATCTTCAACCGGTAAGTAAGAAGTCACCGGAGCGCGGGGATTCAGGTAAGCGCTGTGCGGGTTTTTTTTTAAGTCCCTGCATCGGGGTTGTCTCGGGTGTTGGGGGTTGAAAAAAAAACAAAAAACGTTTCGGCACGGGACAACCCCTTTAACTACAGATTAAATAGACAGAGGTGTCTTATTCCTTCATTGCTGCCCAGCAATTCAGACTTCCCAGGAAAATAGTAGCTAAGGTGGGGCTCACATCAGGGTTCTTTAACATTCTTTATTAATGGATCCATCTTTTTTTTCAAACCCCCAAAACCGGATGTGTAATTGATGCAAAGTAAAGCAAATGGAGTCGTAAAAAAAAAGTACGGTTTCGGTTTGCTTTCATACGGAATGATTTATCATTCACACGAGTGAATGATGACAAAGTTTGCTCGTTTATTCGTGCAGCCTGTTTATGTAGACAGATAAATAGTTTAGTCATTGATAAATCAGTGAATGAAAATGACTGATTGATTGGTATTTAAACCAATCGAATAGTGAATGAGCCAACAATGATTACCATGTTTGCATGAAATGATCGATGGATGCAAATTATCATTTCTTGATCGATCGTTGGCTGTGTTTACACTGAATGTTATCGTTCAAATTTAAATTATCAGCAATTTTTTTAAGCGATTATCGTTGTTGAGCTGTTTTTTTGTCTGATATGTATCTCTATGTAATAAGTAGCTTTACATGTGCAGTTGTGTTAAATGGAATACAAATGGAATCATTTGTTTGTGTCTGCTCCCTATAGATTACAATTAGAGATGAGCGAGCGTACTTGGAAAAGCACTACTCGCTCGAGTAATTTGCTGTATCCGAGTATCGCTGTGCTCGTCCCTGAAGATTCGGGTGCCGCTGCGGCTGACAGGTGAGTCGCAGCGGGGAGCAGGGGAGAGCGGGCGGGAGAAAGGGAAAGAAAGATCTCCCCTCCGTTCCTCCCCGCTCTCCCCTGCAGCTCCCCGCTCCGTGCCGGCACCCGAATCTTCAGGGACGAGCACAGCGATACTCGGATAAAGCAAATTACTCGAGCGAGTAGTGCTTTTCTGAGTACGCTCGCTCATCTCTAATTACAATGTTAGAAAAAATGGAAAGCTGCATTTTGTCCAGTTTCAGTGAAAAAAGTCCTGCAGGTCATGAAACCAGGCAGAACTGAAGCAAACTGAAATAAGTCCAATTGAAATCAATGAGGATTTTACTGGATCCTTCTATCTTCTGTTTTTCTGCTCTTAAGACAGACTAGAAATATGGAAAACAAAACACTGATGTGAACCCAGCCTAAGACGCTCTACTGCTTGAGATTTATTGCATCTTATTGTATCTCTTTCTCCCTATATTGTTTTGCTACTTCTTTATTAAATCAATTGTTATCGCTTAAATTGCTCGGACTCATTTTTATCGACTGGAATCATAAAGCAGCCTTCATGAAACGGCACCTTTGCTGTGAAGCGCACAGTTTTGAGAGAGAATTTGTTAGTAACTCTCCTCACTTGGCAGAAAATGTGTCAGAACGGAAAGATAATGTTGAATCTCAAAAAATCTAAAGCAGAAATATGGTAACTGTTAGTACCGTACTATATATTTACCTGGTAATAATTATATACTACATCTTGTCATATACTCTCAGTGCGCTAAATCCTCAACCTATGGGTATTTTTTATGTCAAATTTGTACAACACACTTTGGTGCAGTTTTCTAAAACGAAATACAATTTTGCTCAAAAAATCAATTTGAAATCAGAAATAATGGAGTATTCTGCACAAAAAAATTTGGGAAGGTAGTTGGAAAGAACTGCACCTAAATTCTTGATTTTTTAAATATATTTGTTAAAAATGTAAGTTGCATTTTGACTTTTAAAAAACACAATAACATAGTGTGTAAGTCTGAAATAATACACACGTCCATTCGGTTCAGCCTGTTATCCTTCAATGTTGAATCAAAGGAAGACAAAAAAACCCTATAAGGTAGAAAACTATTTTAGAGAAAAAAATCCTTCCCAATTCCAAATCTATTAGTAAAAAAACACTTCCTGGATAAACAACCTTTCTGAAGTAATCAGTGACTATAAAATGTAATATTACACTCAAGAAAGGTGTCCAGGCCCCTCTTGTATTCTTTTAGTGAGATCACCATCACCACATCCTCAGGCAGAGAGTTCTATAGTCTCACTGCTCTTACAGTAAAGAACACCCTTCTAGGTTGGTGTAGAAACCTTCTTCTTCTAGACGCAGAGGATGTCACCTTGTTATTGTCACAGTCCTGGGCATAAATAGATGATGGGAGAGATCTCTATATTGTCCCGATATATTTATACATATTGAATTCAATGAATGGCCGAGTGCTGCCTGTAATTGGCTGAGTTCTGTGACCAATCACAGGCAGCATTCAGCTGTCATTCAATGAATGGCTGAGAGCTGCCTGTGATTGGCTGAGCGCGCAGCCAATCAGATACAGCCCTTTCAGCAGGCGGGGATTTAAAATCCCCACCTGCTGAAACAGAGTCAGAGCAGTGCAGGGAGCAGACAGGCTAGACGTGCCTGAGCCTCGGCAGCTGAGGAGAGGTGAGTATATATTTTTAACACATTCTAGGGATGATTTTCAGAGAAGGGCTTATATTTAAAGCCCTTCCCCAAAAATCCCTCGAGGGCTTGCCGGCAGCCTATTGCTTTCAATGGGACTGCAGAAGCGCAGTCCCATTGAAAGCAATGGGAGAACATTGTGATCCTCTGCCACAGCTGTGGCAGGGGATTTTTACTCCCCACAGGGATGAAGAAATCCTCTGCCACTGCTGTAATAGCTGTGACAGCTGTAGCAGGGGATTCTTTACTCCCCGCGGGGAATATTTACACAGCAGCGTATATATATATATCTATATATATTGATTTTTTAACACAAACCATGGCTGATTGTCAGGGAAGGGCTTATGTTTCAAGCCCTTTCCTAAAAATCACTGCTGGAGTGCCGGCATCCTACTGCCTCCAATGCGGCCGCTGGCAGCAGCCACGTCCCCATTGGAAGTTATGCTGTACGGACCTGCATTCACGCGTGTTTGTGCACATACATGGGCGCACTGTTTTGTGAATGCACCCAGTGTGAGAGGTTGGAGTGACAGCGAGAAGACTTGTGATGTGTTATCAAGGTAAAAAAATCATATTTTAAAACAACCTCTTAAAATATATAAAATAACAATTTTACTAAGTGTTAAAATCACTTCAAGATAGGCCTGATTTCCATCAAATTCACTTATTAATAGATGACCCATTAGCTTTTGCTCACGTCTTTTTCAGTTAGCTTCTGTTCATATCTGGTTCATGATTCCATTATATATGGAATCCACTATGCACTCTAAATTCATTGCACGATGGACACCGCTGGTTCCAGACGGACCCTATTGACTTCTAATGGGGTCAATAAGTTTTTGGCAAAGCATAATTATTTTGGCTGGTAAAAAAGTGCTGCATTCCGAAAAAAATAACTATAGAATCTCTGACGGAGATGTGAACAAAACCTAAATGTTTATAATCCCCCAGAAATAGCAATTCTAGAGCACCTCCTTTTAGAACTCTCCATTGTGCCCACTCTCTATTTTTTGGAAATGTATTGCTAAACTGACAATTGGGTGTTACCATTCCTTTTGTCAATAGTGCATGTCCCTACAGACTTAGATAAAGTTTAATTAAAGGGGTTGTCCCACAGCGAAATCAAAAAAATTTTTTTTCTACATACCCCCACATTGTGCCCCGTTAAAAACAATCCCTTTGTTATTTAAAAAAAAAATAAATCATTTACCTGCATCCCCGTTCGGGCAGTTTCTTCTTTTCTTTTTTTAAAGATGGCCGCCGGTCCTTTCCCAAGGATGCACCGCGGTTTTCTTCTATGGTACACCGCGGGTCTTCTCCCATGGTGCACCGTGGATGTCTTGCGTTCCACTGCCGATTACAGCCACCTAATTGGCTGATCGGCACCACCTGACGGAGGCGGAGCTACGATGACGATGCGCAGACCAGCTCTCCGGCGCAAGCACGCCGGAGCGGCCCCATTCAACAGAGCAGAAGACCGGACAGCGCAAGCGCGTCTAAAGAAGCCAGAAGATGCAGAAATTTGTCAGAGCCATGGAGACGGGGACGCCAGCAACGGAGTGGGTAAGTGAATAACTTCTGTATGGCTCATATTTAATGCACGATGTATATTACAAAGTGCATTAATATGGCCATACAGAAGGGCTTAACCCCACTTGATTTCACGGGACAACCCCTTTAATGATGACATTGTCAGACAGCAGGAAAACACCTTATTGACAAAGGAAATTATAACTTACCTTTGTCAATATATTCATGCATTTCCAGGAGCAAGAACAGAGAGGTGACACAACACAGAGTTCTAGGAAAAGATCCGCCAGCATTATTGCCTCATCAGTAATTCTGGGCATTTGTGGTTCAGCCTGAAAAGTGAACATTTACCTTGAAATGTGCTTCGTGGACAGACAAATACAGTATACCAGTGTAAATAATTTAAAACATGGATAAAAACAAGTCTCAAAGAGCCGTACATGGAAATGGTTCATACCACGAACAGGAGCTTTCTCTTGTCATGATTCATGTATTGTTGCAATAATCGTCTGTTTTTAAATGGCGAGCATTTAGTGATTTTCTACGGTTATTTATGATAACCTATGAAGGCTCACTGTTCCCTCAGCTGTGTGTACTTGAAAAGAAAGAGATAAAAGCTTCGTCTAATGAAGACTATCAAAAGCTGCATTGAATGCATCTCTGCGCAATGAGCTTCCCTAGCAAGTTACATTTTTGAAATGATCATTTCCAAAGTGCACAGTTTAGAGGAAACAGTAGTAATGAATTCAGGCTGACGGCAGGATATTATTCTTCCTTAGCTTCCGAATTTCAGGCTGAATTGATTGGGGCACAGGCTAATAATAACTACAAACCAACAAGGGTTTTGACGGCAGCCCTGATGCCCTGATTAATGTACAAAATACCCTTTTCTGCAAAGATTGGACACAATGAATTGTGAAAAAGCTAAACTTCGCCTTCTGGAAACTTTTATGTACTGTGTATAAAATTACTGAATAAGCTGGTTTCTATTAGGCAGCTAACTACAATTTCACTACATTTCCATATTGCCCACCATTAATGTGATACCCTATTCAGTTGCTATTCATGTAATGACTGTCATGGAGCTTGATAGATCAGGAACTGTTATTGAGAACCAGTGTTCCTGAAGAGCATGTGCTGACTCCCGCCTTCCAGCAAGGTACAGGTATATGCCCTATGCAACTTTCAGATTCACAGTTCTCCCAGGAGTCCTCACATGGTTGCCCAGTCTCTTCTGACTTTCACCCACCTGTGGCGTGACAATACAACTCATTTTCTATTAGATGGAAGTCTGAAGCACCTGCATGCGAGTAACAATGATCAATCAGTGCTTTCATCAGTTTTGGAGGGCAGTTCTCATTGGCTAGTGTCCCTCTCATTCTCCATGACCCACCCCCTTTCGCATGTCTGGACCAAGTAATTTAGTACAGTTTGTAGTCCAGCGGTAGGGGGGATTATATTGAGGCCAAACTCAACTATGGCCCAGGTGTTCTGGGTTGGAATAAATATTCCTATTATCTGGCTGCCATGAATTCTTCTCGACATGAAAATTCTACCCCTAGCTCTGAGCCCAAACATCACTCGCTTCACCTCCACAAGACTTTCTGGTCCTTGGACACTGAACTACTCAGGGAATTCGTACACAGTTCAGGCCCCCTGTCCCTCTAGCTTGCGGCTTTTTTTCTGTCTTTGTTTTCCACCTTTTCCGTGTTTTTAACTTTCCTTCTGTCTCTTTCTTTGCTCTTTTTAGACTCTTCTTTTTACCACATTTGCTCTTTAAGCATTCTCTGTCTCTTTTTGTTGTCTCTTTTTTTCCCACTTTTGCTCTTTAATCTTTCTCTGTGTCTCTTTTTTACCGCTTTTACTCTATCTTTTCGTTCCAGCTTTTGCTGTCTTTTTTATTTTTTGCTCACTTTCTCTCTTTTATTGCTGTTTTCTTTGCACTTCTGCCCTTTTTTCCCTCTCTCTGTGCCTTGTAGTACTATTTTCAAGTGACACAGTGTGTGGTGCTATTATTTTCACTGGTGCCAAAGACACCTGGACCAGATTCTCTGCAGAAGCAAGAATTAACTGGAGAAGTCATGAAGGTCTGGACCAGATGGACACTCTTTATTATTGTATATTCTGTTTCTGATTGTGTCCATTAGAATTGCATTCAGGTTTGCTAAACCACTCCCAGCATATCCTTACCATTGTTTGGGTCATACTGGGTCCTGTAGTTTCACATGGTAAAAACATCTATAGCACATGATGGGTTGACAATAATGCTTTCATACAGAAAGTACACCAAAACATTATTGGCAAACCAAGTTAACAACACAAGTTGACCTCTTAGTCGTAGCCAGTCTTATTCTCACTCCCCTTTTTTTATTCTCTTAACTGCTGTCAGGTAGTTATGACCTCTCTTCATTGTGAGATAAGCAGAGCAAAATGTGATTGGTAGCTACTTAACCTTTCACCATATTTAATTAACCTGCACATTTGGTAGAGCCAGAGGTTTATAGGGGAGATGGAGAGAATGCTGCTGTGTCAATGCAGAGTCTTTTGGGATTTGGGATGTTTTGAAACCCCAGGTCTGATATTAAGATTCGGCTACAGTGATGTCTTATCCATGATAATATAGCATGCTGTATGCACTTCCTACAGTCATGTGAAATAGTCACACAAGTGCAAAATGTTATGTTACTAAGGGTAAAAGGAAGAATTCAAATAGTAAGTAAATTAGAAATGTGTTGTCTTGTTAAACTACAGGTTCTAAGATAGTTTTAAAACTCCCAAATCCTGGAAATCCCCTTTAAGGGCTTATTTACATGAGCATATATCCAACAGCGTTTTCATGGCCGGCTGATATACGCTTCCACCTAAGCAGTCCTCCTCCTTCCCTCCCCCTCACCAGCTCTTTGCCTCTCTCCTCCACTCCGGCGTTTGCAATGGGAGGGGTGGCTCGGGGTGGAACTAAGCTCACGCCCCCTCCCCATCCCTTGTCCATAGCCAGCAATAGTAGTGGGCGGGACAGAGCGAAGCTTAGTTCCACCCCCATCCTGCTGCTTCCATTGCAAACCCAGGACTGGAGGAGAGAGGCAGAGAGCCAGTGAGGGGGAGGGAAGGGAGAACTGCTTAGATGGAAGAGTATAATGGCCGGCCATGAAAACCTGACCTACACTCGTGTAAATAAGCTCTAAGGCAGCTTTCAGACAGGTGTATTTTTAACGCCTTAGTGACAGCCCTATTGTAAAACTACGTCCTGCTGTTGCAGGACGTGTATGGAGGGAGGTAGCGCCGCTATCTCCCTCCATACAGCGCGGCCATCAGCTGTTTATTACAGCTGACACCCGCGGGCAATAGCCGCGCTCGGCCGTTCGGCCGATTGTGGTTATTAACCCTTTAAATGCTGCTGTCAATTCTGACAGCGACATTTAAATCCCCCGAACGCTGTTCGGGGGTCCCGCACGGCCCCCCCGCGGTGAGATCGGGGGAGCCGTGCAGGTGTCATGGTAGCTGGGGGCCTAATGAATGGCCCCAGGGCTGCCTTAGCAGACTGCCTATCAAGCCATCCACACAGGGTGGCTTGAAAGACTGCCTGTAAAAAAGCAGTATGACGTAATGCTATAGCATTACGTTATACTGCAGGAGCGATAAAAGCATCGCATGTTAAAGTCCCCCAGGGGGACTTCAAAGTAATGTAAAAAAATAATCAATAAAGTTTTTTTAATTGTTAAAAAAAAAAAAAAAAAGTTATAAAAGTTTAAATCACCCCCCTTTTGCCATATCCATTATTAAAAAATCAAAATCATAAAATAAAAATATGTATTTGGTATCGCCGCGTCCGTAAAAGTCCGATCTATCAAAGTAGTGCATTATTTTTCCCGCACGGTGAACGTCGTCTGAAAAAAAAAATAAGCAACGCCAGAAATACACTTTTTTAGTTACCCTGTCTCCCAGAAAAAATGCAATAAAAAGCGATCAAAAAGTCATATGTATTTCAAATTGATACTATCGGAAACTTCAGGACATCCCGCAAAAAATGAGCCCTTGCTCAACTACATCGACGAAAAAATAAAAAAGGTATTGCGCGCACAAAATGACCGCAGAAAATAATTGAAAAAAATTAAATTTAAAAAAAATAAATAAAAGTACTACAGCAAAAAAAATACTATACAAGTTTGGTATCGTAGCAATCGTACTGACCCATAGAATAAAAATATTAGGTCGTTTTTGTTGCAATTTGTGTGCTGTAGAAACAGGATGCACCGAAAAATGGTGGAATGTCGTTTTTTTTCCATTTCTCTCCGCTAAGAATTTTTAAAAAGTTTTTCAGCAAATTATATGGTACAATAAATAGTGCCATTGAAAAATACAACTCATCCCGCAAAAAACAAGCCCACATACAGTGACGTCGATGGATAAATTAAGGAGCTACGATTTTTTAAAAGGGAGTAGGAAAAAACAAAAATGGAAAAAAGCAAAAAAGCTCCGTCACTAAGGGGTTAATCCAATTTTGTTCTGTGTTTTGTCTACCATAATAGGGAGCTAATGAAAATCTGTGAATCTATTTAAATGGGCATATTTTCTGGCCGTATTTTTTTTGTAAAAATGCAGTATAAACTACTTTTGTCCATTTTTCATGAAAAATATGCCAAATATGGTCTATGGAAAATGGTTATTGGTACACTATTGATTGGTATTACTTTCTATTGGTCAAAAATAGATCCATATTTGCCCAGGAGAAAATAAACCCAATGCAAGCAGATATGGAGCCAAATACAGACAAAATAGTGATAGAATACTGTTCCAATGTCATCTGTGACATGTCCATATTATGAGTTTGTATTACAGATGCTAGAGTAAAACTAGCCTAAGCAAACGTTTCAAAAGAGTACAAATTTGTGACAGTGTGGCTAAAAACTGGCTTTTGCGTTACCTGTAATACCTAAAACTGACACAAATATTTATTTGGTGGAAATATGTGTGAAGTTAGTTGTTTGAAACTTCAGGAGGGTCAATTGGTATCCAATTATTGGTCAATAGATTGCTATGATAGCAACTTACATGATCCACTGCACAGTACCGTGCTATGCCTCGCTGTCGTGTAAACTGAAGAACTAATCTGGGAATCTAAGAGCAGCATTTTAAAATGGTTATTTCATTTATCAGCTCGAGCTTTGCAAAATTATTCTAAGGTTATGAGTCACTCAAATTCATATCAAAAATAGCAAAAACAATTTTATTCTGTCAATTTTTCTATGGGAAACATTACCTGCTAAGTCTTTGTTCACATTTGTATTGTGATTTCAGTTTATAACTATCACAAAGCCCACCAGTGCTCAATAGATCGCATTGACATATAGTGTAGGTCTTTGAGGTTCTTTTATGATGGACTTAAAGGGTTGTTCCTGTTTTTATGTGTTTATTTAGGGCTAACTCACACGGGCATATGTTGTTCACATATCACACACATATTTTCCACTTGCATAATATGTGGTGCTAAAGGCCGATTGATTTCATTGGGCCACTCACACTTGCACTTCACAATACGTGCTTGAAAATAAATGTAGCATGTCCTGTTTTGGTGCGTAATATGCATCATATAGGCTATGGGGATTTATCCCTGAGGATAGGTCTTCAGTAGATTACTGCTGGACAACTCCTTTAAGGATGCAGTCTAGTTTAGTACTTAAAGGGGTTGTCCCATGAAAAATATTGTTTCTTGGTAAATCCAGACCATAATTACAAACAGTTTTGTATTTGCAGCTATTAATAACATGTTTATATCCCAGATACTGTGGAAATAGTGTTAGAATAGCACCACCTGGTGTTTCTGTTGAAAAGTCTTTCTGTGTCCAGACCAGGAAATGTTCCAAGGTGGTCACACATGCTCAGTCTTGCTTCTCTCTCAGCTTCACAGGGTAAGCAGAGGGATCCCTGGTGCAATGAGCGGCTGCTCGGAAGCTGCAACCTCTTCCCCACTTGTCTGCATGAGTGACTACCTTAGATAATACTGAGGCGGAGCAGAAACAATAAGGAATACAAAAATCTTTATAATTATGGGCTGGATTAAACTAGAAGTTACCATATATTTTTTATTGGACAATCTCTTTAACAACAAGGCAATTTTTTATCCACATATTTCAAAATCCATAACTTTTTAGTTTACCATTAACATAGCCATATGAGGGCTTGTTTTTCTATGGTTGTATTTTTTAATAGTACTGTACTATTCTCAGGTACATATAATGTGTTGTATTCATTTTATTAATAGCTTTAGTGGAAAGGTGGCTGGGTGAAAAAACAACAATTCTATCATTACTTCTTGGGGTTCATTTTATTACCACGTTCACCTTGTGGTATACAATAAATTACATAATACATTTATTCTGTGGGTCATTAGGATTATGAAGGAATCCAAAGTATAAAGTTGCCTTTTTGGCCTTTTATTTGTGCATAATAAATACACTTTGGTGTATAATTTATTAAGACATACATACCTCTTAATGAATTAGGAGCATCTTCGGCCTGCTTACGCCAGTCAAATCTACGTCAGCTATGAGCTGGCAAAGATTTGCACTGTAATATATGCTAGAAGTAGCTCAAATTATAGTAAATTTTCCAGTCCACAGGAGACCACATCCTTCAACTAAGCCCCACCCACTGTTGATGAAATTGGCAAACATGGAAAACAATCAATAATCGCACAAAACAGGCGCTATATAGAAAGATCCAAAGCATTTTTCTTTTCACAGTCAGAATTGACCTTGGAATGTATGAGCCTCGTGTGGCACAGAGTGTAAGCTCTCGCCTACGACCTGAAGGTTGCAAGTTCGATCCCCACATGCGTCAGGTAGCCGGCTCAAGGTTGACTCATCCTTCCGAGGTCGGTAAAATGAGAACCCAGCTTGGTGAAAGCGCTGCGTAATAAGTTGGCGCTATATAAATACCAAGATTTATTTATTTATTTTAGTGCTTTAAATGGCCAAGATCGGAGTTATCTCTGATCTTAGCCGTTAGTGTGGGGTATCAGCTGTATCATACAGCTAGCACCCACAAGTGAAAGTGTAGGCATAGCTCCTGAGCCTGCGCCATCACTGCACCATGGCATCTCTCAGAAACTATATAGTACCCACAATATATTATTACGTCACAGGGTGTTACAGAGTTAAAGGGATTGTTCAGGATTTTTCTCTACAAACAGTGCCATGCATGTTAGTGGACTGTGTGTTCTGGTATTGTGCCTCAATGCCATTCAGTTGAAAGGCTTTGGACTGTGAACACAAACACAGCTCATGGACCAGTGTAGCACTTTCTGGGAAAAAAAAGTAGACCATTTTTTCTACTCCTTAAAGGGGTTGTCCCGCGGCAGCAAGTGGGTCTATACACTTCTGTATGGCCATATTAATGCACTTTGTAATGTACATTGTGCATTAATTATGAGCCATACAGAAGTTATCAAAAGTTTTATACTTACCTGCTCCGTTGCTGGCGTCCTCGTCTCCATGGTGCCGACTAATTTTCGGCCTCCGATGGCCAAATTAGCCGCGCTTGCGCAGTCCGGGTCTTCTGCTGTATTCAATGGAGCCGCTCGTGCAGAATGCCGGCTCCGTGTAGCTCCGCCCCGTCACGTGCCGATTCCAGCCAATCAGGAGGCTGGAATCGGCAATGGACCGCACAGAAGAGCTGCGGTCCACGGAGGGAGCAGACCCCGGCGGCCATCTTCAGCAGGTGAGTATGAAGACGCCGGACCGCCGGGATTCAGGTAAGCACTCTCCGGTTTGTTTTTGTAACCCCTGCATCGGGGTTGTCTCGCGCCGAACGGGGGGGGGGGGGGGTGTGTGTTAAAAAAAAAACCCGTTTCAGCGCGGGACAACCCCTTTAACCCCTTAAGGACTACCGCGTTTTTCATTTGTGTTTTTCTTTCCTATTTAAAAAAAATCATAACTCTTTTATTTATCGATTGATGTAGCTGTCTAGGGGCTTGTTTTTTGCGCATCATGTTGCATTTTTCAGTGGTACTATTTACCATATAATATTTAAAATAAAATGTTTAAAAATTTCTAAGTGGAGGGAAATGAAAAAAAACAACAAAATTCTGGCATCTTTGGGGGAAGGGGTCTTGTTTTTATGGTGTACAAACTGTGGTAAAAATGTCATGATATTTTATTCTATGGATCAGTGTGAATACGACAATAGCACATTTATGTAGTTTTTTTTTCTCTTCTACTTTTAAAAAATAAAATATCTTTGGAAAAACATAAAATTATTTTCTGCTGCCATCTTCTGACAGCCATAGCTTTGTTGTTTTTCCATTGACATAGTTGTAGAAGAGCTCATTTTTGCAGGATGTCTTGTAGTTTCTATTGGTAACATTTTGATCACTTTTTACTAATTTTTGTCTTTAAGACATAAAAAATAAGTGATAAAAAAGCGCAATTCTGGTATTGCATTTCTTTTTTCCGAACAAAGTTCACCATGCGGGTTAAATAATGTGTGACTTTGATAGATTAAACTTATGCAGTGATGCCAAATATATATTTTTTTCCTTTTGACTCTTTTATTATAAATATAGAAAAAAAGTTTTTTTCTAGCCTTTAATACCCTTTTTTCTAATAATTAATAAAAAAAAACCGTAATAGTTTTATAACTTTTATCACCTATTCATAGGATAATTGATTAAAAGGCTGATCGCTGGGGGTCTCAGTGTTGAGAATCCTACCAATCCCAAGAGCTCAAGTCCTTTTCTCCTCACTGCAGGCCCTAGAGATAGGCTATCAATTTTTGAAGTTTGGATAACCCCTTTAAGGAAAGAAGGCAAGATAGAATCAGAATTTCTTATCTAGCAGTTTGTTTTCACGCAGCTTTTCCTTATGTTTCTAATCTCGAAGGCATCTGCAATACAGAAAAAAGAAGAGCTGTAGGCTATATTTTAATGTTCTCAAACAAATCCATAAACATAGAATTAGATGCAAATATTATTTTGTTGTTACATGTACAATTTTCTCTAGAGTCATGTATTGTAAATGCTCCTTTATGGAACTTATGTATTATATATTCTACCATATTGTGTTGTATTGTCTTTTATTATACTCACTTACATTGTATTCAATACACATTAGTTTATTCACTTCCAAACTTCATATCAGTACATAGCGCATACAGATACCAGCTGGTGACTGGCGCATGCAGCTTTATCGGTAGTACCCTATTTAGTAAAAGTTGGCTGGACCATCGTACAGAACAAACACTGTTACCTAATGTGTTTTGCCTATTTCCCAATAGATTGTAAACTCTTCCGAGCACAGTTGAAACTGTTTATTAGTTTACTACTGTATGGAATGGTTTTGTCTATACATGTACCCTCAGAGTTATAAAGTGTTGCAATACATGTTGGTGCTAGATATACGGTAGTTTATTATTATTATACTGCAGAGTTTAACATCTACTTTCTCCAGACTACATTGACATTACTTGAAAGGAAAAAAAACCCCAAAAACTGTAATACGTGAAATTGGTCACTGGGTCCATGCACATAACTTTATTATGACTCTGCTATAGCCAAGAATGGGATGGGATCTTGTCCTGTTAGATCAGGAAAGCCTTTCCCAAATACTCCCTTCTGTAAGTCATTGAAGGTAAAATGACTTACCGTATTCTTCGCTCTATAAGACACACCAGACAATAGGACGCACCCCTGTTTTAGAGGGAGAAAATAGGGAAAAAATATTTTGAAACTCATCCAGGGACAGTGTAGGGCATAGTACCGGGCGATGGAGCAGAAGGAGCAGCAGAGTCTGCAAAACCGGAGCTGCGTGTCACAGCGGCACTTGTGTGCGGCAGTAGAAAGGGAAGCACCTGCTGGCGCTCACCACCAAACAGCGGTACGTATGGGCGGCAGTGGGGAGTAGAGAAAACTGCTAGCTGATCGCACATTTGTTCGTGCGATTGCAAGTTTAATATGTGATCACGCTAACTAAATCGTGGTCATGCAATAAACTCGTGAAAAAATGGCAATTATGACAAATTTCGGCATATTCACTCTATAGGAAGCAGCAACTCCCCCCCCCCCCTACTTTGGAGGAAAAAAAAGTATGTCTTATAGAGTGAAAAATATAGTATGTCCCTGCAGCTATAATACCCAAGAAACAGTAAGAACCCTGTTTGTAAGTGGTTGAGCTGCCTTCTAAACCACCGTTATTAGGGGGTTACCAGAATATTTCCTTTCAGTGAACGCTATGAGTGATATTGGAAATGGTGAAGAAATTAAGCACAAATTATATTAGAAAGCTAAGTAACTTTTCATCATACAATAGTTGGGTTTTCTTTACATAAAACCAAAACATCTTTAAGTTGCCATTTGGTTGGTGAACGTCTTCCCACTAGTTCTTAGAACACAAATTTCCAAAAAACTATGAAGTAATATTGTTATCAGCATGTCTATGCAATGGGGATTTCTGTGGAATGTATTATTATTAGATTTACTCTGAAAATGGCTTGACCCTCTGTTTTAAGAGAAAAGTGTCCTTTCTATTTCTTTTCCATGCATCTATAAACACAGTGAGTAAAGGAAAGGATTTACATATACTATAGCTGAAAATGTCATTAGAAGATTTTTCTCATAATAAGGATCTTCTGTTTTAGAAATTATCAGGTACTTTCAGTTATGCTTCCTCTATTATGTACCTTACCAAGTACTGTGGAATGGAAAGTAAAACCAAGAAAGGAATGAGGAACTCTGTAATAATTTCCCATGACAATTGATACATGATAGCTTTATGTAAATGATTGGGTTTTTCTTAGATGACAATTCACTGTTGTAATTTTTGGCTGATGAAACCTACAGTATAAGGCCATATGCACACAAATCCCTACTCCATGTAATGGTGCAATAGACATAGGACCAGTTCACACAAAGGAGCAAGCCTCCATAGAAGTAGAAATCATTTTTCCAAATTATCTCCTAACTCCATAAAACAAGGTGTTTCAGTGTCCTTCTCCATCCTTGTTGTTCCCTGGATGAGGCTGGCACCCATGTTCCTCGGGGAGACCACACTTTCCTCACACTTATTACCAACTGTCCCATACAATGCACTAGTATTGTACCTAACTATGCAATATGAAAAAGTAAGCCTTCGTAAACTTGGGATGTTTGGTCATGTTCCATCGAATAGACAATATTTACCCTATGTGGCGCTATTTGCTTTCTCTATCATGTATTTGAGTCAACCTGAAGTCTGTCCCGCATATAATGAGAAAACTACAGCACAGAACATATAGATATACTTTTTAGCCATTGTTGCAATATGAAGAAATGTATAACAGATTATTTTTATTTCTACCTATTGTGGACAGTACATAAAAGGCTACAAAGACATTATTTAAGTTTGGCAGATAGGAAAAATAGTTTTATGCTTAAAAAACATGTCCTAACTAGAGATGAGCGAACGTACTCGTCCGAGCTTGATACTCGTTCGAGTATTAGCGTGTTTGAGATGCTCGTTACTCGTAACGAGCACCACGCGATGTTCGGGTTACTTTCACTTTCATCTCTGAGACGTTAGCGCGCTTTTCTGGCCAATTGAAAGACAGGGAAGGCATTACAACTTCCCCCCGCGACGTTCAAGCCCTATACCACCCCCCTGCAGTGAGTGGCTGGCGAGATCAGGTGTCACCCGAGTATAAAATTCGGCCCCTCCCGCGGCTCGTCTCAGATGCGTTGTGACATAGCTGAGGGACAGTGCTGTTGGTGCCGGAGCTGCTATAGGGAGAGCGTTAGGAGTTAGTGTAGGCTTCAAGAACCCCAACGGTCCTTCTTAGGGCCACATCTAACCGTGTGCAGTACTGTGGAGGCTGCTTTTTGCAGTGTTGCACTTTTTTTTTTTTGGTATATCGGCCGTGCAGAGCATTGCGCCCTGCAGTAATACTCCAGGGACAAAAGTGCTTAGGCAGGGAGAGCATTAGGAGTGATTGTAGGCTTCAAGAACCCCAACGGTCCTTCTTAGGGCCACATCTAACCGTGTGCAGTACTGTGGAGGCTGCTTTTTGCAGTGTTGCACATTTTTTTTTTTGGTATATCGGCCGTGCAGAGCATTGCGCCCTGCAGTAATACTCCAGGGACAGAATTGTGTAGGCAGGGCCAGAAGACATATATTATTGATTGAATATACGCAGTGGTCCTTTCCAAAAAAATATTGGGCAAAAAATCTATTTGGCCTGCCTGTCACTGTGCTGCTCAGTGTTCTGGGTCCGTGTGTGCTGGGTGTAGTAGTTCTACAAATAAATACGCAGCCAGCTAAGTGTTACAGCAGGCTTGCGCCAAATTATTTCCTGGCTCAGAAATCACCGCTCTGTTGCAGTTAATAACAGTTCGACACTCTGCAGTTCTGTCACACACTCCAGGGCCAGAAGACATATATTATATTGACTGAATATACGCAGTTGGCCTTTTCAAAAAAATATTGGGCAAAAAATCTATTTGGCCTGCCTGTCACTGTGCTCAGTGTTCTGGGTCCGTGTGTGCTGGGTGTAGTAGTTCTACAAATAAAGACGCAGCCAGCTAAGTGTTACAGCAGGCGTGCGCCAAATTATTTCCTGGCTCAGAAATCACCGCTCTGTTGCAGTTAATAACAGTGCGACACTCTGCAGTTCTGTCACACACTCCAGGGCCAGAAGACATATATTATATTGACTGAATATACGCAGTTGGCCTTTTCAAAAAAATATTGGGCAAAAAATCTATTTGATCTGCCTGTCACTGTGCTCAGTGTTCTTGGTCCGTGTGTGCTGGGTGTAGTAGTTCTACAAATAAATACGCAGGCAGCTAAGTGTTACAGCAGGCATGCGCCAAATTATTTCCTGGCTCTGAAATCACCGCTCTGTTGCAGTTAATAACAGTGTAACACTCTTTAGTTCTGTCACACACTCCAGGGACAGAATTGTGTAGGCAGGGCCAGAAGACATATATTATTGATTGAATATACGCAGTTGGCCTTTTCAAAAAAATATTGAGCAAAAAATCTATTTGGCCTGCCTGTCACTGTGCTGTTCAGTGTTCTGGGTCCGTGTGTGCTGGGTGTAGTAGTTCCACAAATAAAGACGCAGCCAGCTAAGTGTTACAGC
Organism: Eleutherodactylus coqui; assembly: GCF_035609145.1. NCBI lineage: Eukaryota > Metazoa > Chordata > Amphibia > Anura > Eleutherodactylidae > Eleutherodactylus > Eleutherodactylus coqui. The sequence goes on along the minus strand of NC_089837.1, from coordinate 213,146,414 downwards.
AGGCGTGCGCCAAATTATTTCCTGGCGTTCCGTAAACGAAGTCAGCCTCCAAGCACAGGCCAATAAGCGGCACATTTAATTACAGCGTTCTGTTTCTGCACTACTGCTAATACACCATGCTGAGGGGTAGGGGTAGGCCTATAGGACGTGGACGCGGGCGAGGACGCAGAGGCCCAAGTCAGGGTGTGGGCCCAGGCCGAGCCAGTGCAGTGGCCAGGGGTAGAGGCAGGGCCAGACCGAATAATCCACCAACTGGTTCCCAAAGCGCCCCCTCGCGCCATGCCACCCTGCAGAGGTCAAGGTGCTCTACGGTGTGGCAGTTTTTCACAGAGACGCCTGACGACCGACGAACAGTGGTGTGCAACCTTTGTCGCGCCAAGATCAGCTGGGGAGGCACCACCACCAGCATGCGCAGGCATATAATGGCCAAGCACCCCACAAGGTGGGATGATGCCCGTTCACCGCCTCCGGTTTGCACCACTGCCTCTCCCCCTGTGCCCCAACCTGCCACTGAGATCCAACCCCCCTCTGAGGACACAGGCAGTACCGTCTCCTGGCCTGCACCCACACCCTCACCTCCGCTGTCCTCGGCCCCATCCAGCAATGTCTCTCAGCGTAGCGTCCAGACGTCGCTAGCGCCACTGTTGGAGCGCAAGCGCAAGTACGACGCCACGCACCCGCACGCTCAAGCGTTAAACGTGCACATTGCAAAATTGATCAGCCTAGAGATGCTGCCGTATAGGCTTGTGGAAACGGAGGCTTTCAAAAGCATGATGGCGGTGGCGGCCCCACGCTACTCGGTTCCCAGTCGCCACTACTTTTCCCGATGTGCCGTCCCAGGCCTGCACGACCACGTCTCCCGCAACATTGTACGCGCACTCACCAACGCGGTTACTGCCAAGGTCCACTTAACAACAGACACGTGGACAAGCACAGGCGGGCAGAGCCACTACATCTCCCTGACGGCACATTGGGTGAATTTAGTGGAGGCTGGGACAAAGTCAGAGCCTGGGACCGCTCACGTCCTACTCACCCCCAGAATTGCGTACCCCAGCTCGGTGGTGGTATCTGCGGGGGTGTTTGTTTCCTCCACTAAACCACCCTCCTCCTCCTCCTACGCAACCTCTGTCTCGCAATCAAGATGTGTCAGCAGCAGCAGCACGTCGCCAGCAGTCGGTGTCACGCGGCGTGGCAGCACAGCGGTGGGCAAGCGTCAGCAGGCCGTGCTGAAACTACTCAGCTTAGGAGAGAAGAGCCACACGGCCCACGAACGAGCCTCCAACCGGGCATGGTCGTGTGTGACAACGGCCGTAACCTGGTGGCGGCTCTGCAGCTCGGCAGCCTCACGCACGTGCCATGCCTGGCCCATGTCTTTAATTTGGTGGTTCAGCGCTTTCTGAAAAGCTACCCCCACTTGTCATACCTGCTCGGAAAGGTGCGCCAGCTCTGCGCACATTTCCGCAAATCCCACACGCACGCTGCCACCCTGCGGACACTGCAACATCGGTTTAATCTGCCAGTGCACCGACTGCTGTGCGACGTGCCCACACAGTGGAACTCTACGCTCCACATGTTGGCCAGACTCTATGAGCAGCGTAGAGCTATAGTGGAATTCCAACTCCAACACGGGCGGCGCAGTGGGAGTCAGCGAAGGCGCATTTCCGCGGCCCAGGTAGCAGGGGAGGCGCAGAGATCAGGCAGCATGTACAGCCCAGGCAGGGGAACACTCTCTAAGGCCTTTGACAGCTTTATGGCTCCCCAGCAAGACTGTGTCACCGGTCCCCAGTCAAGGCTGAGTTGGCGGGAGCACTGTAAAAGGATGGTGAGGGAGTACGTAGCCGATTGCACGACCGTCCTCGGTGACGCCTCTGCCCCCTACAACTACTGGGTCTTGAAGCTGGACACGTGGCCTGAACTCGCGCTGTATGCCCTGGAGGTGCTTGCTTGTCCTGCGGCTAGCGTCTTGTCAGAGAGTGTGTTTAGTGTGGCTGGGGGAATCATCACGGATAAGCGTACCCACCTGTCAACCGACAGTGCCGACAGGCTTACACTCATCAAGATGAACAAAGCCTGGATTTCCCCAGACTTCTCTTCTCCACCAGCGGACAGCAGCGATACATAAACAATACGTAGGCTGCACCCGCGGATGGAAGCATCGTTCTCTATCACCATCCAAAACGGGGACCTTTTTGCTTCATCTATCTGTGTATAATATTCCTCCTCCTCCTCCTGCTCCTCCTCCTGAAACCTCACATAATCACGCCGAACGTGCAATTTTTCTTAGGCCCACAAGGCTCAGTCATATAATTTTTCTAAACAATTTTTATACGTTTCAATGCTCATTAAAGCGTTGAAACTTTCACCTCAACCAATTTTTATTTTAACTGGGCTGCCTCCTGGCCTAGTTACCAATTAAGCCACATTAACCAAAGTGATTAATGGGTTTCACCTGCCCTCTTGGTTGGGCATGGGCAATTTTTCAGAGGTACATTAGTACTGTTGATACACCAATTTTTGGGGGCCCTCGCCTACAGTGTAATCCAATTAATTTTTAGCCCACCTGCATTACAGCTGACGTTACATCAGCTGTGTTGGGCACTGCAATGGGATATATTTATGTACCGCCGGTGGCTTCCTGGCACCCACCCATGCTGTGGGTCCACAGGGAGTTGTAAATGCATCTGTTTCCACTTCTAAAGAACCCCAGTCTGACTGGGGTATGCAGTGTGGGCCGAAGGCCACCTGCATTAAACATGACATTACTACCTCAGCTGTGTTGGGCAATGCAATGGGATATATTTATGTACCGCCGGTGGCTTCCTAGCACCCACCCATGCTGTGGGTCCACAGGGAGTTGTAAATGCATCTGTTTCCACTTCTAAAGAACCCCAGTCTGACTGGGGCATGCAGTGTGGGCCGAAGCCCACCTGCATTAAGCACGACATTACATCAGCTGTGATGGGCACTGCAATGGGATATATTTATGTACCGCCGGTGGGTTCCAGGGAGCCACCCATGCTGTGGGTGCGCACGGAATTCCCATTGCGGAGTTGTACCTGCCTGTGACTAAAATTAAAAAATTGCGGTCTGACTGGGGCATGCAGACACCTTGACAGAATGAATAGTGTGTGGCACATAGGTTCCCCATTGCTATGCCCACGTGTGCAGCTCCAGATGGAGGTGGCACAGGATTGGATTTCTCATTGCTTCTGTACAGCATTGTGGGCTATCGCCCCGCCCCTTTTAAAGAGGGTCGCTGCCTAGTCGTGCCAAGCCTCTGCAGTGTGTGCCTGCTTTTCCTGTGGCAGACGCACTTATAAATAGACATGAGGGTGGCGTGGCATGAGGGCAACTGAAGGCTGGGCAGGGACAGTTTGGTGTGCGCTGTGGACACTGGGTCGTGGGGGGGGGGATTTGGCAGCATGTAACCCAGGAGAAGTGGCAGCGGAGTGTCATGCAGGCAGTGATTGTGCTTTGTTGGAGGTAGTGTGGTGCTTAGCTAAGGTATGCATTGCTAATGAGGGCTTTTCAGATGTAAAAGTTGTTGGGGGGGGGGGGGCCCACTCTTACTGCTATTGTGGCTTAATGGTGGGACCTGGGAACTTGAGATGCAGCCCAACATGTAGCCCCTCGCCTGCCCTATCCGTTTCTGTGTCGTTCCCATCACTTTCTTGAATTGCCCCGATTTTCACAAATGAAAACCTTAGCGAGCATCGGCGATATACAAAAATGCTCGGGTCGCCCATTGACTTCAATGGGGTTCGTTACTCGAAACGAACCCTCGAGCATCGCGAAAAATTCGTCTCGAGTAACGAGCACCCGAGTATTTTGGTGCTCGCTCATCTCTAGTCCTAACAAATGTTTAGTTGTTAAGTTTGTCAGGTAAATAATTAATCTAGAAATTTGTAAAAGCAAGTTTTTAGCAAGATGTTAAATAAATATGTTGATGTTGAATTAATTATGTTTAACCTATTGTGATTTATGACTTCTTCCACCTTTAATTACAACATATACTGATTAACAATAAAACCAGCTGCCTAATGTTAAACCAGCTACCAAAATTGTTCTGACATACCAAGGCATAGACTCCACAAGACCTTTAAAGATGTCCAGTGGTATATGGTGCCAAAACATTAGTAAAAGACACCTTAAATTCTTTAACTCCCGAGGAGTGGCTTTTTCAGAAATGTGTGCTAAAATAGCTTTTCTTTGTGATCGGTCCAAATGAGCTAACCTTTGCTCCCCACACACATCAATGAACCTTGGGTGCCCACAACCCTGTCACCAGGTTACCAATATTCCTTTTTTGGACCACATTTGGTAGGTACTAACTACTGTATAATGGGAACACCTCACAGATCTTGATATTTTGGAGATGCGCTGACACAGTTGTCTAGGCATCACAATTTGGCCTTGGACAAAGTTGCTCAGATCCTTATATTTCCTCATTTTGCTTTGATAGGTGCCATTGTAATGAGATAATCAAAGTTATTAAGTTCACCTGTTTTAATGTTATGGCTGATTGGTGTACAAACATGTTTTATGATATAATGAGTAAAACAGGATTGTTTGCCATATGTTGTTTTGTAGCTATACATGCCATGTGTTTTTCCCTATGTTGCGATCCATGGAAGACTGTTGTATAATTCGACTACGTTTTATGCTTGTTAGCATCTTTTTAAAGGGAATGTATCATCTATATATGTTTTTACTAATTAAAACATATATATTCATTTTGCTAATCTGTTCTTATTCTCTTGATTGTAGATTTTTTAAATTCTATTTTCTTATATGACTATAGGGGCTGCCATCCTGCCAGTGCTCCTGTTAACAGAGGGATGCTTTATAGCAGTCTCATGGATATAGGAACCTGTAGACATGAGATGTCATTGATTTTTTTTAATGTGCAAAGTCATTGACCTATACGATCTTTAACCACCCTCATCATATTTCTCATGCTATATTAATTCATTAATGTTTTTGGTATAAAAATTTAGTTGAGTACTGTATTTTCAAAAAGTTCATTGACTTCGATGGCAGCATGTTCTGTGACCTGTAGGCCACTGTACAGGGAGAGAGAGAGAGGAGTGGAGTTGTGATGATTACCTATTGTAAATGGCAGATCCTGTATTCTTAGTGTAATCTGCAGTAAGAAGATGACCACTGAAAAGTCATTTCTACCAAAAGTATCTACGGTGTACACATGGCAGCAAAAACAACTTTAATCTATAAGGCCTTAGTCAGACGGGCGTTTTTAGCCGCGATTTGCGCATGCGCATGCGTCCGGCGATTTTATAAAACCATTGCTTTGCAATGGTATCGGACACATGAGCGCTTTTTATGCGCTCGTCCGATAAATTATAGAACAGAAATCGCAGATTGCACCTATCTGCGATCTGCGATTCCTGCTCTCTTCTCTATATGCGCTCAATGGGGCCGGCGGCAGCAGCGCCGACCCCATTGAGAACATATAGAAGACAAATCATTCTTCTCTGCCACAGCTGTAACAGCTGTGGCAGAGAAGAACGATGTTTGCCCATTGAATTCAATGGAGCCGGCAATAGAGCCGCTCCATTGAAAGCAATGGGCTGCCGGCGTGCGCGGGGTGAATTGTCGGGAAGGGCTTAAATATATAAGCCCTTCCCTGCAATTCATCCTAAAATGTGTTAAAATAAAAAAAAAATTGTATACTCACCTTTCCGCTGCAGCCGGAGTCCAGCCGCGGCCGCTGTCAGTTCTCCTGAACTGCTTCTTGGCACTATTCAGCCGGCGGGGCTTTAAAATCCCCGCCTGCTGAATGATCTGCCTCTGATTGGTCACAGCCCTGACCAATCAGAGGCAGGTTTCACTCACACACCCATTCATGAATTCATGAATGGGTGAGTGACTGCTTCCTCTCAGCGCTGAGCCAATCAGGGGCAGGTCTGACTTACATCCATTCATGAATTCATGAATGGGTGTGAGTGAGACATGCCTCTGATTGGCTCAGCGCTGAGCCAATCAGGGGGCAGGTCTGACTCACATCCCCTTCACACCCACTGCAGGACGGCCGCGCGGAGCTCCGGCTGCCGGGAGAAGGTGAGTATATATTTATTTTTTATTTTTACACATTTTAGGATGAATTGCAGGGAAGGGCTTATATATTTAAGCCCTTCCTGACAATTCATCCCGGGCTCGCCCGCAGCGCATTGCTTTAAATGGAGCCGGCTCTATTGCCGTCTCCATTGAATGCAATGCGCTGGACAGCTCCGGCCCGTTTCTAATGAAACGCGGCTAGGAGCAGATTTTCGGGCGATTTGCGGGCGACTTGCGTGCACCGGTCACGCGATTTGCGGATGCGCATCCGTCATGCGATCCGCAAATCGCGTGAAAAAACGCCCGTGTGACTAAGGCCTAAATCAGTACGATCACAGCTACACAAAATTCATGTAGTTTATTTTTCTGCTGTAGTACTTTTAAAAAATGTAATATCAACAAACCCACACACTCCTTAAAGGCACATGGCCAAGTTATTAAAGCACAATCCACCCAGATTGCCAGTATACTAAACCACATTGATGACCTGGACAACAGACACAGGAGAAACAATCTCCGTATATGGGGTGTTTCCGAAGAAATTACAAATACCCAACTGGAATCCTGGGTCATAAATGTTTTCAGATCTCTTACACAGCGTTTAGAGGCCAAATCTCTTGACCCGAAGCTGCCCACAAATATCATAAGCGGCATCCATTTATACAAAGATAAGGAGGCAATCCTAAAAGGTGCTAGAGAATTCGACAACCTGACATTCCAAGGTATCCAGATAGCCATTATGCCAGACCTGGCTAGGTGAGCTTCATAGAGCTCTAAAAACCCGACTGAAATCCTGCAGGAAAAGGACATTCCTTATCGCTGGGTTTATCTCTTCCACCTCTCAGCCAAAAATGATGGCAAATCTGCTACATTTTGCTCCGTAGGGGACCTACCTAATTTTTTTGGGACTTTTGAACTACCAATGGATACTTTATCAGACTGGCCATCTGTTCCATCACTCCCTACTACAGCTCCAAGGGAGCAATGGCGCATGGCAGGTCCAAAGTGTCAAAGAGAATGCCATCGCCCTACGCACCACTGCATATCTTGTTATCGAAGAGGCCACTCTGGGGTCTCTTTGCCTGAAACACTGAGTGGGTCCTCATGCACATGGCTTGGTTTCTTGTGTTACCCAGGGGAGTCAATAGATAGTAGGCCTCATTGTGTCACTCATTTCCGGTTTGGAGTCTAGGTAAAGTTTGTTTTCATTAAAATGTTATATTTCACCTGGTGCTTAAATCGCAACCCTCACAGGTTTTAATACATTAGTCAGGAGCCGTTTGTGATTCTCCTTTATTTCCCTCCTCTCCCCCATCTAGGATTGACAACATGATATGTTGTCTGGCCACTGGTCACTTACTAATCGCTAAACTAAATATCATGGGATCTATCCAAGAAATTGTAGAATTACCTTTTTATACTCTTATCTCTTTCGTCTTCTCTTTTCCGATGCATGGTTGAAGGGGCCCACTGGTTGATTTCAATGACATGGCTAACTTAACTTTCTGTTCCTACAATACCAAGCTCTAAACAGATCAACAACGAGGGGTCACAGATTAGACCACCTCCACAAAAAAGGGGTGATGATAACTTTGCGACAGGAGATCCACTTCCAGGCAACTAACATTCTTAAATGTACCTCCCGCCATTACACTATATGGCATCATGGCCCTCAGTCCACCAAGAAGACCCTGAGGGGGCAATATATATTCCTCAAGGTTGCTGTGGAAACAAACCTTTTCACCTTGGCCAATGTTTACTTCCCAAATGAAGCACAGGTGCCCTACCCTCTATGGTGTACCATCTCTGATCTTTGTTTTTTCCACTGGCCAATAACCATCACCCTCACACCATAGGAGCACTTCGTGGCTACGTACGCTCGGTACGCCTTTGTCTATTTGAGTCTAGGTTACTATAAAGGATCACACTAAACATTTTATGCTATCCTGGTCAATATATGTGGTGTTTTGTCTGTTTTATGTGTAAGTCTGTAGCTCATATTTTTTAGATTATTAGTATTAAAAAAAGGTTAAGTTTTAGGGCACTCGTCTGTGAAAGGGCTTTTTCATATAAAAACAGCAAAACTTCATGACATAACTGTACATCATGGAGCATTAAGGGGTTAAAAATGGAATAGAATTATCTCTCCAATGTTGGGCAATACACACTCTTGCCGTTATTAAGATAGGAAAATCATTTATACCGTGTTTCCCAAAAGATAAGACTACCTCAAAAATAAGCCCTAGCCAGGTTTTTGGGAGGCTTGAAATATAAGCCCTTGCTAGATTAAAAAAAGGAATACATTACCTAGCAGGCTCAGTCCAGGGCTTGTGAGCCGCGACCAGCCAATTCCTAAATCCTGCTTCCACAATGCGATGGCTGTTGATTGGTTCTTCAACCGCTGCTTAGCTATTCGATGCAGCAGTGGATGAACCAATCACAGCCATCATATTGGTTCATCCAGTGCTGCATTGATTGGCTGAGCAGCAGTCGATGAACCAATCACAGCCATCGCTTCCCGTAGGCGGGATTTATGAATCTCGTATTTAGGAAGTGATGTCGTACGAGCACCGAGGACTGCGGGAAGCGCATGTGCTGGAGCTATGTAGATGAGCAGGAGAGACCTGGACTAAGCCTACCAGGTAAGTATAATGAGACCTCCCCCGAAAATAAGACCTAGTGCCTTTTTGGGGCAAAAATTAATTATCTATAGCTAGAAGAGCCAGTGCAGGTATCTGAATAACTGAGTGTATCTGACTTATTTGAATGTACAGTCCCACCACAGGTGCATAAAAGAGCCATCTGAGAAGTTGCATCTCCAGCATAATTTGAAAAGTCCAGGGAAGAGCCTATTAAGCCTAATCGGGGATAGGTACCACCTGTGCAATATTTTGCACGCATTTTCAATATGATTAATGCAATTAGAAGCTGAGGAAATCAAGCAGTGTGATTTTTTTTTTATTAACCTGCCTTCCCATTCTGTTGTTGTCTGCCCACGAAGCCACAGCTCAGTGTATGAAGTGGACTCATGTCTTTATTCCATGCACTTACATTGTCCTCTCATTATATACTGTTTGTTTGCATCCACACTGAACGAACAGGTGAGTTTGTTCAATTCACTGAGCTGTGGGTTCATGGATGGACAGTGAGGGAACGGGGATGCAGGTAAGGATAAAAGTTCCGCCCTAAGACTCAGAATCCCTGTCCTAGGAATACATAACTTTAGTTTATGGGGTTCATAGGACCTGAAAGTTTCCATCTTCACTTTAAATGGGTTATGTCATCATTAGAACTTAAGTGTTATTCGCAAGATAAGTGATAACTCTCTCATCGTTGGGGGTACGACTGTTGGAGCCTTCCCCAATCCTGAGAACAAGAGTTCTGATGATCCCCAAATGAATGGAGCAGCGGTTGAGCATGTGCAATGCAACTCCATTCATTTCTGTGGGACTGCCAGACATAGCTGAGTGCTTGATGTCGATACTGGTGCATCTTGTCTCCACTGGAGCTAGGGGTGGAGTAATGTGTTTGTCCTGCTAGAGCTATGCGGAACGCCCACAGTTTGCAATTGGCTACCTTCAGAGATGTTACCGGCCTTAGGTCTGACAGCAATGCCGGCTTCAGGTCTGCTGGCGGACGGGATTAGAGATACCAGTGCTGATGGGTCGCCAGCCACAGAGATTGACAGCGGGGAATACAGTGGAGATAATCCGACGCTGACCGAAATGCAAGTATCTTTGGTGTCTGCTTCAGCAGTGGAGGTTCCATCCTGCCATGTAACTGCGGCCACGGCTTACACGACTGAGGACTATGGAAGCAGGGCTTACAGCTAAGCTGAGATGGGGTGAGACTGACAGAGCCGGACCCGGGAGAGGATAAGGTACAGCAGCAGCGAAAGTGCCAGGAGCAGTGAGGGGAGATGCTGCTAGACCGGTGGGGAAAGTTACATCAAGGTCACAATTGCATATGGCAGGCCGCTGAGGAGTGTATGACAGTGGGGCTAGAGATGGGAGGCTGGCATGACAATAGCCGGGATGGCAGAGGATGTTTATCCCGGAGGGAAAAGTGACAGTGGGGGTTGGAATCTGGCCGCTGGGTGGAAAATTACAGCGGGACCAAGAGAACAGATAGCAGCGTGCCGTGCCCACACATACAGCAGCACTAGGATACAAGCAGAGAGAGCCGTGAAGGTAGCCAGTCGTGAGATGTGGGTGTTCCCCATTACTCCACCAGGACAAACCCATTACTCCATCCCTAGTTCCAGTGGAGACAAGATGCACCAGTACCCTTGATGCCTTGATGTCTTTACTAGCAAAAATTCAACATGATTTTATAGCCATGTATTTTCTAGTAGAAGATGTAGGAAAAGAGTGGTCACTGCATTTATAGTTTGAATATGATTTAGTGCAGCAAACCCTCAATAGCCTTCACTTCTTATACTCAATCTTTTTGTTAGTGAATGAGAGTTAAAAGGTTTTTTTGAGTTAATTAAAAAATAATATAGCCATAACACATACTAATACCTCAGTACAACTGATGAGTCAACTGAAGTGAAAAAAATCTGTTTTTACATGCTCCTGTAATCCCGGACAAGCCCAACATTATTGTATTTGCTCCTGGTCTGAGGGGCGTGTCTGTTTACCCTGCTATGCATATTAGCTCTGCAGGCTGTGTGTAGCTCCTCCCCCAGACACTGTCTGCTTAGTTCATGTTCTTGTAAGCTCCAGCACCATTCTAATAGTAAAGTACAGCCTTCTTCATACAAACTCAATCTTGAGTGTTTCCAAAACTCTTTTAACCATCCTCCCCAATGCCAGCCAAATGAAAGATCAGTGTACCAGTGTCAGACTGGGGATCCTAGGGCCCATCAGAGTAATTGATTCTGAGGGCCGTTTGCCAGAGATTGGTGTCAACAATACACAGATATGAGACTACAAATACGTAAGACAATTTTTATAACATGGCAGGCTTAGATACAGTGAGTCATCTGTGGGATACCTCTTTATGATGCATTTGTACCCCATTAAATAATAATACCCCTGGGGGACAATGCCCATAAAGCATACATCAGCAATGATATCCTGTAAGCATTGATTGCACTTTTGTGTCCATGTACATCTTTATGGGGCGCCACTGACCCTGCACATTAGCTGACATCACTCACCATATGATGCGCTGGGAATGCTGCAAACCAATGCATCTGGGGTAATATTAGCAATTATGGAAATCTTCAACAACCCCTTTGCATATGCCCTATTAGGACACATGGATGATGCAATTCTATAAGCCAGAGTAGAGAGCCGTCAACAAGTAGCGGCTAGTACATCAATATATTACATTCATTTCAAAGGCCAAAAGTAATACTACATTTCTCCTGTAGTGGTCATTGCACGAAAAATAAGCAGCTGACACCTTCTTCCCCCACAAGTAAAATCAGCTGCTTGCCACGGGACTCCAGAGCTCTCCGGATCTCATATCAATAAGCTTGTCTGTGATGAGATAGCCTCCTTAACCCATAATTCCTAATATCATCATCACTGCAGACAATACTCTGGCACCATAAAATGAACACCGTATTTGAGACAATAACCGCCGCAGACATAGTACTATTCTGGCAACCCGTGTAATGAGCGAAAAGAAAATATAGGGGAAAAAACTTGTACTCATTTTATCTGCTCCGCAGTCCTGTCAATTTCTTTATGTCTAAAAGTAACACAGTGTACATTCAAAAGTATTACATGAGCTTCTGAGAACGCCTTGTAATAATAAGAGCATTCTATTAAACATTAAGTTGAAGAAACAGCGTGTCCTTTCTTGGAAGTTATTACATTCATTGGAATAATCTGCTTATATGAATATTTAAATCATGTCCCGTATGAATTCTTTCCAAAATAAATCTTTTGAATTATATATTAGAGGCATTCTAAGGTTTGCTACATTGCTGTTGCAATTCAATTAGGAGCTGACAAAAGCAAGGAGAAACAAAAGCAAACGTAAAGGAAGTTTTCTCTCCAGAAACAAATAATCAGCATTGCTGTCTTTATTATGAAAAATGGTTCGCATGAAGAACAGCTGAATAGTCCAAACATGTTTCCGTGGAAACATATCTCTTGTTGTACCTAAATTATGTTTCATGGGAGCATCTACGTACAAAACCCCGAGCTGGGTCTTTAATAAACACCTCACAACTGTAATTGATATGAGACAAAGACTTTCATTTATTAGACTCTGATTTCAGTTGGAAAATAGCACCGCAGCAAGAAATGACTGAGAGAACATGATGTTCTAGTTATTTACTTAGAAGAAAACATTTTCTGTATCGTGACTGTGATAATAATAAAACTGTGTAATTGTTGGCTAAAACTGGCTTTACACAAGAAGACTGTTGGGTGCATAAGTGCCTGACAGCAATCCCACGGGTCATCGCCTAAATACTGCTCCAAATTTTAGTCCACAGAGGGGACTTGAATTTGTGATCGTTTGATCGCTCATACAGTATAATGTAATACCATGGTATTACACTATACTGCATTTTGACAAGTCATATCCATGGCAGGCACACCTTGATAGGCATTCATTCACGGCAGCCCTGAAGGCCTTCTGAAGACCGCCAGCTGCCTTGGCAACTGAACATCACCCCTTGCTGTTCAGGACCCCCAAACAACGATCGAGGTAATTTAATGACACTGTCAAAATTTATAGTGGGTTTAGAGAGTTAACAGCCACAATCAGTGTAAGTCTGATTTTGTCTGTTGCAGGCGGGTGTCTGCTATCATAGACAGCCAGCACATGCCTTGTTTGGAGCAGCTTGTGATCCCATTCCATATAAACCTCACGCACCCAGGACGTAACTGTAAGCCCTGTGGTGTTAAGGGGTTAAGAAATTTTTGTTAAATTGGGATACGGGCACAACTGTTTGGTGCATAAGTGCCTGACCCCACGGTTTGTTGCCCAACTATCGCTTCTGTGCTTTTCACAGAAGCTATAATCGTTCAAGTGAATGGAGGCAACTGGGTCGTTCCAGCAACCTGCCTCCATTCACAGTAAACAGGAGTTGCTCAAACATCAAGGAGATCCTGTTTACACAGGCCGATAGTTATAGTCGCTTGGTTTTCAGTTCTGCCATAATGCAAGCGAGAAGTGAGTGATTTCTTGCTCAGTGACCATATGTACATTATCGCCCGAATTGGCTGTTTCCAGGGAGAATGGTGATAATAATCCCATATCAAGGTACCTTTAAGGAACAATTGTTTCTTACATAAAAGTACCCTTTATAATGATGACTCCCACACAATACAATTATAGGAGATTTACAGAAAACATCAACTATAAGAAATATCTGGAGTTCACCCGAGAGGTTCAGGATTTTCTTCCTTGTAGGATAAATCAATTGGGAAAGACAAATGAGAACGGAACGCAGTAGTCGCTGTACTCACAAAGCAGATTTAACAATATGGTGACTACTGGAGCATCTTCTTATTTCTCTTGAGGAGCAGAATTGTCTTGCAGAAAATGGAATCTGTTTAGGCTCTTTTACACAGAAGGATTCATTGAGTTTATCACTGGATCATATGAAACCCTGCCAGCGACTGAATGCCGCACAATAACTTGTTCACTTATCGTTAGTCTTCAGTTTATGCAGGCATAAAAATCAAGCAATGATCAGCCTGCACAGATAGTTGTGTGAGGGCCTGTTTTATGCAGGACATCCCATAGTTTTTATTGCCACCATTATGAATTCATGTTACCTTTTGGTCACTTTTTATTGAATTTTTGGAGACAGGGTGACCAAAAAAGTGCATTTCTTGCATTGTTGATTTTTTTCTTTTATGACAATGTTCACCGTGTGGGATAAATAGTGTGTTGCTTTGATGGATCTGATGTTTACAGACGTTGTGATACCAAATATGCTTAAATTTTTTTATTTTAAAATTTTTATTATTAACATGGGAAAAGTTTTTTTTAAATTAAACTTTCACTTTCTTTCATTTTTTCCAATAATTATATTAAAAAAATTCTACTTATTTGTACATTTTTTTGTCCCCTGAGGGGGCTTGAATTTGCAATCATTTCATCAGTCTTAGGCCTCGGTCAGACGACCGTTTTTTGCTGCGATTTGTGGATCGCATGACGGATGTGACCAGGGCCGACGATTCGCCAAAAATCTGCAGCTAGCAGCGTTTTCGGCAAAACGGGCCAGACATGAGGAATCGCAGATTGCGCCTACCTGCGATCTGCGATTCCTTGTGTTTTATATATGCGCTCAATGGGGCCGGCGGCAGCAGCGCCGACCCCATTGAGAACATATACGACAAAGATCATTCTCCTCTGCCACAGCTGTAACAGCTGTGGCAGAGAAGAATGATGTTCGCCCATTGAATTCAATGGAGTCGGCAATACAGCCGGCTGCATTGAAAGCAATGGGCTGCCCGCGAGCGCGGGATGAATTTTCGGGAAGGGCTTAAAAATATAAGCCCTTCCCTGAAAATCATCCCAAAATGTGTAAAAATAGAAAAAATATATATACTCACCTTGTCCTTGCAGCCGGAGTTCAGCCGCGGCCGGCCGGCAGTTCTACTGAACAATGTGTAGTATTCAGCAGGCGGGGATTTAAAATCCCTGCCTGCTGAATGGGCTGCCTCTGATTGGTCACAGCCCTCACCAATCAGAGGCAGCACTCACTCACCCATTCATGAATTGGAGGTTCCAGCGCAGACGTGAACCAAGCCTAAGCATATTTCTGTTACAAATTCCCAGTTTGCTGCTAACGGTTAATGTATTAGACTAACAGTCTATAGCAAGTGTCTTACTGAACCTTTGTGTATACCTTCTATAGTACTACTCTGCCTGCTATAATTACTGTAAGTTTCTTGGGCAAGGTCTACCCCGGCACCACTTGTTGGCTCCTTTCCTGCATGTTTGTTCTGCTATTATATTTTCCCTGTTCAGTAATCCTGTAAAGCACAGCATACACTGTTGGTGCTGTATAAACACAATTTCATGCAACAGAGCTTAAGTTTAATATCTTTGACCTTTTTGAGACAACATGTGACCCCCAAGGGAGACTGTGCATAATACAAAATATTTTTTGAAAACATGTTCTTTTTGCTGAAGTGTGTTAGAGAAAGTATTGCATTATTGATCATTTTATTACTGTTAGTTTCCTGAAAAGATTTGAAGGCCACCACACAATGAATATGTTTTCTTCACCTCAGATACCCGATTGGTAATGTTTTAGCAAAAGACTCTTTATTAGTATTGCTTTATTTATTGCTAGTAATATATTGTTTTCTCTCTTCACTGTTATTTTATTAGTGTTTCATATTTGCCTGGTATTCTCAAAGCTCTAGATGCATTATTTTACATATTAGTGGGACACACAAACTCCTGCAGTGTCCAAGCTTGCACTTACATTTAAATAGGCTCTCAGTGTTACTTGCTGGAGATGATTAAATAGTTAAAAACAAATATATCTGTTGAAATAAAATAAACAACACATGCAATAAGTGCAGCCCCCTAAAGAACAAGCACCTTCCTTAAAGGGGTTGTCTCACGCCGAAACGTTTTTTTTTTTTATTCAATAGGCCCCCCGTTCGGCGCGAGACAAACCCGATGCATGTGATAAAAAAAAAAAACGGGTAGTACTTACCCGAATCCCCGCGCTGCAGCGACTTCTTCCTTCTTCTTACTTACCTTAGTAAGATGGCCGCCGGGATCTTCACTGTGCAGTGCATTGCCGATTCCAGCCTCCTGATTGGCTGGAATCGGCACACGTGACGGGGCGGAGCTACGAGGAGCCGCTCTCCGGCACGAGCGGCCCCATTCAGAAGACAGAAGACCGCACAGCGCAAGCGCGTCTAAAATCGCCAGAAGAGGCGATTTTAGACGGATCCATGGAGACGAGGACGCCAGCAACGGAACAGGTAAGTGAATAACTTCTGTATGGCTCATAATTAATGCACGATGTATATTACAAAGTGCATTAATATGGCCATACAGAAGTGTATAACCCCACATGCTTTCATGAGACAACCCCTTTAAGGCTCGAATTCACTGGTGCTTTTAAAGAACCTCACACTTGTTGCATTCACAGCTACTAAGCTGAAGCAGGATTTGAAATGCCAACAACAAATATACCAATTGGTAAGTCCATGTAAAAGCAGATTTATGTTTGAGGAAGACTTTAAGGGGAAGTGTGTGGCTAGGATGATGTCACTGTACACTATTTTGGCTAATTATTACGAGAAGCACAATGTTCTCCCAATGTGTGGCTGTATTCCACATGCAGCTTGGGACCTACTGGAGGGCAAATTAATGAACCCAATTTTTACTCCCTTTAACCCTTTCCAATCCAATGTCGGGCCTGCCCCGACATCATAATTTCCCTCCACAGCTCCGATGTCGGGGCAAGCCCGACACTGCAGTGCAGGAGTGCATCTGCACCTGATCATCAGACACATCGGGTGCAGATACACTCCTGCACTGGTCCTCATCGAGGACCCCCGAGGAGAAGGCAGAAAGGGTTTTTAACCCTTTCTGCCTTCTCCTTTACACATTACATAGCGCTCAATTAGCGCTATGTAATGCACAGAGATTCCGGCCGGCGATTAGGTGACCGCCGGTGTCACCTGACCCCCAGCGGTCACATGAATGCCGAGCCGGGAGCCTGCTTACCTGTCTGGCGTCTTCTGCATTCTCCCTTCTGTCTCCCGGCTCGGCGATCATGTGACCGCTGGGTGCCACCTGACCCCAGCGGTCACATGATAGCCGAGCCGGGAGACAGAAGGGAGAATGCAGAAGACGCCGAACAGGTAAGCAGGTCACTCCAAGGTGCAGAGAGCACCTGCACCCTTCTGAACTCTGTCAGTTCAGGAGGGTGCAGGGCAATGTATTTTTTCTCATCCATTCTCACCAGCTCCAATTTATTTGGAGCTGGGGAGAATGAATGAGGAAAAATAGTTGGATTGGAAAGGGTTAATGGGAGCTAGAATCAACTATCCTGATTTGTGAAATCGGCCCAATAGTGACACAAAACAGTTATTCCACTGATCACTAATTTTGCTGAAAATATCCAAAACCTATTTTTTAAGGGGAAAATGCAGTTCTGAAGTTACTTTGAATGGTCTATGTATTAGTAAGGGCTTCCACCCACTGGCATTTTTTTCTCCACTGCGCTGCGAGAGTAAGTGAAAAGTCTCGCAGCGCAGTGCGAGAAAAACGCTGGTAAATCGATGGAACATCGCCAGTCTCCTCAATGGGGCCAGCGGCAGCAGCGCTAGCCCCATTGAAAAGATATGGAGAATGCCGTGGACTTCTGCCACAGCTGTGACAGCTGTGGCAGGAGTTTCCTTCATCCCTGTGGGGACAGCGGGGATGAAGGAATCCTCTGCCACAGCTGTGGCAGAAGTGCAGAATGATATCCCATTGCGTTCAATGGGATCGGCACTGCTGCTTATCCCATTGAAAGCAGTGCTTTCTGGCAAGCCCCCCAGTATGATTATCGGGGAAGGGCTTGAAATATAAGCCCTTCCGTGAAAATCATCAATAAGTGGTAAAAATTTTTAAAAAAAGCTAATGAATAGCTAAGCACTATCTGTAATTGGCTGAGCACTCAGCCAATAGCTAAGCACTAGCTGCTATTGGCTGAGCGCTCAGCCAATCAGCACAGCCCTTTCTGGAGGCGGGGATTTTTAAATCCCGGCCTGCTAAAAGTGCTGGACAGCAGTGCCCGTGAGCCAGCCGGAGGACGCGTCTGAGCGACGGAGGGGTGAGTAATTTTTTTTGTCACAGCTGTGGCAGAAGTGCAGAATGATATCCCATTGCTTTCAATGGGATTAGCACTGCTGCCGATCCCATCGAAAGCAGTGCTTTCTGGCAAGCCACGCCAGTATGATTATCGGGGAAGGGCTTGAAATATAAGCTCTTCCCTGAAAATCATCAATAAGTGGTAAAAAAATTATTAAAAAATTACCTCTCCGTCGCTCAGACGCGTCCTCCGGCTGGCTCGCGGGCACTGCTGTCCAGCACTTTTAGCAGGGCGGGATTTAAAAATCCCCGCCTCCAGAAAGGGCTGTGCTGATTGGCTGAGCGCTCAGCCAATAGCAGCTAGTGCTTAGCTATTGGCTGAGCGCTCAGCCAATTACAGATAGTGTTTAGCTATTCATTAGCTTTTTAAAAAATTTTTTACCACTTATTGATGATTTTCACGGAAGGGCTTATATTTCAAGCCCTTCCCCAATAATCATACTGCGGGGCTTGCCAGAAAGCACTGCTTTCAATGGGATCGGCAGCAGTGCCGATCCCATTGAACGCAATGGGATATCATTCTGCACTTCTGCCACAGCTGTGGCAGAGGATTCCTTCATCCCTGCAGTCCCTGCGGGGATGAAGGAAACTCCTGCCACAGCTTCCACAGCTGTGGCAGAAGTCCACGGCATTCTCCATATCTTTTCAATGGGGCTAGCGCTGCTGCCGCTGGCCCCATTGAAAAGACTGGCGATGTTCCAGTGATTTACCAGCGTTTTTCTCGCACTGCGCTGCGAGACTTTTCACTTACTCCCGCAGCGCAGTGGAGAAAAAAACGCCAGTGGGCGTCAATCCTAACCCCTATAAACCACCACTTTTAAAAAATTTTTAAAAAGTTCAAAGTTTTCAAAACAGTATTTAAAAATTCTTCAGGTGTTTCACAGGAACTAAAACTAAATGGAGCATAAGTTTGAAAATTTCATTATTCTTGCAGATTTTCGATTTTAATATTTTTTCTGTAACACAATAGACAAAACTCATTATCTATCACCGTCAATCTGCAATTTTTAAAAATATCCCACATGTGGTCGTAGTGTGTAACACGGCTCAGACACAGACTTCAGAAATCAGGAGCTTCTTGTGAATTTTGAGGCTTCCCTTTTTTGGGCCAACTTTTCATTGCCATGTTCAAAGGACCAAAATTGCATTACTTTTCTATCTTCGATGCTGTGTGTTATAAGCTGATGTTTTTATTGGTATCATTTTGGTTTGCAGACATTTTTTATCAGATTTTATTGCGTCTTTAGGAGACGACCTGTTAAAAAAAATGTAATTCTAACATTATTTTTTATTTTTACCATACGTTATAAGTAGAGATGAGCGAGCGTACTCGGATAAGCACTACTCGCTCGAGTAATTGGCTTTATCCGAGTATCGCTGTGCTCGGGGCTAAAGATTCGGGTGACGCTGCTGCTGACAGGTGAGTCGCAGCGGGGAGCAGGGGAGAGCGGGCGGGAGAGAAGGAGAGAAAGATCTTACCTCCGTTCCTCCCCGCTCTCCCCTGCAGCTCCCCGCTCCGTGCCGGCACCCGAATCTTTAGCCCCGAGCACAGCGATACTCGGATAAAGCCAATTACTCGAGCGAGTAGTGCTTATCCGAGTACGCTCGCTCATCTCTAGTTATAAGCGATACATTATCTTTATTCTGTGGATCAATGCAGTTGTGGCAATACTAAATTTGT
Organism: Eleutherodactylus coqui; assembly: GCF_035609145.1. NCBI lineage: Eukaryota > Metazoa > Chordata > Amphibia > Anura > Eleutherodactylidae > Eleutherodactylus > Eleutherodactylus coqui. Next base: position 213,126,853 of record NC_089837.1, on the reverse strand, counting down.
ATATATTTTTTCTTTTTTTCTGGATTTGCGGAGCTGCTCGTTTTTGTGGATTAAGTTAACATGTTCATTGGCACTATTTTGAGGTGGGAACAAGACTTTTTGATCATTTATTGCATTTTTGGGAGCTGAAGTATACAAAAAAAAGTAATTGTAACATTCTTTTAATTTTTTTTTTTGGCATTCCGTTGACCACACAGTATAAATGATATGTTATCCATATTCTGTTGGTCATTCCGATTCCGGTAATACCAAATTTATATTGTTTTTTTTCTGTAAGATTTTACTACTTTTTTTTTTAGAGAAACATTATTTTTTTGCATTGCTGTATTCAGGGAGTCATTGCTTTTTTATTTTTCTATCTACGGAGTTGTATAAGGGCTTGATTTTTGTTATTTTTTTGGAGGATGAGTTAACGTTTTAATTTGTACCATTTTAGGGTGCACACGACTTTTTGATCACTTTTTCTATGTTTTTGTAAGACAGGATGATCAAAAATAAGCAATTTTTCAAAGCTCAGCATATTGGATAAATATAATAATTTTATAGTACCAATAGTTTTGAACAGATTGATACTAAATTTGTGCAGAAGTTTTTAATTAGCATTTTTCCACCTAGGTTCGTCCCACAAGGGGACTTGAAGATGCGATATTTTGATTGTTTAGATAATACACTGTACTACTTATGTCAGCGATGACACTAACACAAGCCATCATACATGGCAGACCCAGAGGTCATGATTGGACCTCTGGTTGCCATGGCAGACATCAGCACCCCGAGATCAGATTATGGAAGTGTTGATGGAGAGAAGGAGGTAGTTCTCTCCCTCTTCAACCCTCTGGATGCCACTGTCTGCATTGACAGAGGCATCTAAAGAGTTTTATCACTGGCATCGGAGCTAAGCTCCATCTCGCTTATTACATTTGGACCGTGGCTGTAAGCTACAGCTGCGATCCCATTCTGGTTACTTGTAGCTCAGCTTCTGAGCCCCCTGGTAATCAGTGCTGTACAGGTATGGCATGATGCAGAAACTACTTGCCCGCTACGCCATACTTGTATGGTGCACATCAGGAATGGGTTAAATAAGGGATTCAAACAGAAGGCTACCCTCTTTATTACGTCTGTATACTTTAATAGATCTTATAGATAACATGTTGTCCAAAGCAGAAGGTTGAGTCATCAGGCTTATTATTGATGCAGATACATTTTATAATCAGTTAGAGAAGCAGATAGGTCTATCATTGTAAGTTTAATTATTGTTTTCATTCTCATTCCATATGAGTTGTATAGGAAAAGATAATTGGTAATTGACAGACCCATGAATAATCTTGGAACATATGTCCGGGTCTTGCTCTTGCCAAGACTTTCTGTTCCAAATCAAATATCACAAGCTTGAGTAAGCAGACTTGACACATGTACTTAAAAAAATCTGCAAACTGAAAGAAAAGTCTTTTGCCTCAAAATTAATCATCATATTGAGTAGTAGTTGCAGTCTTAAAAGGGTTTTCCAACCTTTAAAAAAAACTTCCCCACAGTAGGAAATATCATAAGAAAAAACAGCTATTACCCACCCTTCCACTGTGCCTCCAGTCCCCTCTGCTTCAGTCCCCGCTGAAATAGGAAAAGATGACATCACATTCATCTCTAACATGACCAATGCAGTCAATCACTGGCCTCAGCGGTTACATACCCATCAAGAAGACATTACAGCCGAGGTTAGCGATGCTGCGGTCAAGGGAGTAATAAATGAGATGTTATTACTTCTTGTTTCATCTTGGATCGGAGCATAGAGAACTGGATTGGTAGCGCTGGTTCGGAGGCACAGTGGAAAAGTGAGTAATAGCTATTTTATTTTTTTATGCCATTCCATACCCTGGTGCAAGTTTTTTTAATGTCAGAAAACCCCTTTAAAATATTGGGCTTGATTTATCAAACCTAACCACTCTGACGAAGCTGTTTTGTACCACAAGGCTCTGTCCTAGGCCCAGTGTTGTTCAACATTTTTATAAATGATCTTGAGGAGACAATTAATGGGAAACTGATCAAATTTGCCGACAACACAAAGCTAGGAGGGATAGCTAACACTAGGGAAGAGAGAGATAGAGAGAGTATTCAAAAAGATCTAGAAAAGCTTTAACAGTGGGCAGCGACTAACAGAATGGTATTTAACAAGGAGAAATGCAAAGTCCTACATCTGGGCAAGAAAAATGAAGAAAAGGACATACAGAATGTGAGGAACTGGGCTAAGCAGCAGCACATGGGAAAAATACTTGGATATACTAATAGATCATAGACTGAACATGAGTCAACAATGTGATGCAGAAGCCAAAAAGGCAAACACCATTCTGGGTTGTATTAAGAGAAGCATGGAGTCTAGATCACATGAGGTAATTATCCCCCTCTATTGCTCCTTAGTCAGATCTCATCTGGAATACTGTGTCCAGTTCTGGGCACCCCACTTTAAAAATGAAATAGACAAACTGGAGCAAGTTCAGAGAAGAGTTACCAAGATGGAAAGGATCTGGGGATGTTTAGTTTGCAAAAAAGAAGACTGAGAGGAGACTTAATAGCTGTCTACAAATATCTGAAGGGCTGTCACAGTGTAGAGGGATCAGCCCTATTCTCATTTGCACAAGGAAAGAATAGAAGCAATAGGATGAAACTGAAAGGAAGGAGACACAAATTGGGTATTAGAAAAAAACTTTCTGACAGTGAGGTGGATCAATGAGTGGAAGAGGTTACCATGGGAGGTGGTGAGTTCTCCTTCAATGGAAGTCTTCAAACAAAGGCTGGACAAATATCTGTCTGGGATGATTTAGTGAATCCTACACTGAGCAGAGGGTTGGACCCAATGACCATGGAAGTCCCTTCCAACACTACCATTTTATGATTCTATGATTCTATTTTAAGGACCCTACACTTTTTAGGGATTTTACCCATGTGGTTGTTTTACTGCCCTTTTTTTTACCTTTAACTACCAAAATAATTTTTGCTGCGCTTTTTTCCCATGACATTAAGGGCTATTTTTTTAATATCTTTTTACTGACTCCTCCCCCCCCCTGTTTTTTAGTTTTATTAGGGGTAAAAAGCTAAAAAAAAATAAATAAAAAAAATTTAACATTTATAGTTTTTTTTTTGCCCATAGTAACAATTCCACTTCCAGCTTTCACTTTCAGAGGCCCTTTCCTTTACACCAGTTTTGTTAACATCTCCTCATTGTGTTTCATAGAAAAAATTAATTACAATCTGATATTAGCTACTGGTCAGGTCTACTTATGATATAGACTTTGAGCTCAGCAAACCAACAACTACCTACCAAAACTATTGCTAGTCTAATTGTTGAAATAATTGTACTTCCTTACTTACATCACAGTTCTATCTTTCGCTAAGCTATTTGGTTACTGAGCCACTGACTGTAATGGAGTTATTGAGTTTCTGTGGTGGTATCTGGCATTTAACCAGAAACACCAGCGCTGCATCTTGCACTATTTTTTCATGTATATTTAGCAGAATTTGTGATGATGTAGATGTGAATGAGACCAAAGAAGAATTTAGGCAGTGCAAAATTTTAGCATAGAGGGCCCTTTAGCAAAATATTTCTGCGTCTTCATTTACATAACTCTATTTATACTCAACCAAATATACCTAAAGGCCCATTTACACCAGCCAATGATCGCTCAAAAGTCGCTCAAAGGACAGTTTGAGTGACAGCTTTGAGCGATTATTTTGCATAAAGTATTAAGTAGCTACTCAGCTACCTAAGAGCAATTAAGTGTGCAAATGTAGCCTCAGCTTAATGCAGTTAATAGCATGCTCAAATCCTTTGTTCTTCAGGGGGAAACAATGCTATCAGCACTCCCCATGGAGAACTGCTGATAAGAGTGAATGGAGTATTTCAGGCTGTCTCCCCATTTATCAGCATGACTGCAGTGAGGAAAATGTACAGGATGGTCCAAAGGTTTGGAGACACCTGAACAAATGGAAAACAGTGGTTAGGAACGTCATCCTGTGTGTGGTATGTTGCTAAAGGGAAGGGGGAAAATCTGAGAGGGGAGGAGTCCAACATGACGGGCATTTTGAAAGCTGCCATCTTGGAAACAAGTTGATATTTTCAAATGGGAAGGGGTGCATGTGACATACATACCGTATATACCGGCATATAAGGCGACGGGGCGTATAAGACGACCCCCCAACTTTCACCTTATGACATCATTGAATGGGTGTGATTGCTAACACACGTGCGCCTTCAGCCAATCACAGCAATTCAATGATGTCATTGAATAGTGTGATTGGCTGAAGCCACGTGTGTTTTAGCCAATCACAGCCATTCAATGCTGTCATTGAATAGCTGTACCGGCTGACGGCGTGTGTATTAGCTTTCTGGAAGCGGGGATTTCAAGCCCCGCATTCAGAAAGCAATGCTGCGCCGGGGACGAGGAGCAAGCGACATCCTGCCGGAGCGCGACAGAACGCCGGGGGAGGTGAGTAATGATTTTTTTTTTTTACACTTTTTTTTTTTGTAAGACGACCCCCGACTGCAGAGCAGGTTTTTGGGGTTCAAAAGTCGTCTTATACGCCGGTATATACGGTATCTAATAGAGAATTTGATGAGGAATCCAAATCTGTACTTTAATTCATGTATCTTTTATCCCTGCCAAAGTAATAAACAATTTTTCAGTGACATAGAACACAAAAACGAACCACTACAGAATATGCTCAATGTGCTCCCCATTATTTCAAATCAGCAAGGCTATCCTCTTTTCCCATTTATGGAACACTGAGAGCAACACCTCAGCAGAAATGTTTGCACAGGCTGCAAAACAAGTTTACATACATGATCTAGCAGTATGTTTTATTTTGTGGCATATTAGGTGCGTGTGTGTCCATTTTTCTCAATGGGCGTGTAAACAACGCTGCCAATATGCAATTGTATTGCATATGGATGGCGTGTATATGCACCATTGCACAGGTGTTTTGTAAAATGTTTTAGCATTGGGACATGAAAAATTACAAATTTTTCTATAATATGTAGTTTTATCCCCAAATTCTATTTTGTGGCATATTACATGCAAGAGTTCCCATTGTTTTCTATAAACAAGTAAACAACGCTGCCCATACGCAATACACGCCGAAGCAAAGCGAAAGTGTGGGAAATAAAAACAGAAAAAAGAAACTGCTAGACTATGCATAACAGCGTGTGTGAGTTACAATTTCGATGCCATACGCGTCGATAGGCTGGATCACCAGTGGTTCTGCAATGGTAAAGCCCTGCATGACCCACACAGCGCTTTATGCTTACGGCAGTGTGAGCCCGGCCTTAGGCCTGGGTATCTCCTGCATATAAATATATATGTACAGCTGGTAGAAGTTATACATCTCCCTGTTCAATATCGCTACATACAGGATATACAGCTTATACCAGTGGTACATATATAATTATATACAGGGGATACCCAGGTTACCCCAGCATGGTCCATATCACTATATACAGTAGGTGTACATTCCCCTGTATATAGTAATATGTCCCATGCTGGTATAACCTGGATATCTCCTGTATATAATTATATATGTACAGCTGGTATAATTTATATCAGCTATACGTACAAGATTACATGCGGTACCTACCTCGTTGCACCACATGGTCTGCTGACTGGTCGGCGGACCAGTCACACGACTGTCAGTGCACTGACAAACTGCAGCTGTGACCCATCACAACTGTGGTCTCTCTGTTTGCTAAGGGGCCGGATCGCAATTGTGATCCCTGCGACCCCTAGCAGTACGCCAGTGGGTACCATTGCATGGGATGACTGTTGGGCGCATAGGCACCCGACAGCCGTCCCAGAAACTGCTGCTTTACTATCACTTCTGTGCTTTACACAAGAGCAAGTCGTTCTGTGAATGGAGGTGGAGCGGGCCATTCACAGTAATCAGACAATCTTTCATAGTGGAATGACCGCCTGTTTACATGGCTTGACAATCGCTTGGCTAAAAACCAAGCAACTCCAACTAGTCAGAGATTTCTTGTTCAGTACTCTGTTAACGGCCATGTGTACATGGGACAAATATTGCCCAAATTCGCTGCTTCCAGCGATAATTTGGGTGATCATTGCCCCGTGTAAAGGTATCTTTAGTGACCAATATATTTGGCCAGAAAAGCCTTTTAAAAGTGAACCTACAATTTAGTAGAAAGGAGAACTATTGATTACATATTTGCAGATTTAATAGATCATATGTTATTGATAAATAAATTAAGAATTAAAAGCAGGAACTGTATAGAAACTCCCTCTTTAGATTTTTCAGCATTTTTATGATTTGAATCTCATGCCCTTCCATAGACATGCTCTTCATATATCATCAGTGTAGTTTTCATCTTGCTAATGAACAGTGCTGGCACTTCACGTTGTATACATTTTCAGCTTCTGAAACGCGACAAGTATAAATATTTTGTGACTAACATACATATTTCTGTGTAACTGTTTAATCCGCAGATAATGACATTTAGTCTGCATAGTCTTCGTTAAGTATATTCTGCTGCTATTTAAAATGATACTTAACCTTAATGAAACTATTCTAAATATTATGATATGTAACATAGAAGTGTAAACCGTATTGTCTCTCCCTGTCTTGATGTTAACAGCTTTATTTAATCAATAAATAAATTAGAAATGTTTAACCTTCCTTGTTTATGTAGTTTAGAGCTTACAGTTATCCCTGGAAAGTGAGCTATACATTCACAATCACTAAATAGCATTTTAATGGGTGAGTAAAAAGTTATTGTACACCTGCTTTGACAATACAAATACAATAGGTACAGACATAACTTTTATAGATTTAAGTGCCCTCCAGCTGTCTTTGTGGGCAAACATTTACACCTTTTACCTAGTTGGCAAAGACTTATGACAGTTCTTATTAAAACAACAGGTCCTTTAATTGCAGGGGCTGGCTGCCAAAATTTAAGCCTGGGGGACAAGCACACAGCAGTGGCCTATGAGTATTGGCCCACTGAGTGGCAACATGCGGTGCAGCTGGCAGTACCCAGTCAAACTATTGCCACACAAGTTACTGGCAAAAATGTGTGGCCATTGGCCACCATGAGTGGGCGTGGTTTGACCATGTGCAGCCAGCCACATTGTGTCCTTCCACCCCTAACCTGTTTATTTAACATAAATACGGAACTGGTACCAAGCTCAAAATATAAATCTGGAACCAAACTCCTAACATAAATACAGCATCGAAACCAAGGTCAGTACATAAATACAGCACCAGAATCAAAAACTATATTCTTTGTCTATATGGCCAGTTTCAGACAAGTATTTTACAAGCAAGTGTTTTAGTCCAACTGCAGGTTTACTGACTTGAAATCACAGCATGATATTGATCTAGGATGTATGTGGGCTGAAAGTAGAGGCAAGGGCAATCATAAGGGCCATACTAAAACTTAAAATTTGGTCCTGGGCTTCCCCCCAATATATATAGTAGGAGTGTGATACACAAAATGGCCTCTAGGGGGCTATAGGCAGGCATTCCTCGACCTGAAGTGAGGGAAAACACCTGTGGGTGTGTCAGGAAGTAACATAAAAGAATCAGTTCCTGTCACACTCAGGGAAAGGAAAACAGACAGCTTAGCAGAGCTGAAAGGGCTGCAAGCCAGAGGTCTAGTGTGGACCAGTAAAGGCTCGAGTCTTACAGGGAGGACGCCCATAGACTCATACCCTTGAGTAAAGGCCCAAGTCTGACAGAGAGGACGCCCCTTCACTCATACCCTGGTGGAGTACAGATAAATTAACTTTGTGGTATGCTGTACACGTGTTTGCTGTGATGTGGAAATAAAAGGCTGGCAAATCCAGATACACCCTAAACATACGGTCTCGAGGTGAAGTTCTTGAGGTGTTGCCAACCATCTTGTGGAGAAAGATAGCATTCTGGTAGGCAAATAACCCCAACTTGCCACTCTAAGTAATACCATATAATAGCTGCCAGTTCTATGTGGTGATAGTGATTACAGTGCAGTTACCTCTAGTAATCACAGGTGATGTCATCTCTACTAGGAGTCATCTGTATTTGGTTTTCTTCTGTCTGGGTCAAGCACTAAAATTTCTGCATTCATGACTTGCCTCTGCACATTCTCCCCATCATGTTGCTGAATTCCCTGATTAAAGGGGTATTTCCAGATTTTGTTAGCTTTTACTATGGATAACCAACAGGCCATCAATAGATGATCGTTGGGGTCCCATTGCTCGGATCAATCAACTTATTCCTGGAGCTGCTGTTGCTATGGTCAGTGGAGGAAGCAGAAAATGTCACCATAGTGCAGCGCCCTGGGTTGGTATTGCAGGTGCATATTGAATTCAATGCAATACAAATCTCAACTGCTACACTATGGTCATCACTTTACGCTTAGCCATAGTAATGGCAGCACCAGGAAATAGCTGATCAGTGAAGATGAAAGTGGCTTGCCCCCACAGATCATCTATTGATGACCTGTCAGTAATCAATAAAGTTCTGGAATGTCCTGGAATATCCTGTTAACGTCTTAGTGCCCTGCCACAGTAGCAATGTGCCCGCTGTGGCCTCAGTTAGTACAGTAGCAGTAGGTCTTATTTTCAGGGCAACAGGGCAGCAGTGTGTCTTCTGTGAACCTACTACCCATAACATAGTGTGTGGGGCTCAAAGGTGATGACAGGCTCCCTTTAAGAGCTCAAAATTAAAGTGACACATTGGTTTTACATAAAGATTTAGCATTAGCTGAAGAATGCAGTTAGTGTACCTGGTGCTTTCTTTTCACTTATTGAGCCATGGATACACTGATTCCTGGGCCCCTCTTGTCACTTAAGATGACCACACTGCAAAAGTTGCATTGCACAACATGAAAAACGTGTTTTCATGCGATGCGATGCAAAACATAAGAAGGCTCCATAGGGAAACGTGGGCTACAAAAAGAACCCCCCGCAAATCACGGCTGTATAGAGTATGCCACAATTTTGTATTCTAGCAATGTCGCAGGCTACAAAACATTACATATATGAAGAAACCCATAGGAAAGCGTGTCGTATTGCTACAAAACCGCGCAATTTTGTAGCCCGTGTGGAAGCGGTCTGTTACATCAGCGCTCGTGCAGTCATTTAGCTGACAGTCAACCTGTGTAAACCTAGCAGTAGACTACTCAATGCACACTGTGCATCAGTATTCTGAGACACTTCTTGTTGCTCTCTGATTGGCCTGCAGTGCTCAGATGGGCAGGGGTCTACAGATCCACAGTAACATGAATGTAAAGTAGGGGATAACATACATTAACTACTGATGTGGCAAACATCAACTTCTCATTTAACACAATTAAAGAGCAGCAGTTGAGGTACAAATTCAATCCATACTCACACAAAGATCTTCTGATCAAAGCGTGTTATTCGGAGCATATGCTCCCAGCACAGCAACGTTTCAACTGTTAGCACGGTCTTTGTCACATTTTAAAACAGAGTACAACAAACAAAGATTTATGTGCAGACATAATTAAAACACATTTTGTAGTATACGACATTTAAAAGAAATAGAAAAGAAAACATGTAGTTCTAGGAATAATTACCAGGTTAATAAACAAAACATACTCAGTATTCCACACAATTACCATCTTACCCTAATGATTTATTAGTTTAACTCAAGGGTGAGGGTTATGATCAGCCCGCTACACAATAATTGCTGGATGACCATGCATTCCATATTTAATGACATTTAGAAAGTGTGAGGGAATTTCTTGCCAACATTTTCTCATACATGTAAGTCTGGTTTATTAAATTAAGAGTCTCTTCTATATGAGGAGCATCAATGCTTTTCCAGTGTCTCAGTATTGTCAGCTTAGACAAAACCAGTATTTGCATCCTAATAGTCAAAACATTGGTGGAATTGTATGAAATCCTATGTTTAGCAATGCTAAAGAGGGGGACTATGGTACTACACAACCCACCAAAGATCATCTGGAATACCGAGTCCCTAAATCTCCAGAGAGATGGGTAATTCCACAGAAAATACAATAGTGTACCCATTTTACTGCAATTTCTCCAACAGGAGTCTTAGCAATTGGGATACATTTGGGCTAAGCGGATTGGAGTATAATACAAAAGCAAAGTTATTTTCATTATCTTTTCTACATGGGAACTACATTTGAGTGTTACGTGTGTCATATAAAATTCTATTCTTTATCATTAAATGTCTGGGCAAGTTCCCTTTCCCATTCATTCAAAGGGTATATTGTTTGGAAATTGATCTGTCATTCAATAATGTGTAGCTATACTTTAGCCCTTGAGTTTCCCTGATAAATATTCTAAATATGCTTGAGATTTGATGGTTTTTTTTAGAAAGTGTTGAATTTGTAAGTATTGAAAATGATTTCCAGAGGTCAAATGATGCTAGTTGGTCAAATGATTTAAATGACCCTCCTTGGCATAATTGTGACATAAAGGTGATACCTAATAAGAACCACTTGGAAATATTTAGAGAGGGGATAGTGTATTGAAGCAGTTCCAATGGGATATATTCTGTTGGAAGAAGTCTTTGGGGTATTGCGTGGTTATAGAATGTTTTTCATGATGTTAAAGAAATTTGGGTTAATGGAGAGAGATAAATTGGTATATGTAGTCATCATAAGCGGAGTATGAGCAAAGAGTTAATTGAAACTGTGGCTGCCAAATAGTTTTCAGTATAGATCCAGTGTTTCTGTGACTCAGATCTCCACCATGAGGCTATCTGGGAGACAGTATAGCTAAGTATTTATCATACACTATATGGACAAAAGTATTTGAACACTGCAGAAAATCATTAAATATGCAAATACTGAGTTTGCCGAATGGTATGCTGGGAAGGGGATGGGTAAAATAAAAAGCTGCTGATTTTGTAATAACTAGTCATTCATCCAATCGAGCACTTGTGGGACGAACTGAAGCGACGGGTACGACACCGCCACCCGCACCCCACCCGGCCATCTTCACAACAATCTCTTCGCACAGTCTTGCATGAGGCTATTCCTGCCCAGATTTCCAGAAAACTTGTGGAAAGTATGCCTCGACTATCTTTCATAAGCATTTTGTTAGCTAGTCGTAGTTTCCTTTGTGCTCAAATAAAATGTGACAATCGATTTAAGGCAGTGAAAAAGTATTTTGGGAGGTCAATGAGGAGAGTATGAAATAAATATAATAATTTAGGTAGTAAAAGCATTTTAAAAGAAGCTATGCTTACCAGCTATGATACGTTACATTCAGAAAGTCTTAGGGCTTTCTCTTATAGTACCTCTAGCATGAGTTCATAATTGCAAAAGTGGTTATTGTAGTACCCAAATATTTGATACCTTCTTATTGCCAATAAAATGAGTATTTATTTTGAGTTTAATATAAAGTATCACTGGACTGATTTAACAGTAAAAACTGGGATTTTTGCATATTAATCTTATAGTAAAAGATCTTGCCAGATTCTGTGATGATCTCCAGGCCGGTAGTTAGGGGGTTTATAGGATCTGTTATATATATGGGCTGTGGACGTGACAGCTCCATGCTGTCGGTGTCCGCAGGTAGCTGACAGCATGGAGCTGTCATCCTGGGCTGTAGGTAGCCGGGAGGCAGGAGATGTCAGCGGGGACCGCGGTAAGCGGTCCCCGGTACCGCGATCGCCGTTATACAATGGATAACGGCGATCGCGGAAAAGTGAAAAAAAGTATAAAAAAAGAAAAGTTTTACCTCCCCTCATGGATCCGATCCATGAGGGGAGGTGAAAATACTCACCTCAGGTCTGCCGATGTCCTCCGGCCGGTGTCGGGACCCCCCGCTGGCTTCTGCGATGTGCTGATGTGGCGCGCATGCGCAGGAGCCGGCAAGCCCGGCAAATTCAAAATCTCCCTGCACCCGGCTGTCACAGATAGCCGAGTGCAGGGAGATATGACTGGGGACCGCTGTATGTGGTTTCCAGTCATATGATCACCGTTATCCATTGGATAATGGTGATCATATAAAGTTAAAAAGTAAGAAAAAAAAAAAAAAGTTAAAAGTTAAAAAAAGTTTAAAAAGTTAAAGTTTCATCTCCCCTTACGGATCGTATCCGTAAGGGGGGATGAAATTACGTACCCAAGGTCCCGGATTTGTTCCCTGGTGGGATGTTGATCCGTCGACCTTACCCCAGCTTCGGCGCATGCGCCTGTCAGCATGATGGCGGACGCATGCGCAAAAGTGAAATATTGCACAAGAAATGTAAAATCTCCCTGCTGCTGGCTACCAAAGGTAGCTAAGAGCCTGGAGATGTCCTGGGGAGCCACGGTATGCGGTTTCTGGTCACGTGATCACCGTTATCCAATGCATAATGGCGATCACGTAAAAGTTCTTTAAAAAGTGGCAGTTTCATCTCCCCTCACCGATGCGATCGGTGAGAGGAGATGAAACATCTTTTCGGAGGCTTCCGCATTTGAATCCAGATGCGATTATCCTCCATGGATCCTGCCAGCTACTGGGTATGTGCCCGCCGGCAAAATGCCGGACACATTCGCAGGAGCCGGGGAGCCCAGGAAATTTTAAATCTCCTTGCTCCCAGCGACCAACGGTCGCTGAGTGCTTGGAGCAGTGACCGCTGGCCTCGTTGAGTGGTCCCCGGTCACATGATAAAGTAGCGAACTAACATTAGGCCGGTCACACATGACCGGAGAGGAATTACGGGTTCTGCATGCGCTTGATCAGCGGTAATCCACGGATCAATCGCATTGGATTACACAATTCCCCCCAATTAGCGGGTCGGAATTACGTAATCCACTCGCAGAAACAGAACACGGCATGCTATATTTTACCGCGGATATCCGCGACCTAGAGCCCATTGTGCTCTATGACCGCGGATATACCCGCAGCCCATATACAAACACATTGTGTACAGGCTGCGGGTACCCGGGTCATCTCTAAGCGACGGCACGGGAAATATAAACAAAAAACTGCCTGTGTGAGTAGGCAGTTATGCGCAGTACATTACACGGCCGTACGCAGGGCCACGGCCAGGCTCACAGCTGGAATCCGCTGCGTGCCTCCACAAGCAGATTCCGCCTACGGCTGCGTGAGCCCGGCGTTATTTAGACCGCTACCTGTAATCCGTAATTTACAAGAAGCCCCTGGAACGTTCGCCTTCCTGCAGTTCCAGGAGCAGCTTGTTGAGCGCCTTCTCTGTGAGACCGCCGCACCGCAGCAAGATTACAAAGCCTCACAGAGCGCCACTTTTTACACCCCATCCCACAGCTGAGGTTACGAAATACCCCCCAAAATACATGAGAGGAGGGGGGGGGATACCCGGTTTTCTTGCCCCATGTGCCCATCCCAAGCAGCCTCCGTAATTACCCCTGTCTTCGGACATAAAACGCAGTTTATATTATTACCTTTATCTAATATTTAGGGAATGCCAAAAAAATGGGGATGGCGAGGGGGGGGGAGGGGGGAGGGATTATTTTTAGGAAGTCAATTTTTTTTCCGTATAAGTGGGCAATGGGGCCTGGAATTTATTCAGTTCTGCCCAGAAATCCAGCGGGCATTCCCTCCATTATGGGCCTAGCCATGTGTCCTGTAAGTAGATTAGGGCCACAATGGGTATGTTTCTGAACACAGGACAAATGGGGGTATCCATTTTGGGATGAAAGTCTTCATTCCTATATGTGCTGTAAAAAAAAAAACTGTTTTTAAATTGACAAAATTGCCAAACAAATGAAAATCGTAATTTTTTCCTTTTGCTTTGCTTAGATTCATTCAAATACTTTGGGGTCAAAATAAGCAGTACACCCCTAGATGAATTTGTTAAGGGGTCTAGTTTTCAAAATGGGGTCATTTGTGGGGGTTCTCTATCGTTTTGGCCGCTCAATGGCTCTACAAGTGGGCAATGGTGACTGGAATTTATTCCGTTGTACCCTGAAATCCAATGGGTGCTCCTTCCATTATAGGCCTAGCTATGTTTCCTTTAAGTAGATTAGGGCCACAATGGGTATGTTTCTGAACACGGGACAAACAGGGGTATCCATTTTGGGGTGAACATCTTCATTCCTATGTACACTGTCCAAAAAAAACAGTTTTTAAATTGACACAATTGCCAAAAAAATGAAAATCATAATTTTTTCCTTCTGCTTGGCTTAGATTCATTCAAAAACTGTGAAATCAAAAAAGTCATTGTACCCCTAGATAAATTCTATAAGGGGTCTACTTTTCAAAATGGGGTCACTTGTGGGCGTTCTCCATCGTTTTGGTCACTCAATGGCTCTACAAGTGGGCAATGGGGACTAAATCTCCTTCAAGCAAAATTTCTGTTCCAAAAGCCACCGGTTGCTCCTTTCATTTTGGGCCCCATTGTGCATATAGACGTAATACTAGGGCTACAATGGGTATGTTTCTGAGCACAGGACAAACAGGGGTATCCATTTTGGGGCGCAAGTCTTCATTCATATATGTGCGGTACAAAAAAAACTGCTTTTGAAATGACAGAATTACCAAAAAAATGAAAATCGTATTTTTTTTCCTTCGGCTTGGCTTAGATTCATTCAAAAACTGTGAAGTCAAAAAAGTCATCGTACCACTAGATAAATTCGTTAAGGGGTCTACTTTTCAAAATGGGGTCACTTGTGGGCGTTCTCCATCGTTTTGGTCACTCAAGGGCTCTACAAGTGGGCAATGGGGACTAAATCTCCTTCAAGCAAAATTTCTGTTCTGAAAGCCACCGGTTGCTCCTTTCATTTTGGGCCCCATTGTGCATCCAGACATACGATTAGGGCCACAATGGGTATGTTTCTGAGCACGGGAGAAACAGGGGTATCCATTTTGGGGTGCAAGTCTTCATTCATATATGTGCTGTACAAAAAAACTGCTTTTAAAATGACAGAATTACCAAAAAAATGAAAATCGTAATTTTTTCCCTTCGGCTTGGCTTAGATTCATTCAAAACTGTGAAGTCAAAAAAGTCATTGTACCCCTAGATAAATTTGTTAAGGGGTCTACTTTTCAAAATTGGGTCACTTGTGGGCGTTCTCCATCGTTTTAGTCACTCAATGGCTCTACAAGTGTGCAATAGGGCCTAAATATCCTTCAAGCAAAATTTCTGTTCCGAAAGCCACCGGTTGCTCCTTTCATTTTGGGTCCCATTGTGCAACCAGACATACGATTAGGGCCACAATGGGTATGTTTCTGAGCACAGGAGAAACAGGAGTATCCATTTTGGGATTTTGGGGTGCAAGTCTTCATTCATATATGTGCTGTACAAAAAAACTGCTTTTAAATTGACAGAATTACCAAAAAAATGAAAATCGTAATTTTTTTTCTTCGGCTTGGCTTAGATTCATTCAAAAACTATGAAGTCAAAAAAGTCATCGTACCCCTAGATAAATTCGTTAAGGGGTCTACTTTTCAAAATTGGGTCACTTGTGGGCGTTCTCTATCGTTTTAGTCCCTCAATGGCTCTACAAGTGTGCAATAGGGCCTAAATATCCTTCAAGCAAAATTTCTGTTCCAAAAGCCACCGGTTGCTCCTTTCATTTTGGGCCCCATTGTGCATCCAGACATACGATTAGGGCCACAATGGGTATGTTTCTGAGCACGGGACAAACAGGGGTATCCATTCTGGGGTGCAAATCCTCATTTTCATGTGTACTATAGAAAAAAGTCCTGTCTTTAAAATGGCATATTTGCAAAAATATGAAATTTTAGTTTTTCTCTTCTAAATTGCATTGACTCCTGAAAAAAAACTGTGGGGTTAAAATACTCATGACACCCCTCAGTGAATACGTTAAAGGGTGTAGTTTTTAAAATGGGGTCACTTGTGGGGGTATCTATCATTTTGACTCCTATGAGCCTTTCCAATCTTGGATTGGTGTAGGAAAACAAAGTGTTCCTCAAAATGCTGAAAAGTAATGTTACATTTGTACGTCTCCTAAATGGTTAAAAAAAAACGAAAGTTTTTCCAATGTGCGCCCAAAATAAAGTAAACCGATGGAAATATAAATCTTAGCAAAAATTTCTATATTATGTTTGCACATATTTGAGATATTGCAGTTGGAAATGTGAAAAAATGACGATTTTTTCAAAATTTTCCCAATTTTGGCGCTTTTAATAAATAAACACAAATTCTATCGGTCTTTTTTTTCCACCTAAATGAAGTACAACATGTGGCGAAAAAACAATGTCAGAATCGCTTGGATATGCAAAACCTTTCTGGTGTTTTTCCATGCTAAAGTGACACGTGTCAGATTTGCAAAATTTGGCCTGGTCATTAAGGCGCAAACAGGCTTGGTCACGAAGGGGTTAACACTGATCTGTCCAAGCATTATAAATTTTTCTAGCGGCTCTGCTTGCATTACATGGCCAAAATCCGCGGGCCTGCGTTCGGTCATCTTGCCTTCCAGTGATATATTGGCTCTTATACGATTCAAGACTTCTCTGTTTGTTTCTGTCGCCGTCCAGGGTATACGCAGCAACTTTCGCAGGCACCACAGCTCAAAGGCATCAATCCTCCTATCAGCTTTTTTCACAGTCCAACTTTCACATCCATACATTGGCATCTAAATTGGTAAAATAGATGCCATCTAGATGCTAATATTTTAGCATAAATTTTAATATCTGTGTTTAACAATGATATGGGTCGAAGGTTTTGGGGGATATCTGGATTTTTCTCTGGCTTAGTAAGAGTGACTTATTAGAGATGTTGATTTTCCTTTGGAAAAGATCCTTCTGTAGCTGCTAATTGGAAAGTTTTGCACATAAATGGGCATAATATTGTTCGGAAAGTTTTATAGTAAGCGTTTGTAAGACTGTCTGGACCTGGTGATTTGCCATTTCTAAGAGATTTCATATGGTCAAGAACTTCTGTTATTGTAATCGAGGAATCAGGGATTTTTTCTGAGCAGTGGAGAGGGTGGGCAGATTAATCTTTTGTAAGAACGCCTGAACATGATGGGCTGCACTCGGGAACTTAAAAAAATCATCTTTTAAGTTATATAATGCTGATGTTATGTTTGTCCTGGGCTGCCAACAGGAATTTGGTACAAGAGCAGTCAGAATGGATGTGAAAGCTAGCTATACAGGTGGCTAGATGCAGGATGAACAGAAAAGTAAGGAGACTGACAGAGCGGAGCACTGTGACCCCTCAGACTGAACCCAACCTTGCAGCAGAGCACCAGTCCCAAAAGGGAAGACCCCACTTTCTTCCATGAGGACTGGACTGGCGTCCAAGGGAGACCAGGGTGCTGGCAACAAAGGACACAAACAGTTGAATACCAAACAAACAACAGATACAAAACAGGGAACAAACCTGAACACAGGAGCCAGACACACAGGACCTCCGAGAAGGCTGACTGCACAGGGAACACTGAAAATCATTGGCAACTTCCAGCCAGGAAGAGCTGGATTATATAGGGAAGCGGGAGAAGTCGATTGGCTGACAGAAATGTCAATCACCAGTCACACCTCGCTGACAGTTGCAGGACTAATTAACCTGGACTAGTAAACACTGGAGATGTGACCCCTAACTAGTCAGGGTAGAACCCACAGAAACAAAAGAGTGCTGGCGAATACTTGACCATGTGACGTGACAGCTGAGTAGTACTGGAAACTATTTACTACATCCCTTGGATTTGTTAATTTCTCTGTATTGTTTGTGCTTGTTATATGTGAGATCTGAATTTAAGATGTTGGGCTTTAAGGCAAGAGGCCAACAACTTTCTGGTTTTGTTGTTCTGTGAGTACTATTGAGTTTTAATTCCTTGTAGTTTTCTTTCGTATCTTTGAAGCAATAAATTACAGAGGGTCTGTCTAAGTTGAAATAAATCATCCACCTGCCGTATTGATGGTGTGATTTATTTTGTGATTCAAGGACTTTAATTTTATCAAGTGTTTCTTCCAGAACCCTATTTCTCTCTTTTTTAATGTAATGTCCTAAACTTATGGATGAGCCCCTTATATACATTTATGTGCGTTCTATAAAACATGAGGATTTATCTTTTGAGATACATTAATATGGAAATATTCTTTAAAGTCATTTTCAAGAAAGTTCTTATGCTTTGTCTGAGATTGTTACTATGCCACAAATAGGTTGGTGTTTGGTTATGTTGTTCCTCAGTAGTTAGGAATATTGCAACATGACTAGACCATGTAATAAGAACGTTAATTTTCAAAAAAGCAACAATAAATTCCAATAATAAACATATCAATCCGTGAATAGCTAGCGTGGATTTGAGAGTCAAAAGAATAATCTTTCTCAGAGCTATGTATAAATTGCCAGGCTTTAAAAAGCTTCTCCCTATACCACATATCACCCAAGGACTGGACATGTCTGTGTATTGTAGAAGTCATGTCCATACTAACATCAGAGACTGTGTTAAAATCTCCGCAAATAAAAAGATTGCCTTGTTTAAGTTTTGAAAGAATGAGTAGGATTCTATGAATATAACTCCTTTATTTTTGTTTGGGGCATAGATGGAAGCTATTGTATAAATGCTGTTGCTATTGAACAAACTAGAATGACATATTTTGTCTGTAGGGTCTATATCTTTTTTAATGAGTTGAAAGGCAACAGAATTTTTTATCGTTATCAACACTCTCCTAGATTTGAAGTTGTAGTGGAAGTAAAATATTAAATATGTTAGGGTAGCATGGGTGTTTTGTATGAAATGCATAGTTACATAGCTAATCTTTAGTCCAGGTTGTGGGGTTTTGAGTGTGTGGGAGCATCCTCCATATAACATGTGAACCAAAGTGTATACCTGGTATAAAAGGAAAAACAGAAAAAATATCAAGCAAAGATATGCAACAGCAACATCAAGCAAGTTCTCACTATACAGAAAGTAAGTGAAGAAACGTGACAGCTCTTATCAACTTTTTAACTAGAGATGAGCGAGCACCAAAATGCTCGGGTACTCGTTACTCGAGACGAAATTTTCGCGATGCTCGAGGGTTCGTTTCGAGTAACGAACCCCATTGAAGTCAATGGGCGACCTGAGCATTTTTGTATTTCGCCGATGCTCGCTAAGGTTTCCATTTGTGAAAATCTGAGCAATTCAAGAAAGTGATGGGAACGACACAGCAACGGATAGGGCAGGCGAAGGGCTACATGTTGGGCTGCATCTCAAGTTCCCAGGTCCCACTATTAAACCACAATAGCGGCAAGAGTGCCCCCCCCTCCCAACAACTTTTACTTCTGAAAAGCCCTCATTAGCAATGCATACCTTAGCTATGCACCACACTACCTCCAACAAAGCACAATCACTGCCTGCATGACACTCCGCTGCCACTTCTCCTGGGTTACATGCTGCCCAACCCCGCCGCACGACGCAGTGTCCACAGCGCACACCAAAGTGTCCCTGCGCAGTCTTCAGCTGCACTCATGCCACACGCTGGCCTCGAAGCCACACCACCCTCATGTCTATTTATAAGTGCGTCTGCCATGAGGAGGAACTGCAGGCACACACTGCAGAGGGTTGGCACGGCTAGGCAGCGACCCTCTTTAAAAGGGGCGGGGCGATAGCCCACAATGCTGTACAGAAGCAATGAGAAATATAATCCTGTGCCACCACCATCAGGAGCTGCACACGTGGGCATAGCAATGGGGAACCTATGTGCCACACACTATTCATTCTGTCAAGGTGTCTGCATGCCCCAGTCAGACCGCGTTTTTTTCTAAATAGTCACAGGCAGGTAGAACTCCGCAATGGGAATTCCGTGTGTGCACCCACAGCATGGGTGGCTCCCTGTAACCCACCGGCTGTACATAAATGTATCCCATTGCAGTGTCCATCACAGCTGAGGTAACGTCCGATTAAATGCAGGTGGGCTTCGGCCCACACTGCATGCCCCAACCTGACCGGGGTTTTTAATTCATAGACACAGGCAGGTACAACTCCCTATTGTGAAGTCCCTGTGGACCGACAGCATGGGTGGGTGCCAGGAAGCCACCGGCGGTACATAAATATATCCCATTGCATTGCCCATCACAGCTGAGGTAATGTCATGTTTAATACAGGTGGGCTTCGGCCCACACTGCATGCCCCAGTCAGACTGGGGTGCTTTAGAAGTGGACACATGCAGTTACAACTCCGTGTGGACCAACAGCATGGGTGGCTCCCTGGAACCCACCGGCTGTACATAAATGTATCCCATTGCAGTGCCCATCACAGCTGATGTAACGTCAGCTTTAATGCAGGTGGGCAAAAAATTAATTGGATTACACTGTAGGCGAGGGCCCCAAAAAATTGGTGTACCAACAGTACTAATGTACGTCAGAAAAATTGCCCATGCCCAACCAAGAGGGCAGGTGAAACCCATTAATCGCTTTGGTTAATGTGGCTTAATTTGTAACTAGGCCTGGAGACAGCCAAGTTAAAATAAAAATTGATTCAGGTGCAAGTTTCAACGCTTTAATGAGCAGTGAAACATATAAAAAATGGTTACAAAAATTATATGACTGAGCCTTGTGGGCCTAAGAAAAATTGCCCGTTCGGCGTGATTACGTCAGGTTTCAGGAGGAGGAGCAGGAGGAGGAGGATGAATATTATACACAGATTGATGAAGCTAAAAGGTCCATGTTTTTGATGGTGATAGAGAACAATGCTTCCATCCGCGGGTGCAGCCTACGTATTGTTTAGGTATCGCTGCTGTCCGCTGGTGGAGAAGAGAAGTCTGGGGAAATCCAGGCTTTGTTCATCTTGATGAGTGTAAGCCTGTCGGCACTGTCGGTTGACAGGCGGGTACGCTTATCTGTGATGATTCCCCCAGCCGCACTAAACACCCTCTCTGACAAGACGCTAGCCGCAGGACAAGCAAGCACCTCCAGGGCATACAGCGCGAGTTCAGGCCACGTGTCCAGCTTCGACACCCAGTAGTTGTAGGGGGCAGAGGCGTCACGGAGGACGGTCGTGCGATCGGCTACGTACTCCCTCACCATCCTTTTACAGGGCTCCCGCCGACTCAGCCTTGACTGGGGACCGGTGACACAGTCTTGCTGGGGAGCCAGAAAGCTGTCAAAGGCCTTAGAGAGTGTTCCCCTGCCTGTGCTGTACATGCTGCCTGATCTCCGCGCCTCCATCAGTTTGTCCGCCAGGGTCCTGTGGTATAGCATCACTCTCGAACCCCTTTCCTCTTCGGGTATGAGAGTGGAAAGGTTCTCCTTATACCGTAGGTCGAGCAGTGTGTACACCCAGTAATCCGTAGTGGCCAGAATGCGTGTAACGCGAGGGTCACGAGAAAGGCATCCTAACATGAAGTCAGCCATGTGTGCCAGGGTACCTGTATGCAACACATGGCTGTCCTCACTAGGAAGATCACTTTCAGGATCCTCCTCCTCCTCCTCAGGCCATACACGCTGAAAGGATGACAGGCAAGCAGCATGGGTACCCTCAGCAGTGGGCCAAGCTGTCTCTTCCCCCTCCTCCTCATCCTCCTCATGCTCCTCCTCCTCCTCCTCAACGCGCTGAGATATAGACAGGAGGGTGCTCTGACTATCCAGCGACATACTGTCTTCCCCCGCCTCTGTTTCCGAGCGCAAAGCGTCTGCCTTTATGCTTTGCAGGGAACTTCTCAAGAGGCATAGCAGAGGAATGGTGACACTAATGATTTCAGTATCGCCGCTCACCATCTGGGTAGACTCCTCAAAGTTTCCAAGGACCTGGCAGATGTCTGCCAACCAGGCCCACTCTTCTGTAAAGAATTGAGGAGGCTGACTCCCACTGCGCCGCCCATGTTGGAGTTGGTATTCCACTATAGCTCTACGCTGCTCATAGAGCCTGGCCAACATGTGGAGCGTAGAGTTCCACCGTGTGGGCACGTCGGTGCACTGGCAGATGAAACCGATGTTGCAGGGTGCGCAGGGTGGCAGCGTCCGTGTGGGACTTGTGCCATGATGCGCGACACTGACTGCTGGCGACGTGCTGCTGACACATCTTGATTGCGAGACAGAGGTTGCGTAGGAGGAGGAGGAGGGTGGTTTAGTGGAGTACACCGCCGCAGATACCACCACCGAGCTGGGGCCCGCAATTCTGGGGGTGGGTAGGACGTGAGCGGTCCCAGGCTCTGACTCTGTCCCAGCCTCCACTAAATTCACCCAATGTGCCGTCAGGGAGATATAGTGGCCCTACCCGCCTGTGCTTGTCCACGTGTCTGTTGTTAAGTGGACCTTGCCAGTAACCGCGTTGGTGAGGGCGCGTACAATGTTGCGGGAGACGTGGTCGTGCAGGGCTGGGAGGGCACATCGGGAAAAGTAGTGGCGACTGGGAACCGAGTAGTGCGGGGCCGCCGCCATCATACCTTTGAAAGCCTCCGTTTCCACAACCCTATACGGCAGCATCTGCAGGCTAATAAATTTGGCTATGTGCACGTTTAACGCTTGAGCATGCGGGTGCGTGGCGGCGTACTTGCGCTTGCGCTCCAACACTTGCGCTAGCGACGGCTGGACGGTGCGCTGAGAGACATTGGTGGATGGGGCCGAGCACAGCGGAAGTGAGGGTGTGGGTGCAGGCCAGGAGACGGTAGTGCCTGTGTCCTCAGAGGGGGGTTGGATCTCAGTGGCAGGTTGGGGCACAGGGGGAGAGGCAGCGGTGCAAACCGGAGGCGGTGAACGGCCTTCGTCCCACCTTGTGGGGTGCTTGGCCATCATATGTCTGCGCATGCTGGTGGTGGTGAGGCTGGTGGTGGTGGCTCCCCGGCTGATCTTGGCGCGACAAAGGTTGCACACCACTGTTCGTAGGTCGTCTGCACTCTCAGTGAAAAACTGCCAGACCTTTGAGCACCTCGGCCTCTGCAGGGTGGCATGGCGCAAGGGGGCGCTTTGGGAAACAGTTGGTGGATTATTCGGTCTGGCCCTGCTTCTACCCCTGGCCACCGCACTGCCTCTTCCAACCTGCCCTGCTGCTGCACTTGCCTCCCCCTCTGAAGACCTGTCCTCAGTAGGCGTAGCAAACCAGGTGGGGTCAGTCACCTCATCGTCCTGCTGCTCTTCCTCCGAATCCTCTGTGCGCTCCTCCCTCGGACTTACTCCAATTACTACTACCTGAGTGATAGACAACTGTGTCTGATCGTCATCGTCCTCCTCACCCACTGAAAGCTCTTGAGACAGTTGCAGGAAGTCCCCAGCCTCATCCCCCGGACCCCGGGAACTTTCCAAAGGTTGGGCATCGGTCACGACAAACTCCTCTGGTGGGAGAGGAACCATTGCTGGCCATTCTGGGCAGGGGCCCGGGAACAGTTTCTGGGAGTCTGCCTGCTCCTCAGAATGTGTCATTGTAATGGAGTGAGGAGGCTGGGAGGAAGGAGGAGCAGCAGCCAGAGGATTCAGAGTTGCAGCAGTGGACGGCGCAGAATTCTGGGTGGACGATAGATTGCTAGATGCACTTTCTGCCATCCACGACAGGACCTGCTCACACTGCTCATTTTCTAATAAAGGTCTACCGCGTGGACCCATTAATTGTGAGATGAATGTGGGGACGCCAGAAACGTGCCTCTCTCCTAATCCCGCAGCAGTTGGCTGCGATACACCTGGGTCAGGAGCTTGGCCTGTGCCCACACCCTGACTTGGGCCTCCACGTCCTCGCCCGCGTCCACGTCGTCTAGGCCTACCCCTACCCCTCAGCATGCTGTATTACCAGTAGTGCAGAAACAGAATGCTGTAATTAAATGTGCCGCTTATTGGCCTGTGTTTGGAGGCTGACTTCCCTTACGGAACGCACAGCAGATCCAGGAAACAATTTTGTGCAGGGCTGCTGTAACGCTTAGCTGCGTATTAATTAGGACTACTACCCCCAGCAGATAGATACTGTAGGCAGCGTATAATATTATGTATACTGTTTCCCTCTGGCGGGATGACGGCACTGATGTAACAGAGACAGCAGATCCAGGAAACAATTTTGCGCAAGGCTGCTGTAACGCTTAGCTGCGTATTAATTAGGACTACTACCCCCAGCAGACACGCAGAAAACTGAAGACGGTCACAGGCAGCCCAAATATAGTATTTTTCCCCAATTTTTTGGAAAAAGCCCACTGCCTATATAGCCTGAATATCTCTTTCCCTGCCTCACCAGTACTGGCCCTATACTCTGTACAATGACTGCAGACTGTGGACGCAATGCTCTGCACGGCCGATATACAAAAAAAAAAATTGTGCAACACTGCTAAAAGCAGCCTCAACAGTACTGCACACGGTCAGATGTGGCCCTAAGAAGGACCGTTGGGGTTCTTGAAGCCTACAATAACTCCTAACACTCTCCCTATAGCAGCTCCAACAAGATAGCACTTTCCCTCAGCTATGTCAGAACGCATCTGTGGCGAGCCGCGGGAGGGGCCGATTTTTATACTCGGGTGACACCTGATCTCCACTCACTGCAGGGGGGTGGTATAGGGCTTGAACGTCGCAGGGGGAAGTTGTAATGCCTTCACTGTCTTTCTATTGGCCAGAAAAGCGCGCTAACGTCTCAGAGATGAAAGTGAAAGTAACTCGAACATCGCGTGGTACTCGTCTTGAGTAACGAGCATCTCGAACACGCTAATACTCGAACGAGTATTAAGCTCGGACGAGTACGTTCGCTCATCTCTATTTTTAACTTGTTTGGGGGTATAAGTCCGCAAGTGTTCCTGGTTTATTTATCCAAGATAGCACACCAACAGGGCATACTATACAGTATATAGCAAAGTGCTTGTTTGCATGATTTCACAGTACGCTATGCTTTCGGTAAATGCTGAGGAGTTTGGCAGTGATCTTTAGCAGGTATGGAGACATCTAAGTTCTATTGTTTTAAGAGGGAAATTCCATCTTTCAAAGATTTGACAATGAAATTGGTATTGTCCTTAGTGATCAGAAGACATACGGGAAATACCCAACTGTACAGGATTTTTTTCTCCATGAGCATCATGGTAATAGGGAGTAGGTGTTGCCTTTGAGCCAAAGTCACTGCAGACAAGTCTGTGTATAAAAATAGTGATTGATGTGGCACAGGTATGGGATTTGCTTTTCTAGCAGCAGTTAGTAATTTCTCCTTAACATGTAAAATATGGATATAGGTCAAATCATTACTTAGTATGTGGTCCACCAGGTGTGTGGGGTGAGCAAGACTATTGTCCCTGTTGATTATAAAGTCTTGTGCTGGACACTTCGGCAACAATACTTTCATGAGGCTCTGAAGATATTGTGTAAGTTCGGAGGTAGATACAGGTTTTGGAATCCCTCTAAGCTTCACATTGTTGCAGCATGACCTATCTTCCAGGTCAGCCACCTTAGCTTGCAGCCATTCAAACTCTGTCTCCGGATTACAGTGTGCGTTTATAAGGGAGTTATGCAAAGTTGAAAAGTCTTCCATTTTTGTCTCCATAGAGTAATGCCTGTATGATACCAGAGTTGATGGGTTGAATATTGGTTTGCATGGAAATTTGCAGGGCCTTCAACATAGGTTTCATAGTGGTGCCTGTACCTAATGTGTCAGTCACTGGAATATCATTCAAAATGTCTGCTAAGGGTGAAGACATAGCTGTGGTGTTTGATGTGTCACTCATCATAGTGTTAGAAGGCTCTTCCAAAGTGTCCAGTCTCTGCCTCTGTTTCTCTGGGCTACCAGAAGGAGAAGATGCAGCAGACGCCATGTGGAAGTTCTACACTAAGCAACTATGCAGTCCAGCAGCCAAGCCACGCCCCTCCCCCCTCAGTTGATATACTATTGTGAATAGAAACAATGCCCTACAGTGGGTCGATCACATGAATATCATGTTCTGTGATAACATTCAATCAATCATAATTTGTATCAACGTATTAGCATATAATATTGACCTTTTAGCATATAATCAATCACAGCAGATTGTAACCATGCACATGCTATTTGTTTGTTGTCAGCACATATTTCAGCTCAAGGCTCCCATGTCATCTGGTATTTGTTTGTGAGGACATCCAATAAAATTGTGACAGTGTTATGGCTACTGGGAGTTGGAATCTTCACCCACACTTATCTTTCACGTATTGAAAAGGTCAGCATCTTAAGGCCCATTTGGACGGGATGAATGTCGGGCAAACGATGCCCGATACTCGTCCCTGCATACACTCGCTCCCGTGTTGTTGCACAGGAGCTAGTATCGCTGGCTCACTCACACAGCGCCCAGCAGGGTGGCGGGAAGGCTGCAGGAGATTTCACTCCTCGCTCTCCCCCGCCTCTCTCCATTTATTTAACATAGCATCCGTTTACACTGAACGATGAGTATACAGTATAAATAGCAGCTGTTCAGTACTGAACGACCGCTATGTTAAGTCAATGGAGAGGGGTGGGGGAGAGCAAGGAGTGAAATCTTCTTCGCCAACCCGCTGTGAGCCAGCGATACTAGCTCCCGTGCAGCAGCATGAGAGCGAGTATGTGTGGGGACAAGTGTCGGGCATCGTTTGCCTGACATGCATCCCATCTAAATGGGCCTTTAGTAGTTTGCTCTGAGAATCATGTACTTTGCAAACAATTATGGCTGTCAAACTGAGTAATCACACAAAATTACTACTGTGGACAGAAGAGGGCCTCTTTACCTTAACATTGTTCAGTTTGTTCTTTACCTGGGTATAGCAGAAATCAGGTTGTTAGAGTTCTCCACCTTTCACCTATGTGAGCTTTAGTTCTAAAATCTGTACACCTTTGCACTCTTTTTTAATCAATGTGTTTTTGGAAATGAAGACTTTTTGCAATTGATTTGCATTAAAAAAAGTCATATTATTTGATTTCTTTGCTTACACTGTTGTTCAAGGCACTGTAGACTGGAGGACTGAAATCTACAAACATTCTGTCAGTCAGAGTAAACTGACAGTTCCTCCCCTAGCCTGCTCCCCTGATGTGAGTGTGCATTCACTGCTTTCCATTGAGCTTTTACAAAGAGCTGTATGACAGTGCCAGGGGATGGTGGGGGAGATCAGGAGGACAGAGAGCAGAGAAAGCTACTATGATAGAGAGCTGTGATTCACTCCACGTCAATTTTCTACTCAGCAGTTAGGGGGAACATCCATCAGCTATTCAGAGAAAGGATGAAATAGACCAAGAGCTAGCTGTGTAGCATTGAGTGAGTGTAGTTATGCTACACAGTCTCTGAAAGAGGAGATGTGAGGGGGAACTGAGCTGAGCTGGTGCAAGTTCATGAGAGGGACCAACTGTTCAGTGCTGGTAACCTGAGCCAGAAACATAAATGTAGAAATGCCAGCAAACCAAGTATGAGGGTTTTAAAATGCATGAGAAGATAAACTCAATGATTTGTTACACACAAAGGCTTCCATAGCTTTTAAGTACACAGTGTATTTAACAGTCTTGATATTTAGGTGTAGTAACATGTGGCTTGTGAAAGTAATGAACCTCTACAGGAAATTGCTAATATTTACCTCTCATATGAGATTTGATCTACGCTGCAGCAAGGTAATGGGTACAAACATGTAAGTTATTTGTTTTCTAATATTGATATAATCTAACAGTATTTATAAGTTCCTGTCTGTATATTTTGCATCACTGGCCAACCATTTAATGTGTATGGTCATTGCTGCACTCTCTCCCGATGAGAGATGTCTGGGGAAGGAAGAATCAGGCAAGTTGGATTTCAGGATGCCAGACCTTTTGTTACCACTGGAGATACGCCTCTGCTATGGGGGTCTGGCTGCAGTTCATTCTCTTCTTCCAATAGAACACATAGACAAACTGAGAGTCCACGTATATGGCGTATTTCGGAGGTGTAGTTGACTGAATGTTTGGTCAACAATTATCTAAAGTGTATAATCAGCTTCACTCAATCCAAGACTTCAACTTTAATGACTCGCACATTATGCTACAGGAATTTATAAGGTTTGTATACAGACAGAAACCACTTGGTCCACATAGTCCCCACATCATTTTTCTTCCTAGCCTGGAAACATGAGATTAATTTCCTTTTTATGTAGTATACCCACAAGTCTATCCAGAGTGATTAAGAAGATTGATACATGTGCCTCATTCCTTTTGATCAGCAATCAGAACTGTATATACTATGTCTCTGTGTGTACCTGCCCTATAAACCGCAATCAAATGTTTAACAAGAGTATAGTTCTTGCTCAACATCTGTCACTCTATGGGTAAACAATGCAATGCACAGTTTATTTGTCTGCTCTAACCGGTTTAGTGCACTGCTCTGTCCTGAAACACAATGTTATTTTTAATATGCTAGCACTTGAGTCAAGTTGACCTAGGAAATCTCTCCATGATTAGATAATATATGGTTTGTATAGCAACCAACCAACCAGGAGGCTATAAAACTATTTACAGTCGTTTTGAAAGTGCTAACTGCTAGTATGGCTGTAATATCCATACAGTATAAAGAATGTTATCTTGCAAGCACCTCAACGTAATAAAATGTGAAGCTTTCAGACATCTTAACATGCCATGTTCATTATAACAGACTGTAATAACACATTATAATGTGAATATTTCATGGGAAATTAAAATGATTATAAAATATGTAGGGTTTATAAAGAAATAGTCCCTTATATGGACTTCATTGTGACTTTATACAAGAGATCCAGTGCTGTTTTAAAGTATTAAATTGTACTTCCAGTAAGACATTCAAAATGAATTGCATGCCTTAGGCCTCTTTAACATGATTGTTGCGACTTTAGCCCGCCTACATCACAGACAAAAATTGCATGAATGAGAAAAAGCTGCGACCAAGTCGCAGCTAAATTTAGCGATTTCTCGCTCATTCACACCGCGCGGTGCGGCATATATATGCCACAGCCTGGAATTCCTTCAGACAGCAAAAGTACTTCAACTGGCTCAGTAGAGCCAGCTGACATAGTTTAGCAGCGCTAGCCACTGCTAAACTCCCTCCTCCTGCCCTTGCTGTCAGCTCCCATAGGCTTCTATGGGAACTCGCTGGAGATCTCCTTCAGCCATCTGCCTCCATTCACATTAAATAATTCAAACATTGAATGACTTCTGCTCAGATCAGTCTCACACGACCAGATTTGAATTGCAGATTCCGCTTTTGCCAATCCCTCGGACAATCCGCAGTAATACATGGGCATTGTAAGGCATGTATCCGCAAGCGTAATCTGACCCGTTCGTGTGAGCCTGGCCTAACACTTAGGAAGAAGTTGCTCGCTAGTCACTTTGTTTCATGGACTAGTGACTACTCAGCGATTTCTTACTCAGTACCCTACCAGAGGCTGTGTGTATGTGGGGCGACTATTGCCAAAAATCCCTGCTTTATGTGATGATTCAGGAGATAATTACCCCGTGTAAAGGTAACTTAACTACTGAAGTAACATATGTTAGCTCACAGAGTGCCTATGAATCAGTAATATGTGACCTGCAACCTAAAACATCAGCAGCTCAGACACAACATCTAGCTGGTTGTACAATGACGTTTAAGCAGAAAGCATTGTTTTTAATCCACAAATTACCCCTCCCTCCAAATTTGGTGCCAAAAACAGCTGCCTGCTCGGGCGATTTCTTGTATTGGGCCTGATAATTGATACTTAGGGCTTGAAAAAGCAAACTGTAACCATGCCATCACTATCCCAGAATGAGGATGGTATTTAATTGTGTGGATGTGTGCTGGAATTGAGCATTAATACCTTCTGTTATTACAGTAAGAAGGCCCTGCTGCTGAAAATCTATTTACAATGCTGGCACTGTAAGAAAGTCTAAGTACAAGCTCTGATCATAGATGTCACTGAGACATCTTGCTGTGTTTGGCTGACTCTAAAAGAAACTACTTTGTTCTCGCTGAACTACAGCTAACAGTATAATTTCCTTGTCACAGAGAATACACATAAAAACACTAGTATCAATTCATCCTATTTAAAGGGAACTTGACAGGCCTGCTAAGCTAGCCAGGCTACGGGCAGCGAGGTATAGCGACAGGCAAGGGTGCAACTATAGTGGATGTGGTTGGACCCAGGCCCAGGAGCCTTAGGGGGCCCATAAAGCCTCTCTTCTCCACATAGGGAGCCTAATACTATGAATAAAGCATTATATTTGGGGGCCCTGTTACAGGTTTTGCATTGGGGCCTAGAAGCTTCAAGTTACGCCTCTGGAGACAGATAGACTGATTTCAACAGTCTGTCACTTATATCAATCAGTTTAGTGGTTCTGTATATCTTACTTTTGAAACTTTGTGAGGTTGGACTGGAGATGAGTCCAATGAAGTACTAAAGGCACACTACCCTGCCCAACTCCTCCATCTAGATGCTGATTGGCACAGTAACACTGAAGGACCTGCTAATCAGCATCTAGATGGAGGAGTTGGGCAGAGGTAGCATGCATATATGAATACGCATGAGCCTTATTGGACTCGTCTCCAGTCCAGCCCTGCAAAGTTTCAAAAGTAAGATTTTTAGAACCACTAAACTGATTGGTATAAGTGATAGACCACTGAAATAAGTGTACCAGTCACTATAACTTGATGCCCACAGCCCAAGGGACCTGATAGGTTCCATTTAATCATAATATGAAAGAGGTGAAAAGGTCATATAATGCAAATTCTATGTATTTAGAGAAATTGTTGCAATGAACCAATGACACTAAAACTGCTAAATATTGCTAATCCGTTTATAAGCCAGTTTGTGGGAAATATAGTGAAACTTCTATGAGACGGCCACAGAAAATTGCATTGCAAAGTGGTCTTAAAAATGAATGGTCTTCTCAACAAAGGTGGCCAGGAAACATCATATATGTTGGAATTGAAAATCTGTCACAGGAAATCTGTTGTGGAGAAGGGGATGGTCTTCTAAAAGAGGTGTTCTTCTGGAGAGGTTGGACTTTGTATAAATTCTGCAATAGTAATACAGATATACTTGCAAATATAAGATTTCCCTAAATAGTAAACGATCTTACGTTGTCTATAGCTAAATGATCTCTCGGCTGCATTCTGTCCCTGGCATTTGTTTATGGGTGTTGCACACCATATGGGAGTGAAGCACGGAGTCTAGTGTAAACTTGTAGCTGGAAGTTGGGGGATGTCTGGTAGAGACAGCTTTTCTTTCTTGCAACACTGGTATGTTAGGGGGATGGAAAGCAGAGAACATTCAAAGTATGTCTGAATAGGAGGCTAAGGGGGAAGAAACATTTCATAGGCAGAGCTTTACAAGCCTTTTCTCTCAAACAACAGTTTACTTTCGGCAGCTTAGATATATTCTCTACCATTAATTATCTTTTTGTGAGCTGTAAATTGTATAATAGAATATATGAGCTGCACTTCATGATGTTACAAATTGGTGTCTATCTAAGTAATGGAAAGCACTAAATTTATGCTTAAGTTATACAAGTTTATTAGAGGCGAATGATGAATGACTGACTCCCTGCTACAGCAAGCAAGATTTATATCACCTCAGCAAGCGAAATGTATATGATTAACACTTACTAAATTTCATTATACAATAAGAATAGTCTAGCATTAAGGCAGTATTAGTATAAGAAAATGATCATTTACAAAGTCATCTCCCGTCGCTGCACAATAAATGACTGGTTTAACGTTGGCTTGTGGTTGTATTTGCTGTTTACAGTAGCAAGCAGATACTACACAGGAAATATTGCTTATCTAGCTGCAACCACTTGATAGCGTCTCAATTTACCAAGGTCAGCGGGTCCTCTTAAAGTAATGTGACAAAAGGTCTATAGGGTCATAGAGGCAAAGATAGTATATTTTAATTACCATATAAATCGATAAACAATTCATGAGGGCATAAATAATACAGATATAAGTGCCAGATTATACTTTATCGATTATTGAAAAAAAGGGCAAGTGAACACCCGCCAGAAAGACTTCAAAATTGGCAGTCAAAAGTCAGCGCATTGTTAAATAAAATGAGACTTCTAATGCTAAACTTGCAGAAAATCTCAACGAGACCGCTTATACATGGCTGAGAAAATTGCGCAAGATTTGTGCGTTTTGAGACGCACAAATCTTGTATAAATATGAACCCCATTCTTTTGAATGGGGTCATACACATAAGCCATTTTTTTCCCGCATCGCGGGAAAGCCTCCATCGCCCATTGTTTTCAATAGGGCTGGCAAAGCATCACAAGGTTGCTAGGTGCACACGAGTGCCATGCAAGGTTTCCCATTGAAAACAATGGAAAACACTCCGCGATCTCAAAAGCCACAATAGAGGATCACTTCTTGCCTGAAGTGATGCAAGGCGTTTTTAACACATAAATTCCATGCATCTGCGGGGAAATCGCTAGTTGGCGAGTGTGATATCACGGCCCGATATCGCACTCGCCTGTGTGAAGTTAGCCTGACTAAGATGTTCTATTAGGATGCTATGCTGGAAGTGGCAGGTGATATACTAAATTTGGCCATACACATTCTAATTTTCAGGATCTGCCTCAAATCTAATCTGTGTGGCTACTGTCCTTTTGATCTTTCTCTTTGGGGGAAAGAACTATCACAGAAGTTACAATTATTTCCCAGGGAGATAGTTAGAGGTGGAGCTGGGAAAACTGAATGGCTAGGCTAGCAGAAAAATCTGCGAAGAAAATGAAGATTAGGAGGGCGCTCCAGCCGGAAACCAATGCAAAATAAGAAGGGTAAGTAAACCGGTAAATGTATGTGACTTACCCAGTGATAAGTGAGGACTGCAATAGCCTCACTATCACCTCCAAATCCAAGCGAGCCTGTAGTAATTTATATATACTCCAGTATATATATAAATGGGTGGTGGGGATTCGTTGCGCCAATCCAGGGGGGCTAGGTCCGGAGAGCTGCTGATGATGGTGGGTGCTATTGGCAAATAGTACCCACTGTAGATAAGCGAGAAAAGGTTGCACATAAGTGCAAAAAAGTACACCAGCGCTGCTTACAGGGGTCTGTAATAGCACAAAGAATCCACCAAGTAGTGATAACAAAAAAGAGGATTCTTTATTAGGACACACAGGTCCTTCAGTGCAACGCGTTTCGTCTAACAAGACTTTATCAAGCACACAAAAAACATAGTAAAAATGCACACAGTGACATCACCTTATATACATATGTGTCTATGAAGAGTAATGGAAAAAGAAAATGAAAGTACCTGCCCATGTTGCCAGCGTGGCGGCCGCCATGATGGGGGGGGGGGGGGGGGTTGTGGGTCACCTGACAGCGTGAAGGGTCACGTGGTTGGGACGTGATGACGACTTGAGGCGTCATCCGGGAGAGGGCGGGCTTGTAGTATTACGCTGCCTATTGGGAGCTAAAACATGAATTTCTGAAGTTCCAAAATGGATGTACAGGGACAAGGACAGGTTGGGTGAGCCCTATGGTTGTTATAAGCCCGTACGTGGTAGCGGTGGCGCCGCTGACTGGAACGGGAATGACGTAGGGGTCACATGCTGTAAAGGAGGCGCGGCTGGGAAGCCGGGTGACGTAATGGTCACATGTCTGGGACTGGGGCGTAACTATTGGAACGCAGCGTCCCGTAGTGGAGACGAGTGACGGAATCGTCACATGTTTTGGATGGGGGCGGGGCCTGAAGACGCCGGCATCCCGAGATCCCTGTTCTAGTGGCTGAACCGATGGGGACAATACAACGGGCTACATAAATTAAATTATAGCGCCCTGTAAGACGATATATTGTTTGCACATGATATGTAAAACTAGAGGTAATAGAACCTCAGTAACAGGGTTACCCCGTCCTTTATATGCATATAACGGTGCTTTGCATATTTAGAAAGACATATTGTGATACATGAATGTATAAATAGGGGAGTTAGAAATGATCACATAAATATAGTTATAAACAGGGCTTATAGACAATTAATTGCTGCTATCAAATAAGTGACGCTGCTACCACGTACGGGCTTATAACAACCATAGGGCTCACCCAACCTGTCCTTGTCCCTGTACATCCATTTTGGAACTTCAGAAATTCATGTTTTAGCTCCCAATAGGCAGCGTAATACTACAAGCCCGCCCCCTCCCCGATGACGCCTCAAGTCGTCATCACGTCCCAACCACGTGACCCTTCACGCTGTCAGGTGACCCACAAACCCCCCCCCCCCATCATGGCGGCCGCCACGCTGGCAACATGGGCAGGTACTTTCATTTTCTTTTTCCATTACTCTTCATAGACACATATGTATATAAGGTGATGTCACTGTGTGCATTTTATACTATGTTTTTTGTGTGCTTGATAAAGTCTTGTTAGACGAAACGCGTTGTACTGAAGGACCTGTGTGTCCTAATAAAGAATCCTCTTTTTTGTTATCACTACTTGGTAGAAAAATCTGCGAAATATTGGATAACATGGGGGTTTTACAGAAAATATTCAGCCTGAACAGCAGTTTAAAGCCTCTTCCACATGGGCGACTTTATTGTGCGATTTTATCGCAATGCCACAATGCTGCAAATCGCATGTATGTAGAGCCAATGCTTTCCTATGAGTTCTTTCACACAGGTGATGTTTTTTAGCCTGTGGCATTGTTAGACTACAAAATCATGGCATTCTCTATACAGCCACGATTTGCGATGTTTAGTAGCCCATGTTTCTCTATGAAGCCTTCCTTTCTGTTGCATTGCATCGTACGAAAACTCGTTTTTCGTGCGGTGCGATGCAATTTTTACAGTAGGAAATCCTACTGAACAAGCCCTAAACTAAAGCCTGGCTGCATCAAAAAAAAAAAAAAGAATACATCACCTAAGAGGCACTGTCAGCCCCAGCGGGCATCTCCTCTTAACCTCCGGCACTTGTCTGTAGTCTTCTGCCAGCCCAAAATCCCCACCTCCAGGAAGGGCTGGTTGTGATTGGTTCACGAGCGCATGGCTCAGCCAATCAGAGCCAGCACTTGATAAACCAATCACAGCCATTCATTGATTCGCCCTACAGTCATCAGGGCCCTTTCAGACTTCCAGGTCACAGTTCAGCAGCTCTCCCCCAACAGCTTCCATGGCAGCACAGCAGCTCCAGCCTCCTCCAGTCATCAGTTCAGCACCGCTCTTTCAGGCCCTTCATCACTGGCCTCTAATCAGGGTCTCAAGCAATAGCTCTCAGCCTGGGAACTCTCCTGGGGCTTGCTTAGTCTCTAGTCAACTCTGCAGCATGGGGACATGCATGCACACATGACTTGCATGCCTTGGACTCCTGATCAGCCTCCGGACTGTTTTCGACGCTCTCCTATAAGAGGCCTACACCACTTTAAATGCTCAATGTTGCTTCTCTGGCTGCTGTGTTACTACTAACTTCTCAGCTTGTGGCACAGCTTCTAAACCATTTATAGGGTGCCTATCTGCACTTAGAACCTTCAAAAAGACTCTAAAGGGACTGGGCTTAGCCCTGTTCACTTGTCCTGTATAGCAGTTGTCAGCGGTGGCATGCTAAACATATCATTACATGGGAGTGGATTATGATTAAGTTTCAAAGAAGTGCATTGTTTGGGGGCTGGATCTACTTTCAGAATGTACTTACCTGTGAACTGGCCTGGCATCTGCTACTCCCTGCACCTGTGCGCGGTCCTGGTGGATGGCATTGCTATACACTAGCGGTCAGCCGATTCCTTCCTCTTTTATTTGCTGTTCATCATGGGAGTTGAGCCTTCTATTAGCACCTCACAGTGCTTCCTCTCTCTGATGCTTGTAGCATCTCTGCACTTTGTCTAGTTTGGACAACCAGCTCTTTCATTGAGGGTATATTATGCTTGCTGAGTTTGTGTCTGAAAACAGCTTGCATGGGAAGACCCCCCTTCATATACATTAGGCTGCTGTTGATAATAATGTACTCTATTTGTAGGGGCAACCAAGAGGAAAATAGAAAAATAAATCCAATAACTTTAATTTTCCTAGTTGTTGTCCGACAGCTGCTCATCCCACAATCCTCGGTGCAGATTATGCACACTCAGCAAGCCACATTCAATGTAAAAGGAAAATATCAATAAAACACTAAAGAATTTTAAACTTTTTACAACTTCCTTTGTTTTCCACAAAATATTTATTTTGTGGCCCTAAAACACAAGTATGGTAGGTAGAGGATGAAGTATATATCAGTATGCATGTTTATGGGGAGTGGGGCTTGTCATGTTTATAGATGGCTTTAAAGACTATTATTCCATTGTGGACATTATTTGGTGAAAAGTTGCCTATAATTGCAAACACAGTGGCTGCAAGCAGATGATGAGCCAACTGGATAAGATAATGAATAGCTTGCCTAGCTCACAGTTCAAACTGAACACCAAGCTGCTGTTCTTAGATGGTCACTTATCAACAGCCCCAGCAGAGAGAAGAATACACACAAAGTGTTTTTGCCTTATGAATATTATTTGCCTATAGCAATGTATTTTTCCTGACCACAGTAATTGAGTAGTTACTGCATGTGCTGCCGTTACAGTTAAATGATGTAAAATATATTTACAGTATCTGTACCTATGCATTTGTAATGTGAAACTTCATTCAGATAACCAAATGCTCAATACAAATGTTCTTATACCAAATACAAAATCACAATCATAAGTGCCCAGTTGATATTATGATACATTTCATGATAACCCAATATAAACAGATCTATGTCACAGTATTTTTATGGGGTTGTTTATTAATTATCTATGTTACATCTTTTCAGAGGCAGAAAGGCCATACAATTGCAGCGTCTGAGGAGCGGGCCTTAGCCTTGGAGACTGCGGAAAATTGTGGTAGGCCCTTCTCACGGTGGCTCTACCGTCTCCCACCCGGAGGGTAGCCAGGGGCACATCCAACAGAGCCTCCGGCAGGCTATTAAATTGCGGGCACCCGGGGATTTGGTTACCTGTTTTTTTTTTGCTGGATTGTCACGGGTTACACCACCGTTCCTTCCTCTGCGATGATGCTGAGTTACGGAAAAATAGTCCACACACAGAGTAGTTGAAAACAAAGCCAGTAACAGTCGGCAATGTTGCTTTACTTGTAACTCAATATGAAAACATCTCCAAAGTACACAAGTCCAATACAGCATGGCTTTAGATGGAATTAGTAGTGAAACAGGGAGGCAGAACACAGGATGAATACCAGGCCCACAGTCTTAGTTATCCTTGTAGCTCCACTCCTGCACTCTTTCCTCTCAAGGCTTTCGACCTGTCAACACTCACTTAGCAGGCGTTTCTCAATTCTGCATGGCAAACGTCTCTTGCTCACAACAGCTAGTAGTTATCCCGAAGTTTCCTGAGATCAGCTAAGTCCAAGCGAGACAGGTAATACCTTTCAGCTTCCTCCATTTCTAGTAGCATAGGCCAGACTACTTGCAGACGGACTGGCTAGACGCAGACTAGACTCCTTGCAGACTACTCTCTTCAACAACCACCCAACTAAAGCCCAATGCCCACAGACGGAAATTCCGTGGCAGGATTTCCTGCAGAATTTCCGCCATGGCACGCTGTCATAGGATTGCATTAGTTTATGCAATCCTATGCTGACAGCAGCGATTCGACCACGTGAAAACTCACGCAGTTATTAAATCGTGGCATGTCCTCTTTCTGTGCAGGCCTCGCAGGGGCTCGCACAAAAATATTACCTCTGATGCGCAGCTGTGTGCTAGCTGACACGTCGCAGAGCAGAGAGAGAAGTCGCCGGACAGGTAAGTATGAGGTCAATGCAGAGGTACAGGTCGCGGCCGTGGGCATGAGGCCTAACTCTCTCACTCACACTGTGCAAACAATAATATCAAGCATGGTTAGGTGACCACAGACTCACAACACAAAAAGGATACATTTACAGACAGAGACGACTCATGCAGACATTTAGGCCTTATGCACACGGCCGTGACCGGCTCCACAAGCGGAATACCGCAGCAGAGTCCGTCACAGTGCCCTCCCCAAAGACCCCATACTTACCTCTGGATCCGCTGCCCGAAGTCCCGCATGATGCGCTGACAGTGTCACATTACCCGCCGGCAGTGTCATATAACGTGCTCGGCAGTGGGCGTGTATTCACGCTACACTTCCGCTGTGCAAGTATAGTGTGACGGGTGGCCTCCATTGACTACATTGGAAGCCACCTGCGCGTATACCTGCAGCAAATAGGGCATGTTGCGGGTAATTTCATGCTGCTGAATTCCGCGGTGGAATTCCGCAGCATGTACATTGAGCTATTTGGTTCAATAGAACCCAATAGCTGCAGTGAAACGCCCCGGGTTCTACGTTCTGCATTAGGTCCGTGTGCATTAGGCCTAACTCTTTTTCAGTGCTGCAGAGGTGCACCATACATACTTCATGCACACAGAAGTTGCAGACAATACAAAGGCATAAGACAAATATGAAAGACATTCTAAAGTGGCATATACTGTAGGTCTGGGCCACTACACATTAACTCCAATGGTTGTTGGCAATCTCCCCAAATTTCTCCTTTCTATCATCAAAGGTTAGAGCAAAAAAGAGTGACAAAAGTCTGTAAATGGTCCTAGATTTATTCAGACTGGCAATGTACGCTGACACTTTCAGCATTGGCGAAGACCCATCTTCAGCAACCTGTCCGCTTCCATGTTCTAGGTGACAAGCTGATAAATCCCGGCTATTGCACATAATTTACCATGTCTATGCTAGTCAGCCACACCAAGGA
This sequence comes from Eleutherodactylus coqui, assembly GCF_035609145.1. Taxonomy (NCBI): domain Eukaryota; kingdom Metazoa; phylum Chordata; class Amphibia; order Anura; family Eleutherodactylidae; genus Eleutherodactylus; species Eleutherodactylus coqui. The sequence continues at coordinate 213,088,361 of NC_089837.1, read as the reverse complement.
CAAGGTGGTATTATTGTATCTTGACGCCACTGAAAGCTAGTGGTTTGACAGGGAAAACACCCCTATGACACCCCTAGCTTCCGATTGGCGGAATAGGGAAAGGTCCTACAAGGTGCCTAAATGGATGAGGGGCTGAAGCGGCATCCCATGTAAGTGACCCGCACTCCCTCTGTCTTACCCACCACTGTGCTGCACACCTGTTAGCTGCCTCGATGTTACTGTCCCGCTGCTGTTGCCTCCCTATTTCTGGGAGACGCGGTCCATGTGCCAGTCCCCCGATGCTGTTGGGTCCCTTGCTTTCTAATTAATACAGGCGACTCGGGCGTGCAGGTCTGTGATCCCTGGTGTGCTCCTGCACGCTGCGGGCACCAGCGGTCAGTGACTGTGGCGCCAGCCCTGTGGCTTCCCTGCAGTGGCCACAATGTTAAAGTGCAATCGGGTGCTGGGGGAGGGCCCCCGCCGTGTGCTTGTGGACTGTGCTGTTGGCAGTTTAGACTGTCTCTTCCCCTGGCCCTGTGTCCTCCCTGCAGCGGCCAGTATGTGAAAGTAAGATCGGGTGGAAGTGGGGGTGCGTCTCCTGGGTCGCCGCCGGCGGCACAGGTAAAGCCACTTCTGAATGCTTTTGTCTCAGTGCTTTTTAGGACGCGCAGAGCTACAACAGTGAGCGGGGGTTCTGGCTTGTGCCTCGGTGGTGAGGAAGCCCATTGGAGCTGTCTGGTTGCACCAGGGGCCACTGTATGGCTTTTTCCAACAACTTTTAGTGGCCTTCTAGGACCTAGAGTCCAGGCTGCTGTGCAGCCAATCAGCATCAGGGTCATCACCTCCCTGTTAATCTTGGCTCCACCAGGACTTCCTGAGTATAGGCCATTAATATTTTAAAGCTGGTTACACCGTTAAATTAATTTTACTCACCGAAGGGACAAAGGGTTTCAACAAGGACTTGTGGAAAACCCTATGCACTTTCCACGTGGCTGGCAACTCAAGTTCGTAAGCGAGCGGGTTAATTACACGGGTAATAGTAAAAGGACCTACAAAGCGCGGCACAAGCTTTAAGGACGGGACCTTCAGTCTTAGGTTCCAGGAGGACAGATACACCTTTTGACCCACTTTGTAAGGTTCAGAAACTGAGAGGCTTCCCCCACTGCGCAGCTGCATGCGAGACCCCACTACTTCTGGATTCTTTTGCACTTCCTTCCATCCCCCCCTACAGCACCTCGGTGGCGACATCAGCTGCAGGACAGGCAGACAGGGTAGGAAGAGGAGTCAGAACACGGGGATGCCCTTGTGATTCTGGCAAGTCGGTAACAAAATCCACCAAAGGGTGCGACCGGGGGCGCGACGGCACGGGCAACGGTCGCAGGGGACCCTCCGGACGCCGCCGGTGACTCTTGCCGCGAGCGCAAACAGAGCACCCCCTTACGAAGTCACGTATATGACGAGACATGCCCGGCCACCAGTAGAGCCTGGAGCAGAGATCCAGAGTCCCTTGCACTCCCGGATGACCCGCGAAAACTGACGAGTGGGACTCATCAATAACCGTGAGGCATAACGATTCGGGCACAAACCATCTGCCCTCGGGAACCCCTGGTGGAGCGTCCTGCTGAGCACTCTGAAGGCTGGAACTGAGCGCGGTCTCTACTGAGCAGAGAGGAAGGGGAGCAAGATGGCTATTGCAGGATGGTCCCCAATGAGTCAGTTCCTGGGTGGCCCAATTGAATTGGGGGTTGTGCAACGCCAACCACGGCATCCCTAGTACCATGTCTACCGACATTTTCTCCATCACCAGAAATGATAGATCTTCCGAGTGGCAACCCCCCACCGTGAACTGTAACACTGGGGTCCTCCATCGTACCAAGCCCGTAGCAAGAGGGGTAGCATCAATGCTAGTAAAACGAATTGGCGTCTTCAGCGCCACAAATTTCGCCATCAGGGGTCTAACGAAACGCACGCTTATCAGGTTAGCGGCTGCTCCGGAATCAATAAACGCCTGCCCTGGGCGGGAAAAGTTCCGGAATCTAACCTGACAAGGTACCAGAAGTTTGGGAAGTACCTGTAGTCCTAGGTAGAGATGAGCGAGTATACTCGCTAAAGGCAATTGCTCGAGCGAGCATTGCCTTTAGCGAGTATCTCCCCCGCTCGAGACTGAAGGTTCGGGTGCCATCGCAGAGGAGCGGTGAGTAGCGGCTGTCAGCAGGAGGGAGCGGGGGGAGAGAGGGAGAGAGAGATCTCCCCTCTATTCTGCCCCGCTCTCCCCCCCCCCTGCTCCCTGCCCGCCGCCGATATCCGAGCCTTCAGTCTCGAGCGGGGGAGATACTCGCTAAAGGCAATGCTCGCTCAAGCAATTGCCTTTAGCGAGTATACTCGCTCATCTATAGTCGTAGGCGATCCTCCCTGAAATCGCCTAGGACTTGGAGTTCTTCTGCCGGTTCAGACTGTGAACGCTGAGGCCTCAGGGGGCAGGTTATCACCCGATGTCCAGCTTTCCCGCAGTAGAGGCAGAGATGATGCAATAGACGAATCCAGCGTCGCTCCTTAGGGTCCAGCGGGTCCACCTCCATAGGCTCGGGAACAAAGACTGGTGATGAAGAAGGGGGAACAGGACAAACGACCTCCCGCTCTCTACGGGCCTGTCTATCTTGCTTCCCAGCCCTGAGCCTCCTATCCGCCTTCACCGCTAGCTCCATAGCCTCCTTTAAGGACCCGGGAACGGGATGGGAAATTAACAGGTCTTTAACCAAAACCGAGAGGCCCTGCAGAAAAACGTCTTTCAGAGCGCTATCGTTCCATGCTGTATCACCCGCAGAGTGTCTGAAGTTAGAGCAATAATCCTCCACACAAAGCGACCCCTGATGCAACGCCAACAGCCGAGAAACCGCCAACCCCACTCGGTCTGGTTCATCAAAGATACCCCCGAGTTCCTGAAAAAAGGAGTCCACCGACTGTAGGCAGGGGGAACCCTCGGGAATGGAAAAAGCCCAGGTCTGGGCAGAGCCCCGCAGCAGGGACATTATAAGCCCGACCCTCTGGGCCTCCGACCCGGAAGAGCGGGGACGCACTCGAAAAAACAAGCGACACGCCTGTTGGAAAACAAAAAACTTGTTCCTCACCCCAGAGAACAACTCAGGAAGAGGGCACTTGGGTTCTGGACTGGTTGAGGCGTCCAGCCCCTGCGACAACGCCCGCTGCTCCTGGGCCGCTGCTCCATGCGAGTGGATAAATCCTGGACCACCGGCACCAGGGCTTGCAGCTGGTTCGCCAGGGAGCTGATCGCCTCCATGGAAAAAACAGTTTAAAGGGCCAGTTATTATGTTACGGCACTCTGACCCCCTGAGCGCCAGGTCGGGTGCCCTGAACTTCCCGCACCCCACTGTCCCTGCCTACTTGCCTCGGCCCTGGCTAACCCCAGGCGGACAACTGGACGGCGGTCCCTATTCTGGCTAGGGACCTGGCGACTACAAGGAAGAATCTAACTAGCGGGGGACAGAGTGCCGACAGAAAAGGCAGATGGAGTGACCAACAGAAAATACTGAGCAACAGGCAAGCTGGACTAGAAGCTGACGAGCAAACTAGGGACTGACTGAGACTAGCTGCAGACAGAACTTACTAGACGCTGACAGAACCAATAACTGGCAGTGAGCTCAGGTCACTGCCAGCCTTATAACTGCAAAACTCCGCCCATGGGCAGAGAGTGGGAGGAGCCAACCCCCCACTCACAATACAAGAGAGAGGAAGGGGTGCGAGCCGCGCCCTATGGGCGGACCCGCCCACACCGCTGCACCCCGACCGCCCCACATCGCCGGGAGAGCCCAGACATCACAGCTCCGGGATGCCGGAGCCGAAGACGGAGCGGCGCGTGCCGACCGCGGGACCCCGCGCCGCGCTGTATGGTAACACCCTCAGGATGATAAGATAAGATGGACCACACACTGAGTTCTCAGCAACAGCTGATAACATTCTTTAACAGCTGTTAACAATTGTGATGTATTTAGAGAACAGACCACCCTCTGTTCTCTAAATACATGCAATGAAGTACTAAAGGGCTGATTAGCCCATTAGCATCTATGCAAGATGATCGCTCAAAACTGTCAGCACCTTAACAAATATGCTGTACATGTGTGAAAATAACAAAAATTACCTAAATTTCAAATATTTTGCCACTCCAGTGCAGACCGTACCCTGCCCCACTGTTCTTGACATGTGATCACTGCAGCACGAGCTGACTGTTACAGTGACCTGTTGACCTTACGAATGTCAGCACAGCAGCTATAATTGGCTGCCATAGTCATATGTCAGGACAATATATTATTGCTACCATGTTGTAAACCGATTGGGAGGGCACCAGGGATCTATTGGTGAGGGATGTAATGGGAATGGCTACATAATCTTTATTATTTTAACACTCCTACAGCTTACTTAGGTTTTTTCATGAGCCTGAAAAACCCCTTCAAATATACCAGCCATCCTTTTGGACGTCTAGAGATATTCTAATTGATATTATATAGAGCATCAGTTAAATGAATGAAAGTGTTATTACCCAGACCTGACATGCTTGCATCCACCTAAATATCATTTCTACGGTTTCATTACTACTACTTACATTTATATATTGTACTAAAATCACGCTACAATTTATGAATTATGAGCAGATTATTTCCTTTTCTGTCCCAAAACTTCAATTGAAAATGATTCTCAGTTTATTTAATTTCCAGCAAATTGCTTTTCCCATTAACAGAAATGTTTTTCCAATGCCAGAAATGGTAATTAGGGCCAGGAGTTCTTATCATAGAACAGTGTACATGCCTTGCTTGCTGTGTGTCCTCTACAGATCCTTCTATTATCCACAGTGTACCCTGCAAAGTGCTCCATCATTATTCATTGCTGTGTAAAGAAAATAAAATAATGGTAATTGAGCTGAGATGTTCCTGCCTGAAATGATACGAGTTCCTTTAGCAGCTGAACATTCGAGCAATCAAAATGTGTTTATGAATAATAATCAACATGCGATCCAAGCCAAATCTAATTTTATTAGTGAGGCATCTGTGTGTGCTGAGCAGAAGATGAAAAAATCTATACTAAGCCATGCTATTTATATACTAAGTTTACCTGGCTCTGCACCCTGTAAACATTTGGTTTTCTCTTCTGGTCCCTACAGCGCGTAGCAATGTGTTGCGGACTTCTCTTGGCTGGTGGTTTTATAAACATTTGCTCTTGTTATTGCATGATTTCAGAGCTTTGCAATGTGTTGCAGATGCCTCCAGCATGAAATAGCTGAATGTTTTTTTCCTCTGGCTGTTGATCACCCTTCGAAAAGGCTACCCTACTGTTCAGGAATCTGTGATCACATCCCCTGCACCTCAAGGGTAACACCCCAAACCCTATAGAGTCAATCTTTGCAAGTACATGTTTGCTTCAGCAGGATTCTCTCTCTCTCTAGGCTTCATTTCTTTCCAGCATCAAAGGTTATTTATAGTTACAGTGTGACCAAGCTGGGAGCAAATAGTAGGCAGCGGAGTGAAAGAGGTATGCAAGCTAACCGCAGTGTGTCTGATACAGACTGAAACACAGTAGGATGTATTAAGAGACATGATGAATGGTATACACAAGGCAGTTCATTCTGCCCGTGCATCCTTGTTGGAGCCTCTTTATTTGAGATTCATTGCACATCAGTGTGGGATGATTAATAACATATTCATAATTAGAATATATTGATTTATTTTACATCAGATTTCTTGGACTGCTGTGGTTTATCCAGTTGTCAGTAGTAGGGAGAGATACACTTGATTGTATAAATTATCTTTCAGGTTGGCTCTGTTTTGATTGTTATGAATGGGGGGTTGTGTTTTAGATGTATAGTATATAGCAAAGTAGAAACCGCAACAGGATAAGGTTTAAGGAATTCAGTACTAAAGTATGGTTCACTGCTGGTTTTTATTTGGATGTTTGCCTGAGCTGATTTCATGTTTTGCTTTTTTCTAGGAACACAATTTTTTCCCCCTGTTAAAACACAGTCTAACATTTCTATTTATATGTCAGGTTCACTAAAATTGTGCAGCAGCATAGCTATAAGGGTGTAGACTTAGCTAAGCAGCTACTAATGGAGGGCTTAATGTTACTACACATATAAATAATATACAGAATATCATAATGATGATATTATACACTCATCAGACATACAATTGAAACCATTGACAGGGAACTTTGATATATTGGTATTGAGATATAGTAAGCAGCATGTGAATAGTCAGTTCTTGAAGGGGTTTTCTAGTGAGAATACTACTAATGACCTATCCTTAGGCCTGCGCTAAACGCTGTACAACGCTCCCATTCATTTCAATGGGGCTGCTCACACAAGACTGAAAATGCAGCGTCTTCAACGCTGCGCTTTGACAGCGTTGCATGTTCTATTTTTGGCCGTTTGCAGCCATGTGTTGCCCTTGAAATGAATGGACAGCGTTTTCAGCTCGGCTGAAAACGCGGCACAACTTGGTATCGCGCTTTTGGCAGCGCTAAATGCCCTAACTACACTGCCTGAGTCAAAAAAAAAATCAATACTCACCTTGCAGGTGATGTCGCTGTCCCCAGCTAGCAGGGAAACTTTTTCTCTATGACAGGGATTTGAATTCCACGCCTCCAACGAGAGATTCCTCTGATTGGCTGAGCGCTGCTAAATGACAGCCCACTCAGCCAATCATAGCCAGCGCTGGATGCGCGTTTATTAATTGAATGGCTGTGACTGGACGCATCCAGTGCTGGCTTTGATTGGCTCAGCTGGCTGTCACTCAACAGCGCTTAGCCAATCAGAGAAGTTGGCCGGCTTCACAAGGGCCCGACAGCAGCGCCTGGGACAGCGACTTCACCAGCTAGGTGAGTATTGATTTTTTTCTTTTATTAGCAACCTTGGCTACATTTTAGCTGTGCTGAAAACGCATAATGCATGCCAGCGCTGCTGACACCTGGCGGGATCTTCAGTAAACGCAGTGTTGAAAAACACTGCGTTTCTGAAAACGCCTGTGTGAGGGAGGCCTTAGGGTATGCCATCAATGGTAGATCGGCTTGGGGCAATCGCTCGGGTCCTCGACCGATCAGCTGAGCGGGCCCATGCTGTCAGAATCGCTTTGACCTCTGTGTATTTGCGGCGCTGACAGCATGCCCTTGCTCAGCTGATCGGTCAGGGTTCTGAGCGACAGCCTCCAGCCGATCAAATATTGATGACCTATCCTGTGGGTAGGTCATCAGTAGCATTTTCCCTGGAAAACCCCTTTAACCTTCAACTGTGGACATGATTTATTTGTGACACTTCCATGGACGTTGGGGTCTCACAGTCTCCTATATGTTGTGGTTGACATTTTTCACAATAATGAACTGGATGTTTATAAAGACTTGTTTTTAATAAATGTCAGGTTATAAATAATTAATAAACATGTAGAAATCAACCTTTATTTACATATTTTAGTAATGTTACATAATAAAGAACAATAGAATCTTTTTAGTCTTAATTGACGACGCAACCTCCTCTCGTATCAGTCTTTTTGCAATCAAAACATAGGCTACTGAGCCGTTTAGTTGCAGGGGAACGGGGAAGTACGAGATTCTCGGAAATCTAGAATAGGGAGGGGTCTGTGAGACTCCACTTCCACAGTTAAAGTTGATGTGTTGAAAGCAGGAAAAGTAAGCAAGTGTAAGGATTTGAGCGACTTTGATAAGAGCCAAATTGTGATGGCTAGGTGACAGGTCAGAACCTCTCCAAAATAGCAGGCCTCGAGGGGTGCTTCAAGTATGTAGTAGTTAATACTTGACAAAAGTGGTCCAAGAAATGAAAATTGGTGAGCCAGCTACAGGATAATGCCCAAGGTTAACTGATATGCATGATGAGCAAAGGCTATCCCGTCTGGTCCAATCCTACAGAAGGCTGCTCTACCATAAATTGCTGCAAAGTTAAAGGGGATGTGCCAAGCTATAAAGTTAGCCCCTATTCTGTGGATAGGGGAAAACTTTATGATCGGTGGGGTATGACCACTGGGGCCCCACCCATCTTGAGAACAGGGGTCCAATGAGCGCCGAGTGAATGGAGCGGAGGTAGCACAGGCATACCGCTTCTCCATTCACTTCAGTCTCAGCGCTGGAGATTACCAAGTTCAAGCGCTTCAGCAATCTCCAGCACTGTCGTTAAAGTGCATGGAGCAGTGGTGTATAGTATGACCCCTGCTCTAATCATTTGGGGACTGACCAGACCCCAGTTCATTAAGTTATCCCCTATCTTGTAGATAGCAGATAGTTTTGTAATTTTGCGGAACCCCTTTAATGCTGGCTATGATAGAATGGAGCTGCATATGGGGCTTAATAGCAGCAGAAAGGTCAGAGTGCCAATGTTGATCTCTATCCACCACTCTCCAGCCACAGCTGTAGGAGATTCAAGCTAGTCAATTGGTCTATTTTCTCTCTACTATCTGGGATCAAGATGCATGCACATTTCAATGGGCTTCTCTGATGAATCACATTTTCATTTACATTATGTGAACATCCATCTTCGTTTGAATATCCGAGCGCATGTGCATCATTTACCTGTATAAGAGATGGCACCAGAATGCACTATGGGAAGAAGGTAAACTGGCTCTGTAAATGTTTTAATGGGAAACCTTAGGTCCTGTCTTTCATGTGGGTGTTACTTTAACACGTACCATCTAGCTAAACTTTGTTGCTGGCTAAGTACACCCCTTGATTACAATGGCATTTCCTGATGCCAGTGGCCTTTTTTAGGGAATGGTTTGAGGAACATGAAAAAGATTTCAAGGAGCTGACTTGACCTCCAAATTTTCCAGATTTCAATGTGATTGAGCATCTTTGGGTGTGCTGGAAATACATATTTGCTTCAAAGAAGGCCCATCTTGCAGCTTACAGAACTTGAAAGGGTATTGCAATAGAAGCATTTATCACCTATCCACTGGTAGATGATAAATGCTAGATCGGTGGGGGTCTCAGCAGATTGGTCCCCCACCGATTCCCAGAACCCAGGTCCTTACCCCTGTTGCATGACCATGGCTTGGAAGAGTTTGAAAGGACTAGTGGCTGCTCCATTCAAAGTTTGTGGAATTAATGGAAACATCTTAGCGCATGAATATTGGCTGGAATATGCAATTAAAACCTCTGCTGATAAGATATCACAGAACTCCTTCAATGGTCTTGGGGAGTTCATGCCTTGAAGGGTCAAAACTGTTTAAGTGGCATGAAGGGAACCTATGCAATATTAGGTGGCTTGTTTTAAAAAGACTGTATCAGGGATCGGTCAGACGAGCAAATAACCATGTGTTTTTCCGCGAGGAAAAAAAAAGGCACTGCGTGGCGGCAAATGGGCTCACCTATAAAAGATAGAACATATAGGTGGCAATGGCCGCGGTTACGCAGATTTTTTTCTGCGTGGATATCCGCTCGTCTGACCGAGCCCTCACCAATTTTTTTGTATTATTTAAAACCATAAAGATAAACATTTTTCATTTTTCTAATCTGTTATTTTTTTTTTATCTGTTGTCTATTTATGATTACTAGTAATCATTAGCAAATTATAGTACCAGTGTTTCTGGTGACGCAATGCGCTACACAGCTGTGCTACATGGTACATACATTATGATAACCACCCATCACACATACGGCTCTATTACATGGTACATCCATGGTGATTTCCAGACATCACCAGCTTAGCAGACTCCTGGATAAAGTGATAAGCCCCTGGCCATGTGATACCTGACTCCACCCACACAAGTGATCACATGTTGGTGACATTATCACAGGTCCTGGTGACTGCTGTCGGCTTGTCCAGTATACAGTACTTTCTACCAAACTGCACAATGGCTCCTCCCACAGCAGTGATGCCGCCGGATCTTTGTAGTGGTGGTAGGTCGGTGTCTTCTATCAGGATTGCGGAGTTGTGTCTAAGATAAGAACAGCTTAGTTGTATTCTCATTTTGTTATTTTTGTCCTCCCCTTCCAAGAGCCCTAACTTTGTTCTTCTGTCGGTCAGGCTCTGTGTATTATATACATTGTAGGAATTGTGATGACATCACCAGGTGCGTAGCAGTGACGTCACCAGGGGCAGAGAATGAGAAGCACCCACACACATATATACATACTCACGGTCAAATGGTTGTTAGTTGTTTGATTGGGGTGTCCAACTTTCCTGAGCTGCATTTTGAGATATGCTTTACAACGATTCACCCAATGGACAAAAGCTGATCCACTGACATGTATAGGAGTCTGTTCTAAGCACCTTCTGTGACCTGTGCAGAGGTCATTTTGTAGAGAGGGGAGTAGATAATCACAGCTTATAGCTCTTGTGAATGGTGGATCCTGTGTTATCAACATATAGCTGTTACCTTTCAGTATAATCTTACCTATATAGGCCATTTAACACAGGACAACTGGCAGGAGCCTAACAGTTGTCCCAGCAATGATGGCTCCTGTGCTTTTACACTAACATGATCATCACTCAGTTAATGGAGGCATGGAGGCATAGTGGGCCGAGGATCATTCCGGATCACCCACCTCGGGACTGGAGGGGATGGCAAAAAAGGAAACAGGGGCATAGACAGTGTAGATAGTGACCTGGGACCAAGAAATGGAAATGGGGGTTGAGCAGAGGGTGAAGTTAGTACAGTAAGGCCGGCTGTCCACGGGCGATGCGGTATCCCGCGGCGAAGCTCTGTCGTGGGAGCCACCACCCGGGAGCAGGAGCCGCCTCCGAATCTCCACCGATCAGCCCTATCTAATAGATAGGCTGACTGCAGAGAATCGGGGCAATTCGCAGCATGCTGCGAATTGCCCGCCGAGAGCGGAGAATCGCAATGATTCTCCGTTTGTGGACAGGTGCCGGCGCTTTCCATAGCAATGCTATGGGAAGCATCGTCCAGCGTGATTCACCGGCGGTTTACCGCCGTCAAATACACTGCCGTGGACAGGGGGCCTTAAAACTGACAGAATTGCTAAAAGTACCATTAGTAGCAAAATGAATATAAAGAACAACAACCACCATATAAATTGTATGGCAACGAATGCAAGAAGTCTGATCAGTAAAGTGGGTGAGCTTGAACTGAGAATGTCTGCTGAAAATTACGATATAGTAGGAATAACAGAAACATGGCTTGATGCTAAGTGCGATTGGGTGGTGAATTTACAGGGTTACAATCTCTTCAGAAGAGACAGTGGAAACCAGAAAGGTTGAAGTTGAAAAACATCCTAATTGCCTCGTGTGAACAGTACATACCCTTTAAAAATAAAAGAACCACAAGTAGAAGGAAAACAATGTGGCTCGACAAGACTGTAAGGGGAACAATAAGCAAAAAAAAGAAGGTGTTTAAACTGCTAAAACAAGAGGGCAGCAAAGAGGCACTAAAAACATATAGGGAAAAAAACTAATCATGTAAAGAAAAGATCAAAATTGCTAAGGAGGAGGCAAAGAGACTGATTACCAAAGAGAGCAAAAATAACCCTAAACTATTCTTCAATTATATTAACAGTAAAAGGATTTGCACTGAGAGCACTGGCCTGCTAACATATAACGCAGGAGAAACCATAATAGAAGATAATAGGTGGAAGGCAAATCTATGAAATAGTTTTTTTTTCAAGTGTATTCACGAATGAAAATGAAATGCCACATGAGATGCAGGGGACAAAAACGACCCCCCAGTGAATATTGCATGCCTAACACAGAAGGAAGTGCAGAACCGGTACAGAGGATAAAAATCGATAAATCACCGGGCCCAGATGAAATACACCTAAGGATTTTAAGGGAACTAAGAGACGTGATAGCTAGACCGCTATTTCTTATATTTATGGACACTAATGAGACTGGCGTTGTACTGCTGGATTGGCAGATTACCAATGTAGTTCCAATATGCAAAAGGGGGTCTAAAAGAGAACCTGGTAACTACAGGCCGGTAAGTCTCACTTCAATAATTGGAAAAATATTTGAGGAATTTCTGAGAGATGCTATCCTAGAATATCTGAAGGAGAACAACGGAACAACTCCTCATCAGCACGGGTTCATGAGGGGTCAATCATGTCAGACCAATTTGATCAGCTTCTACAATGAAGTAAGTTCTAGGCTGGACCTAGGAGAGTATTTATCTTGTATACCTGGACTTTTCTAAAGCATTTGACACCATGCTGCATAATTGGCTGATATATAAAATGAGACTTCTCGGTCTGGGTGAAAACATGTGTATCTGGGTAAGGAACAGGCTCAGAGATAGAAAGCAGAGGGTGGTAATAAATGGTCCGCACTCTGATTGGGTCACCGCTGCTAGTGGGGTGCCACAGGGTTCATTATTAGGCCCCATTCTGTTCAATATATTCATCAATGACCTGATAGAGGGACTGCACAGTAAAATATCAATATTTGCAGATGATACAAAATTATAAAAAAAATTAATACAACTGAGGAGAATATGCAGCTACAAAAGGACCTAGATAAACTGGGGGCTTGGGCAGAAAAATGGCAAATGAAGTTCAATATTGATAAATGTAAGGTTATGCACATGGGCAGGAGAAACGGATGTCACCAATATACACTAAATGGGTACTGCTAGGGAAAAGTGATATGGAAAAAGACCTGGGGGTACTAGTGGACTGTAGACTTAACTGGCGCAATCAATGCCAGCCAGCTGCTGCAAAAGCAAATAAAGTCTTGGGTTGCATTAAAAGAGGCATAGGGGCGAGGGACGAGAACATAATTCTTCCACTATACAAGGCACTTGTCAAGCCCCACAAGAAATACTGCGTGTGCTTGAGGGGGTCCAAACAAGGACGATTAAATTAATAGATGGAATGAGAGAAGTGGAATACCCAGAGAGAAATCAAAATTGGGATTATTTACCCTGGAAAAAAGATGGCTGAGGGGCAATCAAATAACTATAAATAAATACATTAAGGGACGATACAGGGATCTCTCCCATGATCTGTATATACCCAGGACTGCAATGGTAATAAGAGGGCATCTGCTATGTCTAGAGGAAAGCAGGTTTCATCACCAACATAGGAAGAGGTTCTTTACTGTAAGAGCAGTGAGACTGTGGAACCCTCTGCCTGAGTATGTGGTGATGGCAAAATCAATAGAGGAATTTAAGAATGGACTAGAGGACTAGATGCCTTTCTAGAGCGCTATGATATTACAGGATATTAGGTGACCAGCGGGGTTGTTTATCTCAAATTTGCTCTCCTTTGGACAAGCAAGGGGAATGTTAAAACAGGTTGAACTAGATGGACATTGTCATCATTCAGCCTAACATACTATGTAACCTCCATTCACAGTAAACAGGCAGTTCATAGATGAATGACTGCCTGTTTACACGGGCAAATTGTTCATTGTAAAATGGCTCTCAGTGAGAACACTGCTGCAAAGCTTTCTCTATGGAGCAGGACGTATCAGACTAGTAGGCTCTGTGGACAACATGCAAAATCGAGGATTTTAATGTTTCTTTTTTTAAAATATACATTGTGACCAAAAAAAAATCACCAGAAATTATTTAAAAACATGTTTAACAAAAAATATGAGTTATATAATAGGTCATTTTCTGATTACACATTCCCTTGAATGTTATCGCTGATCGGTAAAAAATACCTGTACAGAGAAATAAAATTAGATCTTTACTGAATACTTCATATGGATGTTTTTTTTATTTTCATTGTTAAATGTATTAAAAATAATGTCTTAGCTTGCATTCACACTTGAGTTACCGCTGAATTCCTTTGTTCCACTTTTGGAGCAGAGAAATGAAATAAGCGTTTCCATTTTTTCCCACTGATTCCAACAAACAAAAAGCTTTCAATTTGCTTCTGTTCCGTTGGGTTTCTGTTTTTTTGCAGTCTGCAGTACTATTTGTTTAGTTAACCCCTTAAGGACCAAGGATGGTAAATATACAGCACTTGGTCCTGGGCCTTAATTCCCATCGATAGCAGATATATGGCGTAGGATTAAAACCTCTGCAATCAAGCAAGAGCAGGTCGGATCCTCAACTGTCAGACACAGCTGAGGAACCGGAGGAGATAGGAGAAGAGGTTTTCAACACTTCTGCCTTCTCCTTTCCAAGCTATAATAGCACTTTAATGAGCACTATGTATTAAAAAGTGAAAATGGAAGTGATTACGTGACTGCCGGGTCCCCCTGTCACAGCAGAGCTACAGGACCCTAGCAGACCCTGATCAGGTCTGTTAGTGACTATTGTTACTACAGGGGATGTTTTTCTCTGTAACTGAAGCTCCTATGAATGCCCCAGCTACAGTGGAAAAGTATGAAATTAAAAAAGACCATGCGAATGACCCCAGTGTTCTTACATGACACTTTATGGGGGACATAGATAGTAAAAAAATAGTTACAAAAATAAGTTAAAAAAATTACAAAATAATATAAAAATATGTACATAAAAAGTAAATGACCCACTACTGACGCCAACCAAAACCGTTGCCATATCCAAAACTATACATGTTATATATCAAAACATACAAAATAAAATGAGGAACCCATTCCCAGACTTTATTTTTGTGTAAATCTACTAATTAAAAAACAATTGTTAATTTAAAAAAAATCTTTTTTTCTTAACTTTTTACCCCCAATAAAGCTAAAAAACACAAAAAAAATTATTAGTAAAATAAGATAGCATGAAAAATAAAAAAAACGCTGCAAAAATAATTTTGGTAGCTAAAGAAAAAAAAATGGGCAGTAAAACCACCACATGGGTAAAATCCATAAAAAGTGTCTGGTCCTTTAGGATCAAAACAGCCTGGTACTTAAGAGATGAAAAGAAGATAAGCAAACTGAAAGCTTCCAGTTTGTTACTGTTTTAATTCCATTTCCCTGCTTCAAAAAAGGGACAGGAAGACAGATTTACTACTGACAACCCTTACTGAAATGCTTGTCTAATATGCCCCAGTATCACTTCATAAGCTATCTTTAAAGTCATCTGTGACACTTGATAGTAAAATATTCCAAAAATATTATTTTTCCTGTATTTGCGAATTTCCAACAAGTATTTCCATCCACCCTTCCCTCTTTTGTACTCCAACTAAAGCAGTGACCTAATTTATTACATAAATGAGACTTGGCCATCCTCATTGAGGCTATTGCTTACCCCTTACCTTGGGTGTCCGCTTTCATAGTGATGGATCCAGGAATAAGTCCTGAGAGGGTTAGATATACTCTGTGCAATAAACTAATAATAAACTTGCAATAAAAAAAAAATCGAAGACAGGAAATATTAAGCTCTCAATAGCAACCTGGAAAAGACTTGCTACTCCTTTATACCCCTTCACAATTTGTGTGTCCAAATGATAATGTCATATAGATCCCAAATAACACTACGTATTCTCCTTATATGGTGAAAGAAGGGAGTATGCTTCTCACACTTACACAGTAGAGTCCTGCATACATTCGTTTACACCACTGTAGACAAAGCCAGGTGTATATATACCCAGTCAGTCAGGAACAAGCAGACATTCTTTAGTTTGACACAGCAAGGGGCAGACATATGTTCTTCACCTTTGTATAATCTCCTCAGGAACATGGGCACACACCTCATGTTTGCATAGTCAGGGACAAGCAAACACTAAAAAGTTTATGACCAGAAACTGTCTCCTGTCGCATGCAAATTCCATTGGCCTGGGACTTGGGAGTTGACAGATAAAGGTGACAACTCCTCACTTGCCTATTGAAGCCAACGCACAAGGAGGGGACTGAGGCACACTTCAGTTAGTCAACTTTGGGTCCTTGGTGTGGAGGAAGATTGCTACTTCTGTTCTGTGATTTGGGGTAGTGAAGGCCTCTCGATTACAAGACATACAGCTGGCACTAATGTCTAAAGGACCTCTTACACAAGCCGATTATTGGGTGGACAAACATCTTGTTCCCAACAGTTGGCCTGTTTAAATAGTCCACTGATAAAAGACAAACAAGTAAAATGCTGGTTTGTTGTTTGTATTTTTAATCTGGACATTACAATCATCAGTTGTCAGCAGCATATCATCCCGTGTAAACAGGAAATGTACAGCCAAGAATAATGAAAGTGTATATGCCGGAACAATTGCTTTAACCACCATTTGTTCATATACAGTGGTGATGATAGCTCCAACTCAACGGCGTTAAACAAGTACTGATCAACTTGCTTCGTGGTTGGTCCCTGCTTGTTTCATTAGCAAACTTCCTCTTGTAAATGGACCTCAGGGTCAGGTATATATATGGATTAAAAAAGCTTGCTTGCTCTGTATAAGTTAATTAAAATAAGATCACAGAGATCTATCTGACTACATTTCTACTTTTAATCAGTGGGAAATTCAAAGGCACATTAAAATTCATATATTAAATGGGAACTTTTTTATATTTGCTTAAATAGTGCAACATAGGCTATTATTAAAGAACTAATAGAAAGCCCATCCCAAGACGGTGACTGCAAACTATATATATATATATATATATATATATATAAAAATATACATATATGTATTTATATTGTGGGAGGATCTGCTCAGGTAGAGCGCGGGGTTGCAGTGTGAGTGGCAGTCAGAGACCACAACAGCAGATAAAGTCCATACAGGCTTGGCCTGTGTTTATTAGCAAGCATAAAAATAAACAAAATACAGCATTAACTTCAGGCATGAATCAAAATCCTGCTTATCCAGCATTCACTATACATAGTCCTTCCCTAACTATACGTACAGCTTGCTGTAGCCACAAGAAAACCACACACATTTGTACAAAAGTCCAGTTTACCCCTTGGTCAGGGATAAGGCGTCTCTTGAGACCAGCAGCTTCCAGCATTCCTAGCTGCACCCGGCCTCTTCTCTGTCTGCATAGCTGCAAACTTTATGGACTGGGTTAATTACCCAGCCTCTACACCTGGGGAGCTAGTCCCCCATAATAAGACCTGGAGTGGAGGGGGTGGAATGGACAGCCCCACTACCAAGCCTGCCATCCATTCCAGGAAAAAAACAGGCCCAACACATTTTATAAAAAGCATCTCCAGCAACTATATGCTGGAGATCACATTGCCTCACTGTTTTTCCCCCCGTGTCCCACGCAGTGAGACACAGACTCCCTTCATTTTTAACGGGCGTAATACCTGAACCCAGGTGGTATATAGCGACCGTCCAGAGTTAACCCCTTCAGTGTCACACAATATATAGCCATGTTCAGCAAAATTATTCAGTAGAATTAGGAATAATAGTTATAATGTAAAGGTGTCAGCTATTTCTGATACACGAAAGACCCAGGGGGCAAACAAATGTGGAGGTCCCTTCATTGTCTCATTCTCTCTGCTTGCATAGCTCAGCGCTTCTCTTCACTATTTTAAATTCCTGAACGTACCATGAATTCACAGGACTTTAAGTTTGGAATTTGTTAAATCAATATTTTGCCACTTTGTGAAACAGTTGTCATTTTGAGTCACTTGTGGAGATGTAGATGATGCGAGGCATGAAGTTCGTTGTACACTCTTTGTCAAAAAAATCAAGCTCCTAAAAGGAGTTGTCATTCTGCAGTAAAACTCTTCACAAAGTTACATCTCAGGCAGATATATAAATGAATAGAGTTGTGGTGTGATTAGATGAACAGACTTGCCACCTGAGGCCATAAAAGTGGTTCCACTTTTGGCCTATAAAAAGGCTCTCAGAGGCTACTTGTGCAAAGTGGACCTCTTTTTCCGCTTGTGTAGAGCTTGTTGACCACTAGACATGCCTCTACGATACCATAGAAGAGTTTGAGAGTGGGCACATTATTGGAATGTGAGAAGCTGGATGGTCATATCAACTCATTGCCCGCAACCTGGGACATTCTGACAAGTCTGTTAGGAAGTGTTGGGACTGGTAGATGTATGACGGCATCCACATAAGACTGGGTTTAGACTCCCTCAACAGACCACCAGTAGAGAGGATTGTCTAATCCTTGCACAAGCCTCTCCAACTGTTTGTTGCCCGCCATCCAGGAACAGATGGCACCATTGTTACACCCCCCTGTGTCTTTTGGAACCATTTTCAGGAGTTTAGCAGTAGGACATTTGGTCTTGTTGCGCCCATTATTTGTACTGCCTTTGACACCCACCCACTGCCACATCTGTTTGCAGTGGTGTTGTAAATGACTAAACTGGACTGCTATGGAGTGGAACTGGTGTAACAAGCCATAGTATACCTCCAGCCAGAATTATACATATGGTTAAAGAGACTTGGCTAGATTATACCCCGGGTATATTATAGCCTAGGCCAATTTATACTCTGGGGTGTAAATTGACTTAGGCCAATTCATACTCCTTGGGGGAGATTATACCCCCATGATATCAGTAATATTGAGTGATATGCACAAGAATTACTTAGTTCTGGGGGTTCAAACGTTTATTACTTTGACCAGAAGACCTTCAATCAGTAAAAATATTAGACATACACACGGACCAACGATTACTACCACAATTCTCAGTAGTGTTTACAGATTTTAAAAAGGCACATACCCAAAATATTATAATGCAATTGTAACATAAAGTTCAATTAATTTGACTGTTCATAATACAATAAAAGTCATAACGTCCTAAAACTTCGACTTCTAAGACTAGCAAGTCCTCTCTACAATATAAATGTTCAAAGTTAAACACTGATAACAACAATAAAATGTTCATGCTTGTTTTCAAGATAAAGTGCATGTTCTGTTGTTGACTGCAGATTGAAGCTTGCTGGACAGGTCAACCAATCCATGGAGTCATCGACTTTTGTGTGAATGACAATGTCGCAACTCAACAGATTCGCTGTGGCCATGATCTCTACATCAGTTACCCAGGCTCCATCATGAGAGATGCCAGAGTTGTTCACATATTTATTCACATTGTGGTTCAAGTAGTCCTGTAGTTTCTTTTTGTCAAGTCAGTGTTCATGTGGTAGATGACTTTATCTCTAAGAAGGGAGAGGTTGTCCTCTGATCCTGTCAGAATGTAGCTGATGGCCTGAAAGTAGCAGTTCCCATTACCTTTGGTTTTATATGTATGTCCATGGATTTCCAAGGTCCCTTGTGTGTCCATAGTACACAACCTTACCAAATGTAAGGCCAAGAGTGGTGCTAAGTTACTTCCTTTCTGAAATTGTTAGTGGGTTGAAAGTCTTGGTCGTCTGCTTGTGTTTTTGTGAGATGTAAATGTCATCATTGCCTGGTTCTTCATGTGGTCTTCTGAGTGTTTCTTGCAATCATCAGGGGACAAAGTGGTAGAGAAGCCTCTTTATGATGGCTTGGTAACTCATTATCTTGTCAGTTTTATTGTTCTTAGGTTTTACTCAGTGCTGATTCTTGATATAAACAATGGAGCCAGCAGAGGTTTCTTGGTGGTTGTTGTGTCAGCCAATGCTTCTGGTGTTGCTGGGCAGAGTAGATGTTGGTACTGAGAGTTAAGTGGAGTTTTTAATGAATGGTTTTTAGTGTATCCAGCACATATGGGTTGGCATCATCTGAAAAGGGTATGGGGTTCCCAATGTCATCTTCTAAATATTTGAGGTCCATAGGAAGCTTGGCCTTACATCCATGCATGACCTCAAATGGAGTGCTCTTGGTTGAGGCATGCACAGATGTTTGATAAGCAAACAGAACACTAGAGATGAACTGGTACCAGTTGTTTTTCTGGTCATTGACAAGCTTACTAAGATTCACATTCCTAGTGGCCATTTGTTTGTGGGTGGTAGGCAGATGAAGTGCAGTGATCTTTTTGAAAATGCTCCATCAGGTTGCCGATGGTCAAGTTCACAAACTCTCATCCCCGGTCGCTAATGAGTGTCCATTCAGCCAAGGAGGAAAATAATGGAGTACAAAAAATTTGCTACTGACTAGGCACTTTTATCTGGAACAGCTGTTGCTTCAGTCCACCTGGAGAAATGATCAGTGGTAGCAACTATATTTTTGTTGCCATTTGATGTGTCCAGAAGGGGAATAATCATATCAATCCCGACTAAGCTCCAGGCACTAGTATACTGTTAAGTGGTGGAACCTCCTTGCTTATTTTGGAATTTATCACAAAACATTTTTGACAGGCTTTGACATGTTGGTGAATGTCGTTCTTCATTGCCTTTCAGTAGTAACAGTCACAGATTTTGTCTAACATTTTATCTCTGCCAAAATGGCCACCAGAAATTGGGTTGTCATGACAGGCCTTCAGGATATTTGGCAGTCGGCTTTTAGCCTCCTTTTTCCCATGGTAAAAAATCCCTCCTTCTGCTCGATATGGCTTAGCTGTTTGTCTGAACTGGGACTTGGCATTTACATGTTTTTCTGGTGGTAGATCGTAGATCCACTGGGGGTACTTTTGTGGTGTTTCAGTATAGAATCTCAAGAGCTAGTCATACAGTTGGTCTTCCATGGTTGTAAAAATTGGAAAACTGCTGTTTGTATGTTAAGATAAAAAAATAAAAAGATAAGACAACACACTATAACTAATTATTTTGGCACTGGGCAAATATCTTCGGTTTTTGACTATTTTATCACAAAAGATAGCAAATATTTGTCATGTCTTAATAACAAATTTACTGTTAAAATTAAGTCACAGTTCACAACTCTGCTGATACACATTAATTAATGAGACATTGTTAGAGATTGCCTACCACGTTAGATGAGTATATTCTGGCCCGGAAAGCTATAGCCTCGACTTTTTCACATCCCTGGGTATAGTTTGGCCACGGAAACGTTATTCCCCCAGATATACTCTGACGTGGGCCAAACTATGAGGGAAGGGGGGGATGGTTATTTGTATAGTGCCAACTTATTCCGCAGCACTTTTGTTTATTACCCCAAAGCTGGGTATACATGTTACCAACCTCGAAAGGATGGAAGGCTGAGTCAACCTTGAGTCGGCTATCTGAACTGTGTGGGGATTTAACCCACATGGTTCAATCCCAGGTCGTGAGTGAGAGCTTAGAACCGCATTATGCTGCCTTAAAGTCTGCACCACACGAGGCTGTGTATATATACCCAGGGATTGACTACCACGTTAGATGAGTATATTCTGGCCTGGAGGGACATAGACTAGGCTATTTTTCATCTCTGGATATAGTTTGGCCTAGGACAGTTTATTCCTCGGGTATACTCTGGCCTAGACCAAACTATACCAGGGTTTAATCTGGGCTGAGGTTAATTTGGCCTGTTATATTGGGTTGTCTTCAATGATAAATCTAGGTTTAGTTTGGGCCCTGATGATTGCAGTGTTCATGCCTGGAGGTCTAGGGGTAAGCGCATCAGTTCTAACTTTGATGTGGAGCAACACACTGCTCCCACAGCTGGTGTGATGGTCTGGGGGCCATCGCATATGACAGCTGGTCACATCTAGTAGTGGTATGAGGGACAATGACAGCTCAGTGATATGTTCAGGACATCCTGCAGCCACATGTGTTCCTCTCATAGTAGAGCTTCCAAGTGGCATTTTCCAGCAGGATAATGCTCGACAGCACACAGCAAGGGTGTCACAGGAAAGCCCCACAACATTGTCATGCTTTCATGGCCTGCCTGGTTGGCAGATTTATCGTTAATAGAACATGTATGGGACCATCTGGGACACCAACTTTGACTGCCTGCAAGTTTGCACAATCTAGAAGCTCTATCACAGCAAATGTGGACCGATATGCTGCAGGATACCATATGGAAACTGCATGCCTCAATGCCTGCCCGTATCACATTTTGTATCAAAACTAGAGGCGGCCCAACAGGTTATTAGAGCCTCCATGCCCACCAATATCACATCTTACACCCAAGCTAGAGGCGACCCAACAGGTTATTAGAGCCTCCATGCCCACCCAAATCACATCTTACACCCAAACTAGAGGCGTCCCAACAGGTTATTAGAGCCTCCATGCCCACCAATATCACATCTTACACCCAAGCTAGAGGTGGCCCAACAGGTTATTAGAGCCTCCATGCCCACCAATATCGCATCTTACACCCAAGCTAGAGGAGGTACAACAGGGTACTAGAGCCTCCCTTCAAGTGTTCAATTTTCCACAATAAATTATCCTTTGCCTTATTGTATTTACTTGCTTATATCAATGTTACAATCACACATAGAAAATTTCATTGGATTCCAAAAACTCCTTCTAGGTTCTTGATTTTTTTTTTGACAATGAGTGTAGATGCTATGGTGATGATGAGTGAGCGTGAGACATAGCATGTAGTGGTACATAATGCATATACATTAGGACAGAGTTGTCCTGATAACAAACCACAACACATCAGGCTAATATGTATATGTATTAGATAATGTGTAGGCACTTGAGTGTGTCCCGCGTTACCCATATCAGTAATGCATCATCTTGGCCTCTTCTTCATTCTGATGTAATTTCCCTAATGCAGTCTCATGTGTAGCCCTAGAGTCTACATTCCCATTATGCCTTCAGCGGCAGAGGGGCAGAGTCTCATCACTCTGCGCTTGCTTTGCTCTGAATCCTATCTAAGGGTGGCAAGTAATAAGATCAGTGACATAGAACTTAAGTATTTTAGTTATAAAACTCCTTTGACTCACACTGCAGAGTCTCCTGTGTACTCTATGAAATGTAGCCTCACCCTGTCTCCTTACCTCCTGCTTGTGATAGGTTTCCACTTGACAGCTCTTAAGAGCAGGAGGTAAGGAGAGCAATGTGAAGCTGTATCTTATATCAATACACAGGAGACTGTGCACACAACACTTACAGACAGCAGAGGCTGGCAGCATCAGGACAGTCAGAGGAGTTTTATAACCCCGCATCTAATCACTGTAGAGATACACTTACTTTATCACAGCAGTCTTGCTGTCTAGACAAGACAGAAATGATATCTTTAAAAATACTCTATACATGGGGAATCTACAGAGGGAAAAGGAGCATGTAGCTTGGAGAGAGGAGGTGTCTGAAAGCTGCCAGGAGGGATTTGTTATATGATGTAAGCCCATATTTCACAGAAAGCTCTACACATGGGGAACTAACATCCTATCTACACATGGCAGCAAACTGTGGACTGGTGGTCAGACTGGGGATCACATGTCACAGCTGTTCATAGTGAAAGGCTCACAATGCATAGGTGCAACTGAACTGATGAAACAAATATACACTGCAAGAATATTACTGGACACTTAACATTATATATATAAAAAGAGTGACTCTTTAATTTATACATTTGACTGTCCATTACTGCTGAAATGTTTTGAATTAATTTAGTGCTACATAAGCACACATATACAGGGTGTGTGGTACAGAGTGTTAGGGCAGCAGAAATGCAGTCCTAAGCTCTTGCTCATGACCGGAAGGTTGCAGGTTCAATTCTCACTTGGTTCAGGTAGCCGGCTCAAGGTTGACCTCATCCTTCTGAGTTCGGTAAAGTGAGTACCCAGCTTGCATGGGTAAAATATTACTTGGGAAGTTAATGGCAAAAACAGTCTGCCGAGAAAATGTCACATTGTGACATCACCCTACGAGTCATGACTTGGTGCTTGCACCAGGGAACTTTACCTTTTATTCAGGGTGTAATTAAAAAGACTGGTGTCCTGTAGTGTACTTGAATAGGAAGGCATGGATGAGCTACACGATGGTATGGTACATAAGCCAGTGGGGGCCCTAGAACATGGATTTCAGTTTTGTGTTGTGGCTAGGGTTTCCACCTTTGTCATGAAAAAGTACTGGCCAGGGTTAAAAGGGGGCATGGCTTGTGGGTGTGGCTTGGGGCATGGCTTATCGTGGGGCAAAAATTTCGTTCTGCGCATGCGTGACGGCCATGGACAGGGGGCCATAAAGGATCACACATTGGCAAGCGCAACTAAAGGACTAACTGAGGGACAGACTGATTAAAGGACTGACTGACTAAGTGACAGACGGACTATTAGATTGACTGAGAGACGGACAGACTATAGGACTGACTGACTAACTGAGGGACGGACAGACTAAAGGACTGACTAACAGGCAGACGGACTACAGGACTGACTGACTAACTGAGGGACAGACGGACTATAGGACTAACTGACTCTCTCTTACACCTGACAAAGTTACTGAGGCAGGACTTTCCACCAGCTGCCCCCCACAGAGCAGCCCCTCACCCACTGTCACCTGTCCCTATTGGTCTCTGCAGGAGTAGTTCAAATACTGTACTTAGATTCCTCCCCTAAGCCCCTTTCTGTCCCACTTGACCCATTTGCTAACAGCAGTTACACAGGGACGATGGCAGCAGCGGCTGTCAGCAACTTATCCAGGAGTCCTCGGCCATGAAACCATGGAGAGGAAGATTCCTAGTGCACAGTGCAGGGTCGGGAACACACGCAGGAAGTGACGTCACCGCCTCCCCCATGGATGATTGGCTACCCAGCGCCGGCCAATGAAAGCTGGCGCTGGGTTAACCAATCACAGCCATTCAATGATGTCAATTACAAGCCAGCGCTGGCTAGCCAATCACAGCATTATCTTTGCTGGAGGCGGGGAATTCAATCCCCTGTCCCAGAACGCATTAAAAAATACCACCCTTTAATAGGGCCGGTAGAAAAAAAATACCAGCACTGGCCTGGCCGGAAAGATACCGGCCAGGTGGCAACCCTAGTTGTGGCTCCTATAAGAGAGTTGCAAAGTTGAAGAGAAGCATGTGAGAAGCAGAAATCCTCTTTCTGAGTAACTCTACAGGTGCTTTTAGACAGAACAATTATCATTCAAAAAGCGTTCAAATGCTCGTTCACTTCACATTTGCTATATAAGTGAAGAAGTAGGACTGAACAAGCATTGTTTAAACCAAACGAGAACGACTGAACGATTCTAAACGGCTTCTTGTTTGAATGAGCCGACTATGTGGGCTTAGTCACACGGGCGTTTATTGCCGCGATTTGCGCATGCGCATGCGTCCGGCGACTTTTTAAAACCATTGCTTTGCAATGGTATCGGACACATGAGCGCTTTTTATGCGCTCGTCCGATAAATTAGAGAACAGAAATCGCAGATCGCACCTATCTGCGATCTGCGATTCCTGTTCTCTTCTCTATATGCGCTCAACGGGGCCGGCGGCAGCAGCGCCGACCCCATTGAGAACATATAGAAGACAAATCATTCTTCTCTGCCACAGCTGGAACAGCTGTGGCAGAGAAGAACGATGTTTGCCCATTGAATTCAATGGAGCGGCAATACAGCCGCTCCATTGAAAGCAATGGGCTGCCGGCGTGCGCGGGGTTAATTGTCGGGAAGGGGTTAAATATATAACCCCTTACCTGCAATGCATCCTTAAATGTGAAAAAATAAAAAAAAAGGATGTTCTCACCTGCTCCCGGCAGCTGGAGATCCCGGCGGTCGGCCTGCAGTGGGTGTGAAGGAGGTGTGACTCAGGCTTGCCCCTGATTGGCTCAGCCTGAGCCAATCAGAGGCTGAGCTCAGTCACACCCATTCATGAATTCATGAATGGGTGTGACTGAGACTTGCTTCTGATTGGCTCAGCGCTGAGCCAATCAGGGGCAAGCCTGAGTCACACCTCCTTCACACCCACTGCAGGCCGACCGCCGGGATCTCCAGCTGCCGGGAGCAGGTGAGTACATCCTTTTTTTTTATTTTTTCACATTTAAGGATGCATTGCAGGTAAGGGGTTATATATTTAACCCCTTCCCGACAATTAACCCCGCGCACGCCCGCAGCGCTTGCATTCAATGGAGCCGCTGTATTGCCGGCTCCATTGAATGCAATGCGCTGGACAGCTCCGGCCCGTTTCTAATGAAACGCGGCTAGGAGCAGATTTTCGGGCGATTTTTGGGCCGATTTTTCGGCGCCGGTCACGCGATTTGCGCATGCGCATCCGTCATGCGATGCGCAAATCGCGTGAAAAAACGCCCGTGTGACTAAGGCCTGTATCTGCCTGTAATAACCAAGTGCACAAGTTAACAATGACGTTATTCACTCATTCAAACAATTATCGACTGGTCTAAGGGCTCTAAGTCCTGTGGGACCACTGCTATGACTTAAGTAAAAAAAGTGCTCAAAGTGGACTCCTTCTGTTACATACATGCGTGGACCTGTGTTCATTCTAGGTAATCTCAACGTGGATTGGTATCTGAATTTCCTGCAGACGATGGTGGATGACTTCCTGGATGGTCTGCCACTATTGTAACAGAAGGAGGACACTTTGAGTACGTTTTCCTTACTTCAGTCATAGCAGCGGTCCCCCAAGACTGAGGGCTCCCACCCACTGGCGTTTTTTTCTCCACTGCGCTGCGACAGTAAGTGAAAACTCTCGCAGAGCAGTGCGAGAAAATCGCTGCGATATCGCTGCGACAGTCTTTTCAATGGGGCCAGCGGCAGCAGCGCTAGCCCCATTGAAAAGATATGGAGAATGCCGGGGACTTCTGACACAGCTGTGACAGCTGTCACAGCTGTGGCAGAAGTCAGCGGCATGCTATCCCATTGCTTTCAAGCCAGAGGACGCGGCTGACAGCAGGAGAGGTGAGTAACTTTTTTATTATTTTTTTAACCACTTTTTTATGATTATCGGGGAAGGGCTTATATTTCAAGCCCTTCTCCGATAATCATTCTGCAGGGCTTGTCAGAAACCACTGCTTTCAATGGGAACAGCAGCAATGCCAATCCCATTGAAAGCAATGGGATAGCATGCCGCTGACTTCTGCCACAGCTGTGACAGCTGTCACAGCTGTGGCAGAAGTCCGCGGCATTCTCCATATCTTTTCAATGGGGCTAGCGCTGCTGCCGCTGGCCCCAGTGAACAGACTGGCGATGTCGCAGCGATATCCCAGCGATTTTGGGATATCTGCCTGCGTTTTTCTCGCACTGCGATGCGAGACTTTAACTTTAGAATCGCATCGCAGTGGAGAAAAAAACGCCAGTGGGTGGGAGCCCTTAGAGTTATTCTTCAACTTTGCAATTGGGTTTTACTCTCTGTCTCTTAAAGACCACAACACAAAATTGAAATCCATGTTCTGGGGCCCCAGGGGCCTGTGCACCATGCCGTTGTGTAGCTCACCCATGTCTTCCTATTCAAGTACGGGCAACCGGCACATGCGCAGAGTGGGGCCGGCAGCCGGTGAGTGACGTTTCTGTGTGGGGCTCTGTGAGCCCCGCACAGAAATAGAGCGTGCTGCGATTTGTTTGCCGCATAAGATTTTGCGCGGCCAAATCGCGACTGTCTGCATAGGATTGCGTTTGTTAATGCAATCCTACGGCAGCTTCCAGGGGCGGAAATTCTGCTGGAAATCTGGCCGCGGAATTTCCGCCCGTCTGCAGGCGGCCTAAGATTTAGATATAGCGCTGAATCAGTCTTTTTTACTACACCCTGTATACTACAAAATGCAAATAAGTGTGTATTTAACTGACATCCTATATTGTAATTGAGCTTTGTAAACGATATTGATGCATTTCATTCAGTTTGGACTATCCCTTAGGGATTACATTTCCACTGTATGAATTACCCCAATTTATGTTATAAGCTGGAAACTAATGAGGACAACTAAATGGCTAAAAAAAGCTATTTTTTCACTCTATCTCTTTCAGAAAAGAAATGACTTTGCTATGTAGTCGCTGTGTGGTATTTTCCCATTAGTCACTCATCTGTGTAACTTAACAGCTAGGGAGCAAAATGAATTACTACCTTATAAAGCACCCTTAAGGCTTACAGTTTGTGTAGTCAGAGAACATTTTTAATGTACGTCAGTACACTTTACTCATTGAATTGTAATGATTGATACCTTGGTGGATCAGATTGAGAGCCCTAGATTTCTTTTCAATGAATGAATCTGAAAGGTGCCATCTCTTCAGCATGTTTATATCTTAATGGTTTTAAAGACATTTTCAATATGGAAATACATATTTGTTTAATGCTAAACAGCTTGTTGTTTAAATAAAAGTCCTTTTTCCTTCTGCACTCCTTCAGCAATCTGGCTATGTATGAATTAAACTGCCTGGGGATACCTGTAGAGCAATGAGATTAAAACGGAGACATAAATCTCTTGAGTGCGTTGGATATTACAATGCTGATTAATGTCCAGTATAAATAGCCTAAGTAAACTGTGTTAGCAGTCACACCTCTGCTCCCCGAGGTGATTCTCAGAAGGTTGTTTATTAGGAGGCTGTTTTTTTCTCTAGGCTCCAGAATAGTTTAGGACAATAATATTTTATGCTCATTTATATAGTTTGCTTATTGCAGATGATAACAAGTGTATGGAACTATAATCAGATTGTGTTGCATGAGATGAAGTGAGATAAAAAATGTTTATTGTTTGCTAAATTGTATCAATACAAAAGTTGAAACTGTACACTGGAAATAATCACCATCTCAATGAAGCCACTGAATGTGGCATTCTCCATTCCCAACTAGTTGGAGGGAGCCTATCACCTATCAAGAACAGCACCATATACTAAGTTATAAAGGGGAGCCAGAGGATGTACTCTTTATATCACCCACTCCTGCATTCCGGCGCTGCCTGCCAGTTAAGTCTGCTTATGGTCTGATAAACGGACTCTTTTCTGATTGTTGTTCGCGAGCTATCCCATAGATCTCTATGAGAGAGTGTGTGCACAGCAGTCAGAAAAAGAGTCAGATTTTCAGACTGCATGCAGACTTCACTAGGGAACACCAAGGGAATAGGGGCGCTAGTGAGTATAAAGAATACAGTCTCTGGCTCCCCGTCACCTCCCTGAACAATACTATAACTTTAGGTGATGGGTTCCCTTGAAGGCTAAAGCTGTCAGTTGAAGAAAAACTTACCTAAATTACTGACAACTTTAAGGGAATGTAGCACGTATATGAGTACATATATGCATACTGTCCAAAAAAACATCAAGCACCTAGAAGGAGTTGTCGTAAAGGAATGGAAATTTACATGTGTGATTGCAACATTGATAGAAGTAAGTGATTACAATATCAAAGCAAAAGGATAATTTATTCCAGAAAACCTGGAGGGAGGCTCTAGTACCCTGTTATACCGCCTCTAGCTTGGATACAAGATGTGATACAGGTAGGCATGGAGGCTCGAGTACCCTGTTGTACCACCTCTAGCTTAGATACAAGATGTGATACGGGCGGGCATGGAGGCTCTAGTATCCTGTTGTACCGCCTCTAGCTTGGATGCAAGATGTGATATGGGTGGCCATGGAGGCTCTAGTACCCTGTTGTACTGCCTCTAGCTTGGATGTAGGATGTGATACAGGTGAGCATGGAGGCTCTAG
Organism: Eleutherodactylus coqui; assembly: GCF_035609145.1. Lineage (NCBI taxonomy): Eukaryota > Metazoa > Chordata > Amphibia > Anura > Eleutherodactylidae > Eleutherodactylus > Eleutherodactylus coqui. The sequence goes on along the minus strand of NC_089837.1, from coordinate 213,059,207 downwards.
TACCCTGTTGTACTGCCTCCAGCTTTGATGCAAGATGTGATACGGATGTGCTTGGAGGCATACAGGTTCCGTATGGTATCCTGCAGCATATTGTAACTGAGCCTGAGCCTCTAGATTGTGCAAACTCTTAGGCTGTTGATATATTGGCATTCCAGTTGGTCCCATGTTCTATTGGTGATAAATCTGGCAACCGGGCAGATCACAGAAGTGTGGCAATGTTGTGGAGACATTCCTGTGACACCCTTGCTATGTGCAGCTGAGCATTATCCTGCTGGAAAATACCTCGTGGAAGCCCGGTTATGAGAGACAACACATGTGGCTGCAGGATGTCCTGAATATATTGCTGAGCTATCATTGCCCCTCATACCGCTAAGAGGGGTGACTGAATATTGTATACAATGGCCCCCAGATCATCACACCAGCAGCAAGGGCAGTGTGGCGCTTCACAGCAAAGGCAGGATTGATGTACTCACCTCTAGGCCACCAGACAAGCTCAGTCACCTTATGTGCATGTCCTCATGCATTCACTAGTCCCAACATCTCCTAACAGTCTGGTCAGAATGACCCAAGTGGTCTGCAAATCTTTGATACAATCATCCAGGTTCTCACATTCCAATAATGCGCCCCCTCTCAAACTCTGTTAACTGGGTGAAATCTCTTTCATTGTATTATAGAGGCATCTAGTAGTCAACAAGCTCTACACAAGTGGAAAAGGAGGTCACTACACACAAGGAGCCTCTGAGAGCCTTTGGTTAGGCCAAGAGTGGAACCACTTTTAGGGCCTTCATCTAATCACACCACAACTGTAATCATTTGCATATCTGCCTGAGATGTAACTGCATGCCGAATTTTGCAGCAGACTGACAACTCCTTTTAGCTGCTTGATTTTCTTGATGTGTGTGTGTGTGTGTATATATATATATATATATATATATATATATATATATATTTCTAATCAGTTTTTTTAAATTCTATTTTCTGTACATGATTATGGTGGCCATCTTGCATGAACTGCGGTTAACAGTAGTCAGTGATATTCTTTACAGCAGCCATATGGTCCATAGGGACCTGTATATTGGGAGTGATTCGCTGTCTTCTAGGGGAGACAGTTCTAAGCATGCTCTGTGAACTGTGGTCAATATGCAAAGAGGAGAAGAAGGTTATCTGTGACCAGCACTTATTGTGAATGGTGAGATTCTGAGTGATCTACACTTGCCATTTTTGATAGGGACATCTACTCTTTCACGATTGGAAATTTCTTGTATGGAAATTAGACTTGTAACTCCTAGTGCTGCATAAAATGAAGTGAGCAAGTTTCCCATGGATCAGTTTCAGTTTGAAGTCACATCAGAATGAGAAAATTGAGCAATTAGGATGACTTTGAATGAGGTATGTTCATTTTTGCTAGACTAGCCATGGCAAGTATTTTAAAAACTGTCAACCTTGAGTGGTTAAGCTGCAATTGAATAGTGTGATAGTAATAACATGAGTCCATAAGATTCTTAACCTGACGTCTCCATTTATTAGTAATGGCAGCATAAAATACACATTTCAAGGCAATAACGCGTCTTCCTCAGTAATGCTGAAAACACTCATTTGTTGGAATGAAGAGGTGCTTGTATGTACACCAGTGAGGAAGCCACTTGTTAGTTGCTCATTGATCATTGGTTACTGACTTCCTCCACTTACTGGTTCACATTCAATCACCTCTGTATCCCACCAAAACTTGTGTCTCTGGTAGCAATTAGGAAGAGGCATTGTTACCTCAAAAGGCATCTTTTTTGCTGGCATTACTAATACATGGAGAAGTCAGGTTAAGAATCTTTAAGGACACACAAGTTGAGACAGGATAAACAAAAGGCTGGAAAAGTAAGTGGTACTAATGAAAAGCAGCTGGAGGGTCAATTTTCTACATAAAACATTTGGTGCATTATGAAACAAAAAGAAGACCCAGGACTGTTGAGCAACAATCCTCTTCCCAAACTCCAGCAATTGGTCTCCTCATTTCCCAGATGTTTACAGACTGTTGTAAAAAGAAGAGGGATGCTACATAATGGTAGACATGGCTCTGTCCCAACTTTTGTGAGATGTGTTGCTGCCATCAGTTTCGAAATTAGTTTATTTTTTGAAATGGAAAAATGTCTCACTTTTACTTTCTGATATGTGTTCTATGTTCTATTGTCAATAATATATGGTTTTATGAGTTTGCCAAATAATTTTTGTAATCGTACTCATGTTTTGCAAATAAACCACTTCTGGAAAATGATAATACTAGTATGCTGTTTGAGGTATAGTTAGTACCGTATTTTTCATTCTATTAGACGCATCGATCCATAGGACGCACCCCAGTTTTAGAAAATAGGGGGAAAAAATTTGACCTCACCCAGGGACAGCACAGGGTTAGTGCCGGGTGACGGAGCCGAGGGAGCAGCAGAGATCTGAAAAACCAGCGCTCCATATCACAGCGGTGCTTGTGTGCAGCAGAAGGAAGGAAGCCTTTTGGTGGAGGCGGGGGGCAGCAGTAGTGCCTGCCGGAGCTCATGACCAATCAGAGGTGTGTATGAGCGGCAGTGGGGAGGAGACTGGTCACACATTTGTTCGTGCGATCGCGAGTTTAACACGCAATCGTGCTAACTAAATCGCGTTCGCGCATTAAATTCGCGATCGCGCTAAAAATGGTGATCGGAACAATTTTTTTGGCACATTCGCTTTATAAGACGCAGCAACTCCCCCTCCCCCCACTTTGGAGGGGGAAAAAGTGCGTCTTATAAAGCGAAAAATACGGTATGTGCTTACGCTGTCCGAGTGTAAGGTAGCTGGCATATTTGTGTTCTGTCTGTGCAATCACTATTTGGCTCTGGTGTGTCATCTTCAGTAAGACACATTCAGTTTAGAACACATTGTGAAGAACATGAGACCTCCTGGTTCTTGGTGAAAGCCAGGAGGTTGTAGTACCACAGTCTTGGTGTTCTCCCCCTTGTTCAATACTTTCTTGCAAACAGTCCACAAGGTTAGGATTTTTGCCTTGACAAATGATTCTGTGCAACTTCTATTAACTTCTTATATGCTTCTACCTTCTTCAACTGATTGCTGTACTTCAGGCTGGTTAGTTTGCATAAGCAGGGGAAAGAGTGGTTGATTCCGATGAAGTCCTTAAGGAACCCTTCACGCTCCATGACTTCCCTATGGACTTTTGAAACATCGGTATAGTGTCACAGGTCTGTGAGATATCAGTATAAAATCCTACATTCCAACCCATAGCACACTTATAGACTCCAATTATCCTTACAGAGATTATAGAAAGATTTCACGTTATTCCCTATCCAGATAGGTCCTGCGTAACCCATCCTACTCACTGCAAGGTTTTTCAAACAATTACATTGTAGTGAATGGAGCACGGACTGCCCATGTTCAGCTGGCATTCCATTGATTTAGACCCATGCAGTGACAGGTAGGAGAGTATATGTGATGTCCGTTCTTGAAATCTGGTATAACCCCTTCATGAAATAAGAATTCTTAAATATATTTTTACTCTTTATATCAATATCACACCTATGAACAGACTGGCTAAATGTGTTCAGAACCGACAGCCCCATATATTTCAGACCCCAGACCAGACTCCTAAGTATCCTTCGAAGTAGTGTGCAAAAAGTCTTGCAGGTGACAGTGCCACATGGCTCTCCATTTATCATTACAAATGCCTGGATAAAGGCACATAGTGTTGCCGCCTGTGACACATTTTTGCTCGCAACTCCAGGGGATACTTCGACATGTCTATTCGTCCCAACAAGGGGGTGAGGTAATAGTGTACAGGACACTACTGACTATAAAGGGATTGCGTAAGAGAACATACAAGCAAGAAAACTCACTTTTATACTTTGGACCATTCACTTCTACAAATATTCCCTCAAGGAAGCGGACAGCACTGCCAGGCAACTGAATGAAGTATTCCTCATTGTGGCATGCAAATATGTCGAAGCATCCCTCGAAGTAGCGAAAAGAAACGTCTTGCAAGTGTACTTCCACAATCATCTAATGCTTTAACACCCAATAGTAGAGCACTTTGTGGGCTGTTTGTTCATCCAAAAGCCTATCATGTAGCTCCATGCATACATACCAGAGACTCATTTATATGTTCGTTTGCACATTTACATGCCATTGCCAACCTGAGCATTTAATTGTTCAGTCTAAGCACTACCCATGACTGAGAAACAAGCATCTGAACAAGGGAAACTCTGAGAAAATTTGACGATGATCTATGTGTGTAAACAGCCATCCTTTGATAACAATCGAGTCATCAGCTCGCTCAAACAATTTTTTGTGCTGTGTGAAATGACCCCAAGTGTACAGAAATTAGTTCATCCCTGACAATAAACATGGTAAATCAGGTGCATAAAGAAGGACTCTGTGTGGGCTTTCTTGAAGGATATCTTTGTCATCTCAAGATCAACCATAATGAAAATAAGCATTTTCCAATGGCAACAGTTTACTTTGACTTTACATAATTAGAGATAAATATGGAAAAGAAGTGATAAACCAGCAGCCTTGAACCTAACAAAGCACTATATAACAAAGAGTATTCAAACTGCTCAGGACCATCTGGAGTGGAAATCAAACCCTCTTATGAAGCTTTATAATACAACCCAGGGAATACAGTTTGTTTATTTAACAAGCCAGCAAGTATATTGCTGGAAAGCCTATTCCCAGAGGCTAAGCAATATAACCTGCACCAAGTTGTGATACTTACGTGGTCAGTATACAGGACAGCATGTATAAGAACTTGCCAGTATTATCCTTCTAAAATCAGTTCCTAGCTTTTATGAAGGATGAATGCAATACAAAATAATTAACCTATAGAGCTAGACTAGAGCTGGACTTTGTGAGGCATGAAACTGCAGAGTTGAGTCATTTCTTTCTTAGCTACTCATGACCTGACCTTAAAAATATCAGCAAATACTGTACATAAATATACAGTTCTGTTTTTTCATTAACATGTTGAAACTGTAGAGGAAGTTCACCTTAGTAAAGTAGGGCTATATGAAGTGGTGATATTAAAGTAAATATCCACCCTTGAACATCCAAGTTTGAAATTCTATGCTGATTATTTTTCTTGTGTATCGTTCCAGTGGTTGGAGCTACATCACTAATGTACAGTTAATAGATAAAATTATGGCTGCCTGCAATGACTACTGGGGTTAAGACCTTGTGAATCTAGGACTGATCACAGGTACAGTTCAGTTATCAAAGCTGTGTCTTGTAATGAGTCTAACACCCGCATGTCCATCACATAACTAGGAAAGCTTTTTATCCACTGGAAATAACGAATTGAATGAAAACAAGCAGATCTTTGGATACAGAAAGTATGTTGCAAAATTGTATACCATTCATTATACTAAAAACTAACATACACTGGAGTATCCCTTTAAACAATAAAAAACAAAAACAGTATGCACTAAGTTTCTAAGCTCCATCTAGTGGTGAGTGAAGGCGGATAGAATTTTATTATCTCGCTGTATTGCTACACATGGCAGTAGGAGTTCTATATCAGAAAGGCTTTGACCACTATAAAAATATATCAAGAAGTTAAAGGGCTATTCATGGCTGAGATGGGAAAACTTGAAAACTCTGTTGCAAACACCTTTCAAAAAGATTGAAGGGGAGCTACAGAAACAGTGTAACAAGCTGTGATACTCTGTTCTCATAGCTGCCATTCACGTCAATACGAAAAGTGCTAAGTGCTCAGCTCTTTCTGTAGGCTCTGTCCAGATGGACGCTAGCCTTGGTAGCAGTTTCCCATTTCAGCTGAGATGGGAATGTCCCTTTAACTATCATTTCATTTTAATCCTGAAAACAACATTGTGCTAAAGGTAAAGATTTACGTTACGAGTTTTTACATTGAAGTAAAGTAGAAAGTTATAGATTCAGTCTTCAAGAGAAAATCTTGTAGACCACAATTGAGGAAGCAGTTTTCTATTTCGTATAATTATATCTATGCTTGTGAACAGAAGGACAAGCTACACACATTCTTTGTCTACCCAGCTTGTCCTTAGAGCCGCATACATGCGGCTACGTAACAAAAGATATCTTCAACTATTCAAGATTTGCTCTGAATTGGCAACTTAAGGTGATCATTTTTACTTCAAAAAAGCAGATTCCCATTATAAGCTGTTTAAACGGCTTATAATCTTAAATGCCATTGATATTTAATATATAATGCATTTAATTTTCCTGTTTCAGAAAAAAAAATCTAGCTTGACTCATCACCTACATATGATGTTACTGCAGGATCAAAGGTTAATAAATGCCATTTTTATGTAACATTGATCTCCTAATATAATATTACAAAGTGTCTCAATAACTAACTACACATTCTGAGCTTTTATATTTTGTGTTTTCGATACATGGCATATATTTTAAGGTTTCTTTAGTTAAATGATTATTATAATTATTACATAATTGATCGTTAGTTATGAGTTATTACAGGATTTCTGTTTTTATATTGATAACTTATTCTAGCCTGGTCTTTGGCCCCATTGCCATTTTGTAGCTTAAAATCTAATTACCACACCAAAGATTCAATTTCACAGAAAAACACTTTAAAGTTTTCTTAGTTAAATGAATATTCTAATTACTACATCATTTATGATATTATTAGATACTATCTCTGAATAGGTTATTAGATACTATCTCTTAAGGCCTCTTCACCTGACCTGGTGATCGGGCATGAACATTCATAGGAATGTTTGTTTACCCAATCATCAGGCCAGATGAATATGCCCCTGCTCAGCCAACGAATAAGCAAATACTCGTTCATCGGCTCATTTGTGCTGTAGTAGAATACAGAAAGTTTTTGTCTATACTGTACACTGCATCATTATTCAAAAGCTATCTAAACCCTACAACTACAAGGGGGTGCTGATAGCTCCTTGGCTTTGACCACAGAAAATTGACCAAGATATTAATGCACCTCTGACTGCGGTGTTTCAACACCTTCATCCCAACCAGAAGGAATTCCATTAGTTGGTGCGGCAAACCAGGCATCAGTCACTACTATAGTGAAAGTGGAGGCAAATTTGGTTCACTTGAGGTGTTTCTTCAAATTCAAAAACACATGATAGTCTGAGGGTGCCAGATCAGGCGAATAAGAAGCGTGATACAGCACCTCAAAGACCAAGTCAGACATTTTGCTCTGAGTGGTGGCCACTATGTGAGATGAGGCTTTGTCATACGGAAAACAATACTTTGGGTCAACTTTAATCACCTTTAAGACTTTATTGCCTCCTTCAATTTATCCAGAAATGTGTAATTTGCAGACATGATAGTAGACCCCTTTGCAAGATAATCCACAAACAATATGCCATCTTTATCCTAGAAAACAGACATCATCACCTTGGATGCACCCTGAATTTTTTTGCATGTGGGAAACCACTGTGTCTCTATTCTTTCAACTACTCTTTTGACTCAGGATCATTGATAACAATCCACAACTCATCTATCGCCACCAGTCAAGACAGGAAATCATCAGCATTCTGACAAAACCACGGCAGAACTCCCTAGGAGGCTTGCACTTAGGCACATTTTTGATCTGCTGACAAACATTTCAGAACACACTTGGCAGAAACCTTTCTTATGTCCAGATGACCATCAATTATGGACCCAACTCTTTCTCTGGAAATGTTCAGCTATCATTTTAGCAGAAATTCCCGGGTCTTCCAGAATCATGTTATGGATGGCGTCTTTTGTTTATGAGACAGTTACCACTAGAGCTGTGCTGGAATGGTCTTCATCTTTGGCATTGAAGTGGCTGGTTTTACATTTTGCAACCCAATTTTTCACTGTGGAGTATGAAGAGCACTTGTTATCTAATATTTGCATCATGTCACCGTAAATGTCTTCAAACCTGCATAACATAGGAAAGGCACGTGAGATCATGCCAAAATTTGCTCAGAAAGTATTGCAAAGATTGAGTTTTCAAATTATATAACTTTTATTTATGTGAAAACAAATGAAAATCAAAAAGCCAAGGACTTATCAGCATCCCTTCCTAATTATGTCCAAGGATGTACTCTCTCAAGACAATATATAAATCTAGCACTCTTATGCTAATTATATATTAGGCATTTTACGTGGTTGTTTTTTTAACAACTAATCATTCATGGCTGCTCTATGAATGTTGTCAACTTAGATGGCAATGTCCTAATCTTAAACTGCAATGCAGAAAAAAAGACTGATCTGAGTTTTTATTGATGGGATGCAGATCTATCATTCAGCATGAGCAACTTTCAATTACAGCACCACGCAACCACCAAAAAGATCCAACATAACAGATAAACTCTATGACATATATCTGCCAGTGGTCATCTTTGGCCACCTGCAAACGGCCGGGTTAGATCTCGGGATGCGGCCCCCTGCCCCTGCAGAGACCTGCGGCTCACCCGCTCACGGCATCTTCAGTCTCTGCTATGAGCTGGCTGCTGGCTAGCCAGTGCATGCGCAGAGCCGAGCCGGCCCGTCACTACTGCCCCTTCTGTGTGGGCCTCTGTGAGGCCTGCACAGAAATAAAACATGCCACGATTTGTTTTCTGCATGTGTTTTCACGCGGACAAATCATGGCTGTTTGCATAGGATTGCGTTTTGTAATGCAATCCTATGCAGGCGGGCACAGGTGGAAATTCTGTGGGAAATACCACCGCGGAATTTCCGCCCATGTGCAGGGGGCCTTTCACACTTGTTCATGTCACAAAAAGGCACTATATATCAGCTGCAAATGGTCTAAATTGGCCTTTTTGGGATATGACCAGCTTAAAAGGCGTTTTATCATTACCATAAAAACTTTTCCAGCAGCTGGGCAAACTATAATATAAAAAATAGATAATACTCACCTCTCCTCGGACCCCTGGAGTGGAGCTGAGTGACTCACATTGCCCTGGTGTCAGCTTTAGGGTAGAGAGTGAGGCGAAAGCATGTGACCGCTGTGGACATTCAGAAGCCACAGCGTCACATTCTCAAACTCCTGGCATGGCACCCAGGACATGAGCGCTAATGCCAGGAGCACCGAAGGTCATGCTGCGGCCTGTGATTGGCTGCAGCAGTCACAAGCTTCCATCCAGCTATTTACTCGGAAGCCGGGAAGTGTGAGGTGCTCATCTTTACTTTGAAGGTCCATGGAGAGGTAAGAATTATCTGTTTTTTATTTTCTAATGTGAGCAACTACTGAAAAAGTTTTTATAGTAATGATAAAACCCCTTTAAGTAGATTCTGATCATCATTTGATTTACACCCAACTTTGGCTGTCTGCCAAAAGAACGTATACAGCTCACACTCCTAGTAAATAGTGTTTAACTTCTAATATTCACTGCAGAGTTTTGCTTGTCTGAAGATCTTGATTTTCCATTTAATAAACCTGCACATGGAACAAGAAAATGCAAGACTTTGTTCATCTGGAAAAGTTCTCTCATTAAAAACTGGTAGTGGAAGCATGGCCATTCCATTCTTTACATTTCACAGAAACATAACTGGCAAAACCATCTTGATGAATAAATGAAGATGTGAAAAACAGTCTGTCGGCTGTTATATCCTCAGGAAATATACATATTGAACGAAAGTATATGTTAAAATGCTGTTCATTCTCAGCTCGAGTTTTTCACTTACTAATGTATATATTGGGCACATATGTTTAAGTGGAATTGCAAATGAAATGTGTAAAATTAATACCCTATTGAGACATACCTGGATCCGAGCCATAAATTTAACATTGTTTTAAGTCTCACAGCCTATTACTACCATATTTGGCGGTAAGGTCTAGTGTACAGCATCTGGCATCACCTCATAGTTTTACTGGGTCATTCATTGATGACAACATTTTATAGGTGTTTTTTCCCTCCCCATACCTGACATATGGCTGTAAGAACATTAATCTTCTGCAGTATAAAATCAGGTTTGGAAGATTTTCTAAAGTCTAACAAAGGAAACAACACTGTTACCTTCCATTAATTCGCTCAAACTTCCCTTTCCTAACCTAACAAACCTAATAGCTTGAGACAGAAAAGAGGCCATAATTTTGAGCAGAAGGGTACATCACCTAGTAAAATGCCTGCAATTATACTATATGTTGTATCTGTTAGAGAAGTCATAAGTTATAGAATTGAACTTAGGCTTTGAGTAAACTGTTATGGTTCTATTTGTTACTGCTCATAAAATCCCTTGCACAACAGTGATTTCAAATGTTTTAGTAACTTTGGAAAGCTTAAACCTTGGTAGGCAATAGATGGCATTCTGTCGTGCTGCTTTTCAGGCACTTTTAATTATGTGTGAAAGAGTCTTTTTACAGCATTAAATTTTCTTCTGATGACGAGCGCTGATCAACGAGATTGGCACTTGTCTACTGGGCCGTCCTAAAATCTGATTCACACTCTATGGGGAACAAACGATTGTTTATACAATTGTTCATCCCCCATAGAGTTTTATCAGTGTTGGCAGCACATGCTTCGTTCAGATGTGGAGATTTGCAGAAGACAACAATGATTTTTTTGTGCCATATGAAAGATGCAGTCAGCACTTGTTTGTTCATCAGACGATTGGCGGCACCTAAATAGAGAAGCCTAGGAATATTTTTACCTGATTGTCAGGTGGTATAAAAGGCCCCTATGGTTGGTCATGCACACTAGATGAGTGACAGCTGTACCCGCCGACAGGATGTTACAGTATGGTTAGCACAAAACAAATTTGTCCATGGGTAACCAATTTAACCCCTTAATGACACGGCCTATTTTGGCGTTGAGGACCAAGCGATTTTTTGGTATTTTTCCATCTCCATTTTTCAAAAGCCATAACTTTTTTATTTTTCCGTGGACGCGGCCGTATAAGGGCTTGTTTTTTGCGTGGCGATCTGTAGTTTTTATCGGTGCCACTTTTGGGTATATAGACAATATCGTAAAATTTTTTTTTTTTTTTTTTTTATGATAACAGGGAGAGAAAACGCATCAATTCTGCCATAGATTTTTTTTTTTTTACAGCGTTAATCATGCAGCATAAATGACACACTAAATTTTTTCTGCGGGTCGGTTGGTAACAACGATACCAAAATTGTTATATTTTTTTTAGGTTTTTACACTTTTTTGCAATAAAACCCCCTTTTTTTGGAAATCTTTTTTTTTTCTCTATAGCTGCATTCAAAGTCATGTAACTTTTTTATTTTTCTATGTACGGAGCTCTTTAAGGGCTTATTTTTTGCGAGACGAGCTGTAGTTTTTATTGGTACCATTTTGGGAAATGTACGGCTTTTTTGATCACTTTTATTGCATTTTTTGTGAGGCAAAATGCTAAAAATTAGCATTTTGCCTCTGTTTTTTAGCGTTTTTTTTAACGCTTTTTGTCGTACAAAATAAAAAGCATGTTCAACTTTTTGTACATGTCGTTACGGACGCGTCAATATCCAATATGTGGGGTTTTAGTTTTTTTTCCCTTTTTTTATGCTAATATTAGAAAAAGCATAAAAAAGGGTTTTTTTACATTTTTTTTTTTACATTTTTCTTTTTTTTACACTTTTCTTTTCTTTTTTTTATACTATTTGAGTCCCTCTGAGGGACTTACATCACTGTGCCTATGATCGCTGTCATAAGGCATGGCAAAGCTACTGCTCTGCCATGCCTTATCGCTTGTACAGCGATTATAGGCACAGGCAATACAGGACGCCAGTGTCTGGCGTCCTGTTGCCATGGTGACAGGCCGGGCTCTCGCGATAACATCGCGAGTTCCGGCCGGAGACACACAGGGATCGCGATCCCTCTGTGAACTCTTTCCCTGCCGCGATCTACTTAGATCGCGGCAGGGAAGGGGTTAACAGCGGCGGGCGCATCTCCGATGTCCCCCCGCTGTTGGAGCGGGACGCCGGCTGTGACTGACAGCCGGCTCCCGCTGCGGGATAGCGCGGGATCTTATGTGATCCCGTGCTATCTCCAGGACGTACCAGGTACGTCATGTTGCGGGAAGTACCAGGCTGCCATGACGTACCAGGTACGTCCAGGAGCGGGAAGGGGTTAACTACATATATAAGAAAAATTTTCCCCTAACTAAGCAGCCATATTCAGAAGCATTAACACTAGAGATGAGGGAGTATACTCGTTAAGGCACATTACTCGAGCGAGTAGTGCCTTAGCCGAGTATCTCCCCGCTCGTCTCTAAAGATTCGGGGGCCGGCGCCGGTGACAGGTGTGTTGCGGCGGGGGGGGGGGGGGGGAGAGAGATCTCCCCTCCGTTCCTCCCCGCTCTCCCTGGCCGCTCCCTGGCCCCCGAATCTTTAGAGACGAGCGGAGAGATACTCAGCTAAGGCACTACTCGCTCGAGTAATGTGCCTTGGCGAGTATACTCGCTCATCTCTAATTAACATCTCTAATTAATTATTTCCTTAAAATTTAATTTTGTGGTTCAAACTATATAACAAAACGCTAGATATCAGGAGACACAAATTAAAAATTCTACAATATTTAAATGTTTCTGTATGTGATTAACGCCTTATTCACACGACTGTATATACACAGCTATTTAGCTGTGTCGAAAAATCGGGCAAAAATCACGATCACCTGACGCATTGGATGTATTCTCACAGAAGAGCGATTTTTAGCCACTTAAAAAAATCCGGCCGGCAAAAATAGAACATCGGTGGCCGTTTTTGGCTGCCGATTTTATACACTGCATCCATAGATAGGTCTTGCTCTATCTTTTGTCGAGACAAACTGGAGGCTCCCATAGACTCCTATAGGAGCTGAGAAAAAGGGAGGGGGTAGGGGTGAGTTTAGCTGCGTCCAACGCTGGGAAAAGAAGACAGCTGGCTCTATTTAGGCATTAGTAGTCATTCTGAGGATTTCTGCTGATCAATGGATTTCTGCGCTACAGTGTATTATTTTGCCGATACGCTGCAGCCACCCTTGAGAATGACAGAAAATACGTGGCTAAAGATCAGGACTTGATTGCAGCTATTCTTCATCCAAGCGTACATACAGCCAAACGTAAAAATGCATACAGTCGTGTGAAAGAAGCCTAAAAAATATGAGTATCACTTGAGTAGGGGTGATTTGTAATATCAGAGATAACCTATTGCCCAAGAGTGGGCATATGCTGTCTCAGAAATGTGTCTATAAAAATGCTGACTATTTTTCTGAACTCATACAACACATGTGAAATGCAAAGAATGGGTGTTTTAATAAAGTGTCAATATTAGCAAAAGCTACAGTTCTCACATTTTCAACATCTACTTGCATGATTCATGCTGACACTAAAGTAATCAGATATTAGAAAATTAGCTTTTTTAAGAGTCGAGCTGCAGCTATAATGTTCAGCTCATTTCTTGCCTAACAGAGCTATGAAGTATGATTGCATATTTTAATTTAAGGTTAAGGAGCCATTCTGTCACTTAACTGAGTGTCTGAAAATATCTGGGAATACAGAAGTAAAAGTGTAACCTGCATCTATTTGACAGCAAACTTTCATTAAATTAAAAAAATAAAACACTGAATAGGATGGTACATTTACAAAGACATTTCTAGATGTGTAAAACATGAGTATGAGCACAGTTAAAGGGTCATACTCGTTTCAGTTATTTATGGCATAGGTACATGGTGCAGGTGTTAGAGGTTAGACCCACACCTAACTCTAGAAAAGGGGTCCTCCAAACCCGTACCTACTTAATGCCAAGGCTGCTACTACAACAGAGGAGGCTTACGGCCCATTTAGACACAACGAGAATCACTCACAACGAGAATCGTCTTTTGAGCGATTGTTGTTCTGTCTAAATGCAGGGACATCCTGCAGTTTTCGTGCATGAGTCGCTGATTGCTGAATTCTAGTTTGCTAGAATTGAGCAATCAGTGGAGCCAGCTGTTATCACATCCGGCTGCGCTGATAAGATTCTCTTTGCTAGTTTCTTGCTGTGAATTCACAGCAGGAACACTGGCAGTCAGAGTGGAGAAGGATACAGCTGTTTGCTTATGCAAAACAGCTGTATTGTCCTATTAGCGGCTGCAACTGTGTCCCGCTCCAGTTACATATTCTATAGTAGCTACTTAGCTACTATAAAGTATGCAAAGATGATTGCTCAAAACTGTCGTTTTAACGAGTTTTGACTGATTATCTTTAAGTGTAAATGGGGTCTAAGAGTTCTGAAACTGCCGATCTGACTGGTTTGCATTCACTTCCATGGAAGTTATGGAAACAGCATAGCACAGCGAGCTGCTCTGTTCTGCCATATCTCGAGTTACAGAAATGGCAAAGCTCAATGTGCTACGTTATTTCCATAACTCTCATTCACCTCTATGGGAGTTACAGAAACGATGTAGTTCAGCCAGCTTGGCTGTTTCCATAATCCTGGCCACGTGGCCAGGGCATATAGACACATATACCCATGTCAACCATAAGTACCCCTTTAAAATAATCATCTTGTTCACGTTTATATAAACATTAAAGGAGATGTCTCGAGGAAGCAGTGATTTTTTTTTTTTGCCCAATCCCCCTAATTAAACATACATTACTAAGCCCCCCTGTAAATGACATTTCTAGCTGGTTCGTACTTACCGTTCCAGCGTTTCAGCAACTTATAAAAGTTTCCCCAAGATGGCCGCCGGCTCTTTCCCCGTCGCTCGCTGCAGCGCGACGTGCGCGCTCCCGAGACGCTGCCAGCTGTGTCTCCATGGCAACCGGACGCCAAGCAGCCGCCGACCGGACGCCCCGCAGCCGCCGACCAGTCACCCACCGCCAGGCAGCAGGTAACCGGCGCTAGCCCCCGGCTCCCCAGCGCTAGACCCTCAGCCCAGGTGAAGGCCCCGGAGCCCAGCGCTGGGCTCCGGGGCCTTCACCTGTCAGTGAACATCACCCCCGACCCATCACTTACACCCCTGGCCCAGCGCTAGTTCCCCCCGGCCTAGCGACAGCCCCCCCATCGCAGCGACAGCCCCCCCCGGCCTAGCGACAGCCCCCCCATCGCAGCGACAGCCCCCCCCCGGCCTAGCGACAGACCCCCCATCGCAGCGACAGCCCCCCCCGGCCTAGCGACAGACCCCCCATCGCAGCGACAGCCCCCCCCCGGCCTAGCGACAGACCCCCCATCGCAGCGGCAGCCCCCCCCCCCCGGCGCATCACAGCGACAGCGACGACAGGCCCCCCCCCCCCCTGGCAGCGGCAGCCCCCCCCGGCCCATCACTTACCTGGACGGCAGGACAGCTGGGCGGCTTCTCCGGACGGCAGCTCCAGTTTCTGCACCTTCCTCTAACAGAGGAAGGTACAGAATGGCCGCTCCAGCGCGCTCCCGAGCAGTGACAGCTCATCTGCGCATGCGCAGAAGAGCTGTAGCGGGGAGCACACTGAAGCGGCTCGTGCTGAAAGGAGAAGACCGGACTGCGCAAGCGCGTCTAAAAAAGCAAGCTGCCAGCGAATTTAGACGGAACCATGGAGACGGGGAGGCTAGCAACGGAGCAGGTAAGTGAATAACTTCTGTATGGCTCATATTTAATGCACGATGTATATTACAAAGTGCATTAATATGGCCATACGGAAGTGTATACCCCCACTTGGTTTCGCGAGACCACCCCTTTAAAGGGGTTGTCCCGCGAAAGCAAGTGGGGTTATACACTTCTGTATGGCCATATTAATGCACTTTGTAAAGTACATCGTGCATTAATTATGAGCCATACAGAAGTTATTCACTTACCTGTTCCGTTGCTAGCGTCCCCGTCTCCATGGTGCCGTCTAATTTCAGCGTCTAATCGCCCGATTAGACGCGCTTGCGCAGTCCGGTCTTCTCCCTTCCGAATGGGGCCGCTCGTGCCGGAGAGCTGCTCCTTGTAACTCCGCCCCGTCACGTGTGCCGATTCCAGCCAATCAGGAGGCTGGAATCGGCAATGGAGCGCACAGAGCCCACGGTGCACCATGGGAGAAGACCCGCGGTGCATCGTGGGTGAAGATCCCGGCGGCCATCTTACTAAGGTAAGTAAGAAGTCGCGGGAGCGTGGGGATTCGGGTAAGTACTGGACGTTTTTGTTTTTTTTACCCCTGCATCGGGTTTGTCTCGCGCCGAACGGGGGGGCTATTGAAAAAAAAAAAAAACGTTTCGGCGCGGGACAACCCCTTTAAGTAACTGCAATTAATCTGGCTGTATGTTCAGCCCAGACAATTCCAGCATGGTTCAAAAACAGAGCACCAATAGGAATATTATAATTTTCTCACAATCTACTGGATTTTCACCCTAAAAAATGCACCCTATATGTTTACTATGATCTAGCTACAACAAGCTGTATCAAGTTTAGATAGCTAATCTGCCTCACCTTCAAAAATATGTATATTTTTGAATTTTAGTTACATTTTGAAGCCCCTTGCCCAAATCCTTAATTTATGTACAATGTATTGGCAGTTTTCTAGATGTTGTTTTCCCATTCATGACATAGGCATACACTGTAAGCACGCTGTCAGATAAATAATCTTATTACTGCACCAGGTATGTATTCAGCCCATCATGTATTTTTCCATCTGTGACACAAGCACAACTCGTTACATTGTCAACTATAAATTATAATTGGATTTGGTCTACTGTCTTCTGTTGCTTCTCCCACACAAAATGTTATCACAGAAAATGCACCAAAAATCCCAGCACTTCCTTCCTTAATCCACTGTTTTCCTTTGATACAATTTTCAATAATAGTGTAAATCGCGATAATTGTGCAGTGTGAACGCACACAGTAAAAGACTATTCAGCAATAATCTTCTGGTCGGCTCTTATATGCAGACCATAAAATCACTGTTGGTTTGCCATTGAATCATCCAGTTTGAACAGGCAACTGCCTGTTAACTGCGAATGAAGTTGGGTGGGCCGGAACGATCCTCAACCTGCTCCACTTCCATTCACCGAGCGATGATCCTCCTATGTAAAAGCACAGCCACGGCTGTTGGGCACTTTAGCGCCCGATAGGCATCCATGTAAAAGAGGCTTAAAACTGTAAAACCTCTAACGATATAGTCAGCTATCAACCAAAAATGGAACAAATTAGCAAGATGAATCCTTGTGTTTTTTTCCGCAGCATTTCTACAAAAATGTAAGATTAAACATCAAGAAGAAAATGCTGGAGGGTGATAATAAGGGCAATTTTTTTTCAGGCTAGGTGCACATGGTCTTAACTACCGATTGCGTCCAATGTACATGGGAGATGTACATTCAGGGACACTGTATGTCCAAATTTTTGGCCATAAAAAGGACAGAAATAGGACATGTCATGAGTTTTTTCATGCAACTCATGAGTCTGTGTGCATACCCTATAATGTGCCTTGTGTATAGTCTATGTGCATAGTCCATAATAGGGCTGCATGCTATCTGTGGAATTACATCAACAGTGCAGGGCCAAAAATTATGGCTGTATACATCTAGCCTCAGTTTTATAATCCCTTTCTAAGCTAAATGGCCTTTTACAAGGCTTGATCATGCAAGAACATCCTTTGAGCTTTTTTACACGACTATATGCACAAAAACGCTTGCCACAGCGAAGAGTGTTTGTGCATGAATGAGATTAGATTAAGTACATTTGCGCATGTCTGCATATATTACTGTGTATTTGTGCACATCCTGTAGACGTCTATGGGCATTTGCTGCCTAAAACATAGGAAAATAGAGCAGGTTGTCCTTTTTTCCACACGTACTAAATACACGTGCGAAAGGTGCTCATAAGAGCAAACCAATTAATATCAGTTGGTTCTATTCTCTGAGTTTAGCACACGCAGGTGGTGCGCATGCAAATACCCACACAAACACGGTCAAAGAAGCCCTTGGAAATATTTTTTTTGCCAAATCATTGGACCACATGAGGATGTGACTGATTGCATAAGGAACAAGCAAATACTCATTGGTTGGGTGATCGTATCTTTTATGCAGCACAAAAAAATGATCACTGTTGGCACATCTTCCCTGTGAATGGGGTATGTACGGCCAACAATGATGGAGCCTGTGGGAGACAAATGATCATATGAACACATAATCGTATGGCCTTCAAACAATCGTATGTGATTGTTTGAAGGCCTAAAAGATGAGGGACAATCTAGTTTTTCACATGCTCGTTATCGCCAGCACATCTGTTTATGTAAAAGGTCCCTAGGGCCTCATGTTCACGAGCAGGCCGGAGGAATCCACCCTGCCCACAGCAAGAGGACAGAAATTACCCATCTGGATCCTCTGCATGGCTATGCGGATCCCTTCATCTTCTCCACTGTGGATGTGGGCAGGTGTGCCACCGCACATGCGCAGTGGGGTTTTTTTTCTTTCTTGTGGAATTCGCGGCATCGGACGGCTTCCATTGACTTCAATGGAAGCTGTCCATGCGGGACTCGCAGAAAAATGGAGCATGCTGCGATTTTTTTCCCTCACGTCCAATCCGCAAATCAGGAAAAATGACATTCGCAGGTATTTAATTATCTGAGGATGCCCAATGATTGTCTATGGGTTGACTGAACTGCAGATCACACGTGTGGGTGACACGCGCGGATTCTGCAATTCAATTATGGCCTTAGTGTTCCTTAAAATGCTATCATGCCAAAAAATGCAAAATTGAAGTATTGCATCCAGCAGCAAGTCACCAACTACTTATCCCCTATGTTCTCCAACTTTGCAACATGGTTATGCTCATGTGCATGATGTGAAAGAATCATGTAATGTCCAGGACATTGTTCTATGATTTGAGTAGATCCTAATCTGAAGTGCATGCATGACCCAGACACCATCATGAAGACTATGAATGAATATGAATATAGTCCATAATTGATACTACAGAATTAACCAACAAATGTAACAATACCAAGAAGTGATGAGAGCATTTTGTGTATTGAGAATAAAACAATAATTAGGTTAATGTCAAAGTAATCAAATATTTATTAACATACAAACTTGGTGGTAAAAAACATGGAAATGCATAAAGATATGTCAAAAACTTGCGGCACGTGCTGACCAACCTTTATTATGTGATGAATTTCAGTAACCTCTGCTAGATTGTATCATAGAGGGTTGTTTAGAGCACCAAGAGAAAATGGGAAGACAAAATGGGGAGGCTGGGGCCGTACACTCGTGGGCTCCCACGGTCTATTAAACACCAACATCAATGGAGGTCAATCCTCCAGAGAGGTCTGTTTTACACAGTGCACTTTCCCATAATTCACAAATAATTTTAAAGTTCCAGCTACACTTGCATGACTGTATGATTGAGACAAGGAATAGGTTTTCAGGTTAGTTTCTTGGCGCACCAATGGGGTTACTCTACATATAATGCATATTTGTTTATGGTGTCATTTAAAATAAAAAATACACAGCATGCTCTAGGTTTCGCAATTCTGACCTCAAATTTAAACAAAAGCTACACCAACTGCCGGAATGTGAAAAACTACGATATGTGCAAAAATAGGACAATTTTTGTATGGCAGTTTGGTGTTTTTGAAATGTTCAAAAAAACAACATCAGAAAATCCTAGACATCAGCAAATTTCCTCCATTACAAGTTTGAACTCAGAACTTGCCCTTCACTGTGCGAAACAAGTCTACTTCACCACTCTCATCTCCACACTATCCAGTAATCCAAAACAACTCTTTGAGACTTTTCACTCCCTCCTTAGCCATAAAGTACAGCCACCTATGAGAAATCTCACTGCTGAAGACTTGGTCGCTTAGAGAAAATTGACAACACCTGGCAGAAAATAATCTCCCATTCCCAAGTAGCTTTGATCCTGGCTGCCATTAGTTACCTCACTACAATTTTTAACCACTCTCTTTCTTATGGTATTTTCTCCTCCTCTTGAAACATGTTGTCATATCCCCTTTACTGAATTAAATGTCTTGACCCGTCTTGTGCTGCCAGCTACCGACCCGTCTCTAATCTCCCCTTCATCTCCAAACTCTTGGAATGTCTGCTCTACTCTGGCCTAATGCACTATCTCTTTGATTAATCTTTTCCCAACCCCTTACAGTCTGGATTTTATACACAACATTCTACATAAACTAATCTTAGTAAAGTGTCAATGATTTTCTGATGGCTAAATCAAATGACGACTATTCTCTACTTAATTCTTCTGAATCTCTCTGCAGTCTTTAACACCGTAACTCACCAATTGCTGCTCAGTATGCTCCACTCGATTGGCCTTTAGGACATTGCTCTCTTCTGGTTTTACTCCTACCCTTCTAACTGTTCATTCATGGAATCATTTGCAGGCTCTACCTCTCCTCTTCCCCTTGCTTTTGAGGTCCCTCAAGGTTTGGTTCTGGGTCCCATCTTCTATCTACACAGCCCCTATTTGACAAACTATCAGCAGGTTTGGCTTTCAATACCATCTCTACACTGATGACACCCAATTATTTTCTCCTTCTGTGACATCACACCTGCACTACTACTAAACACCAGTGATTGTCTGTCTGCTATCTCTAACACCATGTCCTTTCGCTGTCTGAAACTAAATCTTTTTGTGTACTAACTGACCTAAACCTGATATTTCCATACCCCACACGCTATACATCCTAATGCACCTCATGTTACTGGCTGGTGACTGGTTCATACAACTTTATGTGTACTACTATTTATTTAAAAGATGTCTGGAAAAAAGTGTAATGCACCCTCAAATGTTATATGTACGGATGTATTGTTCCTAAAGGAGAAAAAAAGTTCTGTACATATGGCAACTATGAAACATTGTGCAGTGCCACACAAAATCCCAAACATGACTTTGTTTGCTGCTTTATGCACAAGGCCCTAGATGAAAAACTATATGGAAACAGAAAATCACCTCTCAATGAAAGTGATATCTATAGTAAAGTGAAATATTCTATTAATGTATACCTATATTGGCCACAGTACAATACAAGGAAAGGCAAGGATATGGAAGAGCAAAGATAATAACATTGCCACAAAGATGCAAATGACAAATGCAATCATGTTCCCGATCTCCATATACACATGTGAAAGTTGCACACTCAGGAAGACAGATAGAAGGAAAAGTGATATTTTCAAACTATGGTGCTAGAGAAGAATGCTACGTATACTATGGGCGGCAATGGTCACCAAAAAGATAGTCCGAGAGCAGGTGGCGAACCTATGGCACACGTGCCAGAGGCAGCGCGCAGAGCCCTCCCTGCTGGCATGCGCCGCTGTCGGCCACTCACCACGTTAGTGAATACTAGCAGAGGCCATGGCTTCCCTGCCAGTATTCACTCAACTGCGCTGCTAGCGGCGCTGATCCCGGCACACACTGTGACAGGGATCCTCCTCCCCAATCCCATTATGTCTCCCCCATGGTTCCGCAAGAGCAGGGGAGGAGATGTCTGGCTGCTCACACAGACGTTACAGTGTGCATCTGGGATCTGTACCAGCAGCAACGAGCAGACGAGGAGGGGTTAAGTATATGGGTCTCAGGGGGGCACTATTACTACTGAGGCCCCTGCGGGATGTCACTATTACTACTGGGGACACTGTGGGGTGTCACTATTACTACTGGGGTCATTATGGGATTTCACTATTACTACTGAGGCCACTGTGGGATGTCATCACTGTCCTAAAGAGTATCAAACCAAAAATACTGCTAGAGGCCAAAATTAGCAAACAGCGGCTCTCATACTTAGCGAGCCAATTCTCTGGATACAACATTGATGCTCGGCACAGTTAGTGGGTCACGAAGAAAAGGACGCCAAAGAACACGCTGGCTGGATGCAATAAAGACGGATACAAACATGCACATGGAAAAACTGAAAGGTCAAGGATAGGAAAACACGGAGAACGGTGAACTATAAAGTGACCGAAAGTTGGCCGCGACTGAATGGATAATAACCATCATCATCATATTAATATAAGAATATTATGTGTTTCCTGCAGATATTTTGTTAATATTATAATTTTAGGATCTGTAAATCCTCCTCTCTGTGTATTCTGCCTGCACTGTTTACACTGAACATCTTCTTTGAAGTTACAGATCCCTTGTGAAAAGAAAGGAATGATTGGAATACATGCTGCTGTATTCAATGTTATTTGCTAAAAACTGTTTGTTTAGTCCTTTTTTTGGAGAACATCATGATACAAAAGAAAGTAGGTGTATAATTAAGGTATAATCAAGATGTCTCTTCACCTTGACTAATTTATAAAATGGAAAGCTCCCAAAGAGTTTCTGTAGAAATCGCGTACTTAAAGTGAGTGCTACAGGCATTTCATTATCCTCTGCCTCGCGCTGTCATCTTTGTAGGAAAATGGCTGGGTGGAAATTGACAGCTGTTAAGTAGTAACACAGATTGTGTCACCATACTTAGGTATTCTTTATTACCATACAGTAACCAGAATGATTATGCTGGAGAAGACCCCAAGTATTTCTCTAGGTATTACTAAGAGCCTTGTGTGGTGCAAAGTGTTAAAGGGGTTGTCCCGCGCCGAAACGGGTTTTTTTTTTTTCAACAGCCCCCCCGTTCGGCGCGAGACAACCCCGATGCAGGGGTTAAACAAGAACACCAGACAGCGCTTACCTGAATCCCCGCGCTCCGGTGACTTCTTACTTACCTGCTGAAGATGGCCGCCGGGATCTTCTCCCTCGGTGGACCGCAGGGCTTCTGTGCGGTCCATTGCCGATTCCAGCCTCCTGATTGGCTGGAATCGGCACGTGATGGGGCGGAGCTACACGGAGCTACACGGAGCCCCATTGAGAAAAGAAGAAGACCCGGACTGCGCAAGCGCGTCTAATTTGGCGATTAGACGCTGAAAATTAGACGGCACCATGGAGACGAGGACGCTAGCAATGGAACAGGTAAGTGAAAAATTTCTGATAACTTCTGTATGGCTCATAATTAATGCACAATGTACATTACAAAGTGCATTAATATGGCCATACAGAAGTGTATAGACCCACTTTGTTTCGCGGGACAACCCCTTTAAGGCTGCAAAAAGCAGTCCTAAGCTCTCACTCATGACCTGAAGGTTGTGGGTTCAATCCCTGCATGGTTCAGATAGTTGACTCAGGCTTCCATCTTTCTGAGGTTGGTAAAATGAGTATCCAGCTTGCTGGGGGGCTAAAGATGGTGGGGGAAGGCAATAGGAAACCACCCGCAAAAACAGTCTGCCAAGAAAATGTCACGATGTGATGTTGGTCAGGATTCAGTACTTGCACCAGGGGACTTTACCTTACCTGAAAGTAAAGCATCAGTTGTTAAGATCAAAGCCTGGGGCTTTCTCTACACACACTTTTTGGGTGGTTTCACACTTAGCAATTTGCATTAAATCGTTAGACATTCTAATGTGTTTTCCCGCAAATTTCTCTATAGGAAAAAAAATCATATGTGCAAATGAAAAAAGAAGCCAGCCAAAAACCCTTGTAAAAGAATGCAAGAAATTCACGCCATTTTTTCCCAAACGCCAAAGAACGGCACAGAAAACTCTGTCTGAGGGCTTATTCAAATATAAACTGCATTGTATTGAATGGACTTATTCACACAAACTATTTTTCCCTTGCAGCGATGCTGTGAGGATAAAAATCGCAGCATGTTTTTCTTTTAGCGTTTCCTCGCAAGGCCTCACCCATTGTTTTTAATGGGACTTTAAAAGACGTTGCATGGCACTGTGATGACCATGCGAGTGCGATGTGATGTTTCCCATTGAAATCAATAGGAAGCACTTGCAATCCTCTAACGTGCGTAAATAATGCATCTGAGGATCACAATTTCACAGAAGCGAGGAGTTTTCAAATGAAAATTGCTGCACATCGGCGTGCAAAAAAACGCACGTTGCCAAGCGCTCACCCTCATGAATGTAGCCTTTAGGGTGGTTTCACGTGAGCAATAAAATTGCGCGATTTTGTGGAAAAGGGGGAAAGTGAGTAAAAATGCAGAATTATGAAATCAATAATTTTCAATGGTTTCCTTCACATTTGCGATGTTTTCACTCATGCGATGTTGTGAGAAAAATAAATCACGACATGCCGTATTTTCTGCGTTTCACGTTTTCTTTTTCTCCCATGTTTTCCTATGGAGTCTCCTTTTCTCACATTGCAAAGCTCAAATTTGCGATTTTTGTGCTCTGCGGTGCGCTTTTAACATTAGAAAGTTCTACTGACTGTAAAACTAGCCTCAGGAAGCCTTTTTTTCAACAAGTTACATGTGGTTTTTACAAACTTTTTTGTTGACTTTTTTTATTCAAACATTTCTAACGTGTTTCTATCTAAAGTGTTTTTTTTCCAGTGAAGCGTTCACATGGACGATTGTTAGACGCACGGAATCCGCGAATCTAACAAAGATAGGACATGCATGTCGGCTCCGAGGAGCGCGCAAATATAGTACCTGTCCTATCTTTGCTGTGTGCTTTCCATAAGCTCCTATGGGAGCCTTGAAAGCACGCAACTCGCACCTTGGATCGTGTGAACGGGCTACTTCTCAGGGCTGGAAATAGCCCATTCACGCGATCTTTGGAACAGTGTAGCCGCAAGCTATGCACCCGGCTATACTGCGGGATGACAGTGCCCGTGTGAAAGAGCCCTTAAAGACACTCAAAAGACTAGTAGAGATTTCCATAGTCTGAATGGAGGATATTTAGCTTGGAGGCTCCAAGTAAAACAATTGCCATGCAGACAAAAGCACAGTAGGGAAACCTCAATTACAAAACTAAAAGCAAAAAAAGAAAGCTGTGTACTGATACTTAGTAGGAAAACAAATCATATCATTGTGTAAGCAACATTTCTATTTAGAAAGGCTGAAGTTCTTATTCACATCACATGATTTGCATTAGCATTTACAGGGTTAAATAAACATATGATGTCATCATCTGAAAAATATTTAAAATATGATGTCAATCAAAAAATAAAAAAACCACTGAATAAGGCCACATGCACAAGGCAGAGCCGGATTTCGCATGCAGAATCCAGCCCTGGCAGCAGCGGCATTTGCACATACCTGCTTTCTTGAATCTTTATCTGTCCTTTCCTGCGGATGGTTCGCACGGCTCGCCATTAGACATGCACAGCACAGATTTTTTTAAACTTCGGCTTTCCCCGCGTCATTCCCTAGCATTGATGCAGAATTCGCGACCTTTCTGCAATGTTCGTGGATCGAACGGCTTCCATTTATTTTATCCATGAGCAGAAACCGCAATTGGTTTCCGCTTATGTGCACTAAGGATCTTTTTTGCTACAGAATCCGGAGACGGGGGCCTGCTCCCTATTCCGCAATTCAAATCTGCCCGTGTGCATTCACCCTTATGTAAAATATTTTGGTATTAAGCTTTTGGAAATGAGTATTCACATTTTTATCAGGTTTTCAGTTAATTTCTTAACTGTAAACATTTCCAGAAAAGTACTTAATTATACATTGATGTCACCCCTCCCCCAAAGATTACTGACAAGTTAGCAAGAAATGTAGTAATATGCAATGGCTATTCCTGAAACATGCAGGAGTGAGGCAATGTAGTCTTGTCTTGATTATATTCTGATTGCTCCTGTGAATGTATTGTTATATCTGATGCAGCTAATAAAATACTTTTAAACCATATTACGCGGGCTAGGTACGCCAATGTGAAATGTGGCAACTCGCGGGCAATCAATTATATTGCCTTCTGCAATTCCACTCACATTAGCTCGGAATTGCGTAATATGCGAGCATAAAAAAAAAACGCAGCATGCTCTATTTTGCCACATACATATGTGAAATAGAACCCATTGTTGTCAAGGGGCGTGTATATACATGTGCTCATACACAATTATATTGCGTGTGGGCGGTGGGTATACGCGTCATCGTGAAGCGACGGTGTGGGAAATATACTATATATGTACTCTGCCTGACAGTGTGCATTAGTGCATCCGTAATCATGCGCAGTACAATTTTGCCGCCATACGCGGCTGTACGTAGGCTCACGGCCAGCTCCCCAGCTGTAAAAACGCTATAAAATTCTGCAGAACCCACACAACGTTTTACGCTTACGGCTGTGTGAGCCTGGCCTTAAGTTATGTGAACCTGGTATGTAGGATGATTAGGTTATAAGCATATGGCTGACATACTTATTGATCTGAAAAAAAGCAACTTAGATTTACAATATAGATTACAGTTAGTAACTGCAAACAACAAGCAGTGGAAAACTTTTGCACTTTGAGGGCTTAAACAGATGAACGCATACGCTAATGCGCTCGCCGCTATGGAGCCTATTAGCACATGAACTGTTGGGTTCTTGTTTTATTCTACAATTCAAACTCGCGCACAATAGTGGGTAGATAGGTCCTGCCTTATTACCGCGCGACAATCCCGATAGTGAAAACAAAACGACTGAATTTAATGGTTTTGTTTCATCCCGTTTTGTGGCCATGATTTTTACAGTTGCAAAACGGGACAAAAACACGTTTATCTGTTTAAGCCCTGAAGGTAAGAAATTATTTCTTTTTTTCATGTTTTAATAGAATTTGCTTTAGTAATAGATAATGATAAAGAATAGCAAACAAATCAAACAAAAGAGTTATTGTGTAAAAGGGAAGAGTTAAAGGGACCCCACAGTGAGGAAGGTAATATACACTATATGGACAAAAGTATTTGGACACCGCATGTTTTTCAGTGAATATGCAAATACTGAGTTTGCCAAACGCTATGCTGGGAAGGGCATGGGTAAAATAAAAAGCTGCTCATTTTGTAAAAACTATTCATTCATCCGATCGAGGACTTGTGGGATGAACTGGAGTGACGGGTTCGTCACCGCCACCCTTGCCCATCCTTACAACAATCTCTTCTCACAGCCTTGTAGAGGAATGGTGAGCTATTCCTGCCCAGACTTACAGAGAACTTGTGGAAAGTATGCCTCGATGTGTTGTCGCTGTAATACAAGCACAAGGAGGGCCGACACCTTACTAAATAGAAGAGTAAAGCACTTTTTCTAAAAAACATGCAGTGTCCAAATACTTTTGTCCATATAGTGTATGTGAGTCACATCCCCAGATTCAGTGTGTCAGCTCCTATGGGCTTATATGCTTAGTTCATGGGGTTCATAGGAGTTGACAGACTCCCTTTAATGGCCTTTCACACCCAGCAAAGATCAGCAGAATGAATGTTTACACAAGTGTTCGCTCCTGATCATTACGCCGGGTAAACATGTCCAGAGATGAAATGATAAAACATTTGTTTGCTATTGATTACATCTTTCATGTGGATATGGAATTAATTGTTGTTTGGTAGCACATCTCCTCAAGTACACAATGGACATGCAGCCGACAATAATGTAACTGAGGGAACAAACTGTCATACAAATGCATTGTTCATATGAAAGCCTGACTAATAAAAATACTAGTAAATGAGCCCCAATCAACCTGCTATATTGGTAATTTGTATGCCTGTGTAAAAGGATTATAAGTGCACTCTCACATGTGAAGGATTCATTAAGGAAAATTCATTTCATAAAACTGAATGTTTTTATTTATGTAAGGCCTCGTTCACACTAGCATGTTTTTTTTGCATGCCTATGTGCGCGAAAAAGAATGCGCTCCTCGGAACACGCATGAACGGGCAATGTTTGCGCATGAAACTTTGCCCATTTACTGAAGCAGCTGCTCTACGAAAGTCCCCTCATCACTAGACAGTGTGACAGCAGTGTCACAGTGTTCAGTGATGAGGGTACTGCAGTGGGGACGAAAGAATCCCCTGCCACAGCTGTGGCAGAGGATTGCAAAGCTCTCCCATTGATTTCAATAAGGGCCGATGCTGCTGCCACCCCATTGAGAGCACTAGGATGCAGGCAACCACTGCAGTGATTTTCGGGGAAGAGCTTGAAATATAAGCCCTTCCCTGAAAATCATCCCTAGCTTGTGTAAAAATCACAGGCAGCTCTAAGATGTCATTCAATGAATGGCTGAGCGCTGCCTGTGATTGGCTGAGCGCTCAGCCAATCAGACACAACCATTTCAGGAGGCGGGGATTTTTAAATCGCCGCTTGCTGAAAGACCATCAGAGCAGTGCTGGGGAGCCAAGCAGCAAGACGCGCCAGCGGCAAGGTGAGTATATATATATATATATATATATATATATATTTTTTTTTTTTACACAAGCTAGAGATGATTTTCAGGGCAGGGCTTATATTTCAAGCCCTTCCCGAAAATCACTGCAGTGGTTGCCTGCATCCCATTGCTATCAATGGGGCCACCGGTAGCAGCAAGAGCCCCATTGAAAGCAATGGGAGAACATTGAGTTCCTCTGCCACAGCTGTCACAGCTGTGGCAGGGGATTCTTTGCTCCCCATGGGGAGTGCCATCATTACTGAACACTGTGACATTGCTGTCACAGTGCTCCGTGATGAGGGGACTTCCCACAGGAAATATTTACACGCAGCACACACCTGTGCAGTACACGCATGTCCTATCTTTTGCAGGTGCGTGAATTTGCATATCTGTAAAACACGGACATGTGAACACACCATAGGAAAACAATGGTTCTAAAGGATGCGTGGTTTTG
Organism: Eleutherodactylus coqui; assembly: GCF_035609145.1. Taxonomy (NCBI): domain Eukaryota; kingdom Metazoa; phylum Chordata; class Amphibia; order Anura; family Eleutherodactylidae; genus Eleutherodactylus; species Eleutherodactylus coqui. The sequence goes on along the minus strand of NC_089837.1, from coordinate 213,030,755 downwards.
TGCCCACATACGCGTGCACAAATTCTCACTTGTGTGAATGAGGCCTAACACATGGGTGAAGAAATATTTGCAACAAACGTTCTGCATGTGGATGTACATTTGAACATTCGTGTAGAAAAGCTTAACATATAGCAGTCTGTCGACTAGTTGTCTCGCTAAGGCCTCCTTCATAGGGACGATTTTTTTTACAGCAAAGTTACGTGTCAAAAAATTGGTTCTAATAGAACCAATGGTTTCCTATTGAAACCTTTAGGCCTCCTTCACACGGGCGACACCGCATTGCTGCGAGAAAATCGCAGCGATATTGCATCCGCTGCACCTGCGATACTGCTGCGATTTTTTCGTAGCAATACCGCGATTTTGTAGGGCTACAAAGTCGCATGTGAAGCTACAAAATCACGCGACTTTGTAGCATCACGTGCAGGAATTTTCGGGGGGGGGGGGGGGGCTTGAAATATAAGCCCTACCCCGAAAATAAGCCGTAACTAAAGAAGAAAAAAAAAGTATACATTATCTCTTTCACTCTGTCCGGGGCGCCGCCACAGCTTCTCCCCAGGTCCCGACACTGATCTACTTCATCTTCTGGACGGGTATTGAAATGCTTCAATCACTGCCATTCATCGAGCACTTGCTATAATTGGCTAAGTGTCAGCCAATCACATCCAGCGCTTCCAGGAGGCGAGGATTTTTGAATCCCTAGCCAAAAGAGAAGAAAAAGATCAGTGCCGGGACGTGGGGAGAAACTGCGGCCGGGCTGACAGCTCGTCTAAGGTGATGTATGTGTATTTTTTTTTCCTTGCAGTTAGGGCTTAGATTATAGCTTTGACAGTGTCAAAGTTGCATCGCATCGCATGCAAATCGCATTTTCGTGCGATGCGATGCAACAGAGAGGAAGGCTCCATAGGGAAACATGGGCTACAAAACCTCGCGTGTCGCGGGCATATCGCCGGACCTGCGAGGTTTGTGTGTGGTTTTGTAGCATGCTACAAAACATCTCATGTGTGAAGGAACCAATAGGAAACCATGGGCTTCACATACATGCGATTTGTAGCATTGTAGCCCGTGTGAAAGAGGCCTTAGATAAACGATTTGTTGGCATGTCAAAAAATCACACCAAAAAGATAGGACATCAGCGGCAGAATTCAACAACTGAAATTCCCGACTTGACCTATCTTGCTGCAGAAAATCGCAGAAGCCTCCATAGACTCGTATGGGAGACTATGTGAGGCAGCCAGCAAAGGGTGATTAATTCCCCAGCAGTGGCGAGACCGGGCTTTCCCTGTAGGGGAGAAGAAAGACTCCTCCAGTAGCGGTGAGAGAGGGGGTCCCCTGCAAGGAAAATCCAGGCTCGCCGCTGCTGCGGAATTCCTAAATATAAAGTTTCCTAAAATATGAACTTCCCTCCCAATCTCAAAACTGTGCAGACTGAAGAAGGTTTACCTCAAGAATTGCCCTGTATTCACCACCATCCATCGTTTCTTCAATTCTGTCTAGTTTCCAGTGCCTGCAATGAAAATATCCGCACAGCATGATGCTGCAATCATGATGCTTCACCTTGGGAATGTTTTTGGGGTGATGGGAAGTGTTGGGTTTGCATCACACATACAGTCGGGTTCTCTTAAATGGGACGATTGTTGGGTGGAGAAGTGCCTGACAGCCATCCCATCAGTATCGCTCCTGTAGTTTTACACAGGAGCGATTATTGCTCAGTGAATGAAGGCAGAGCTGGTAAAGGATCGTTCCAGTCCACCTGTCTCCATTCACAGTAAACAGGCAGTTGTTCATAGATGAATGACTGCCTGTTTACACAGACAAATCGTTGTTTGATTTTTATGCCTGCATGATCCAGACAAACAAATTATAATTCCATATGTCTTCCAAATTGTACAGGCATTTACACTGGACAATTATTGTTCAGATTCCAACCATCCAGCAAGAATATGGATGATAATTTTTCAGTATAAAAGGTCCTATAGTGTTTCCTTTGGTGGCCAAAAAGGTTACATTTAAATTTTGTCTAACCAGAAAAACTTCTAATATGTGTTGGGAGAGTCTGCGACATGCTGTTTGAAGAAGTCCAAATGTTTTCTTGAGTTTCTTTAGGCAATAGCTTTGTTTCTGGTCGCTCATAAAGCCCCACTCTGTGGAATATACAGTTTATAGTGATCCTATGGACAGATACTTCCATCTCCATTATGGATCTTTGGAGCATTTTCAGTTTTTGTTGATGTCTTTGTTGAATCTCTAATTATAGGGATTATATCACCCAAAATTTTCTTTATTAATTAATTTTAATTAATTTTTCTATTTTTCTAATCTGTTCTTATTTTCTGATTGTAGAATTTTCCATTCTGCTGCCTATACATGACTATGGGGGTGTCATGGGCCATATTCTTTCCATTTGTTATAATGGATGTTCAAAATTTGGGATATTTGGAGAGCTTCTTGGTTTTCATGTTGCTTGGTTGGTGGTGTTGCAGGATGAGAGCCTTTCAGAACATGTAAGATCATGTGACACTTTTATTACACACAGAGATACTCTTATTCAACTAGTTTTGTCACACCTGCAGCTAATTGTTTGCACCAGACCTTATTTAGTGGTTTCATAGCAAGGGGGGTAAATATGTTAGGTTGTGCTGCTGGAGTTTGTTGTTCTTCAGGGTTCTAGGAGCACACCTGCACAGGTGAGGGTTAATTAATAGAGATGAGCGAACGTACTCAGATAAGCACTACTCGTCCGAGTAATGTGCCTTATCCGAGTACCGCTGTACTCGTCTTGAAAGATTCGGGACGCTCCGCTGCTGACAGGTGAGTCGCAGCGGGGAGCGGGGCAGAGCGGGCGGGAGAGAAGGAGAGAAAGATCTCCCCTCCGTTCCTCCCCGCTCTCCCCTGCAGCTCCCCGCTCCGCAGCGCGTCCCGAATCTTTCAAGACGAGTACAGCGGTACTCGGATAAGGCACATTACTCGGACGAGTAGTGCTTATCCGAGTACGTTCGCTCATCTCTATTAATTAAGCTGGCTGGGTGTGGTTGTTCAGGTCAGCCAATCTCCTGGATCTAGGTGTAGATATATACCCCAGTCTCTCTGCTAGAGGAAGCTGTATCTCCTCAGTCTTGTCTGCCTGTGTTGGTGTCTGGTCAGCTTGTAGCTTGCTGTGTGTATAGTGTCTGGTCAGCTTACAGCTTGCTGCGTGAGTAGTGTCTTGTCATCTTGCTTTGCAGCTTGCAGTGTGTTCTGTTGTATTTGGGTTCCAGGCTGTGTGAACTGTGTTCTGTGCTGCCTGATCTGGTGTCTTGATAGTGTAGGGACTGCAAGACACGTGGAGCCTTGTTGCCGCCTTGCAGCTTAAGTTCATTGGCCAATGTATGAACTAATCCCTCGCTTTTATATCCAGCTTTACCATCTGCTTTAGCGTGTGAGGTTGTGTGGTAAGTGTGTTTGTACATTTGGTTTGTGTGTTCTTGTCCTCGTTTCATGTACCACCTATTCGGGGAGAACCAGGGCCGATGTTTCAGTGTGGGGCTGCCTTCATAGAGGCAATCGCTCTGCTTGTTAGGTAGGGCCTCGCCAACTTCCCTTCAGTACAGGGTCAATTTCTCCTTCCGTGTTTTGTATGCCAGTTCTGTCATTTTCCTCAGTCTGTCGGTATGTTAGTTGTCTCTAATCCGTGTCTTTGGGTCACGTTCGTGTGGGCCTGGTGCTTATTTGCCCACACAAGCGTAACAAAATACTTATGCACTTACAACTTTTCATTTTTAATTATGTAATTATTTTTGAAACAAGGTAGATCTATGTAGATCGCTGCATGGGAAGGGTTCACAAAGGGAGCGCGCTCCCTCTGTGAAGTTGCCAGGCTCTTAGGATATAATCGCAGAGAGCCCGGCTGGTCGCCATGGCAACAGGACGCCAGATACCGGCGTCCTGTATTGATAGTGCCTATGATCGCTGTAATAAGCGAAGAGGCATTGCAGGACAGTAGTCCTGCAATGCCTTATCACAGCGATCATCAGTGCTGTGCTGTAAGTCTCCCAGAGGGACACAAATAGTGTAAAAAAAGGCAATAAAATTTACAAAAAAGAAAAATGTAAAAAAAAACATTTTTTGTGCTTTTTCTCATATTAGCATAGAAAAAGGTAAAAAAAAAATATTTGGTATCGTCGTGTTCGTAACGACCTGTACAATAAGTTGCACATGCTTTTTATTCTGCACGGAAAAAAGCGTAAAAAAACGCTTAAAAAGTTACAGGACTTTGAATGCAGCGATTTAGGACAAAAAAAAGATTTCCGAAAAAGGGTGTTTTTATTGCAGAAAAGTGGAAAAACCTAAAAAAGATGTAAGAATTTTGGTATCATTGTAATCGTACCAGCCCGCAGAAAAAATGGATTGTGTCATTTATTCTGCATGATTAACGCTATAAAAAAAAAAATCTATGGCAGAATTGATGCGTTTTCTCTCCCTGTTATCATAAAAAAATAATACAAGTTTTACAACATAGTCTATATACCCAAATATGGCACCATCAAAAACTACACTTCACCACGCAAAAAACAAACCCTTATACGGCCGCGTCGACAGAAAAGTAAAAAAGTTATGGCTTTTAAAAAATGGAAATTAATATCTGCCAAAAATCATTGCGTCCTTAAGCCCAAAATAGGCCATGTCCTTAAGGGGTTAAAGGTCGAAATCACCTAAAAGCATATCAAAAAAGTAATGGAATCAGTGGATACTAATACCACATTTATTGACAATGTTTAAAAATGTTCATTTGGCCGTAAATACGCATTAGATAGCTGCAAGTTATAGGGCTATGTGAAGATGCCACCAATCACCTAATGAATGAGCAAAAGCTCATTCATTAGGTGAGTGCGAATTTCTGAAGCTCAAAAAATTATCATTGTCAGCAGCACAATACCTCTCAATGTGAATGGGGATGTAGTGCCAACAATAATGAAGCCAATGGAAGGATTGTATGAATGATTATTTGTCCACTAGTAGAGTCTGAATCAGCCTTTCTGAAGGCCTGAACTCAATCAACATTCGCCATTACCAACACATTAATTATGTAAAAGAACTATATGTCCTGACTCAGATCTGTCATGTATGCTTAAGACCCATTTAGACACAACGATTATCGCTCAAAAGATGTCTTCTCAGCAACTTTTGAGCAATAATCGTTGTGCCCATTTACAGAGCAATGTGATCGCTCAAATGTGGAGCGATCACCTAGCACTCCGAGCAGGGGATGCAGGAGACAAGTAGGGCCACTTGTCTTCTGCATCCAGCTGTTCTCTGCTCGGAGCGCCCGGCTGTTATACAGCTGAGTGCTCCGAGCAGAGGATGCAGAAGACAAGCAGGGCCGCTTGTCTTCTGCATCCAGCTGTTTTCTGCATGGAGTGCCTGCTGTTATACAGCTGAGCGCTCCGAGCGGAGGATGCAGAAGACAAGTGGGGCCGCTTGTCTTCTGCATCCAGCTGTTTTCTGCACGTAGCGCCCGGATGCTATACAGCTGAGCGCTCCAAGCGGGGGATGCAGAAGACAGACGGGGTGGCTTGTCTTCTGCATCCAGCTGGTCCCGGCTCGCAGTGCCCTGCTTATATACAGCTGAGTGCTCCGAGCAGGGTATGAAGAATGCAGCTCTGTTCTTCATACCCAGCCTGTGTTCAGCGAGCTGCCTCTCATCTGATTGGTCCCGCTGAGCCAATCAGAGGCAGCAGTCACACAACCATTCATAAATTCATGAATGGGTGTGTGAGTGGAATCTGCCTCTGATTGGTCAGGCTGTGACCAATTAGAGGCAACTCATTCAGCAGGCTGCTGAATACTACTCACAGCTGTTCAGAGCAGTTCAGGAGGACTGCAGCTGGCGGCGCTGAACTCCGTCTGCCGGGACCAGGTAAGTATATATATATATTTTTTTTTTACACATTTCTGAATGAATTGCAGGGAAGGGCTTATATATTTAACCCCTTCCCAACAATTCATCCTGCGATCGCCAGCAGCCCATTGCTTTTAATGGAGCCGGCTGTATTGCCGGCTCCATTGAATTCAATGGTCAGTGCTCGTTTAATCGAGACGAGCACCACGCGGTGCTCGTCTCGAGTAACGAGCATCTCGAGCACCCTAATACTCGACCGAGCATCAAGCTCGGACAAGTATGCTCGCTCATCTCTAATCATTTTGCATAAACTACTACTTGGTACTAATGCCAATGAGTAGTTTATTAAACCCTTCAGTGGCAGGTTTATTATTACCATGTCATGCCTCACAGGACAGGTTTTTCAAATAAGAGTTAACAATGCAATTTAAGCTCGCAAGTATTTATCAAGGAATGCAACAATCACATTGCAACATTTTTTTGTAATAAAAGATTCATTATAACAATTTTGAAAAATAATTTCCAAATTTGGGAGATTTTCCGGGCGTGCAACTAAAGAGGTTAATGCCTGTGAGCAGCCGGGACCTATATTCAGAGAACAGTGGGTGGTCTGTTCTCTGAATACATTCCCTTTGTTCTTCCATGGGGCTGACAGCTGAGACAATATTATCAGCGCTCCCCGCAGAGAACACAGCGTGAAGTCCCTGCTATCAGCTCTTCTGCCCAAGGAAGGATTTTCTGCCAAACATTAAATCATCGTTCGGCAGAAAAGTGAAATATGGGCACATTTACACACAATGATTATCGCTCAAAAGATGGCTTTTGAGCGAATTTTCAGTCATAAAATCGTTTTGCGTAAAAAGGGCCTTAAGTTGTAGTCTTTTTCTGTATATGACTAGTTTTAGGAAGTCTGAATGATTACATGGGTATTTTTTTGTGATTTTACATGTCATGTGGTTTAAGCTACTGTGAATTCCTGAAAACAGGGGAACTCAATATCAGAATAATGACTGTGTGAAAATTTTTTAAAAATAGTGTTAAGTTCCTTGTTCACATCCATCTTTAGAAGATGTGACATGCACTACTGATTTTATCACTTTAGCTGGGTCCACGTGGTGCTGATTTCCAGTGGGAAGGTCCACAGACCAGCCGCAGAAAGCATGCCTTAAAATCCGCCCTCATTGAGAGGGGGTGAATTTTGCAGCGTAGACGGCAATAAAATTGACATAACGCGGATTTGATTTTCGCACCGCATGTCACACATTTCTGCATGGGTTTTATGCGTGTTTTTTCAAAATCTCGTCCACTTTGCTGCTACTATAAATGCAGCTGAATTTTCGTGCGGCGGGTCCGCACGGAAATTCTGAGGCATTTCCGCTATGTGTGAGCCCCCTTACAATATTTGTAATGCTCCTGGATAAATAATATGTCCAGTTACCAAGGATTGGCAGGCAACCATTACATCAGCAACCACAGATGACAGAACAATATATATTATTGTACCTTTACAAAAAGGAATCACCTAACCTTTGCTTTGCAAACAATCTGGGGAAGCGTTACATAATAAAGATCTTCTGCTTCCTCTTGCACAACACAAGAAACTTTGTAATGCAACAATTAAATCACTTTCCTTCTAGTAGCAAACTCTGCTATCATCTTTATGGAAAAAGAAAACCCTAGCCTGGATCTTCCAAAATCATGTACTTTTATCCTGACTTTCAGATTGACTATTTTTTTGCATAATCCACAGTATTCCATTTGTAACTAGAATTGCCCTAAGAAGGCAAGAGGATTAGAAGTAAAGTCATATTTCTGTGTAACATACCTGACTGGAACAGCCAGCAATTCATGTATTATGTCCAGGTTGGGTGTGTTCCATAAAATAACAATACTTTTTCCAGTTTGCTCGCCAGACGTGTCACTGCCAAAACTCTGTCCTAGTCCTTTCATATTAGTTTTTTTCATATGAGCAGAGTGACTGGATGGCTTTGTTAAACACAAGAGGAAATAGAATGGAAATAGCAGTCTAATCTGGTATGAATTTTGACTTTCAACAAAGGTCACACTACACGTGAATGTACAAACTATGAGCTAGGATCTAATTCAGAAGTGAATATGTTTTTAGATACAATCTGCCAACTTTGCCAATTGATTTACATCAAATATAAGACTGGTGATTTATGTCAATCTTAAACAGAAGATTATTGGAGTGAAAGGCACCCAATTTAGTAAACTGCACGGTTCTCTTAATAAGTTTGACATACCTTGGGTTGTCTTTATGCTGGAAATTAAAATTATAGGCACAGATCTATGCTATAATTTGTGCCAAGTTTTGGCACAAGTAATGGAAAATCTTTCAATTTGTGGGGGCTCCACTTATATGCTGTTCACTTTTCTTACTATCTTTGAAAACTGGCAAAAAGTGTGAAAAATCTCAAATTATAGCCCAAATATGATGTGCGGCATAATTTGCAACTTTTCTACACCACAAAAGTAATGTAAAGCCTTTGATAAACTCTTCCCTGTCTTAATTTTGCAATTCACCAGAGATGCTACTTTGTATATGACCATCCACTGAAAAAGGGTATTAAGTGGAGGCACACAGACATATTCAACTCATTACAAGCTGAACTTAATGTGATTTGACTCAAAACATAATTGCTTTAGATCATATTATGATCTGATCTTTGAAAGTCAGTTACTCATAGTAACCTCAGGTTATTTGGCCACTATATTGTTTTGCTTCTTTTCATTTACTTTGAGATCATTTGAGGGTGGGGTCACACATTTCATATTATGTGCAATGAAAACAACATTAGGAAGCTAATCATATTTTTATTCAACTAATCCAAGGTAAAGGCTGCTTCTTTTTTAAAGACAGTTTAGGAACTAGCTGCTTGATTTATGCAAGTATCCTATGGGACTACTTAGGTAAGAAGAAGAAGAAAAAAAGTGGGCCAGCTACGATATGGTAAATTAAAGTCCTCGGGAGAATGTGACAGTACCAGGAGAATGTTAAAGGCCAATTAACATAAAATAATCTGAGTTGGACTAATACTGAAAAATAATACTTTGCACATAATTATAGACCGAATGTGAAAATTAAGTATGTCGTATTAGGTTTGATAAACTGTACAATATAGTGTACTGTATAGCATTTGTGTAGGTTAAGATCTTTATAATTTTTGACAATTGATATTTTAGTCCTCAATTCAAGTATATAAGGGGAAATTGTTTCCCATTCCCCTAGCTCTTTAACACATAATGGGGATGCCTCAATGGGACTCATTTATCAAAACTGACAGAAAAACAGGACACTGTTGTTCATAATAAACAATCATAGTGCAGTTTTCTTTGTTCCTCTTCTTTTATTTAGTGCTTTAGGAAAATAAAACTGAACTCCTATTGGTTGCTATATAGTAACAAGGCCAATTTTTCTGTTGGGCGTTCTTCTGACATAAGCTTTCTCAAGCTTTTTTTCCCTTATAAAAAGTCTGGGGAAAATGCATGTTAACAATGCCAACTCCAGAGCATGCTGCATTTGCATTCCAAAAAAAAAAAATGTCCTGAACCTCAAAAATTCATCATGAAAATGCCACAAACCTCCCCCCCCCCCCCCCCCCCCCAAAGAACTGTGTGTAGTACGTTACATATGTCCTAGTGATCTTCAGCTATCATATGGTTGTGGATTTTTTTGCCACAATTCATGTCACACACAAGCAGTGGGATTTGCTGCCGTGGAATTCTGCACCAAAATCCACATGTTTAAATGCAGATTGTGATGCAGAATTAATCCATTTTAAATTGCACATCAAAATCCGCACATTAACCATGCCGTTTTTAATGTAGAATTTTCTGTAGGACTACAAATTCCATTCCACTGGATGCTGTGGAACAATGTCACTTCTGCGAAAAGGGCCTAATGGTATTTGCACTCGGGGCATAAATGCACTGATCTGCTGTGGTGGCATTGGATACAGAGAATTTACAGTCCTTACAGTAGCATCATAGTAAAAAAAATTGCCAACATAACCATTTTCTGATCATGTCACCTCGCAAAACCATGAATAAAACATAATTAAAAGATTATGTATACCCCAAAATGGTACAAATAAAAGCTAGAGGTTCTATCACAAAAACAAGCCTATATACACGAGGAAAAGTAAAAATGTTATAGATCCTGGAATGCAGCAACACGGAAAGAAATCCTATCGTAAAAGGTGTTTTTTATGCAAATTAGTAAAACATAACAAATATACATTTAGCATCATCGTAACAACCCTTAGGATACAGTTAGCATATTATTTATATCGTACAGTGAATACTATGAAAATAAATCTAAAAAAACTGTGACAATATTTCTGGGTATTTATTTGCACTCCCCCCAAATAAGCTATTCAATGCATGATATGTACCCCCAGACTTGTCCCATAAATACGAGGTCTCATACAGCTACACTAAAATAAAGATGTGCTAGTTGAAATACTGAGGTATAAAAATTTTACTGGTCTTCAAGGTTAAAATTAGTTATGTCACTAAGGGCTGGTTGCATCAAAGTTTTGATCTAAGATCAAGTAGAAAAGCATTGTACCAACGTGGTTTAGCCTGTGATCTTGGTTCAAATCTAGGTTTAATTTGGTGTCTGATTTTGACAGATCAAAATAGTTGAACTTAGTTTAGCAGCCAAAATCCAAGATGGCAGACTAGCCAAATAGGTTTTTCCTTAGTCGTGAAATTACACTATGAATGCTGGGAAGATCACCTAACCACAGTCACCAATCACTGTGTGCGATACATTTCTTCTAGGTTCAACCTTTGATGCAGATCAAGTGAACTTGGTATTGCAAATCTTAGATCAAAAAGTGTTGCTGCAACATTTTTTCCTTAAACCAACTTCAACAGCTGATCGCAGTCTAACTAAACCTGAATCAATATAATGGTTGGTATAACCAGTCCGAAAAAAGTTAAATCTCTCTCTCTCATTTCTTCCTTCCCTTTTCTTTCCTTTCTTGTCTGTTTTTTTACACTTTCTCTTGCTTAAGGGCGAGCACCCACTGGCGTTTGCGTTTTCCGCGGGAAAAAAACGCAGCGTTTTCGCCGCGTTTCCCGCGATTTTTCCGCGCGTTTTTCGCGGCGTTTTCGCGGCTTTTCCATTAATTTCCATTGACTTTCATGGGTGCATTAGGAGAAAAATAAGGACACATATGCAACTGACAGTTCCTATGTTAAAAACGCAAACGCAACGCAAAAAAAACGCCAGTGGACAGGAACACATGTTATCTCTATGCCTGTGCAGGAAAAACGCAAAACGCAAAACGCAGGTAAAAAAACGCCAGTGGGTGCTCGCCCTAAAGGGGTTATCCACTGCAGAAATAATTAACCTAGATGAGTGGGCTGTGTTAAAATAAAGTAAATTAGGGTTTCTTTACACAGGATGACTTTTCCCCACACTGGACAAACCCTTTAAAACGTTTTCCTCGAATTAGAGAAACATGACTGGTTTTTTCCTAAAACAATGCCATGCCGATTCATGGGTGGTGTGTGGTATTGCATCTCACCTCCAGTCATTGCAATGACATTGAGTTGCAGTTTCAGATGCAATCCGTGAAAAGGTGTGGTGGTGTTTCGGGTGTTTTGTAATCCATGAACAGACCGGTTGTCAGTTGTTATAACATTATTGTTGGTGAAAACATGCAATCCTGACAGTTTTCCTAATTTTTGGCAGTTGGTTCCCTTTACATTGACTGACAACTTATGTTACATTGACTAATAGACAGTCTGGCAGCTATCAATCAGCCATGTTTGATTTTTAATGAATGGTTGAATAGGCATTGTAAACGAGCACCCACTTAATTTTTACATATAATGATCCTTGTGGATGGTTTGAATGGCTATTGGCTACTTTTACATGACTGGTGGGTAAATTTCTATCACATTCTTACTTCAAGAGCAGGAGATACAGATACCTATTATAATAGTAGTGAGAAAGGTTGTAAAGGAAACACAATAATGAAGAATAGCAGAGCTTCATACTGCTTAGATTGGAAGAATTTGACCTGTTATATAATTAATAGCCTAGACATTAGTCTGCTAGGAAGAGAAATCTCTGTGTGCAAACTCAGACCTAGATATACACAGTTATCCAAAAAAATGGAATTATATTCAGTATATTGTTAAGGCTCATAATGTAATGAATTTTATATTGCAGATCTATAAAATGTATATTTGGTACCAGTAACATGAGCACAAGTGAGGTGTTTATAGAAGGCAGTCTTGATTGAAGTCAGTAGGCAGTATTGTATAATCATTACAATAAAACGTACATGTATTTTTTTGAAAAAGCGTTTCTTCATTCAAAAAAAATAGAATGAATGGAAAGATGGCAACATATTTAATACACAGTAATGTAAAGGTCAACAGGATGGTGCACAAAATAGAGGATGCAAGGTACAAGTGTTTTAGTGCTTAATACAACATCCATATGAGTTATTCATTTTGACTAAGTTACAATGAGCTACATTATCATGTGGAGCAGCAATTATCTAGAATATGAAGTTCACAGGAGCCATCCATTTACCATATTAAATTACATATTTCAAAAAATTATATACATAGCAGACATGCATTTAGCATAGAAGATCAAGGCAACAAAAAAAAAAAAATACAAATACAAAATGCGTAATGATATGCATCTATGTAACCCATAAATTACACCAGTGATCTGTGTTCCAGAATTCAGCATTGATAAATGTATATCTATAAAATGGTTGTCTATTTAGGACAACTGCATCTCTAACGATTGCCACAGATATAGTTTCAGCCATTATTAGCAAGGGGAGGCTTGGCTGTCTATTGTAGGGGAAATGTAATATTGCAAGCTAGTTATTCAAATGAAGACCTAACCTGTAATACATAGACTAGTCAACTCCACCAGAGTGTGAGCCATTCTTACAGAATGGCTTTCCATCCTGGCTCAACAGGAGACTCCAGTCTGTGACATCCATATGCCTTAGGCTAGTTTCACATAGGTGAGGGCGATATCGGGCTGTGATTCATGGTCTGACATCACACTTTCCACAATGTGAAAGCTCCGTGGATGCGAGGCGTTTTCATGTGAAATCAGTCTCACATCGCTGCAGGGAATCCCTTCATACCTGCGGGGAATCCATTCATCCCCGCAGGGCTGAAGGGATTCCTCCTGCCAGGACTGAAGAGATGCCCCCTGCCAGGGCTGAAGGGATTCCCCCCGCTGGGGCTGAAGGGATTCTCCCTGCTGAGGCTGAAGGGATTACCCCCACCGTGGTTGTCACAGCCATGACAGAGTATGGCGGAGTTCTCCTATTGCTTTCAATGGGGCTGACGCTACTGCCGCCGACCCCATTGAAGACAATGGTCGATATCACAGAAAGATAGGACATGTAGCGATGTTTCCTACATAGCATCGCATCGCGGTGCTAAGTAAGAAAACATCGCTTATGTGTATGACCCCATTCAAATGAATGGGGTTCATATTTGTGCAAAATTTGTGCGTTTCGCAATCTTAGGTAAGAAAATCGCGTGATTTTTGCCCGATGCGAGAGTGAGTGAAAACGCAGAATTATGAAACCAATAATTTTCAATGGTTTCCTTCCCATCTGCGATGTTTGTAATGGGGCCAGCAGCAGCAACGCCGGCCCAATTGAAAGCAATAGGAGAACTCTGTGATCCTCTGCTGAATCTCTCAAAAACTGAACTTCTTGTGTTTCTGCCATCCATACCAAAGCTTTGCACATGCAAAATCTGTGCGCACTGAACACAGAGAATAGAACCCATTGATTTCAATGGGTTTGTTTTTATAAGCACGTTTTGCGTGCAAACTTCGCATGCACACAAAAAAGTAGCAACTGCTCTATCTTTCTTTGTTTCCCGCAGCAAAAGTTCCATAGATGTCTATAGGAGGTGCGCAAATACGCAAAGGGAAGGGTGCCCAAATGCAGGAAAAAGAAGACAGCTGGACCTTATTAGGTTTTAATAGGCATTCAATTCCACAGAAAGGGGGTGTGTAAACTGGCCTTTACTCATGTCACCTGCACCTCAAAAACATCTCTCTTTCTACACTGCGGAGACGTCAAAAAATCTTACCATCGCTCTCATCCACTTTTGGATAAGAGCGGATCCATCGTGAATGCAGCAGCCAGGCTTATCCTCTTGCAGAACCTCCATCCTGTGCCTGTCACTGCACTGCAAATATAGAATACAATATGAAGTCATCGCTCTCATCCATAAGGCCCTCCACAATGCTGCGGCACCCTTTATCTCCTCCCTCATCCCTGTCTACCACCCAAGCTGTGCCCTCTGCTAATGACCATAGACTAGATTCCTCTCTAATCCGAATCTGCCTCCAAGATTTTTCCCAACCCACACCAGTTCTCTGGAATGCGCTACCCAAGACAATTACATCAATTCTGAACGTGATGAAGTTTTCATCGAGCCCTTTAAACACATCGTTTTAGGGAGGCCTTCCGTATTCCCTAATCTAACCTCTTCTGCATCTACCCTGCTTCCACATTCGCTATTGGAAACCTGACTCCTTTCCTCCCACTGCAACCCCCAAGCATTCCTTCTTGTCTGAACAACTCACACAGCTTTATGTATATATGTATAGTATCCTATGTATATACTTCCCTATAGTCTGTAAGCTCTTGTGAGCAGGTCCCTCACTACTATTGTTCACGCTTCCCATCGGTTTAATACTGTCTGTTATGATATATTTTGCGTATGTTTCCCTGGATTTCTATGGAACTATGTAAATATAGATTATTATTATTAAATTATAGTAAATTTTACAATCAGCTAAGCTCTATTGATGTTAAAAAAAGTGAAGACTGGTGTAAAAAGCAAAATAACAGTGCAAAAAACTTGTGAGTTTTTTAATGCCAGATATCTGGCGCATGAACCATGTTAAAGGGAACCTGTCACATCCCCGCAGCAGCATAAACTAAGTGATGATACTGTCTGTGGACGTGGCAGGGAGACGGGTGTTGTATTTTTTTTTTTTATTCTTTATTTCTCATTTTCAATTTAGTTACAATTAACTTTAGTCAACTTTCAGAGAACAGATATATGTAACAGATCAAAGTATGCAATTCTCTGTTCATCACTGTGACACTAAAGCAATAAAGGGATCTTGATTTCCTTGTCGGCTTCACTTGTTATTTGGGTTGATGGGTGGGTGTATGCTCCGTTTGGATATCTCAGGTTTACTTCCCTTTAAACTGGAACAGTTCTTTCCATATACATTCGTACTAGAACTCTTGTTTGGTTTTAAGGTCATAAACAACTGGTCTCAGAACTGTCTGGACCTAACACATATTATCACGATCATATTTAACGGGTAAACGTTGAACCTAGACTAAAAGCAGGATAAAACATTAGGGATTTAGACACACAAGGGAGGGATGGGGTAGGGGTTCGGTGGCCTTCAGTTATTGGGGTTTCTGAGCCTCTGGTATTCAGTCGTATCTTGGAACTCTAACCAGTAGTACCATGTTTTTGTAAATTTTTCCTGGGTTCCTCTGAGTGTCGCTGTAAGGTCCTCCATCTCCATCAGCCCCTGCATCGTGTTGAGCCATATTGCCACCGTAGGAGGGGTGGTCTGTCGCCAGAGTCTTGGGATGCAGGACCTCGCTGTCCCAACCAAGTGTCTTACTATTGAATTCTTGTATGTCGATAGGGGGATCGTGCTGTGATGTAGAAGGAAGAAAGCTGGTGTTTTGGGAATTGGGTATTGTGTAAATTTGGAAGTGATCCTACAGACCTCCGTCCAGAAGCCCGCCAGCAGCGGACAGTCCCAAAAGATGTGTAGAAAAGTCCCCTGTGCAGCTCCACATCTCCAACAAAGAGGTGAGACCGAGGGGTATATTTTGTGTAATCTAGAGGGCACCCTGTACCATCTTGAGAGCAGTTTGTACCCGGCTTCCTGTATCTTGCTGGAAATCGATGAGGAGTGTGTAAGTGTGAAGATTTTTTCTCTTTCCGCTGGGGAGAGAGTGATTTTAAGGTCTTCTTCTCATCTCTGTACAAAACCTGGTGGGTGTGGGTCTGATTGAGAGTTATGGATGTTGTATATGCGTGACAGGGTGTGTCTGGATGGCCCTTCTGTGCTACATATTAATTCAAAGTGTGTTTTTGCGTGATTGAAAGTGCTTGGGTGGGGTAGGGATCTAAGGAAATGTCTTAATTGTATTGTCTCCCAGAAAGGTATTGGGTAGGGGTCCGTTAGCCTAGTCAGTGCGTCCGTTGTTAACCATTGGTCTTCCTGTAGGAAATGAAGTGCTCTGAATTTGCCTTCTTGGAACCAGCGGCGGAAGGCCTTGCTCTCATTACCCGTCGGGAATGCGGGATTCCCTAAAATCGGGAACATGGGAGATGGTTTGGGAGCAAAATCTGGTCTTGAGAACACTTTGTATGCTGTCGCCAGGGTGGGGCCAATGGTGGGGTGCTGGGCCGACTCCGCAGGAGTCTGCTCCTGGATCCATGGGAGTACCACTAGAGGAATAGGTGTGGTTGCTTGCTCTATGGTAATCCACTGTTTAAGGGCCTCATGTCTATGCCAGTCGACTATGCGAGCCAGATGGACCGCTTGGTGGTATTGTGGGAAGTTCGGGAGGCCCATTCCCCCTTCTGTTTTCGGTCTTGTTAATATGTTTCATGCTGTACGCGGTGGTTTATCTGCCCATATAAATTTCGTCATCAGTGATAGGAGGTGTTGGAAAAATTGCCTGGGTATGTGGATAGGGAGCACTTGGAGCAGGTATAGGATTCTGGGAAGGATATTCATTTTGAATATCGCGCGTCTTCCGAACCACGAAAAATGGCCTTTTGTCCATGCGTTTAAGTCTGTCCTGATTTTACCTAAGAACAAGGGGTGGTTTGCTGCGTATAGGTCTCCGGGATCCGCTGTGATAATGGTTCCCAAATATTGAATATGGTGGTTCACCCAGGAGAAGGGGAACGAGTTTTTAAGGTCGCTAACAAGTGCTGAATGGAGAGATATATTAAGGGCCGCTGATTTATGATAGTTAATTTTGAAGTCAGAGTATCGTTTGATTTCAGCTAATAGATTTGGTATTGAGATTCTTGAGTTGGTAATGAAGAACAGCAGATCATCTGCGTATGCCGCGATCTTGTGTTCTGATTTGACTAGCTTGATCCCTGACACATTTGGATTGTTACGTATGTGATTTAGGAGGGGTTCTAGGCAGAGGATAAAGATTAGACGTGATAGGGGGCAGCCTTGTCTCGTACCGTTCGAGATAGTAAAGGGGATGATATTTGTCCATTCACTCTAACCGCTGCTGTGGGGCGTGAATAGAGGCTATTGACCCAGTGCCGCATTCTGGGGCCCATTCCCAGGTGAGAAATAGTGGCAAACAGAAAGTCCCAGTCCACCCTATCAAACGCTTTGTCCGCATCTGTGGAGAGTAAGCAGGAGGGGAGGGCTAGTTTTTTGGCCTGGTATATTAAGTTTATGTCTTTTGTTGTGTTGTCTCGTGCTTCCCTAAGTGGGACAAATCCCACTTGGTCTCCGTGGATTGTATGTTGTAGGAGGGGGGAGATCCTGTTTGCCAGTATTTTAGCGAAAAGCTTCAGGTCTACGTTTAGCAGAGAAATAGGACGGTAGCTCTGGCATTGTGAGGGGTCTTTTCCCTCCTTCGGGATCACTGTAATGTGTGCTCCCAGGGTGTCCCTGGGCATTTCCTTTCCTTCATTGAGGGAGTTAAAGGCCCGTAGGAAGTGTGGGGTCAGCGTCTCTGCGTACTTCTTATAGTATGTGAGTGTGAGTCCATCTGGTCCCGGAGATTTTCCCGAATTGGTATCTGTTATAGCAGCTGCCAATTCGGTCTGCGTGATCGGGGTTTCCAGTGCCTCTACTGCTTCTGGTGGGAACCTGGGGATATTTGATTGTTGTAAATATTCTCTTATTTTGGCCTTGCGGTTGGTCTTTTCTTGTTCTGTTATTGAGGGAGTCAGGTTATAGAGGGCTTGATAGTAATTGTGGAATGCTTCCGTTATCTGTTGGGGTAAATGTAGGGTGTTGCTGGGGGAGAGGGTGATGTGGGGAACATATGTCCTGGATCTAGTTACCCAGAGGGCCCGTGCTAGTGTACGGCTAGGTTTATTGCCAAACTCATAGAAATGGCGCCTACATTTTATTAAAGTCCCTTTCGCCTGTGCTAAGCATAGTGTACGCAATCGGTCCCTGAGTTGCGTTAATTCTGCGCCTAGGGTACTGTCCTGGTTAGATTTGTGTCGAAGTTCGAGGATTTGGATCTGGTCTAGTAGTCCGCGAAGAAGTGACCCTCGCTCTTTTTTGATACGGGATCCCAACCCTATACAGATTTCTCGTATGACGCATTTGTGAGCTTCCCAGACTGTCAAGGGGTTACTATCTGGAGTACAATTATTCCTGAAGTATTCCTCTAGAGCTTCTTGGATCTCTTTAGACGTCTCTGGGCTGTGTAAGAGGGACTCGTTCAGGCGCCAGTGCCATATGCTGTCGTGGATTGTTGGGAGCGATAGTGATAACGTGATGAGCACGTGGTCCGAGATTGTGATGTTATCTATTTCTACTGATGTCACTAGGGGGAGGGATGAGTGATGTAGGAGGAAGTAGTCAATCCGGGAGTAGGAGTTGTGGGGCGGGGAGAAATAGGTGTAGTCTCTAACTTCGGGGTGGAAAACCCTCCAGACGTCTGTCAGTTGATGATTGTGGAATGTTTTCCTAGCTCTGCGATGTGTAGCTAAGGTGAGGCTGCTGCTTCCTTTGGATGTGTCGGTGCGGGGGTCAGGTGGCTGATTAAAATCTCCTCCTAGTATCAGGGTGCCCTCTTTGAACTCCTCCAAGTCCTCCAGGGACCTTTCAAGGAAAGTCACCTGGTTGGAGTTGGGGAGATACATTGTGGCTAGGGTGACTGTGGTGCGGGCTAGCGTACCTTTTACAAAGAGGCATCTTCCTTCGGGGTCGGATTTTGTAGCTGAGTGTTCCCACGGGATTGAACTGGCGATCAGGATCGATACCCCTTTGGATTTAGATTCCGGGTTCAGGCTGTGGTAGACGTTAGGAAACCTGGCATCCGAGAATCTGGGGGCCGCTCTTGCGCAGAAGTGAGTTTCCTGTAAAAAGGCCACTTGAGCACGTTTTTTCCAGAGGAGACGAAGAGTGGAGGACCTTTTCTCTGGAACGTTAAGACCCTGTGCGTTAAGGGAGACAACAGTAAGATTAGCTGAGGCAGAAGGCATTTTGAGAACTGGTGCCCTAGTCTTGTTGTCCCTGAGTCAGAGTCTGATAGCAGTATAGGAGGAAGGGTATGGGATGGGAGTTTGGGAGGGGGAGACTGGAAAACAAAGGGGTTGTGTTCAGAACGGGATAGACAAGACAAAAGACAGGCTTAGTAATATTTCTAAGTTCTAAATTGCACAGGGGCCCTGTCCCCCCTGCGAAACGGTGAGGGGGGGAGAGATCAGGGTCTCTGGTACCTTACTGGGGGAAACGTGAGAAAACACAGAGAGACGGATAGTCACAGTCCGTGGAGTAGGAGACCACACATATGCAGTAGAGTCAAACCAACAGTCCAAACTTCCTGCTGTGGGGTTCTGGGCTGGGGGTATTAGAGTCTGGTCCGTGGAACTCCGTTGATCCGTCTCGCCGCAGCTTGTATTTCTTTTTCTGTGGAAAACAAGTTAACCTGGTAAAGGAAATGAAGAGGTAATATGCTGGATGGGCGTAGTTAGGCCGGGGGAGTGTCTCAGCGCGTTGTGAGATTTCGTAAACTATGAAGGCTGGATAGCCTCCTGTACATCTGAGTTCTATTGGATAGGGTTCTCATCTGGGGGTAAAGTCCAGTCTGGGATTGGCGTCTGGGGTACTCCCAGAAAGTTGAATGCCCCTTCTAGGTCAGCCGGTGATCGGACCATGAATATACGGCCACGCTTTCGAAGGATCAGATGAAAGGGGTGTCCCCATCTGTAGATGCGGGTGTTGTACCTTTACACTGACCTGCTCCCACTATCCAGCGCTGCCACCCATTATTTTTAACTACTCATGCAAATGGGAATCTGAAGAGTCAGATTATTAAACGCTGAGTGAAAGTGCTGGATTGTGGGAGCAGGTGAGTATAAAACATACACCCCCTGGCTCGCTGTCATATTCCCTAACTACACCATAACTTAGCTTATTCTGCTATGGGAATCTGACAGGTTTTTATTAAAATTTACACCTATGTGTGTAGTAGGCAGGGGTGGGAGTGATGACTGCACTTTCTCCTTAACTAAATGTAATCACTTTTGCCAAATTTTAACAATTCCTATGGGCGTTTTAACTAATTATGTCCTGAAATTTTTTTAGTTTCCAAGGAATATAATCATATTCCAATTATCTCTAACAAGAACAACTACAGTAATTACATTAATGAAAAACAATTCTAAGACAAACAATTTTATTTCACAATTAGTATGTTAAAATCTAAACAAGCAGCAACTTTTTGATAAGATTATTTTGTGAGACAATTAGGGCTCATTCATCGAGCGCTATGTACCCGAAAAGAAGGCAGAAACGGTTAAAAAAAACGCTTCTCCTTTCTCCTCTGGGTTCTCAGCTGTGACTAACAGCTGACAACCCAACCTGCTCCTGCTTGATTGCAGGAGCAGAGGCTTTAATTTTTGATATCAACAGGGATTAAAACCCAGGACCAAGCGCCGTAAATTTACAGCGCTTGGTCCTTAAAGGGGTTTTGTCATGAACAAAAAAAATTCTATACTCACCAATTCCTTCCCCGTCAGTCTCCTTACCATATCTTCTCCTGGCTGAGCTTCTGCAGTATCCCCGGTCACCTTACCGCATGCTGGCCGGCTTGTTATGAAGGCTGCATTCCTCACATTCCTCTTGTCGGGTCAGTGAAGGTCAGAAACCTGTGCTGTAGCGTTCAATGCCTAGGAAGGAATTCTGATCTATTGCCGAGACAGCTCGCATGAGCAGTCTCTGCAGTAGAACGGCACTCGCACTGCTGGCCTGTGAGCTGCGGCATAATGTACATTGGCTGGCAGGAAGAACACTGCCTGTGAAAATACATAACCTCACAGGAAGAAGAGGAATCAGCCAGCTGGAGGTAAGCCCCTCCCCTCCTCCCCTTCCTAGACTGCAGGAGACAAGAGAAGAACAGTGAGGTGAGGATCTGGTAATTAGACTGATGGGGAGGGAATAGGTAAGTATAGATTTTTTTTAATGGCGGAAGCCCTTTAAGGGGTTAAATGTGCAGTGTGCTATAAGTAGAAAGCTCGTATACATATGCTTATGTGGCTGACAACTATTTCCCCTGATCCCCCATACAAATGCATGCTTGGCTCGGCCAAGTCTGCATGTGTTCTCATAAGGCAGAGGTAAACAAGCACCTGCCAGACACATTTGGTGGTGGCTTATCTCTCCTGGGAACAAACGGATTAAACATGTTGAAATCTAATATGCCTGATCTATCTTTCCTCTAAAGTCTGCTGTTGGGGTGGGGTTGGAACACCACAATGCATATTAGGTGGTTGTCTAGTTCTGGCACAATTTGTCAGGTTCCACCAACATTCATATAATATGCATGGTCACCTTAAGGCCTCTTTCACACGGGCGACAGCGATATTGCTGCTACAAAATCGTGATATCGCAGCTATGCTCATGCGATTTTTCAGCAAAAAATTGTGCATTGCATGCACGTGCGCTTTTAACGCGCAATTTTGTGGCGCGAGAGTCAATAAAGGTACAGGTGTGAAGTGATGACCCCGCCTCCTCGCAATTCACTTGCTCAAGCTTCTTACAGAGGTTCTGCCACTGCTCACCATGAGTTACTAGTTAGCAATAGCGGAAGGGTTCTTGTCATCCACATACTTTCCTAACTGCCTTGGTGCCCTAGATGGGAAACATGTACGTGTGAATAAGCTGCCACACTCGGGATCCCGTTATTTTAATTAAAAAATATATTTTTCTGTCATACTGCTAGCTGTTGTGGACAGCCAGTGCAAGTTTGTTTTGGTTGACATTAGGATATATAGAAGTACGCGGATGCACATGCATTCATGTGTTCCCGAATGAGGCAATGACTTCAGGCTACAAAATTGAGGGTCCCTCCTCCACATCCCTTACCTGGGGCGAACAAGCCATCTGTTCTCTACTGCATGGTTGCAGAGGAGGGATTTGTCCTAAGTAGACATGTAATGTGACCCTTCCCTCGCAGACGTTTCTCTGACTCCCGCAGCGGGCTCCTTGAGAGTTGAGAGTGCATTTGCCGGAAATATGCTGGTTGCCACCCATACATAGGCAGTTGGTTCATTGCCTCATACTGGGTCATTTGTGTGTGGGTCGGGGCTGCCTTTGGGCAAACTGATGCCTCTGCTGAGTGTGCGACCAGTCCAAGTAACTCCAGATTATACTGTTGAAGATCTCAGTTACGGCTGGGGGGTCCTAAGCCATGGCCATTAGGTTGTGTCATGCACATACATGCTCTATTTTCGATTCAGTGTGTCACTTTTCTTATGTATTCACAAATTCTGAGTTGATTAGGTGTAAAAAAAATTTTGAAGTAAGCAATTTTTGCTACTGAGAAAAAAACCCATTCAGCTTTTTTCCTAAAAGTTGACTATTTTAGTCATAAAATTTGTTATTATTGGTGATTATTTCTGTGCCTGTGTGCAGGCCATCTAGGTGAAGATAAGAAACACCTCATATGTGATAGCAAGAAGGGGTTTTGTGCCAAAGAGTGTGCTATGAAGCACTCGAGAGATAAGCCCCCTGCACACGGGCGGAAGTTCTGCAGTGGGATTTCCCGCAGAATTTCCGCCCGTGGAAGCTGCCATAGGATTGCGTTAGAAAACGCAATCCTATGCAGACGGCCGCAATTTGCCCGCGCGAAATCTTGCGTGAAAAACAAATCGTGTCATTCTCTATTTCTGTGCGGAAGCTGGTGAGTGCCGTGCTGGTCCCTGCAGGGGCTCGGGTCGGGTCCTGCTGTGAGAATTCTCGCAGCGGAATCCAACCCGGCCATCTGCAGGCGGCCAAAAGGAGAATTCCAAAGTTGCAAAAAGTAACATCACTGGCATTTTTGTTGATAGCAGGAAGGACAACATTCTAATTCTTATGCATGATAAGACCAAAGGCACCTTCAGGAAATGCACCATCAAGGAAAGCTATATGACTGTTCCAGAAGAGCCTAAGTCTGAATGCCCACGGCTGTAGTTGCACTGCGGGATTCGGAGCAAGAGTTTGCCTCCGGATCCCGCAGCAAATACTCCCCATAAAACATGCTATGGAAAACGCTTTTCCATGCCCACGAGTCGAAATTAACTGCGATTTTCCATTTGCGGGGGAAGATCCCAGTATGTCCTATTCTAGTGCAAACCTTGCACAGACAGCTTCCATTGCAGTCAATGGAAGCCGTCCAACCCATGGCGAGTCACAGTGCATCCGCGTCATCGCCAATGCAACTCTCTGCACTGCGCATCTGCGGCGCGCCAGCTGGCACATCCGCAGCGCAGGGAGAAGACACCAAACAGGTACGCGGGGGTCATTGCAAGATTTCGCAGCCGGAATCTGACCCAGCCGTGGACATTCGGCCTAAAGATAGCTATCTTACTCACTATATATATAAACCATGGCCAAAACAAGAACAGCAAAACCAGCCAAATGGTGTGCAATTGGATTATTCGACTGGTTAAAGGACAGAGGCATAGATCTTAGACTCAAACTAATTGGCAGTGATACCACTAATGATTTGTCTGACTGGAAAGGTGGCATGCTTCACTGTGTTGAAGAACTCCTCAACCACTCTTTAGGTCTTTCTGCTGGCTTCACATCAATGAGCTGCCATTTCGACGTATTGTGGCAAAGCTTAACGGGCCAACCTCTTCAGATAAAGGCAGTTGTGGTACAGTTGGTAGACTCTTTTCCAAAGTTGAGACTCTGGATTGAAAGATTGAAATTGAGCCAATTCCGATATCAGTGAGAATATTGCTAGCCAAATGAGCACTGACAGCGTACTAGCATGGAAGTATCTTCATGCAATAGTGAAAGACAAGCCCAATCTGAAGTAGCAGCTCTTAAATGCAGTCAACTGTTGCACACTAGGTGGCTTACTTGTGGCATGAGGGGGATGCTGCTCTATATGAGCAAGCATGATCTTGGACCTGAGGATATAGAGATCTTGAAGTTGCTTGCAACCTGGGTAACACAAGTTTACCTTCCAATGAGATTAAGGTAAACATGAGATCAAGTATGGACCTTGGCATCTAATAAAGTTATTTCAACTTTGGCAGAAGCAAGATGCAAGGGTCAAGGATGCCTCAAAGCCCTACCTAAAAAGCGGATCCTGGTGGGCTCATCCTGAGAATGTACTCGTCGCTCTTCTCTGTTCTGATAACACAAGACAGAAAGTGTTTATGGTTGACACAATAATGGCAGTCAAGGCTGGAAGTGAACAAGGTTCCACTGCAGTGCCGTCTTTTGTAGTTCCCGAAACGGTAAACCTCGATGCTTGCGACCTCAAAACACTCATTAATTGGGAGGCAGAGACCATCACTGAACCAGTTTTCATAGCAAACATAAAAACAAGACTGAACTCAGATGGAATACCCTTACTTCATTGGGAGATCTTCAGTGCACCATTTACGGGTGATCCAATAGCACAAAGGGGTAAAAGTATTTTCCTCTTGTTTTTATATTGCTAATTACCGAGGTTGGATACCTCAGATTTATTTCCCCCTACCGCTCTCCTGATCTGATTGGGATTGGACACCTAAGTGTGTATAAGGCTGAAGTGGACCCTTTGGTGTGGAGTAGAGATGAGCGAACGTACTCGTCCGAGCTTGATACTCGTTCGAGTATTAGTGTGTTCGAGATGCTCGTTACTCGTGACGAGTACCACGCGATGTTCGAGTTACTTTCACTTTCATCTCTGAGACGTTAGCGCGCTTTTCTAGCCAATAGAAAGACACGGAAGGCATTACAACTTCCCCCTGCGACGTTCAAGCCCTATACCACCCCCCTGCAGTGAGTGGCTGGCGAGATCAGGTGTCACCCGAGTATAAAAATCGGCCCCTCCCGCGGCTCGCCACAGATTTATTCTGACATAGAGGAGGGAAAGTGCTATTGGTGCCGGAGCTGCTATAGGGAGAGTGTTAGGAGTATTTTAGGCTTCAAGAACCCCAAACGGTCCTTCTTAGGGCCACATCTAACCGTGTGCAGTAGTGTGGAGGCTGCTTTTTGCAGTGTTGCACTTTTTTATTTTTTTGTATATCGGCCGTGCAGAGCATTGCGCCCTGCAGTAATTATACATACTCCAGGGCCAGTAGTGGTGGTGAGGCAGGGACAGAAGACATATATTTATTGAATATAGGCAGTGGGCCTTTCCAAAAACATTTGGGGAAAAAAATCTATTTGGGCTGCCTGTGACTGTCCCCAGTGTACTGGGTCTGTGCTGGGTGTAGTTGTCCTCCTAATTCATACGCAGTCAGCTAAGTGTTACAGCAGGCTTGCGCAAAATTATTTCCTGGCTCTGTGTTGCCTCTTAAATCACCGCTGTATTCCTGTCCACAGTGAAACAGTCTGCAGTTATTTTACATACTCCAGGGCCAGTAGTGGTGACGCAGGGACAGAAGACATATTTATTGAATATAGGCAGTGGGCCTTTCCAAAAACAGGCTTGCGCAAAATTATTTCCTGGCTCTGCTGTGCGTTCCGTAAGCGAAGTCAGCTTCCAACCACAGGCCAATAAGTGGCACATTTAATTACAGCGTTCTGTTTCTGCACTACTGGTAATACAGCATGCTGAGGGGTAGGTGTAGACCTAGAGCACATGGACGCGGGCGAGGGGTAGAGGCAGGGCCAGACCGAATAATCCACCAACTGTTTCCCAAAGCACCCCCTCACGCCATGCCACCCTGCAGAGGTCAAGCTGCTCTACGGTGTGGCAGTTTTTCACAGAGACGCCTGACGACCGACGAACAGTGGTGTGCAACCTTTGTCGCGCCAAGATCAGCTGGGGAGCCACCACCACCAGCATGCGCAGGCATATGATGGCCAAGCACCCCACAAGGTGGGACAAAGGCCGTTCACCGCCTCCGGTTTGCACCACTGCCTCTCCCCCTGTGCCCCAACCTGCCACTGAGATCCAACCCCCCTCTGAGGACACAGGCACTACCGTCTCCTGGCCTGCACCCACACCCTCACCTCCGCTGTCCTCGGCCCCATCCAGCAATGTCTCTCAGCGTAGCGTCCAGGCGTCGCTAGCGCCACTGTTTGAGCGCAAGTATGCCGCCACGCACCCGCACGCTCAAGCGTTAAACGTGCACATTGCCAAATTTATCAGCCTGGAGATGCTGCCGTATAGGCTTATGGAAACGGAGGCTTTCAAAAGCATGATGGCGGCGACGGCCCCGCGCTACTCGGTTCCCAGTCGCCACTACTTTTCCCGATGTGCCGTCCCAGCCCTGCACGACCACGTCTCCCGCAACATTGTACGCGCCCTCACCAACGCGGTTACTGCCAAGGTCCACTTAACAACGGACACGTGGACAAGCACAGGCGGGCAGGGCCACTATATCTTCCTGATGGCACATTGGGTGAATTTAGTGGAGGCTGGGACAGAGTCAGAGCCTGAGACCGCTCACGTCCTACCCACCCCCAGAATTGCGGGCCCCAGCTCGGTGCTGGTATCTGCGGCGGTGTATGCTTCCTCCACTAAACCACCCTCCTCCTCCTCCAACGCAACCTCTGTCTCGCAATCAAGATGTGTCAGCAGCAGCACGTCGCCAGCAGTCGGTGTCGTGCGGCGTGGCAGCACAGCGGTGGGCAAGCGTCAGCAGGCCGTGCTGAAACTACTCAGCTTAGGAGAGAAGAGGCACACGGCCCATGAACTGCTGCAGGGTCTGACAGAGCAGACCGACCGCTGGCTTGCGCCGCTGAGCCTCCAACCGGGCATGGTCATGTGTGACAACGGCCGTAACCTGGTGGAGGCTCTGCAGCTCGGCAGCCTCACGCACGTGCCATGCCTGACCCATGTCTTTAATTTGGTGGTTCAGCGCTTTCTGAAAAGCTACCCACACTTGTCATACCTGCTCGGAAAGGTGTGCCGGGTCAGCGCACATTTCCGCAACTCCAAGACGGACGCTGCCACCCTGAGGACCCTGCAACATCGGTTTAATCTGCCAGTGCACCGACTGCTGTGCGACGTGCCCACACGGTGGAACTCTAGGCTCCACATGTTGGCCAGGCTCTATGAGCAGCGTAGAGCTATAGTGGAATACCAACTCCAACATGGGCGGCGTAGTGGGAGTCAGCCTCCTCAATTCTTTACAGAAGAGTGGGCCTGGTTGGCAGACATCTGCCAGGTCCTTGGAAACTTTGAGGAGTCTACCCAGATGGTGAGCGGGGATGCTGCAATCATTAGCGTCACCATTCCTCTGCTATGCCTCTTGAGAAGTTCCCTGCAAAGCATAAAGGCAAACGCTTTGCACTCGGAAACGGAGGCGTGGGAAGACAGTATGTTGCTGGATAGTCAGAGCACCCTCATGTCTATATCTCAGCGCGTTGAGGAGGAGGAGGAGGTGAAGGAGCATGAGGAGGAGGGGAAAGAGACAGCTTGGCCCACTGCTGAGGGTACACATGCTGCTTGCCTGTCATCCTTTCAGCGTGTATGGCCGGAGGAGGAGGAGGAGAAGGATCCTGAAAGTGATCTTCCTAGTGAGGACAGCCATGTGTTGCGTACAGGTACCCTGGCACACATGGCTGACTTCATGTTGGGATGCCTTTCTCGTGACCCTCGCGTTACACGCATTATGGCCACTACGGATTACTGGGTGTACACACTGCTCGACCCACGGTATAAGGTGAACCTTTCCACTCTCATTCCCGAAGAGGAAAGGGGTTCCAGAATGATGCTATACCACAGGGCGCTGGTGGACAAACTGATGGTAAACTTTCCATCCGACAGCGCTAGTGGCAGAAGGAGCAGTTCCGAGGGCCAGGTAGCAGGAGAGGCGCAGAGATCAGGCAGCATGTACAGCGCAGGCAGGGGAACATTCTCCAAGGCCTTTGCCAGCTTTATGGGTCCCCAGCAAGACTGTGTCACTACTCCCCAGTCAAGGCTGAGTTGGCGGGAGCACTGTAAAAGGATGGTGAGGGAGTAAGTAGCCGATCGCACGACCGTCCTCCGTGACGCCTCTGCCACCTACAACTACTGGGTGTCGAAGCTGGACACGTGGCCTGAACTCGCGCTGTATGCCCTGGAGGTGCTTGCTTGTCCTGCGGCTAGCGTCTTGTCAGAGAGGGTGTTTAGTGCGGCTGGGGGAATCATCACAGGCTTACATCACAGGCTTACACTCATCAAGATGAACAAAGCCTGGATTTCCCCAGACTTCTCTTCTTCACCAGCGGACAACAGCGATACCTAAGCAATACGTAGGCTGCACCCGCGGATGGAAGCATCGTTCTCTCTCACCATCCAAAACGGGGACATTTTTGCTTCATCAATCTGTGTATAATATTCCTCCTCCTCCTCCTGCTCCTCCTCCTGAAACCTCACATAATCACGCCGAACGGGCAATTTTTTTTAGGCCCACAAGGCTCAGTCATATAATTTTTCTAAACAATTTTTATACGTTTCAATGCTCATTAAAGCGTTGAAACTTTCACCTCAACCAATTTTTATTTTAACTGGGCTGCCTCCTGGCCTAGTTACCAATTAAGCCACATTAACCAAAGCGATTAATGGGTTTCACCTGCCCTCTTGGTTGGGCATGGGCAATTTTTCTGAGGTACATTAGTACTGTTGGTACACCAATTTTTGGGGGCCCTCGCCTACAGTGTAATCCTAGTAATTTTTAGCCCACCTGCATTACAGCTGACGTTACATCAGCTGTGTTGGGCACTGCAATGGGATATATTTATGTACCGCCGGTGGGTTCTAGGGAGCCACCCATGCCGTGGGTGCACACGGAGTTGTAACTGCATGTGTCCACTTCTAAAGAACCCCAGTCTGACTGGGGCATGCAGTGTGGGCCCAAGCCCACTTGCATTAAACATGACATTACCTCAGCTGTGATGGGCAATGCAATGGGATATTTTTATGTACTGCCGGTGGCTTCCTGGCACCCACCCATGCTGTGGGTCCACAGGGAGTTGTAACTGCATGTGTCCACTTCTAAAGAACCCCAGTCTGACTGGGGCATGCAGTGTTGGCCGAAGCCCACCTGCATTTAATCGGACGTTACCTCAGCTGTGATGGGCACTGCAATGGGATACATTGATGTACAGCCGGTGGGTTCCAGGGAGCCACCCATGCTGTGGGTGCACACGGAATTCCCATTGCGGAGTTGTACCTGCCTGTGACTATTTATAAAAAAACGCGGTCTGACTGGGGTATGCAGACACCTTGACAGAATGAATAGTATGTGGCACATAGGTTCCCCATTGCTATGCCCACGTGTGCAGCTCCTGATGGCGGTGGCACAGGATTATATTTCTCATTGCTTCTGTACAGCTTTGTGGGCTATCGCCCGCCCCTTTTAAAGAGGGTCGCTGCCTAGCCGTGCCAACCCTCTGCAGTGTGTGCCTGCGGTTCCCCCTTATGGCAGACGCACTTATAAATAGACATGAGGGTGGTGTGGCATGAGTGCAGCTGAAGGATGTGCAGGGACACTTTGGTGTGCGCTGTGGACACTGCGTTGTGCGGTGGGGTAGGGCAGCATGTAACCCAGGAGAAGTGGCAGCAGAGTGTCATGCAGGCAGTGATTGTGCTTTGTTGGAGGTAGTGTGGTGCTTAGCTAAGGTATGCATTGCTAATGAGGGCTTTTCAGAAGTAAAAGTTGTTGGGAGGGGGGGGGGGCCACTCTTGCCGCTATTGTGGCTTAATAGTGGGACCTGGGAACTTGAGATGCAGCCCAACATGTAGCCCCTCGCCTGCCCTATCCGTTGCTGTGTCGTTCTCATCACTTTCTTGAATTGCCCCGATTTTCACAAATGGAAACCTTAGCGAGCATCGGCGATATACAAAAATGCTCGAGTCGCCCATTGACTTCAATGGGGTTCGTTACTCGAAACGAACCCTCGAGCAGCGCGATAATTTCGTCCCGAGTAACGAGCACCCGAGCATTTTGGTGCTCGCTGATCTCTAGTGTGGAGTTCTGTCTTCTGACGGAATCCATACCATACAAGTAAGTCCACTTATACCTATATTCTCTATAGGTTAATTTGCTATCTTTTCCTTCATACCTGGAGCACAGATACCTCATTTTCTTTTATGTTTCATAGCAAACATGTCTTTGGCCTACCTTTATGCATTGAAAGCTGCCCCCCTGGAGCTTCCTCCATATTCACTACACATTCAAAGTTGTGAGAGACCAGTCAAATAGGTTATAAAGGCAGCTGAATCAGTGTGTGGTTGGGTCAAGAGAGATGCTTTTATACGAATACAGTTGCGTAATCGGGAAGTGATGCCTTCTTTAAAAACAAAGACTTTCTAAAAGTGTTCCAAGCTTAAATAATAACTAATAACTATCTAGATCACTGACTGTCTGAAAACTTGCTTTTGTGCAGAATGTGGATATACTTTTTTGTAATTCAGTCATTATTCATATGTGCATTGTTTTATTACCTGTTCTTATGTTCAGATTATTGTAATTTACTGGTGTTTTATTACTAGCAGTGACTAAAGTAGGTTTTACTTTACTTCAATCTTGCATTTTAATTATTAAATAAATGTTATTAATTGATACTAAATGTCTCTAAACTGTCAATAAAAGGCAAGCGTAATATGATTAATATGAAAATTATCGTGTAATTTTAATTACCATTTCCCGGCAGGTAAACCTCAATATTTTACAAAAATAATTCCAGAAATGAATTTTCCATATCCAAATACATTATGTTCCAAATGTGCAAGCCAATGTATAAAAAATTACGACTTTCACTGACACATGACATACCCTAATGGCCATTAAAGCCGTCATTGCTGTCTGCAGTGGTTGCTGCACCTCTGTAGGCACGTGTCAGCATGTGACTTTAACACTTTGCACAAAGCCCTTAACCCAGTCCACATTGCACCTCGAGTGCAAGTAATTAATGACCTGCTGATCCACAATCCTGCCTGCCAGTGGCTTCTTTATTGGCCTGCGACGGCGACTGGCACAGCATAGACTGTGTTGGGGCTGTGAGGGTTCTGGAACTGGGTAAGTTGGCCTTGTCTGTTCTGGAGCTATAGTTACTGGCTGTGAAGGTTCTTCTCCTGGGGATGTAAGTTGAGTGCTGTTTTCACTGTCTCAAGTAGAGGCGTCCCGATCTGCAGGAGGAGTATTAAAGAAATAAAATTTAAAGCCAATATCAGGGACATTGCAAGTGTTTCAGAAGAAACTTGCCATTGTATTTGTCACATCAGCGGAGACACACGACACTCAATAAAGTAGGTTAGAGCAAGGCCAAAAGTGTAATTAAAAAATTTAGGAGCCTCAAAGTAGAAAGTAGCACGCGCAGCATCATAATGTGTGCATGCAAATATTTTTACGTTCCATTTGCACAACTCAGGACCCAGCACTTCAGAAGTTCCTTTAACTAGCGGATCAGCTTGTTCCCCCACAGACCATATTTATGGCCTCTAAAGGTGGGAATAGTGAGCCATGCAAATAGCAGAAGTTAGCCAATATTAGTTATGTAGTGCAAAATACTTCATAGCGCCTTTGTGAATTCTCTTTAGGTGCTGTTGTAATGCAACTAAGCGTAGAGAGCGCACACTTTGCCAAATGAACGTTATGCCTTAGATGGGGTGGATACCTAACTCTGGCGTTAGTTGGGGTGCACAATAAGGACAGTGCGCCAATCAGAGTTCTATAACTATATAAAAAAGGTGGCAACAGAGAAGCAGCATCAATGATGTGCAAGAAGTGGTTTGGGCACACCATGACCCCCAGGGCTTTGATGCAAAGTATAGTTGCATCTGGGCTACAGGGTTGCACGTGAAAGCGTTAGTGTAGCCACCAATACAATGCAGCAGTTGTCGCTATGTGCAGGGGAAGTCTCTTCCCCTAAATATAAACCAGCTTGCCATTAGGGGCATATTACCATCACTGGTGAACCCATCAATGTGTACAGATGACTCCCAGGGGAATACATTTAACATATTCAAGCAAAAATAAAAACTACAGCGTGCAACCAACATCAACAAGATGGGTTAACCTCCTACTGTCAAAGTAAAATGAGGGGCGTAGGGAGTTGCGTGTATCCAAGGCCACAGCAGACATAAGCGCTTTACATGTGTAGCAAAATCATGTCAGCTACGGGACATGGCTTGCGCAAGGTATCACTCCCACTTACCAAAGTTATTGCATGCGTACCAAAAATTGGAAAAACTTACTGTCTTTGTTCTAGGGTGGGCCTCAAAAACTGTAAATGTGGCGCGAGATAAAAAGGCTTTTTCCGACCAGCCTCTGCCCCACTGCTCTGAAGGAGGACAAGCTGTCTCCGCATCTGGCCTCAACAACTGCACCATTTGCGCTGCAAGTGTCAGGGATCTGGGGTCCGGGTACGGGATTCCCTGAAGACAACCCACTACCCCTGTCCCTACCTACTTGCCCCCCTGGGCTAAGCCCCAGGGCAATAACTGGGCGACGGTCCCTACACTCACTAGGGAAGAGGGGCACCGGGACCGAGACAGACAAACACTGGAAACAAACGAACACAGAGGAGAGTCAGACAGTCCGAGTTGGCAACAGGAGGATACGAGGTACAAAGGGGTCAGGCAAGGCAAAGTCGGGTCCGAAGTCCGAGGGTCAAAAGCCGGGAGCACAATCCAAATATGCGGGTGTTGCCTAGAGACAAACATACATTGGCAATGCTGGGAGGAAACAGGCACATTTAAATGCTGTCAGAACTACCACCCCAGCAGCTAATTAGGGCGGGGCCCTGCCAGCAACCAGACCCAGACATAAGACAACGAGTGCAGAGATTCAGACATCCAGCAGCAAGTGCAGATCATGCTAGTCAGGATGTCATGGCAACGGGGACGGCATCCCCAGGAACTTGATTACCCAGGCGCCACCCTCTGAGCACAGGAGCATGCGCCCGGAGCCAGTGTCCGGGACCCCGACGGCCAGGGGAGGTCACCAAGACCGGAGCTCCCCTGCGCCGCACCTGATCAGCTCGGGTGATGGGACCGGTGGTGCGGACACGGAGACCCCGAGAGCCGCCGGTCCTAAGAGTACCCCCCCTTCTACGGGGGGACACTGGACCCCCATGACCTGGAGTGGGCTTAAGAGGAAAGGCCCTGTGGAATAATCGGACCAGACGTGGGGCATGAACATCCCTGGCAGGAACCCACATCCGTTCCTCAGGGCCAAACCCTCTCCAGTGGACCAGATACTGTATTGAGCCCCGAACCCGCCTAGAGTCAACAATTCTCTCCGCCTCAAATTCTAATTCTCCTTGCACCAGCGTAGGAGAGGGCGAGTCACGGGTGGGCAACACTGGAGTCACATATCCTTTTAATAAGCTTTTATGGAAAACATTATGTACCTTCCAAGAGCCAGGAAGGGACAATCTATAAGCCAGTGGGTTAATAACCTGCGAAATAGAAAAAGGACCAATAAACCGCGGTGCAAGTTTTAAAGACGGAACCTTCAGTCTCAGATTTTTTGAAGATAGTAAGACCTGCTCCCCAACCACAAAAGGTGCCGAGATAGTGTGTTTCTTATTACACTGCCTAAGAACCCTCTCCTAGGAACCCTGAAGGTTCTTACGAACCTGGGCCCAAACTGTGCACAGTTTATCAATAGCGGTACCAGCGGATGGAGTGTTCGAAACAGGAGTAGAGAATGCAAATCGAGGATGGAACCCATAATTACTGAAAAACGGCGAAACTTTGGAAGACGAATTGACATGATTATTGATAGCAAATTCAGCGAGAGGTAAGTAGTTCGCCCACTGAAACTGATTATCAGAAACAAAAAGTCGCAGGTACTGGATCAATTCCTGATTCATGCGTTCAGTCTGACCGTTGGACTCAGAATGCGGATGAAATGGACAAATTAACATTTAGATTTTTGCAAAAAGCCCGCCAGAATTGAGTGACAAACTGTACCCCTCTATCCGAGACAATATCCTCCGGAATTCCATGAAGCCAAACAACCTCCTGGATAAATTTTTCAGATAAATATTTGGCGTTAGGCAACTTACAAAGAGGAACAAAATGTGCCATCTTGGTGAAATGGTCAACAATGACCCAAATGACCGTGTTCCCAAGCGAGGGAGGCAAATCCGTTATGAAGTCCATGGACAAATGGGACCATGGTCTGGACGGAATGGGCAAGGGATGAAGAGGACCTTCAGGACGTCTCCTGAGACTCTTCCCCCTGGCGCAAACCGGGCATGCCGTCACAAATGCGCGGACGTCTTTAGCCATAAGAGGCCACCAATACATTCTGGCAAGTAGTTCCTGTGTACCCTTGACCCCAGGGTGACCAGCTAAGACTGACGCATGCGTCTCCTCTAACACCTTCAACCTTAACGGCAAGGGAAAAAAAAGTTTGCCTTCCGGAAGGGCTTCAGGGGCAGATTGCTGAGCAGCATGTATCAGCGGTGAAAGGTCAGAGGAGACAGAAGTGAGAACCACCCCAGGGGAAAGGATAGTCTCCGGCTCCAAATCAGTAGGTTCCAGGGAACCAAAACTCCTGGATAAGGCATCCACCTTAACGTTTTTTGAGCCAGGTCGGTAAGTAACTAAAAAGTTGAAGCGTGAAAAGAACAGGGCCCAGCGGGCCTGCCGAGCATTCAACCTCTTAGCTGAGTCTAAATAAATGAGATTTTTATGGTCACGCCCATTTAATAGCAAGTAGTTCTCGGTTGCCTATTTCGTAATTTCGTTCGGCAGACGAGAACTTCTTGGAAAAATAGGCACATGGTCTGAGATTCGTGAGCGTGGAGGAACCTTGAGACAGTACAGCTCCAACACCGAACTCGGAGGCATCTACCTCCACCACAAATGGACAGGATAGGTCAGGTTGGATAACAACAGGCGCTGAGGAGAAGGCAGCCTTAAGAGAGGAGAAAGCCACAAGTGCATCTGAAGACCAGGTACTCACATCAGCCCCTTTTCTAGTGAGATCCGTTAAAGGTTTAGCCACCACGGAGAAGTTCTTAATAAATTTACGGTAGTAATTGGCGAAGCCCAAGAACCGTTGCAACGCTTTCAAAGAGACTGGTTGAGCCCATTCCGTGATGGCCTTCACCTTAACAGGATCTATCTGAATATCAGAAGGTGTAATGACTAGAGATGAGCGAGCACCAAAATGCTCGGGTGCTCGTTACTCGGGACGAAATTATCGCGATGCTCGAGGGTTCGTTTCGAGTAACGAACCCCATTGAAGTCAATGGGCGACCCGAGCATTTTTGTATATCGCCGATGCTCGCTAATGTTTTCATTTGTGAAAATCTGGGCAATTCAAGAAAGTGATGAGAACGACACAGCAACGGATAGGGCAGGCGAGGGGCTACATGTTGGGCTGCATCTCAAGTTCCCAGGTCCCACTATTAAGCCACAATAGCGGCAAGAGTGGGCCCCCCCCCCTCCCAACAACTTTTACTTCTGAAAAGCCCTCATTAGCAATGCATACCTTAGCTAAGCACCACACTACCTCCAACAAAGCACAATCACTGCCTGCATGACACTCCACTGCCACTTCTCCTGGGTTACATGCTGCCCTACCCCCCCGCACGACCCAGTGTCCACAGCGCACACCAAAGTGTCCCTGCGCAGCCTTCAGCTGCCCTCATGCCACACCACCCTCATGTCTATTTATAAGTGCGTCTGCCATGAGGAGGAACCGCAGGCACACACTGCAGAGGGTTGGCACGGCTAGGCAGCGACCCTCTTTAAAAGGGGCGGGGCGATAGCCCACAATGCTGTACAGAAGCAATGAGAAATATAATCCTGTGCCACCGCCATCAGGAGCTGCACACGTGGGCATAGCAATGGGGAACCTATGTGCCACACACTATTCATTCTATCAAGGTGTCTGCATGCCCCAGTCAGACCGCGGTTTTTATAAATAGTCACAGGCAGGTACAACTCCGCAATGGGAATTCCGTGTGCACCCACAGCATGGGTGGCTCCCTGGAACCCACCGGCTGTACATAAATGTATCCCATTGCATTGCCCATCACAGCTGAGGTAACGTCTGATTAAATGCAGGTGGGCTTCGGCCCACACTGCATGCCCCAGTCAGACTGGGGTTCTTTAGAAGTGGACACATGCAGTTAAAACTCCCTGTGGACCCACAGCATGGGTGGGTGCCAGGAAGCCACCGGCGGTACATAAATATATCCCATTGCATTGCCCATCACAGCTGATGTAACGTCAGCTTTAATGCAGGTGGGCAAAAAATTAATTGGATTACACTGTAGGCGAGGGCCCCAAAAAATTGGTGTACCAACAGTACTAATGTACCTCAGAAAAATTGCCCATGCCCAACCAAGAGGGCAGGTGAAACCCATTAATCGCTTTGGTTAATGTGGCTTAATTGGTAACTAGGCCAGGAGGCAGCCCAGTTAAAATAAAAATTGGTTGAGGTGAAAGTTTCAACGCTTTAATGAGCATTGAAACGTATAAAAATTGTTTACAAAAATTATATGACTGAGCCTTGTGGGCCTAACAAAAATTGCCCGTTCAGCGTGATTACGTGAGGTTTCAGGAGGAGCAGGAGGAGGAGGATGAATAGAATACACAGATTGATGAAGCAAAAAGATCCCCGTTTTTGATGGTGATAGAGAACGATGCTTCCATCCGCGGGTGCAGCCTACGTATTGCTTAGGTATCACTGCTGTCCGCTGGTGGAGAAGAGAAGTCTGGGGAAATCAGGCTTGTTCATCTTGATGAGTGTAAGCCTGTCGGCACTGTCGGTTGACAGGCGGGTACGCTTATCTGTGATGATTCCCCCAGCCGCACTAAACACCCTCTCTGACAAGATGCTAGCCGCAGGACAAGCAAGCACCTCCAGGGCATACAGCGCGAGTTCAGGCCACGTGTCCAGCTTCGACACCCAGTAGTTGTAGGGGGCAGAGGCGTCACCGAGGACAGTCGTGCGATCGGCTACGTACTCCCTCACTATCCTTTTACAGTGCTCCCGCAAACTCAGCCTTGACTGGGGAGCGTTGACACAGTCTTGCTGGGGAGCCATAAAGCTGGCAAAGGCCTTGGACAATGTTCCCCTGCCTGCGCTGTACATGCTGCCTGATCTCTGCGCCTCCCCTGCTACCTGGCCCTCGGAACTGCACCTTCTGCCACTAGCGCTGTCGGATGGGAATGTTACCATCAGTTTGTCCGCCAGGGTCCTGTGGTATAGCATCACTCTCGAACCCCTTTCCTCTTCGGGTATGAGAGTGGAAAGGTTCTCCTTATACCGTGGGTCGAGCAGTGTGTACACCCAGTAATCCATAGTGGCCAGAATGCGTGTAACGCGAGGGTCTCGAGAAAGGCATCCTAACATGAAGTCAGCCATGTGTGCCAGGGTACCTGTACGCAACACATGGCTGTTCTCACTCGGAAGATCACTTTCAGGATCCTCCTCCTCCTCCTCCGGCCATACACGCTGAAAGGATGACAGGCAAGCAGCATGGGTACCCTCAGCAGTGGGCCAAGCTGTCTCTTCCCCCTCCTCCTCATGCTCCTCCCCCTCCTCCTCAACGCGCTGAGATATAGACATGAGGGTGCTCTGACTATCCAGCGACATACTGTCTTCCCCCGCCTCCGTTTCCAAGCGCAAAGCATCTGCCTTTATGCTTTGCAGGGAACTTCTCAAGAGGCATAGCAGAGGAATGGTGACGCTAATGATTGCAGCATCCCCGATCACCATCTGGGTAAACTCCTCAAAGTTTCCAAGGACCTGGCAGATGGCTGCCAACCAGGCCCACTCTTCTGTAAAGAGTTGAGGAGGCTGACTTCCACTACGCCGCCCATGTTGGAGTTGGTATTCCACTAGAGCTCTACGCTGCTCATAGAGTCTGGCCAACATGTGGAGTGTAGAGTTCCACCGTGTGGGCACATCGCACAGCAGTCGGTGCACTGGCAGATTAAACCGATGTTGCAGGGTCCGCAGGGTGGCAGCGTCCGTCTTGGACTTGCGGAAATGTGCGCTGACCCGGCGCACCTTTCCGAGCAGGTATGACAAGTGTGGGTAGCTTTTCAGAAAGCGCTGAACCACCAAATTAAAGACATGGGCCAGGCATGGCACGTGCGTGAGGCTGCCGAGCTGCAGAGCCGCCACCAGGTTACGGCCGTTGTTACACACGACCATGCCCGGTTGGAGGCTCAGCGGCGAAAGCCAGCGGTCGGTCTGCTCTGTCAGACCCTGCAGCAGTTCGTGGGCCGTGTGCCTCTTCTCTCCTAAGCTGAGTAGTTTCAGCACGGCCTGCTGACGCTTGCCCACCGCTGTGCTGCCACGCCGCGCGACACCGACTGCTGGCGACGTGCTGCTGCTGCTGACACATCTTGATTGCGAGACAGAGGTTGCGTTGGAGGACGAGGAGGAGGAGGAGGTTGGTTTAGTGGAGGAAGCATACACCGCCGCAGATACCAGCACCGAGCTGGGGCCCACAATTCTGGGGGTGGGTAGGACATGAGCGGTCCCAGGCTCTGACTCTGTCCCAGCCTCCACTAAATTCACCCAATGTGCCGTCAGGGAAATATAGTGGCCCTGCCCGCCTGTGCTTGTCCACGTGTCCGTTGTTAAGTGGACCTTGGCAGTAACCGCGTTGGTGAGGGCGCGTACAATGTTGCGGGAGACGTGGTCGTGCAGCGCTGGGACGGCACATCGGGAAAAGTAGTGGCGACTGGGAACCGAGTAGGGCCGCCGCCGCCATCATGCTTTTGAAAGCCTCCGTTTCCACAAGCCTATACGGCAGCATCTCCAGGCTGATCAATTTGGCTATGTGCATGTTTAACGCTTGAGTGTGCGGGTGCGTGGCGGCGTACTTGCGCTTGCGCTCAAACAGTTGCGCTAGTGACGTCTGGACGGTGCGCTGAGAGACATTGCTGGATGGGGCCGAGGACAGCGGAGGTGAGGGTGTGGGTGCAGGCCGGTAGGCACTCGTGCCTGTGTCCTCAGAGGGGGGGTTGGATCTCAGTGGCAGGTTGGGGCACAGGGGGAGAGGCAGTGGTGC
Source organism: Eleutherodactylus coqui (assembly GCF_035609145.1). Taxonomy (NCBI): domain Eukaryota; kingdom Metazoa; phylum Chordata; class Amphibia; order Anura; family Eleutherodactylidae; genus Eleutherodactylus; species Eleutherodactylus coqui. Next base: position 212,991,666 of record NC_089837.1, on the reverse strand, counting down.
AAACCGGAGGCGGTGAACGGCCTTCGTCCCACCTTGTGGGGTGCTTGGCCATCATATGCCTGCGCATGCTGGTGGTGGTGGCTCCCAGCTGATCTTGGCGCGACAAAGGTTGCACACCACTGTTCGTCGGTCGTCAGGCGTCTCTGTGAAAAACTGCCACACCTTAGAGCACCTTGGCTTCTGCAGGGTGGCATGGCACGAGGGGGCGCTTTGCGAAACAGTTGGTGGATTATTCGGTCTGGCCCTGCCTCTACCCCTGGCCACCGCACTGGCTCGGCCTGTGCCCACACCCTGACTTGGGCCTCCGCGTCCTCGCCCGCGTCCACGTCCTCTAGACCTACCCCTACCCCTCAGCATGCTGTATTACCAGTAGTGCAGAAACAGAACGCTGTAATTAAATGTGCCGCTTATTGGCTTGTGGTTGGAGGCTGTCTTCCCTTACGGAACGCACAGCTGTGGAAGGAAAGAATTTTGCGCAAGCCTGCTGTAACACTTAGCTGGCTGCGTATGAATTAGGACAACTACCCCCAGCAGAGACCCAGTACACTTGTGGACAGGAATACAGCGGTGATGTAAGAGGCAACACAGAGGCAGGAAAGAATTTTGCGCAAGCCTGCTGTAACACTTAGCTGGCTGCGTATGAATTAGGACAACTACCCCCAGCAGAGACCCTGTACACTTGTGGACAGGAATACAGCGGTGATGTAAGAGGCAACACAGAGGCAGGAAAGAATTTTGCGCAAGCCTGCTGTAACACTTAGCTGGCTGCGTATGAATTAGGACAACTACCCCTAACATAGACCCAGTACACAGAGGACGGTCACAGGCAGCCCAAATAGATTTTTTTTCCAAATGTTTTTGGAAAGGCCCACTGCCTATATACACTAAATATGTCTTCTGTCCCTGCCTCACCACTACTGGCCCTGTACAATGTAAAATTACTGCAGGACGCAATGCTCTGCACGGCCGATATACAAAAAAAAAAAAAAAGTGCAACACTGCAAAAAGCAGCCTCAACAGTACTGCACATGGTTAGATGTGGCCCTAAGAAGGACCGTTGGGGTTCTTGAAGCCTAAAATAACTCCTAACGCTCTCCCTATAGCAGCTCCGGCACCAGCAGCACTGTCCCTGATCTCTGTCAGAATGCATCTGTGGCGAGCCGCGGGAGGGGCCGATTTATATACTCGGGTGACACCTGATCTCGCCAGCCACTCACTGCAGGGGGGTGGTATAGGGCTTGAACGTCGCAGGGGGAAGTTGTAATGCCTTCCCTGTCTTTCTATTGGCCAGAAAAGCGCACTAACGTCTCAGAGATGAAAGTGAAAGTAACTCGAACATCGCGTGGTACTCGTCTCGAGTAACGAGCATCTCGAACACGCTAATACTCGAACGAGTATCAAGCTCAGACGAGTACGTTCGCTCATCTCTAGTAATGACATATCCCAAAAACGATATTTTCCGGACACCAAAAACACATTTTTCAAACTTAGTGAATAACTTGTTCGCCCTAAGGCGAGTCAGTACAGTGTGTAAATGGGCACAGTATTCTTCCCAGTCCAAGGTAAAGATCAAGATATCATCCAGGTAAACCACCATGAATACACCCATGATATCCTGGAAAACGGCGTTCATGAACCCTTGAAAGACCGCCGGGGCATTGCATAAACCAAAAGGCATAACGAGATATTCGAAGTGCCTAAATCAGGTTATAGGCTCCCCTCAAGTCGAGTTTGGAGAACCACTGAGCCCCAGAAACCTGGTTGAGGAGATCAGGGATGAGAGGAAGCGCATACTGATTTCTGACGGTGATCTTGTTGAGTTCCCTGTAATCTATACAGGGTCGGAGACCCCCATCCTTCTTCTCAACGAAGAACAACCCGGCCGCAGTAGGAGACTCTGAGGGTCGGATGTGCCCTTTGGCCAGACTATCCTGAATATAGTCCTTCATGGACTCCCTCTCTGGAACCATTACGTTGTAGATCCTCCCCTTAGGAAGTTTCGCACCCGGGACCAGATCAATCTTGCAGTCGAACTCCCTATGGGGAGGCAAGACATCAGATAACTGTTTAGAAAACACGTCAGAAAATTCAGAGATGTATTCCGGCAACTCAATACCCTCCAACACCGAGGTATCCAAGTTCACCCGGCTCATGTGCCTGGAACACCGAGAGACCCATTTGACCAACTCCAAAGACTCCCAATTGATCACAGGATTGTGTTCCTTTAACCAAGGGAGTCCCAAGACTAGGTCCACAGACAAGTCTTTCATCACCAAAAATGTGCAGGCCTCGGTATGCAAAGCTCCAATGGAACACTTTAACTCCGGGGTAACTAAATTGACGAGACCGGACCGTAATGGCGTGGAGTCTACCCCAGAGACCGGAATCGGGGGGTCTACATGTACCATGAAACTAAAAAGGTGAAGGCTCCTTTCAGAGCCAATAAATGAGCAATAATTGAGCATGCCAAAGGGAAGTGAAAGGGGAAATACTTGGCTACCCAGTCCCTGACCATTTTGGCAACTGCAAATTTCCCTGACTATGTGCAATTTTGTAGCCCGTGTGAAAGCACCCCAAGTACTCTTTCAAGCACTCTCATTTTAAAGTGCCACCATTTGTTTGTTATATGTAACATATATTTTTGGGTGGTTTCACCACAGCATCCTTTTTTGCTTTTGGCCAAAAACATTGTGGCAAGATGTTAGCTGAAGGTCTGTAATGAAATATAAAATGCATTGCAAACAATGTTTTTTTTGTTTGTGGTGTTTTTCTAGATACAGTGGTTGAAACCAAGAATAATACTGTGTGCTGCCCAGCTTTTATAGGAAGAGCCGCTCATACACATGAAGGGATAAAGTTAAAAAGAGCCCATCACCTCCTTCCAGCACCATGAACTAAGTTATGGAGCTGTTAGGGCAGGTGACAGGGAGCCGGGTGAGGTATTTTTCATATTCACCTGCTTTCTGGTTCCCGTGGTGCCCCCATCTGAAGTCCATGCGCCGTCCAACAAGCCAACTCTCTTCAGAGTCCTGTGTGTGTGCTCTCCCATAGTCTTATATGGGAGAGCGTGTGCACAAGACTCTGAAAAGAGTCAGATTTTCAGATGATGCATGGATTTCAGAGGAGGACACCGCAGGAACCAGGTGAATATGAAAATACCTCACGTAACTCCCTGTTGTCTTCCCTAACAGCTGGATTCACATGGCCATAGGCATTTTTACATGCACCCACCGGGGCTGTAAAACCTAACGTTTGTGCGCCCGTTTGGACAGCACAGGCCTGGCATATATATGCAGAGGCTGTAATGCCGTTGGATGGAGGGAGATAGTTTAGCTCTGCTAAGCTGTTTTCTCCCTTCCCTCCCCCCTGGCTTTTTGCAATGGGAGGGGACGGGATGAGGGTGGAGCTCAGCTCCTGCCCCTTCCCCGTCCACAGCCAGAAATGTGAAGGGGCAGAGCTTAGCCCCCTCTCATTGCAAACAGCCGGAGGGGACCCCGTAGACCCTAGGTTGGCTCCGCTCTGCCCCCTCCCATTGCAAACAGCTGGAGGGGAGAGGAGGGAGTTTAGCAGTCATGCTGCTAAACTCCCTCCCACCTCCCTTCTCTGGCCGCTGTCATTGGCTTCCATAGGAGTCTATGCAGCAGCTGACATATTCCGGCCTGGAAGATAGTTCTAGGACTATCTTTCCTGCCCGGCGTAAAAGCGTCCAATGCTATATTTGCCAGCTGGGCGCTTTTACGCTGCGGGAATATGCCTGTGTGATCTGATGCATTGGAATCCAATGCATCAGAAAGTACCGTATATCGTACGACTGTGAAAACGGCGGCTTATATATGCTCATGTGACTAAGCCCTAACATAGATTATGACGCTGGAGGGGTGACAGGTTCCCTTTAAAGGGGTTTTCCAGGGAAATACTATTGATGACCTATCCTTAGGATAGCTCATCAATAGAGATGAGCGAGCATACTCGCTAAGGGCAATTACTCGATCGAGCATTGCCCTTAGCGAGTACCTGCCCGCTCAGAAGAAAAGATTCAGCTGCCGGCGGCGGGCGGGGAGCGGCTGGGGAGAACGGGGAGGAAAGGAGGGGAGATCTCTCTATCCCTCTCTGCTCCCCGCTCCCCCCTGCTCACTGCCGCAACTCACCTCTCAACCGCGCCGGCAGCCGAACCTTTTCTTCCGAGCGGGGAGATACTCGCTAAGGACAATGCTCGATCAAGCAATTGTCCTTAGCGAGTATGCTCGCTCATCTCTAGTCATGAATAGTTGATTGGATGGGGTCCACTGCTCAAGACCCCAGCTGATCGTGTGTCTACTGTTAGTGCCACAACACACAGGGGTATGGAGTGAAAGTTTCTGCTCTGACCCTGTGTAGTGACTGGAGCTTGTAATTACAGCTCTCATTAAAATCAATAAGAGTTGCACCTGCAGTAATGAGCAGAAACAAGTGCCAGCCACTACATAGGGGTCATAGCAGCAGCTTCTGCTCTTTACCCCTATGTGTTTAGCATTGACAGTGGGCGCTCAATCAGACAACATTTACGATGCGGGGTAAATAATGCGTTACTTTGATAGATCGGACTTTTACAGACACAGCGATACCAAATATGAATTTTTGTTTTATTATTTAGATTATCTTATTGTAAATATGGCAAAATATATATATTTTTTTAAACTTTTACAACTTTTTTTTTATAATAATTAGTAAAACTTTATTGTTCTCATTTTTACATTTCCTAGGGAACCACAACTAGCGATGTTTTGATCGCTCCTGCAGTATGATGTAATGCCGCAGCATTACATCATACTACAATCTGACAGGCAGTCTATCAGGCCACCCCACAGGGATGGCTTGATAGGCATACTGCCAAGACAGCTCTGGGGCCTTTCAGAAGGTCTCTGGCTGCCATGACACCTACACAGCTCCCTGCGATCTCATAGAATTGATAGCTGCATTTAAAGGGTTAACAGCCCTAATCGGCCGCGCGGCTTGTCGGGGCTGTTGCCTGTGGGTGTCAGCAGTAAGAAACAGCTGACATCCGCGATGTATGGAGGGAGGTCGCAGCGCGATCTCTCTCCATACATGTCCTGCAGCTGTAAGACGTAAAAACACTATAGGGTGGTCACTAAGGGGTTAAAGAAAAAACAGGGTATTTATAGAGATAAATGTATTCAAGTCTCTCTAATTGGAGTCAGTTAAATACTAGGGGGTCACATGACATGTTTGGTGGGTCAAATGGCTGACATTCATTACTATGGACAGACCAGTCCACGGACTATACCATTAAAGGCTACTACACTGATCTAAAAAAATGTTATGTGAGCAGAATTTTTAATACATGCTATTAGAAAATTGAAGGATTTCCTATTCTATAACTAAATAAATAAGAACAGTAAAAAGTGGGCAACCGCTTTAGTGTGCTCTGTAGAAAACTCAAAGTTTGGAATATTTTTTACAACCCATCACTGAAATATACTTCGCCACAACTTTGTGTTTGACCTGTTTGGAGAGCTCCTTGGTCTTCACGTTGTTGCTTATTGGTTTTGCATACTCACAGTTCTTTCAGAACAGGTTTATCTAATTGGACATCATGTGAGGGCTCCCACACACTTGTGTTTTTTTTAACGCTGTGTTATCGCTGCAATTGTTTTAACGCAATGGGACTTTCTAATGTTAAAAATTAGAGATGAGCGAGCATACTCGTCCGAGCTTGATACTCGTTCGAGTATTAGGGTGTTCGAGATGCTCATTACTCGTGACGAGTACCACGCGATGTTCGGGTTACTTTCATTTTCTTCCCTGAGAAATTTGCGCACTTTTCTGGCCAATAGAAAGACAGGGAAGGCATTACAACTTCCCCCTGCGACGTTCAAGCCCTATACCACCCCCCTGCAGTGAGTGGCTGGCGAGATTAGGTGTCACCCAAGTATTAAAATCTGCCCCTCCCGCAGCTCGCCTCAGATGCATTCTGACATAGTTCAGTGAAAGGGTTGTTGATGCCGGAGCTGCTATAGGGAGAGTGTTAGGAGTGATTTTAGGTTTCAAGAACCCCAACGGTCCTTCTTAGGCCATAGAAATCGCAGATCGCACCTATGTGCGATCTGCAATTTCTGTCCTCTTCTCTATATGCGCTCAATGGGGCCGGCGGCAGCAGCGCCGACCCCATTGAGAACATATAGAAGACAAATCATTCTTCTCTGCCGCAGCTGTAACAGCTGTGGCAGAGAAGGACGATGTTTGCCCATTGAATTCAATGGAGCCAGCAATACAGCAGGTTCCACTGAAAGCAATGGTCTGCCGGCGTGCGCGGGATGAATTGTCGGGAAGGGCTTAAATATAGAAGCCCTTCCCTGCAATTCATCCAGAAATGTGTTACAATAAAAATATATACCGGCGTATAAGGCGACGGGGCGTATAAGAGGACCCCCCAACTGTCACCTTATACGCCGGTAATACAGCGGAGCAAAGAATAAAAATCATTACTCACTTCACCGGGCGTTCTGCGGTGCTCCTGCAGGCTGTCGCTCCCTCCTGGTCCCCGGCAGAGCATTGCTTTCTCTACGAAGGGCTTTAAATCCCCGCCTCCAGAAACACACGTGCCTTCAGCCAATCACAGCCAATGACAATGATGTCATTGAATGGCTGTGATTGGCTGAAGGCACGTGTGTTTCTGGAGGCGGGGATTTCAACCACTGCGTCCAGAAAGCAATGCTCTGCCTGGGACCAGGAGGGAGCGACAGCCTGCAGGAGCACCGCAGAACGCCCGGTGAAGTGAGTAATGATTTTTATTCTTTGCTCCGCTGTATTACCGGCGTATAAGGTGACAGTTGGGGGGTCCTCTTATACGCCCCGTCGCCTTATACGCCGGTATATATTTTTATTGTAACACATTTCTGGATGAATTGCAGGGAAGGGCTTCTATATTTAAGCCCTTCCCGACAATTCATCCCGCGATCGCCGGCAGCCCATTGCTTTCAGTGGAACCTGCTGTATTGCTGGCTCCATTGAATTCAATGGGCTAACATCATTCTTCTCTGCCACTGCTGTTACAGCTGTGGCAGAGGAGAACGATCTTTATGCTGACAGTGCGGGGGGGGGGGGGCACTCTTGCCGCTATTGTGGCTTAATAGTGGGACCTGGGAACTTGAGATGCAGCCCAACATGTAGCCCCTCGCCTGCCCTATCCGTTGCTGTGTCGTTCCCATCACTTTCTTGAATTGCCCAGATTTTCACAAATGAAAACCTTAGCGAGCATCGGCGATATACAAAAATGCTCGGGTCGCCCATTGACTTCAATGGGGTTCGTTACTCGAAACGAACCCTCGAGCATCGCGAAAAGTTCGTCCCAAGTAACGAGCACCCGAGCATTTTGGTGCTCGCTCATCTCTATTAAAAATGCATCACAAGTTTGTGCTTTGTGATTTTTGTGCGATATGTTTCTAACATTACAAAGTCCCATTGACATTCGCATTAAAAAACGCAGGCGTGTGAGAGCCCTGAAACTCTAATTGCACACAGGAAGATATTGTTCATCTAATATGTGACTTCTTAAGATAATTTATTGGACTAGACCTTCTTTAGGGATGTCATAGCAAAGCAGGTAAATTCATGTGTACACAACCTTGAATTTTTAAACAAGTTATTTTTTTCATTCGATTGTAACAAAATGGAGTATTTTGTCAGTTTCATTGCATCCAACATAAATTAAAATCTATTTTAATTCTAGATTGTAGTGCAACAAACAGGAAAAACACAGGGGGAGTGAATACTTTCACAAGGCACTGTATACCGAAGAATTGTCTTATACAAATAGAGGAATTACCAGACCCCAACTACATGTTTTAGAAAAAAGCTGCATGAATTTGAAGGCACCTTGCAAAAATAGGAGATGGGTGAAATGGATCAGAAAACACTTTACTTTTCAGTTAATGCTTTTCCGCTTGATCACACAGGCATATATCCGTGGCGTAAAAGCGCCCAGACGGGCGCTTTTACGCCAGGCAGGAAGGATAGTCCTGGAACTTTCTTCCTGGCCAGACTACAGCCACTGCCATGGACTCCTATGGGAGCCAATGGCAGCGTTGGAGAAGGGAGGTGGGAGTTTAGCAGCGTGACTGACTGACGGATCTAGCACTGGACTCACTTCCACTTAAATCAATGTGAAAGTGGTGCTGTTCCTCCACTTTCTGCTCCTCTTCTGTTCCAGACTAGATGTGACATCCTGGCCAGGAGAGAAACAGAAAGTGGAGGAGCAGCGTGACTATCCTATTGATTTCAATGGGAGTGAAGCCAGCGCCTGCACTTCCTGTGCTGATCGCTGATGACTACGTCCAGCCCACCGCACTGGACAGTGGACTGGATGATCAGCTGATGGATGGGGGTCCTGAGCAGTGGACCCCTGCCTATCAACTACTGATGATCTATCCAGAGGAAAGATCATTAGTGGAAAAGAGGGCAGACAAACCTTTTAAAAAATTCTGTGCTATAGGGTTAAGTAACGAATCCCATTTCAAATTAGAAATGTTTTCTACATCTAACATCTTTACACTTACAGCATTAATTTAAATATTAAATATAAAATGTTAATCATAAAGAAACAAATAAGATAAAACAAGAATAAATAATTAAATTGTCATATTTGTTAGTAGCTCTAATGTATCAATTTAAAGTGGTTGTCCACTTCTAACTATCGATGACCTATCCTCAGGAAAGGTCAGCAATATTAGATTGGTGGCTTTTCTCTGAGACTAGTATGTCTCCTACCACTAACCCGCGGCCACAAATTCTTACAACCTCTTATACTTCAAACACATTTACTTTAGTCCTGTTTCTCCAGAGTATTGTAGAATGTATGTTACGTCTGCAACAAACTCTCCTACATTTGTGAATGCCTCATTTTCCATAATCCTTCCTGAGTTTAACAGAAACATGGCTGAAATCTGCTGACACAGCATCCCCTGCAGCACTCTCTTATGGTTGCCTTCAATTAACTCACACTGCCTGCCCTGGCAAAAAAACATGATGGAGGATTCAACCACCTTGTATCTGAAAATTGTTCCCTCACCTCCACTCCACCTCTACCCTCCTTCACTCTCTCTAATTTTGAAAAAAAACTCTGTCCATGTCTACTCTCCCTCCAACCTGTGAGTGGCTATCACCTACTTACCACCTGTCCCTGCCATCACCTTTATTGATCACTTTATTACCAGTCTTCTATATTTCCTTTTAACTGACATCCCCACCATAACCATTTGTTATTTCAACATCTCCATTGATGCACGCCATTCAGCTACCTCCATAATTTACATGCTCCAGTGGCCCTCCATAGCTCCCTACAAAGAAAGCCACACACTTGACTTTATATTTACCAGCCTCTGTTCCCTATTTACACTCTCAATCACTCTTCCCGTCCTTTCTGACTGCAATTTGCTGACAACTCTTCTCTTTGCTCTTCAGCTGCCCTCACCGATCAAGAAACTAACACACCTTTATAGGAAGCATAAAACATCGGGATAGTTGCACTCTCCAACTGTGGACTTCTGCTAAACAAGACTACTTTACTAACCTTATACTGTATCTTCCGTGTACCACAACCCTAGACAACTATTTAACACTTTCAACTTCCTATTACGTCCCATGATGCCCCCTCCTACATTTTGTACCTCAGCTGAGGATTTTGCCACATATTTCAAACAAAAGCTTTCCACCCTATTCTGTAAATTGCACCTCACCACCTGTGCACCTAATGCAATCCCATGTCATCTCATCCCTAACCTTACTATAGTGTTCATCCTGGCCCTAACTCATCTCTTTAACCTACCCCTAACTACTGCCATCCTTCCTTTGTTTTTTAAACATGCTTCCATCACATCCATTGTTAAGAGACTATCCCTTGATCTGTCCTCACTGTCCAGCTATTGCCCCATCTTGCTACTTCTGTTTGCCTTAAAACTCCTTAAACAACACATAGATTTTGAACTATGCTTCCACCTCTCGCCCAACTGCAATCTGACTTCCACCACTCTATTGAAACTGATTGTCACTAATGATCTGTTAATTGCAAACAACTCAAAATACTTCTCTGTGCTCCTCCTTCTAGGCCTGCCCTCTGCCTTCAAGAGCGTCATCCACACATTCCTCTTACAAACTCTCTCATTCCTAGGCATTACAAACGTGGCTCTCTCCTGTCTCTCCTCATATCTCATTTACAGAACATTTTGTTCTCACTTACACATTCTTGTACTTGTTTTTATCTCATGTACGTAAAGCCATTTTTCATATGTACTGCACTGTGGTTTTAATGGTGCTTTAAAATAAATAATATTCTAAATACTATACAAGACAATTAAGACAGAATTCACATTTACATCATTAGATCCTGTTGGAAACTTTTGTGTTACAGGTGCCCTTCCAATCAGAGCTCCTGATCAGTAAGGTCAATAAAATATGATTGTAAGGTAGGCACCCAGCCCTTTTAACACACTGATGGGAACACACAGAGCATGCCTGCTAGAGGGACCTGGAGAAGAAGGTGGATTAAATGCATATATGTATACAGTAATATGCAAAAGCTTTGGGCAGGTGTAGAAAAAATGCACCTCTTTACAAAATCTATCTGGACTAATAAACATCCCAGTAATAATACTTTCCCAGATTATTCTTGGAAAGTAAAATGTTGGTTGCTCTCTTCCTGATATTACCTATGTGACAGGATGATAGGCATTGTAGTGGATGGAAGGTGTACTTCTCCCAGAGTCCTGGCATTATGCAGAGCAGCAGGGAGCAATCTCACATGCTAATTAATTAATGGCCAGTTTCAGTGGGTGGAGGTAAAAAAAACAGAAGAACTGTGCAGTCTCTCTGTTTGGAGACAGACACCCAAAGCTGTAGGAACTGTTACATATGTCAAAACCTGTGTGAGCACAGGACTTATATCTGGACTTGTTTTGCTTATATTGTAGGCTGGGAGAGTTAGCCCACCAGTCGATCGTTTCCGCAGCTGATTTCATCAATTACAGTGCTCTCCCTCACCTCCAAATTCTTTGCCCTGTTAGCGCTTTCTTCTCCCGGTGCTCCGCCGCTGATCAAATGATGTGGAAATGACATCATCTGAGCAGCTGCGCTGCGCCCAATGGAAGCCACTGAGTGCCGGAAACGCCGAGAGCACAAAGATTTTGGAGGTGAGAAGCTGCACTGTGGTTGATGAGATCAGCTGCGGAAACGCAGAGGTTTATCAGTCAAATTTCGCACCAATGGTTTTGATTCTGTCTTTTGCGGAAATGCTGCACATTTTGCTACAGTAAATCCACAGAATATACCCTTAATGTTAAGTTAGAGGTAGATAGACAGGCTTTTATTTTGTATTATTCCCTGAAGTGGCTGATATCTGTATAGTTAGGCCTCAAGTAATAAAAAAAAAATGTGATTTTGAGTTTTGAGAATCCATGTCCAGGCTACTAGGCCACTAGAATTGAAGGTGTGACCTTTGGCACACATCCCTGGTGATCCCAAGCTAATTCACCCACACCTCCTACTATAGAGTAGGCCATTTATCCAGGTGGCTTCACTTCGTTAACTTTAGAAAAAACCTCAGCTCACATCTACAGTGAAAGGCACCCCCTGGGCAGGGAAGGTCTCATTCCTCTTTGGACAGAATGTCCTTTATTAATCTACATGGATTGTCCCACTTTCAAAGGCACAACTGAGACCTGGCAACATCTGTTTCTAAAACAGCCTCCCAATCCCTCAGCATGATCCCAGTATTCATAGGTGCTCCACAGACTTCACAATGCTTCTCATGGACACACATATAATTATAATTTTGCCCACCTTTAAAACAGATTTAAAAATTCTCTCCCTATCATTTCATTTAACCTTAGTAGTAGGCTCTACATTATCTATATAATTTTTTACATGAACAGTCCTTCAGACAAACATGTAGGACATTTTAATCAGAAAACCTTGGGACAATTAAAGGATTTGAATTGGCTAAAATACTTTACTCACTAAATCACCCAAAGACATCATTTCTATGATCTATAGAGGCTTCTTGCTTAACTATGCCCAATCCAAGCCAAGTTTTATATCTGCATGGGAAAATGAACTCAATATTTCCCTTAGTGTAAATGCATTAGGGTACAGGAATGTTCCCACAATCTTGACGAGATAGTATCATTCCTTTTACACGCTTGTGCGTGTTGGAAATCTAGAAGTGCAGTTGTTTCACATATATGGTTTTCTTGCCCGATTATTGAAAGCTTTTGAACTGAGGTTAACACTGGTATTAATCCAATCTGTAACACCAACTTTACATTGACTTCTAAAAATGTTCTCCTGTGGCTTCTATCTCTACATTTTGACCCACTAAACAGTATTCCTACTATACTCCTTATGGCAGCTAAGCTACTTAAATGGATATCTGTGGACACCCCCTACATGAAGATCACAAGATTAGAGGAGCTTGCCAGCAGGGAATCAGGCACTCACCACAAATTACTTTCAGTATGGGTGCCCTGGCAATAATGCAGGGTTATTACAAATAATCTTCCCAATTTCAAACCCTTATACCTCATGGTTAATGACACTTGGATACATAAATTTGACATTAAAGGAAATAGAAACTCAAAATGTTTTGTTGCACAAAATCAAAAAGGATTTCCACATCAGAGGTGTTCAATGTGAGCCCCTTTGTCACTGGACACAGCCTGAAGCCAAGTTCCTGCCATCCATGTTGTAGCATATTATGATTGATTGATGCAATGACTTGTGTGATGCGTACTTGCAGATCATGCACCGTGGGTGGTACAAGTGGCATGTAGACTCCATCTTTAACACTCCCCTAGCGAAAATAAATCACAAGGCGTAAAGTCTGGGAAACATGGAGAAACAAGGAAGAGATTCGCTATCATAACGACCTGCATGGCCAATCCATCTGTCTTCATTGTGAAGAAGAGGGGGGTGCCCCGACCTGTTAAAAAATGAAACCTGTACATTCCTGTTCCAGCTGTGGCAGAAGGCATATCTGTAGAATGTCCAGGTACAAAATCCCCGTAATTGTTTCTTCTTGGAAAAAGAAGGGGCCGTACACCTTCCTACGGGTTATAGCGCAAAACACATTCCCCTTGGGAGAGTTGTACATATATTCCACGTAGACATGTGGGTTCTCCCCATCCCCCAGATTCTGACATTATGTTTGTTAACTCTGCCTGAAAGGTGGAAAGCAGCTTCATCACTAAGCACTAAAGATTCCATGAAGTCATTGGTTTTTATTAAAGTTTGCACATTCTTGCAAAAAAAAAACGTCATCCTCTTTCAGGGCCTGTAGCAATTTTAATTGGTAGGGATATTACAAACATTTGCGCAGAATCTTCAACACAGATTAGCTGCGAGATATTCAATTCTCTGTTTGCTCTGATGGTGGATTTCTGAGGACTTCCTCTGAAACTTGCATATCAATGTTATAGGAAGGGAGCGCTCACTATTTCAGATGACCATAGTTGGTGAATTGTAGCTTAAACGGAGAATTCCTGAGGTCCCAGTTCATGCAGGTAAATGAAGGCTGCAGAGCGACTTGAGATGGCCCCCAACCAATTAATTGGTGGGGGAAGTAATATGCAATCAAAAAGAAAGGAAGAAAAAGGTCTCAGCGCTCAAGAATAGGGTACCAATTGACTGTAAAGTTAAACGTAGAAATAAACTTACTTCACGGAGGCGTCCGTGTATAGACGCCTCCGGTCCCAGAAAGCATGTAACAGAATCCTGCGGCAAGGGCGATCCGTTTCACTAGTTTATTGCTTACAATGATGGTAGACGCGTTTCGGCCAGTAGGAATCTGGCCTTCATCAAGTACAGAGTAAAGTATGACAAATATACAGTATATATAACAAATAAAAGAAGTGAATAATTACCTTCTCATGTGGTGTGTGCGGGTGTTGCTCCGTTCTGCAAAGGTCGCGCCCGGAAAGAGAGGGCGCCGCAAGGTGACGTAGCGGTGTCTATTGCTGCCCCATTCCAAAATGGCTAACAGTGGTTCGGCTGCGTGGTGACGCAGCGGGGCGTGGCTAAGTTAGAACAGAGGGATAGAGAATTATATATGAACGTGATGACGTTATCCCGCTAGACACGTGACCGTGCCCAGGGGCGTGGCCACGTGTCCCCGCTCCGTAAGCGGCACTATGCGCTCCACTTTCGGAACGGACACTCACACATTGGGACATCTGTTTAAAATCCCAAATTAGAATTGACAGCATAGTCACTTTACAAACATGACAGCGCAAACTAAGAGCGCTGTCTGCTACCGGGGAACACCAACGTCCCTACGTCATAAGGACCCATAGGGCGTGTTGGAAGGGATCATGTGATGTGACATCACCTTTAGGGCGTGGGCAGCGTCGCGTAGTAACGCAATACGCTTCCAATGAATGTATATGGAGAATATGCGTTCAACACAAAAAACAACTGTAATGTGAATGTATCATGGAAAGTGGTGTTCTACATAACATTGGGATATAGAGAAGTTATATCGCTACGGTGATATCCATTCTCTGCATGCCATTTGAATGTTACCAGCTGGGTATAACCTGGGGGCATATAAAATAATACAGTTCATACATAATAAAAATACATATAAATATTAATTAAAAATTCTAATACAGTAAAATCAGATTTTCTCTAACATTTCATTTAACCCGTAAGGGGTTAGGGTATTAAAATGAAAAATATGAAACATTTCTTTTGCTTTTAAAATTGAAAAATTGCCTGCAGGAATTTGTTCTATGGGAGAGATTTTAAGTAAAGACGGATTTGAATTATGGTGTGTGAAAAAGTGTTTAGACACACTGTGTTTTAAAAATTTATTTTTTATATTAAATCTATGTTGATTGGCTCGAGACCTTAAAGAGTTGATGGTACGTCCTATGTATCTGAGGGGGCATGGGCATTCTATGAGATAAATGATGTAATCAGAACCACAATCTAGATGTTGTTGGATCGGGAATGTGATACTGTCATTGGCCGGTTCTATCTCTTTTCTTTTGTGGCAAATAATGGAGCAACATTTGCAGTTATATTTACCACATCTATAGATCCCTGGTGGTTTTAAGGAGCGGATTCGAGAATCTATTCTGATGGAATTGAATTGTTTTGGACGGGAGGGAGCTAAAATATTAGCTAAAGTGCGACTTTTTCTGAATACTATTTGGGGTTGGGGAGACAATTCTGGTAGTAGTAGAGGATCCGACCGAAGGATGTGCCAGTGTTGTTTGATGATCAGTTTCAGCTCTTTATGGAGAGAGTTGTAACGTGTGATGAAGTTACATTTGTAGTTTAATGAGGAACTGCTATCTCTCAGATTATCCAATGTGGGGTTAGGTAAATTAATCCCCCTATCTTCTTGTTGGGCCCTATACCTAGAGTTGGAAATAAGGGTCTCCGGATAATGTTTCTCCCTAAATCTTTGGGAGAGAATGTCTGATTGTTTATTGTACTCATCCAGTGAGGAGCAGTTCCGTCTAATTCTTTTAAACTGACTATAAGGAACATTAAGTTTCCATTGCTTGGCATGACTGCTGTGAAAGTCAAGAAGAGAGTTAGCATCTACTGCTTTAAAATGAGTTTTGGTTTGAATGGTATTGTCTTTAATAAATATATCGAGATCTAAAAAGGAGATATGTGTCGAACTAAAAGAACCCGTGAACTTGAGGTTCCAAGTGTTACAATTGAGTTGGTGAATGAAATTGGTAACCTCTTCCGTGGTCCCATCCCAGATAAGGATGATGTCATCAATGTACCTTTTATAGAAGTGAATATGGGGGTCTGATAACTGAGTTTCAAAGGCCCCCATGTATAAGTTGGCATAACAGGGGGCACATTTGGTCCCCATCGCGGTTCCTCTTATCTGTATATAAAATTGACCATTAAATTTGAAATAATTATTATATAAAATAAACTGAATACCATCCAAAATAAATTTCTTTTGTTGTGTGGGGATTAGGCTGTCTTTTTCCAGAAAGAACTTAACTGCCTCCAAGCCTTGAGTATGAGGTATGCTGGAATATAATGCACTAACATCTAACGTGACCAAAATATAGGACTCCTTCCATATGATATTTTCTAACAACTGTAAAATATGAGTTGTGTCCTTAAGGTAGGCTGGTAATTGTACTACCAGCCTTTGTAACTGTTTGTCGATGTAGTGAGATAAGTTACTCGTGGGAGAATTGATACCCGCTATGATGGGTCTGCCTGGTGGTTGAGTGATGGATTTGTGTATCTTGGGTAGGAAATAAAAATAAGCTGTTTCCGGGTGTCTAAGGAATAGGTATTGTTTTTCATTTTTAGTGATTATTTTATCCTCATAGGCTTTATGGATTAATGAGGATAATTTATTTTGTATTTCAATTAGGGGATCATTATAAATAATTTTGTAATTTTCTCTATCGTTAAGGATCCGTGACGCTTCCTCAAGATAGTACGACTTGTCCATAAGTACCACCCCCCCCCCTTTGTCAGCTTGTTTAATGACTAAATCTTTATCGCTAGCCAATTTATTTATCAATTTATACTGTTTGGTGGTCAAGTTGTTTTTTGTATTAACGATATTGGTTCCTGCGTTATCAACCAATTGTTTAAAATTCGTTAGCACTTCATCATAAAACAACATGATGTTAGGTCCCTTGGATTCTATCGGATAAAATTTGTTAGGTGGTTTCAATTCTGTATAAAGGGGAGGTATATCCGTTGGAGAGTCAAGAATTATCTCTTGTGATGGGGAATTATTTTTATTTTTATTGAGAGAAAAAAATCTTTTTAGGGTGAGTTTCCGCACAAACGTGTTTAAGTCCACAAAGAGTTCAAATAGGGCAGGATTTTTAGATGGACTGTATGACAGGCCCTTTGATAAGATATCGAGTTCGCCTCGTGTAAGTTGATGTTTAGAAAGGTTAAAAACTCCCTTTTTTACTGCTTGTTCATTGGAGACTGCACCTTTGGTATCATTTTTATTGTCGTTTGTTTGAGGGTTCTTCCTATTTTTGCGGCCTCCCCGTTTGCCCCTCCTTCTGGTCTTGTGAGGTCTTGGAGGGGGGGCAATCTGTTCGGAGATGCATGAGGTTTGGTGGTTTTTAGGGTGCTCGACCCATTTACCAGAAAATTTTTGGTTAATGGTACTTTCCCTTTGACATTGTTTATAGCGGAGCTTCGAGTAACCCTTATTCCTGGAATAAGTCTCTCGGCTAAGGGAGACCGGGAGGTCCTCTCCACTAAAAAAGGTTTGGGTGAGGTGTTGGACATCAAATTGGGGGGGAGGGGCACAGTGCTAACTTCAGTTTGGTTTTCTACGTTCCCTAAATTTTCTATTAGATGTCGTTCTTGTGTATCTAAACATCTAACTAAGTCGGTGGGACTCCCTGAGATATTAGCTAAAGTAGGGGGTAGATTGGACGACAACTGGTCAGAAGTGTCCAATAATTGGGGGGTGGGGGAAATATCAATACTGTTCTGATTTGGTGAAGTATCCATAGTCAAAGAATTTTCCACTAGAGTTATAGTTGCTGCATTTGGAGGTATATTACCCTCTCTTTGTATATTTTTGGTCAATTCTATGGTCACAGGGGCATTGAATTGTTTTTTAGAATACTTTTTGAATTTATTAGTATACATTCTATTTGTTGTCCATGTATGCTGAGTAACATGATTGAAATATTGGTTTTTAGATTGTTCCTTATATGGTTCCTTATGATATGGTGTGTTGTACTGCCTCCAATTATTATGTCGATTCAAAGATGGACACCCATGGATAGATAATTGTCTCCAATCTATGGACATAAGTGGAGGTGGTGAATCATAATATTGAAAAGGAGGGTGTATAGATCGGCCAGTTCGATGGATGTTAGATCTGCTCTTCCACATATGATTGGAAGAATGGGGATCTGAATATGGGTAGTGTGTATGAGTATAATGGTTTTTCCATAGTCTATATTTATTCATCCTCCTTAAAGGAGGCGGACGGTTGTTGTTATTTTTCTCATGTGTATCCAATGATGGTTGATTGGTAGTACATGGAACAGACCTGTTCTTATCAGGAACATTATTATTGGTGGTAATATTCTCTTTCTTATTCCCTTTATATTCCCATACAAAATATTTTTTCTCATTTTTATCTTTAAGGTCTCTCCGTAGCTTTTTAATTTTACGTTTAGATACATTTTCAAAGGAACTGTCTATAAATTCAACGATCTCTTTATTGAGATCATTGCTACCTTTATGGCCCAAAAACAAAGTTTTCTGTAATATGGAATCGCTCAGACTTTGACGTTTGTCAATGAGTTTGCCCAAAAATAAATCAGAAAAGGTACCCAACATTATATTCCATTCACCGGTGTATTGTGAATCGTCAGGAAAGGCAGATTTAATAGGGATACGCAAACCTCTAGGGGCGATGGTGTTTAATCTATATACAGAGAGCATGAGCCAATCCAGCGCATGTCGCCAAAGTTTTTCAATACAAGTTTTTAAATTATTTTTGATTTTGTTCTGATCTAGTATAGTATCAAAAAATTCATCATAAACCAATTTGTCAATTGTATCAAGTTCCCAATTCTTCTCAAATTTATGAAAAGAATATAACTTAATTGCATCGGGATCATCCAATTTAATTTCCAATGCAGATTGAATGGAAAGAAAAAAAGTTCCAGGCAGGGATAACCATTTTTCTTCTATGATCGTCAGCAGGGTGCGCTCAACCTGTAAAGTAGAAGTACCGGAATTCTCCATAGGAGTCCGTAATGTCTTAACAATGTTATAGGAAGGGAGCGCTCACTATTTCAGATGACCATAGTCGGTGAATTGTAGCTTAAACGGAGAATTCCTGAGGTCCCAGTTCATGCAGGTAAATGAAGGCTGCAGAGCGACTTGAGATGGCCCCCAACCAATTAATTGGTGGGGGAAGTAATATGCAATCAAAAAGAAAGGAAGAAAAAGGTCTCAGCGCTCAAGAATAGGGTACCAATTGACTGTAAAGTTAAACGTAGAAATAAACTTACTTCACGGAGGCGTCCGTGTATAGACGCCTCCGGTCCCAGAAAGCATGTAACAGAATCCTGCGGCAAGGGCGATCCGTTTCACTAGTCCTTGCCGCAGGATTCTGTTACATGCTTTCTGGGACCGGAGGCGTCTATACACGGACGCCTCCGTGAAGTAAGTTTATTTCTACGTTTAACTTTACAGTCAACTGAAACTTGCATGGAAATGCTCCACTATTTCCACGCTTACTGGTGGACGGCTGCATGATTTTTGCTTATAGATGCAACCTTTTTTCTTAAAATTGGAGTAGCACTTATGAATCGTGCGCCCACTGGGTGGATTTTCACTCAACTTTTCCAAAAATGACGTTGCATACTAATAACAGACTGGTAGAATTGAAAATCAAGGGCACAAAATGCTCTCCTGTCTTCATTAGCATCCATTTTGTCTCATATCTCCTTAGTGACGACTATGGCAGACTTTTTTAAGTCTCATTTAGCAAAACTGTCTTCCATTAAGACCATTCTTGTTGTCCACAGCAACCAATCACAGCATATGTTTTACATGAGTAGCTTGAGAAATGAAAGTTGCACTGTAATTGGCTGCCACGGGCAACAAGGACAGTCTTACTGCTAGATAGATTTGCTAAATGAAAATTTTTGAGTTTTTGTTTCTAGTGATATCAAATGTATGCATCTGAGTGTCATTAAACAAGAGTTATGTTTCAAATCGGAAAGATGATTTGTCATAACTCTATATATTCAGTCCTAGGTCCCTTGTGCTTCTCCTGGCTACTAGTGTCAATGTGATGTCCATAATTGCTCTACTATTGGGGGATTTCCATTACCATAGTAGAAACTATGTTTCTAGTTACATACTGTTGTCAAATGTTTACAGTAAATACCTACCCAGATGACCTGTTGTCTATATGGGTATATATGATTGTACAGTATGTTGGCCCATGCTATTACTGTTATTAGCTGTATTGTACTCATTTGGCCTGCATGTCCAGTACCTGTTTGTAACTTCTTTGTTCTAAAACTCAATAAAAACAGATTTGCAAAGCAAAAAAAAATGCCTAGGGAAATGAAACAAATAAAAACGTTACATTTTACGATCATTTACATTCAATTTCACACACAGAAGAAAGAATACTTTCTGTTGTTGATCAAAATAAAAAAAGTTTATTAAATCAAAGGACAATTCTGGGTCCAGTCCCTGGAGATTAACAACAGCTGACATCTTTGAACATGCTTTAGTATCTGCCATGTCGGTAAACAGGCAGGAATGTCATGGTATTGATCAAAAACACATTTTCAAGATGATAGTAAATTTAGAACTTGAGAAACATTAATAGTATATTCCTTAAAGAGGTTGACCTAAGATTGAAAGTTATGCACAGGACTGGTGAAGGGAAGCTAACTGCAACATTCGGCTACCTCCGGCAGTTCAGTAGAGCTGGATGGAGCGGCGGTAAACTTGCTCGATGTCCACTCCATTCAAACAAGGTATTTGTGGATCCTTGTCCTTGTGATTGTTGGGTGTTCCAGTGCTCAGACTTCAACCATTGTATTTTATGGATAGGTGATAAGTTTCAATCTTGGGCCAACCCCTTTAAAAATGACATATTAGCGCCCTTGACATATCTGTTTAGTAAATATTTGCTTTCCCTTTAACTTGATAAGGACCAAGCACTATAAATATAGGTTGCTTGGTCCTAGGCTTTAATTCTGGCCAATATAAAAATACAGCGCAGGATTAAAGCTCCTGCAAGTTAGCAGAAGCAGATTGGGTTCTTGGCTGTACATGACAACTAAGCACACCAAGGAGAAGGCAGAAGCAGTTTTTAACTGCTTCAGCCTTTCTTTTGCAGGCACCTTAGCGCACAATGAGCACTATGTAGTGAATAGAGAAAGCAGAAATGCCACTTCCGATATTCCAAACGACGATTGCCAGGGACCCCTGGCTTGTATGAGCTGCAGGCACTTAGCAGACACCACACCAGCTCTACCAGTCACTACTGTCACTACAGCGGGGATGTGTTGTATAATTGATCTGTTGGACCAGGGTGTCTAGCCACATGGTACCATATTACATTTCATGACCTATCTTTGTGAGATGTACTGCTGATTTGGTCTATTTTATTGAGTACTAGCGTACCCGTCGCGCGTTGCTGCGAAGACAGACATACATACATACTTCGTTTTTATATATCTAGATGACTGCAGCAGCGACCACTGAGGTTTTGTAGGCCGCTGCATAGCCGTTGTGTGAGAATCGCTGGGGGGGGGGAGACATTCTTACTGCTGGGAGAATTGCTGGGGGGGGATGGGAGACATTCTGACTGCTGGGATAATCGCTGGGGGGGATGGGAGACATTCTGACTGCTGGGAGAATCGCTGGGGGGGGGGATGGGAGACATTCTGACTGCTGGGAGAATCGCTGGGGGGGGATGGGAGACATTCTGACTGCTGGGAGAATCGCTGGGGGGGGATGGGAGACATTCTGACTGCTGGGAGAATCGCTGGGGGGGGAGCGGAGACATTCTGACTGCTGGGATAATCGCTGGGGGGGGATGGGAGACATTCTGACTGCTGGGATAATTGCTGGGGGGGATGGGAGACATTCTGACTGCTGGGAGAATCGCTGGGGGGGGGATGGGAGACATTCTGACTGCTGGGATAATCGCTGGGGGGGATCGGAGACATTCTGACTGCTGGGAGAATCGCTGGGGGGGGATGGGAGACATTCTGACTGCTGGGAGAATCGCTGGCGGGGGAGCGGAGGCATGACTGCTGGGAGAATCGTTGGGGGAAGGGGGGCATGATGACTGCCAGGAGAACCGCTGGGGGGAGCCATTATGACTGCTGGGGGAACCACTTGGGGGGAGGGGGGCATTATTATTGCTGGCGGACAGCTGTGGGTGGCATTGTGACTGCTGGTGGACCACTGGGGGGGGGTATTATGACTGCTGGGGGAACCGCTGGGGGGGGAGCGGGCATTATTACTGCTGGGGGACCGCTGGGGTATGTCACTCTTATTACTGCTGTGGGATGTCACTATTATCGCTGGGGTGAAGGTGTCACTATTACCGCTGGGGTATGTGTACATGTGGCAGAAATGGGCAGGGCTCTTTCAGAATAGACCGGGTGCAGATTTTGACTGCTTTTTAGATGCGGAAATGCTGCAGAATTTTCCACAGAAATCTTCGCTGAGGACATTCTGCAGTATTTCCGCGTCCAAAAAGCAGTCAGAATCTGCACCCGGTCTATTCTGAAACAGCCTTGTCCTTTTTAGAACGACGGGGGTAAAATCATACGTTGTGATAAGCCCCGCCCCCTGACGTGTTGGCACTTTGCGATACATAAGTGGGTTTTGGGTTGTAGTTTGGGCACTCGGTCCCTAAAAGGTTCGCCATCACTGGCCGAGTACATGTTTGCCCACTTCCAACTCCAATGGAGACTGACTGTAAATGGCTGGCGTGCTCTAGTATTTATGGTTTCAAGCTGTACGTGTCATTGCATACAGTCTATCTATCTATCTATCTATCTATCTATCAGGGTTATTGCATACAGTCTATCTATCTATCTATCTATCTATGACATCAGGAAATGAGAGAATTAGATTTTGTAGGCCGCTGCTTCCCCCTTGCGGGCTGAATAAAATAGCCGTTGGGTGGAACATACAATTTATCCGGCTGCTGTGGCTTCTTAGGAAGATATCCTAGTACTTGTTTACCCACTTCCAACTCCAATGGTAATTGGCTGGCGTGCTCTAGTGGTTCCAAGCTGTACGTGTCATAATAGAGCCTTAATGACATCACAATGCAGCTTTATAGAACATGTTGGGGCATGTTCAAGGGCGTCCGATGTTGATGACATCAGTGATGACATCACAATAGCAGGTGGCTTACTTATTCGATCTACGTGGGGGGGGGCGTAACTTTCGACGACGCTCGCGCGCCATTTATCGTAGGATATTTGTACTATGCCTATAATCTTCCCAGGAGTGTACTTAACAACTTCCCAAAGTTTCATGGCGATCGGATGAATGGTGTAGTAGCGCATAAAGGACAAACAGACACGCAGACATGCACGCACGCAGACAGACATACATTCAATTTTATATATATAGAATACTGTATATAGGAAAAAGAAATATGAAGAATGGAGTTAAAGGGGTTGTCCCGCGCCGAAACGGGTTTTTTTTTTTTCAATAGCCCCCCCTGTTCGGCGCGAGACAAACCCGATGCAGGAATAAAAAAAAAAAACGGCCAGTACTTACCCGAATCCCCGCGCTCCGGCGACTTCTTACTTACCTAAGTAAGATGGCCGCCGGGATCTTCACCCACGGTGCACCATGCGGTGCACTGTGCGGTCCATTGCCGATTCCAGCCTCCTGATTGGCTGGAATCGGCACACGTGACGGGGCGGAGCTACGAGGAGCCGCTCTCCGGCACGAGCGGCCCCATTCAGAAAGGAAGAAGACCAGACTGCGCAAGCGCGTCTAATCGGGCGATTAGACGCTGAAAATTAGACGGCACCATGGAGACGGGGACGCCAGCAACGGAACAGGTAAGTGAATAACTTCTGTATGGCTCATAATTAATGCACGATGTACATTACAAAGTGCATTAATATGGCCATACAGAAGTGTATAGACCCACTTTGTTTCGCGGGACAACCCCTTTAATAAGAGAAAAAGGCTACTGTTTTATGCAGCTGCTTAGCATCTACTGTTGGACATTACAGTCTGCTGTCTATCTACGCAATATAGGCAACAGAGAATACATAAATATTACCTATGACTTTATATTAGCAAACAGCTCAATCAAACCTCAAAAAAACCTGTTTTTGTAGGACATAATCTGATTATATGTTGAAAAGGAAAACACTCCCTGAGCTTACAGTTTACTTTTAGCTGGAGACGAAAATAAGTATGACAGAACAGTCTGAAAACACCAGTCTTGCGTAACATTTACTGAATTTCTCCACCTACACAAGCATTGCAAGATGACAATGACAATGCTAACTGCCTATTTGTTACTCAATGCAGAGACTGAAAATATCAGCGAGAGAATTAAAACCAAAGACAGAAAACAAATCGCAAATCAGTATTGCATTTGGTTATATAAAAAAAATCAATTTTTGTTAAAAGACTTAGAAGAAACCTATTATCTACACTAATACTGACATTTACAATGAGAGATTTGTGATGGGTTTCTAGCAGGAAAATCTGACACAAGGGCTCCTTTATATGTTATAAATGGTTTCATGTGGTTCAGAGACAACTCAGAAATTTCCATGTTCGCTAGTTTCAGTCACATCGTACTCTTTGATCTCATCATATGGCTTTTGACATAGATAGTTTTATTAGTTTACCGAAGTCATGATATCATGAAACAACCATAGTAGGGGGCCTTGCTGACAAATCATTTGAAGGAAAGGAAAGCAAATTATGCTAAGCAGTGAAAAGAAAGAATGCAGATTCTGGGAATTAAATTGGCTTGAGTTCTAAGTCACTGGGGAGAAAATAGAAAGCAAATCGTATTCAGGAAATGTCTACCATAAACAGGAAGTAATGATTGGTGTTTAAAGTGTTCCTAATCTTTTGTTTTTTAATCTACATAAGAAGGAAGAAACTGTGCTGATGAATTTCACTATATACCTTCACAGGTTTTGGAACTCCCTTTTTTCACATGTCTAAAGCCAGTGCTTTTGTGGCTATCTGAATATGGATTTAAACAACTACTTTCGAACGTCATAGTAAATTTATCTTTAGTAGGCTCTTGAGCTCCCCTAGTGGAAGCTGCCGGTAGCTAGAATTATTTATAATAATTGTGAGGAGAGGCTTCAAAGCTCTGGATATTCAGGATAAGAAAAAGAGGAGATCCAACACCTTTAAAGATATATTATGAAATTAGCACAGAACTTTGAATCAATTTAAAACAAATTTAAAATATAGCTGCAATTAATGAAATTGTTCTCTCGACCGAGGAATCTCCTGTCCTATAAGTACCTGCTTGACTGCAATTGTATGTGTCATCTAGGCCCTTGTGTTCTCCTTCATTCTCTTCTTTTCCTCAAATGTTTCTAGAGGCTGTTGTGTGGTTGGCAAAAAGAGGTATACTGCATTTACCAGCTAGGAGAGGAAGTACTGTTTTTTTAGCACCTGGAAGAGTAAGGACATACAAATAGCCTGTTGTAGAGCAGCAACTTATGCATATTGTTGCTACATGCTGGTGCAAAGCCGTTTAGCACTGTTTGCTTGGCATAAAAGGCAGAGGTGTAGAGGTGCCAGTGGAAGATAGATTTGCAGTTACAAGCCCACTGAACCTAGTTGGTTCAAGCGTCTCTCGTTTGGAATTACCTTGGCTAGCTGGTCCGTGCCTCTTCTCTATTGCTGGTACTGCTGTACAATATAGTTCCGGCTTGGGCTCAAGATACACCAGGTCCGATGAAGGCCTGGTCAAGAACAAGGCCCGGCTGAACGCAGTGCAATGGAGAATCTTGGGGAAGAACTCGTGACTGGGAAATTTCAATAGCCAAAATGTAACTGCTTTAGTCCAATGATAATGAGAATAATCTTAACAGTAAAAGTTTCAGTTTCTCTAGATCCATTTGCACAGTATGCTTCACAGGGGAGGAAATAGAGGAGTCAGAAAGTCTAAATATCCAGATGACCCACTTTGCGGGTAGCATCTCTGTGCTGCCCCCTGCACCTTCATTCTACAACCCTAATTCCAAAATTTCTCCCCCCGCATTACAGGTACGTTGTGTCAGAGAGTTACATAGGCTTCAAGAATGGTTTCAGCTGCAACAAAGTGTCTCTTTCATTGGAACTCTTTGCATTTATTTATTGCATACTTTATGCCAATTATCAGGCATACACATTTGCTCAAACATTCATTTCCCTGATGATTAGCCCACCTGAATGTACAAACGAGTAGCCAATGGACAAGCAAATACTCATTCATCAGCGGATCTACTGATTTATGCAAGCATAACAATGCTCATTGTTCGGCTGTACATTTCTCTATGTATGTATAATACTATTGTTCATACAGAGAAAGATGATTGACGTACTTTGTCGATTGTGTCTGGTTAAAGCAAGCCTTATTTTCAAGTTCGGTTGGGATGGGATTGTAATACCTTTCTTTTAAGTGAAGTATTAAATTTAACAGTACCTGTTCTTACAGTGCCCATAGGTATATGGAGTAGCCACCGCATAGGTGCAAGGCACTGATGAACAGCCACTCACACACTATATAGTGTGGTTCACCTATGAAGTGCAGGGCAGCTCTCTGGATTGAAATATGGTGTCATTAATAGGTTGTAAGTCTGCGTGGTGCACTACACGTACCATATGGCCGACACCCTGTATATGCTTTTTTGTGCAAGAATAGTACTAAGCAAGCACCCCCTCAATATAAGGAAGGTGTGTAAGTGGCTGTTCATCAGTGCCTGACACCTGTCCGGCGGCTCCTCCATATAGCAGTCAGGCTGTCTGTTTGTTTGGATGTGGTGTTTATACCTGCCCTCTTGTATCAGTATATCAGTAGGTATATGGCCACTTTTTATGTATTTTTTTTCTCCAATAGAACCCCATTTAAGTTCTCTGCTGATATACAAGCTTTAACACCCGACAGCAATATATCCTCTGTAGAATATCTGTCCCTAACAACACACCGTGTGTTATATAGGCATATGAATGTGATGCAGCTTCTATGTCCTGTGCTCAACTGTAAAATGGCTGCTGGTTACACTGTGCCTATATGGCTAGGTCATGTGATAGAGACGTCCAGTGAAGCTGTTTCCCATATGCAAGATTAAGGACACATTTGGTGACATCAGCAAGGCACCCTGACAGCTGATTGGCTGCACATTAACCTTTGCAGTAGGCATTATGGGAAATTTGATTTTCCCACAATATAAAATAAAATTGGTTCAGACTTACTCAATCCGATTTTGCTAAAATCTGGGCGATTTTATCGCTTGGCAGATAAAGACAAGCAACACTAGTCATGACTACAATAACACACCCCTGAGTGAAATTGTGGAAGGATAAAAAAATGAAAGGCATAGCAGTTGTAAGAGGGGTTCAAGCTGTTAGGTCGGCTGCCCAGGTGGACGCAGGCGTCACTATGCCCTTCCTACGTAAATAACTATTTTACTTTCTATCAGCACTGTTGGAGTTAATTCTCCCGCAGTGCTGTGTGCTTTCCATCAGCACTGCAGCCATTAACCATTCTCCATGCTCTCAGCCCAGCTGCAGGGTTAATAGGTGATTGCTCTCCTATTTATCCCCTTCCCTCCACATGACATAAGAGTATGTCCTGGCAGCGGGGTACTTCCCGCAACAGGACGTACCCTTATGTCATATGGATAGCACGAGATCAGAAGAGATCTTGTGCTATCCGTCAGTGGTGCCTGCTGCCACTGATAGCCGGCCTCCCGCTGCAACAGCGGGGGTGCATCGGAGATGAGACCCCCACTGTTAACCACTTCTTTGTCGCGATCTATGTAGATTGTGGCATGGGAAGGGTTCACAGAGGGAGTGCGCTTAATCCCTTAAGGCCATATCCTTAAGGGGCTAAGCTAGGCTGGGGAACTTCCTTCTTGCCAGAGTATTGCTGTTGTTTGTTTCCTGTTCCCAGCAAGCCGTTTTGATATTGACCTATCGTTTACTGACTTTGGACCTGTTTGCCTGACTTTTTTGAATCCTGCCTGTCCTGACTCTTCGAATCATGACCTGAACTTGCTTGAATTCTGCCTACCTCAACCCTCGGTTTAAGGCCTCAGTCACACGGGCATTTTTTCGCCCGATTTGCGGATCGCATAACGGATGAGTGACCTGGAGTTCGTTATACCCCACTGTCTATCTTCCACTGGCACCTCTACACCTCTGCCTGCTCCGACATAAGGTCTTTATCAAGACAGTACACTTTGGCCTATCACGTGGTGCGTTGCACCAGTGTCGCTGACCCCCGTGGGTCAGCTGCCATCTATACTGGGACTATTCCAGGAGGTAGTGGCCTGTTCGGTTCCCCGCAGCGGAATCCAGATCTCTGTACAGAGGTTAAAGGGTGAATACCGGGGAACCGTTAGGATAACGCCCACAGGTCTAACTCAAAGCCAAACTGTTTAGTTGGCACAGTGGGTCCACACTCACTTTTCCAGAACACAAGCTTCCCCTTTAATCTGTGATTCCTAGCATGACCAACAGAGAAGTGAACACTACTGTAAACCATCAGGCTAGAACTGTGATTTTGGCAAACAGTTCCAGTTTGAGAATGCTGTGGTAGTTGAGGTCCTTTAGCCTTAAAGAAGAATTAGTCATCCAAGTGGCAAGCATTTGTTAGGCAAATGAAGTGAGTATAACTTCAAGCTGGTGTATGGTTTTCCAGAATGATGATCCAAAGCCATTACATGATAATTCTGGCACAGATTAAAAGATTCATATTCTTAAAAATCTGGTATTGTTTAGTTATAGTTATGCTTATTGTTAAACAACATAA
The DNA here is from genome assembly GCF_035609145.1 of Eleutherodactylus coqui. NCBI lineage: Eukaryota > Metazoa > Chordata > Amphibia > Anura > Eleutherodactylidae > Eleutherodactylus > Eleutherodactylus coqui. The sequence goes on along the minus strand of NC_089837.1, from coordinate 212,963,126 downwards.
GTAGTTTTCTTTCATTACAGCCCTTGTAGCAAAAATCTCTGCCAAACAGCACTTGCATTACCAAATATGTGAAACTCTCATTCACATATCAATATATGTTTTCAGTTTAGCAATAACAATAATCTTCCAAGGAAAGTTTTAGGGCTTGTCCAATAATTTTATCGACTGTTGGAACTGATTTTCATCAGATAGGATCATTTTGTTAGAACAGATATACAAATTATCTAAGCAAGTAATAATTTTTGGTTTTCTGTTGTACAGATATTAGGCATCTAGCCAGTCAGATGCAACCAAGTCAATTTGTTAAAGGGGTTGTCTCGTGAAATCAAGTGGGGTTATACACTTCTGTATGGCCATATTAATGCACTTTGTAATATACATCGTGCATTAAATATGAGCCATACAGAAGTTATTCACTTACCCACTCCGTTGCTAGCGTCCTCGTCTCCATGGTGCCATCTAATTTCAGCGTCTAATCGCCCGACTAGACGCGCTTGCGCAGAAGGGTCTTCTCCCTTCTGGTCGGTCCGGGCACGAGCGGCGTTCTGGCTCCGCCCCCTTCTACACGTCATCGTGTAGCTCCGCCCCATCACGTGTGCCGATTCCAGCCAATCAGAAGGCTGGAATCGGCAATGGACCGCACAGAGCCCACGGTGCACCATGGGAGAAGACCCGCGGTGCATCGTGGGTGAAGATCCCGGTGGCCATCTTAGAGGAAAAGAAGAAAGAAGTTGCAGAGAGGGGATTCGGGTAAGTACATTTTTTTTTTAAATTTCAACACATTCCTTGGGTTTGTCCTGCGCTGAACGGGGGGCCTATGCAAAAAAAAAAAAAAAAAAACGTTTCGGCGCGGGACAACCCCTTTAAGTAAAAGAAAAAAACATTGAAAATCCACAATTTCTCCAGCCTATTTTCAAAGATCTTATTTTCATTCTTATATTGGAAACACATTATAAGTCTTGTTCTGTGACATTGTATGAGCACTATAAAACCTATAGTTATACCACGTCTTACATACTTATAGGTCAATTTCAATGTGATCTTTAAACCACATTTCATAATATATCAGTTTATGAAATTTGAGTAGAAAGTAATGGATCTCACTTCAATGCAACATTTTAGCTCTGAGCCTTTTGAACTTTTGTTTTCTATATTATCACATACCTAGATACCCATATAGTATTTAAAGGGGTTGTCTCGCGAAATCAAGTGGGGTTATACACTTCTGTATGGCCATATTAATGCACTTTGTAATATACATCGTGCATTAAATATGAGCCATACAGAAGTTATTCACTTACCTGCTCCGTTGCTAGCGTCCCCGTCGCCATGGTTCCGTCTAATTTCGGTGTCTTCTTGCTTTTTTAGACGCGCTTGCGCAGATGGATCTTCTCCCTTCGGCTGGTCTCGGAAGCATCAGCGTTTTGGCTCCGCCCCCTTGTACGCGTTATCGCGTAGCTCCGCCCCATCACGTGCCGATTCCAGCCAATCAGGAGGCTGGAACCGGCACACGTCATGGGGCAGAGCTACGCGATGACGCGTACAAGGGGGCGGAGCCAAAACGCCGATGCTGCCGAGCGGAGCCAAAGGGAGAAGACCCATCTGCGCAAGCACGTCTAAAAAAGCAAGAAGACACCGAAATTAGACGGAACCATGGCGACGGGGACGCTAGCAACGGAGCAGGTAAGTGAATAACTTCTGTATGGCTCATATTTAATGCACGATGTATATTACAAAGTGCATTAATATGGCCATACAGAAGTGTATAACCCCACTTGATTTCGCGAGACAACCCCTTTAATATTGCTTCCAAAACAATCCTAAGGCTAGTCATAAACCTTATAAGATGTCGACTGACAGGTGATCACTTTCCAGCTTGGCTAGGTTCTGTGTGGGGAGAGGGTAATAAGATGCTGCCAGACACCTCTGGAGGCAGCTTATCTCCTTTGAAAACAAAGGATCAGGCATCTTGAAATTCAGCAGCCCAAATCGTTTCCCTAACTTCTCCATCAGAATAAAAGTTGGAACACCACCATACAGATTAGATGGTTGGCTGGTCCAACCAAAATCAGTGGATTCATCCTACATTCATATAATGTGTAAGGGAATGTTAAAGCATCATGTCATGGACTTGAGGAGATGTCTAGAAAAACACAACAGATAATATTTTACCATACAGCCACTATAATATTGTCTACAGAAAATAACCACAACCATACATAAACAGATTTTTCCAACTTATCTTAAAAGATGGTTTACAACTTTGACCTTGACACTATTCAGTTAACTCCAAACTAGACACACTGGGCCAATGTTGTCCAAAACAACCAAGAGTATTATCGCTCTAGTTTTCAGCTAAGCTATGGAAAGAAGAAAGCTAAACAATACAGCAGTTGGATGCCATGTTTTGCATAATATGAGGCCAAGCCCTTTACAGTCTATTGAAAGTGATTAAAATATGTATGCATCTCTTACATGGTATAATATATACATATGCAGAGGAGAACTCTAATGATAGACCTCTCTTCTGCATAGTGTTATTGGACCTTGCTCAACATGGAAGCTATGCAGGGAAATCTCAATGTCAAAGGAGGTCTGACACTGGATTGGAAAGGGTTAAAGTCTTTCTGCTGATAATTGCAACAACCTGCTGCTGTTTAATGCTCCCTGTTGGGGAATATGATGTACACAACACTAGCATCCCACAGCGATGTACCGATTCCCAGTAAACCAATATTCTTAAATGTGCCCAAATATCTTATGCATTCCAAATGGTGTTAGAGAAATCTGATAAATTTAATGGAATAGTGAACATTGACTGGATGAGTGTTTCCAATAAATTGCTAATTCAGTGAATGTTGTAAATTAGAAATGCAAGTTGGAAAGAGACCAAGGTCACTACAACTGCAGCTGACAGGAAACTAATAGAGATTTCTGCACATTCTGTAACATCACTCCTCTGTACATTCATAATATAGCTGTGACCCATATTCTACATGCATTTCTGATAGTTTTTACTTAATCCATTTTATCCACAAAAACTAAAAGACTATATTAATAGTTCAATAAAAATGCAGAGTTTTAATGATATCATAATTTTCATGTTCCTATCATAAAAAATTCACAGCAATTTACAGTCTTAATCACCAGGGATCCATCTAATTATGCCTTGCAATTCAGTATCTAATTTTATCAAACTGAGCCATAAACTGCTGTGTACACATCATACTCTTCTACTTCCCCATATTTTGCTTAAACCACAATACAAAAGATAACATTTGTGCATTTGCCATTGTAGTCTTCATACACATGCTAATCTGTTAGGAAATTGTCTCTATACATTAATATACACGTTTTAAAGAAAGATACATCTTGTTTTCTTCTTAGCAGTAATACAGATATCTTTGTTTTCACATTTAATTTAAACAGTGAGATAATTATAACGTTTGTACCTTTTTTCCAATCAAACTTTTTACAATTTCATGAAGCTTTGAACAAAAACACATTGCCCAAACTATTCCTAAACATGCACTGATCCTTAACCTTTGCCTGACTGATGGTTGTGGGCACGGAAAGATTACTCCTTCCTACTGCCTTCAATTACTTTCAAAGATCTATTCTTAAACTGTAACTCATCAGTTCATAAAACAGTCTATAAAACTGTTTATCTTTCAAATATAAATATCCCCTTTGGACTGGGCAGGTATCAGACATTACAATGTTACAGATTATTAGTTTCTGAACAAGGTTTTCTAGAAAATCAAAATGCTGATACAATGATCCTCCTTAGACAACCCCCTCAGTAAAAGACTGCTCTGTCGGCTGATTGTTAATTTTCAGCAAGCATAAATATGCTTGCTGATTGGCTGTACATTTTCCCATGTATTTCAGGTAAATACAGGCCTTGGAAGCCTTCTGTCATAGCTTAACATAACTCTGAAGGGCTAGCTTTCGGGCTCGGTCACACAAGCGTTTTTTGGTCCGATCTGCAGACGCGCTTGCGATCTGCAGATCTATAGACCCAATGCATCCCAATGGGAGCAGGCACATGTCCGTTTTTTATGCGGATGTGCGATAAATTAAAGGACACAACGATTCGCAGAACGTGCCTATCTGCGTTCTGCGAATCGTTGTGTTCTATATATGCGCTCAATGGGGCCAGCAGCAGCAGCGCCAACCCCATTGAGAACATATAGTAAAGATCGTTCTCCTCTGCCACAGCTGTAACAGCTGTGGCAGAGAAGAACAATGTTCGCCCATTGAATTCAATGGAGCCGGCAATACAACCAGCTCCATTGAAAGTAATGGGCTGCCTGCAAGCACTGGATGAATTTTCGGGGAAGGTATACTCACCTTTTTCCTGCAGCCGGAGTTCAGCCGCGTCCGGCCGGCAGTTCTCCTGAATTGCTCTCTGTAGTATTCAGCAGCCGGGGATTTAAAATCCCCACCTGCTGAATGGGCTGCCTCTGACTGGTCACAGCCTTCACCAATCAGAGGCAGCTCTCCCTCACCCATTCATGAATTCGTAAGTGAGTGCTGCCTCTGATTGGCTGAGCGCAAGGACCAATCAGAGGCAGCTCTCAGCTATTGAATGACAACTGAGAGCTGCCTTTGATTGGTCCCTACGCTTAGCCAATCAGAGGCAGCACTCACTCACCCATTCATGAATTCATGAATGGGTGAGTGAGAGCTGCCTCTGATTGGTGAGGGCTGTGACCAATCAGAGACAGCCCATTCAGCAGGCGGGGATTTGAAATCCCCGCCTGCTGAATACTACAGAAAGCAGTTCAGGAGAACTGCCGGCTGGATGCGGCTGAAAGGTGAGTATACTTATTTATTTTATTTTTTTTACACATTTGCAGGATGGTTTTCAGGGAAGGGCTTATATTTTAAGCCCTTCCCCGAAAATTCATCCAGCGCTTGCCGGCAGCCCATTGCTTTCAATGGAGCCGGCTGTATTGCTGGCTCCATTGAATTCAATGGGCGAACATCGTTCTCCTCTGCCACAGCTGTGCCACAGCTGTGGCAGAGGATAGCGGGCAGCGCTGGGCCATTTCGCTGAAAACGCTGCTAGGTGCAGATTTTTCAGCGAATCGTCGGCCCTGGTCACGCGATTTGCGGATGCGCATCCGTTATGCGATCCGCAAATCGGGCGAAAAAATGCCCGTGTGACTGAGGCCTTAAACAGGGAAAAAATAAGAGTGGAAAGCGGCTGGTCATTAAGGGTTTAAAAAAATAAGTCTTTATTGTGCAAAAGTAGTAAAACTTAAAAAAAGGTCTGTATATTAATTTAGTATTGCAGTAATTGTTCTGAAGCGCAGAATAATGGTACATTTTTATGCTGCATGCTGTAGAATTTAAAATGTACAAAAGCAATGGCATATTTACAGCTTTTTTCCATTCCTGCAGAAATAGTTAATAAAATTTGATTAATAAGTTATACCATATGTTTCCAAAATGATGTTTCCAAAAACAAGCCCTCATATATCGATGGGAAAATTAAAAAGCTATGGGTTTTAGAATACAACAAGGAAGACAACAAACAAAAAAAAAAGCTATTTTCTTGAGGGCCAAGAGTGACAGTGAAAGGATTAAAATGCTGCTCTGAATTGGGCTGCTAGGAACCAGAGAAAGTAGAGCACCGCAAGGATTGTAATAAGCATACTTCATTCTTCTGTTTATATTAGGCTCCGTGAAAAGCTTCTGATGTACATGGTAAACATGTTCATAGACTTCCATTAACCTGATGGAAACTAAAAGACACCAAGAGAGTGGCCTCTGTTGAACTGGCGTACATCAGTACAGAGGGATCCCTCAATAAATTATATTAATTGGTTCTGGGATGACCACTGCATGTTGAAAATATTGTACCTTCAATTCATAACTCTATGAAAAACTGATAATCGTCTTTCTAGCCCTCAAAATTAATGTAAAAAGAAAAATGAAGAAAATTTGGCAGAAAAGTAATATAGAAAAATCAGGTCCTTACATATAACAGTTAAAAGGAACTGCTGGAACCTGTAAATCACTTTCTAAGTAGAGGACAAGAGCTTCTTCAAGATCCTGTACAGAGAACACGTGTACCAGAAAAATAAAATGGGGCTGCCCTTACCTGATGTCCAAAGGATCAGCTGATCCTAGCACAGGTAAAGGACAGTTCAGAAAATGTAGGACTGTGCTGTATTTTATTATTGCATGCACAAAGTACATATGCCATTGATTCAGACTGCTTCTGACAAAGTATGTTGAATCTGATATCAAATTACAATGGCTCAGAAAAGAACACAGTATGTCCATGAAGTCATTGTACCTTTAGGAGTCACTACAAAAAAAGGTATGGAATTGCATACATTGGTATTGAGTAAAAAAATCCACACTGCGTTATCATTTTTTAGTTTTTTTGTACCATGGGAGCCTATAGGTAATGGATGACACTCTATGTGATCAGTAAAAGGCTCCCATCAGACTTATAGACTAGTAGTCATAAGTTTTAGAACACCTCAATAATTCCAGTTATTTGTTACATTAATACGGTTCAAGTTAAAAACATGAAAATATTATGAAGTTTTGACCTGAAATGCAATAGAAGTCTGAATTTATGATTTTAATCAAAGGGTTTTTCTCAGGGAACACATCCAGGACAGCTGCTCTGCAGCACACAAAGCAAATTATGCTTTAAAATTGGATACAAACAATTCATACAGGTATCTCAACTTTTGCAGATTACTTTCAAACCCTCTAATTCTATATAACCAGTGTTGGAACAGCCTGTATAAGAACACCCCTCTAAGAGCAAGATTGCTCTACTAACATAGTAGATTGCTATCATAATGGCAATACAAAGGCAATTAAGGGTGCTTTTAGATGGAACAATTATTGTTCAAAAGAGAAAAAGTGAACGACAATCGTTCAGTCTAAACACGAGTTAATGACTGAATAACGAGTGAGAATTGTGATATTGCAGGCATAAAAACTATCATTGACTCATTTGCTTCTTGTTCAAATTAACTCGTTTATGACACAGCCCATTATTTTTTTCCATTTTCGGTTTTCTTTCCCTCCCCTTTAAAAAAAAAATCATAACTCTTTCATTTAACCATCGATGTAGCTGTCTGAACACTTGTTTTATTGCGGGATAAGTTGTATTTTTCAATGGTACTACATAATGTACTATATAGAGATGAGCGAGCACCAAAATGCTCGGGTGCTCGTTACTCGAGTCGAACTTTCAATGATGCTCGAGAGTTCGTTTCTAGTAACGAACCCCATTGAAGTCAATGGGCGACTTAAGCATTTTTGTATATCGCCGATGCTCGCTAAGGTTTTCATTTGTGAAAACCTGGGAAATTCAAGAAAGTGATGGGAACGACACAGAAATGGATAGGGCAGGCGAGGGGCTACATGTTGGGCTGCATCTCAAGTTCTCAGGTCCCACTATTAAGCCACAATAGTGGCAAGAGTGAGACCCCCCCCCACACACACACTGTCAGCATAAAGATCGTTCTCCTCTGCCACAGCTGTAACAGCTGTGGAAGAGAAGAACGATGTTAGCCCATTGAATTCAATGGAGCCGGCAATACAGCTGGCTCCATTGAAAGCAATGGGCTGCCGGCAATCGCGGGATGAATTGTTGGGAAGGGCTTAAATACATAAGGCCTTCCCTGCAATTCATCCAGAAATGTGTAAAAATTAAAAAAAAATATACTCACCTTGTCCCGGCAGAACGATGTTAGCCCATTGAATTCAATGGAGCCGGCAATACAGCTGGCTCCATTGAAAGCAATGGGCTGCCGGCGATCGCGGGATGAATTGTCGGGAAGGGGTTAAATATATAAGCCCTTCCCTGCAATTCATCCAGAAATGTGTAAAAATAAAAAATATATATATACTCACATGGTCCCGGCAGACAGAGTTCAGCGCGGCCAGCGGCAGTCCTCCTGAACTGCTCTGAACAGCTGTGAGTAGTATTCAGCAGGCGGGGATTTAAAATCCCCGCCTGCTGAATGACCTGCCTCTAATTGGTCACAGCCTGACCAATCAGAGGCAGATTCCACTCACACACCCATTCATGAATTTATGAATGGGTGAGTGACTGCTGCCTCTCATCTGATTGGTCCCACTGAGCCAATCAGAGGCAGCAGTCACACACCCATTCCTAAATTCATGAATGGGTGTGTGAGTGGAATCTGCCTCTGATTGGTCAGGCTGTGACCAATTAGAGGCAGCTCATTCAGCAGGCGGGGATTTTAAATCCCCGGCTGCTGAATACTACTCACAGCTGTTCAGAGCAGTTCAGGAGGACTGCCGCTGGCCGCGCTGAACTCCGTCTGCCGGGACCAGGTGAGTATATATATATATATATTTTTTTTTATTTTTACACATTTCTGGATGAATTGCAGGGAAGGGCTTATATATTTAAGTCTTTCCCGACAATTCATCCCGCGTACGCAGGCAGCCCATTGCTTTCAATGGAGACGGCTGTATTGCCGGCTCAATTGAATTCAATGGTCAGTGCTCGTTTAATCGAGACGAGTACCGCGTGGTGCTCGTCTCGAGTAACGAGCATCTCGAGCACCCTAATACTCGAATGAGCATCAAGCTCGGACGAGTATGCTCGCTCATCTCTAGTACTATACAATGTACCGAAAAAATTAAAAAGAAAATTCGAAGGCAAGTGAAATGGAAAAAAAAGGAAATTTTGCCATCTTTAGGTGCATCTTGTTTCACACTACAACAAAAATAACATGGTAACTTTATTCCGTGGGTCAGTATGATTACTACAATAGCAAATTTATATAGTTTTTTTCTTGCTGTACTACTTTTATTTTTTTCAAGAGATTTTTAGTTTTTTAAAATTATTTTCTGCTGCTATTTTCTGACAGCCATAACTTTTTTATTTTTTTCGTCGACACAATTGTACAAGGGCTCATTTTTTGCTGTACCTCCTGTAGTTTGCATCCGACTTTTTGATCGCTTTTCATTACTTTGAAATGCTGCTGTCAGAATTGACAGTGGCATTTAAAGGGTTAACAGCTCCAATGAGCAATTATCGGAGCTGTTGAGGGCGGGTGTCAGCTGTAAGAAACAGCTGGCACCCGCATTGTATGGAGCTGGATTGACCCGCGATCCCCCTACATACATAACCTGAACCTGCAGGACGTAACTGTATGTTGTTCAGTCCCGCTCATTTGCTTATGCAGGAACTGAATGATTCACGCTTGAACAAGCCAACAATGCATTTGCCTGGCTAAACAGGCTGCATGAGTGTAAACAAGTCAGCGGTGATGTCACTCACTTGTTCAAATGAAAATCGGCTCATCTAAAAGGACCCTAACCAAAGAAGACAGACAGACAATTGGAACCCTTAGAATTGTAGGTCTGTCCTGTACTAAATTGCCAAGAAAGCCAAGGTGGCAGTTAGTACAGTTTCCTATACCATCAAAAAGTACTTAGAAACTTGAGGAAACTGACAGGAAGAGGTCTGGTAGACCAAAGGCCACTACAAAATCGGATGATACGTTTTTGAGAGACAGAACCATTCAGCTATGGGCATTTCCCTTTCCTGCTCTCCGAATGGAGCAGGAAAGCGGAATCCCCCAGTGCAAGTGTGAAACCCCAAGTAGTCCATTATTTTTATCTTAACTTGTTTATTTGTTCTATCCTTTTATTTTAAAATACATTGGAGACATTAAACTGTGTAAATATATACAAAAACTGGAAAAACTGAGCTCTTCTAAAACTTTTGACTAGTAGTGTGTATCTGGAGTTGAAGTAAAATGCAAACCTTTAGGGCTCATGCCCATGGACGGAGCGGGAGTACCGCAGTGGTAAACAAAAAGTCCCCTGGTTTCAACACTGTGTTGATGTTTATAGAAATGGGATAACAGAAGAAAAAGATGTCAAGCTTCCAATAAGCATTCTTTACCCAGTGAATTCTCTTGAGCTTTTGGTAGAAAACTCTATTAAACCCCTAAGCAGTTTTATAGACATATTGAAAAGCCATAATAAATCAGAAACATTATAAATGATATGTGTCTACAGCCTATATAGCTAATATGAATACATTAGTAGCATTCACTGTGAGCTGTAATATAATGATAATTAATTACAATCACAATAACTGCACAAACTACTCCAGTTTCAAAAAAATCTCAGACATATCTAATTTTTTTTATGGACAATGGGGAAAAGTGCCCTATTTTTATGGACTGTCCAGGAATTTCTGAACGGTTGGCATCCCTGCTCTTTAGTGATGGCTGTAGCAGTCCTCTCGATAGGAGTCGTGTCATGTAGGAAGCTGCCATAGCTGTCACCTAAGAGCAGAAAGAAGGGGTTCTGGGGGATCCACTGCTAAAAGCATGTGGTGCAGAGGGAATAAAACTTGTTTTTTTTTGGTTATGCTACTACTGTGAACATCAACACTGGTATGTTTAAACTAGTTTCCATGTTACATATTGAGCATGGTCAGTGGTTTTGGAGGCTTAAAGGAGATGTCCCGCGCCGAAACGGGTTTTTTTTTTTTTAAACCCCCCCCCCCGTTCGGCGCGAGACAACCCCGATGCAGGGGTTAAAAAAACCACCCGCACAGCGCTTACCTGAATCCCGGCGGTCCGGCGTCTTCATACTCACCTGCTGAAGATGGCCGCCGGGATCCTCTGTCTTCGTGGACCGCAGCTCTTCTGTGCGGTCCACTGCCGATTCCAGCCTCCTGATTGGCTGGAATCGGCACGTGACGGGGCGGAGCTACACGGAGCCGCTCTCTGGCACGAGCGGCTCCATAGAAGACTGCTGAAGACCCGGACTGCGCAAGCGCGGCTAATTTGGCCATCGGAGGCCAAAAATTAGTCGGCACCATGGAGACGAGGACGCTAGCAACGGAGCAGGTAAGTAAAAAACTTTTTATAACTTCTGTATGGCTCATAATTAATGCACAATGTATATTACAAAGTGCATTATTATGGCCATACAGAAGTGTATAGACCCACTTGCTGCCTCGGGACAACCCCTTTAAAACTACTGACAGATTTCTTTAAAGAAGTGTGATATGTTGAATTACTTCCTGCATATTTCTTTTTTGGAGACACTGTTGATTCTGTAGGTGAGATCCTATATTGAGGAAGTTAAATGATTGCTGTTCCATCTCAAAGCAAAAAATATTTGTGTCCAGTCTTCAGTTATTAATTTCCTTTGGATGGTTCAAGAATAGATATTTTGGTGGTATCCTGTGGATAGGTGAAGAATTTGTTGATTTATGTTCTCTGCTACCTGTTATAAAAATGGGTTATCTGTATACAGCTGACCTAAATAAGAGCTGCAAATTGGCCCTCTCAGTGGCAGCAACAAGCAGCCAATATTTTTTATAAGTGTATCAGTGGATAATCAGAAGCTAAGAAATATAGTATTATTAAAATAAAAAGTAATACAGTGCCATAGTCTGCAAGGCTAAAAAAGACACCCATTCATCCTATACAGCCTATTGTTCTGCAGTGTTGATCCAGAGAAAGACAAAAAAAAACATGAAGTAGCCAATTTTGTTTTCTTTTTTGTTTTAGGGGAAAAAAAAATTCTTCTTGACTCCAAAATCTGAAAATCAGAATAAATAAAATAGAAAAATAAATAAATCTTGTTATTTGTATAGCTCCAACTTATTCCGCAGCGCTTTCAAGTACTTAATTTATTACCCTCCACCAAGCTGGGTATTTATTTAACCGACCTCAGAAGGATTGAAGGCTGAGTCGACCTTGAGCCGGCTACCTGAACCAAGCGAGGATTGAACTCGCAACCTTCAGGTCATGAATGATAGCTTAGGACTGCATTCTGTTTCCTTAGCACTCTTCTCTACACAAGGCTCTTCACGAGGATCAAATGATGATGGTCCACATATTTTAAATGCTAAGCATTCATATGGGGTGTCCTTACTTTCCCACTTTATATTCTCCTACAATGTGAGTGCAGTAAGAAGAAGCAAAGTTCATGGTGACAATTTAGTGTCACTGCTATGTTAATAAACATGGCTTTCCTTTTCTTCCTTATCTACAATACTTTTCCTCCGTGGACCTTGATCACAGATGACCTAAGTGAAATAGAATTTGTCTTCTGTCCATAAAATAAGCCCTTTTATTGGCTGTAATGTCTGTGAATAATCATATCTATTAAAAATATTTTTGCTCTTATAACAGTTCCCATGTTTTAGATAAGAATCCAAATTCTTCTCTGTGTGACTTCTCGCATGACTTTCAAAATTTCAATTTAAAAAAAAAAACTTTCACATTTAGAAGATCAGAATTACTTTTCTGCTGTCTGACTACTCTGATAATGACGCTTAAGATTGCCTCTGTGAATAAAACATTTCCCACATTCTGAACATGAATACGGCTTTACTCCTGTGTGAATTTCTTGTGTTACAAGAGTTGATTAATACCTGCATTACTGACAGGTCGCCAGTTATGTAGAGCAGGAATTTCCAACTGGGGTGCCACGAGAACCCAACAGGGGTGTCGTAGCTCCCAGGCTGGCAATCACCCAGCCAACATTAAATGGGTTTGCCAGGCAATGCCTGCAATTACAAGCACCGCCACTACAGGTACAGCTCTCAATGATTTCTAAGAGAGCTGCTCTTGCAACTATGAGCGCTAGCCACTACTCAGGGGTCAGGGCAGCGCTTCATCTCCAACCCCGGTGTATAACAGCGGGTGCTGCGTGTAATACCCTTTTTAGCTAGGTCCACATGGGGCGGATTTGCTGTGGAATTTCCATACTGCCTCTCAGCATGGAAAATCCACTGCATTTACGGTAGCAACAAAGTGGATGAGAGTGAAAATCTCATCCACAAGCTGCGATAAAAGATCCGCACAAAACTTGATAAACTTGACATGCGGTGCGGAATTTAAATCTAAAGCACGTAAACTTTATTGCCATTTCCACTGCAGAATTCACCTCTTCTCAATGAGAGGAAGATTTCTGCACAAAAAAATTCACGATAAACCATGCGCCAAAAGCTGTAATGCGAACATTCTGCAGCAAATCAGCCCCGTGTTGACCCAGCTGTAAGGTATTTTACACGTAGTGGAAATGCTGCGGGTTTTCTGCAGCGGAAAATTCCACGGCATAATCTGCAGCATTTACACTGAAGACGTAAACTCAAAATACGCACCTCGATTTTGATTTAAAATTAGATGTGCTTCCAATTTCAGAAGATACCACTTCAGAAGATTCTTTCGCCCCTCCAAAGATTTTGCACTCTTGGCGCCTTTTTCACTCTGCACCTGGTGGCCTCTAGTGAGCGCAATGCCAATGATCGGGTGAAGCCGGAAGTGTCTAGTGACATTGCGCTCATTAGAGGCCACTGTGTGCCTGGAATATCAGAGATAAAATCACATTGTGATAAGCCTGACCACACCCCCTTTTTAGTAGGGATGATCTGTGGTAATTTTATTTTCCCCAAGGGTGCACTAAGGCTGAAAAGCTTGGAAAACACTGATCTAGAGTTTATTACTTCTAATACTATTTCACTCAAAAAGGGCATCCACGCCACTTTTGAACTGTTTTAGTGAGTTCCCCATCACCACATCCTCAGTTAGAGAGTTTCATAGTCCCACTGCTCTTACAGTAAAGAACTCTTTTCTGTGTTGGTATAGAAACTTTCTTTTTTTCTAGAAGTAGAATGCTCTAAATGATTTGAACTGGTTAGTAATTTGGGAAGGGGATAGTTTCTCTTTGTGGATAACACCTAGTAGGTGTGAGGAGACTTATAAGGCTATGCATGTTCTTCTGGGAAATTTAGTATGCAAATGGGAAGATGGAACAATGTCTCTAGAGGCATTCATCCATCCTCTTATTTGCATAGTGGTTTGTAACAGATGTACACTTAACCTACCAGAGGGCGAATGGAAGGTTATTGTCATTATACCGTACTAGTAATGCTACCAGAAGTTTTATTAAGGTCTTGAGTGTTATTCTTATGCAGACTTTCCTTTATCCTTTTCTTCAGCAGAGAATTCCCTTCTGGCTAAAAGAGTGAATGTAAAAAACTGCACCAAATCTGCACTGTGTACCGAAGAACTAAGAGCTATTCATAAAACAGAAAACAAAACAACTGTGCAGTTACAGTAGCCCATGCTGTGGAGGGAAAAAAAAAGCCATAATTAATCACACATAAGCAAATGAGCATGCTGTATTTAAATACCACTTAGTATTATTACTCTTTAATACTGTAAGTCCATAATACAGTGCATCTGCTAAAACTATACCATATGGCACACAGATCCACACGCAATTAATATCAGGGAGTGTGTTTTTCTTTCTGACTTCCTAACACCACAACAATGTGTTGCCAGCAATCCAAGATTTATATTATCTTTAATTGCTTAATCTTAAAATTTGCAAATCATTGCAGAATATTTACTGTTGTGTTAAAATGAATCGCATAACTGTCTGAACACATTTGATGTTGTCTAAATACGTACAAACTCTGTCTTCAATCATTTGTGCAGAATGTAATAATAGTGTGTGTGTATATATATATATCTATATCTATATCTATCTATCTATCTATTTATTTATATATATATACATAGATATCTTAAGGGTTCCAATTATTATTCTTTGTTATATTTCCAGAACGTCAGCTCTTCAGCTTTCTTTCGATCAAGGGTGAAATCTTATGTCCACTGAACTAGGGATGAGTATTAGAGGGTGAATATTTAGCAGTTGGACTATTTCATATTCTAAGCCCTTCAGGATATTAGTATCATAAAGCCAATTTAATGTTCACAATCCCATAAACATCTGTACTTTTCGAAGTAAATCTTCAGTTTAGTTTGTTTGAGAGATGTACTTACTACTGAGCCTACTTCACTTTTCAATAAAAAGATACAGATTGTCTAGCACTGACATTTCATGTATTTTAGCTTTTAGCCCTTTGCTGGAATATTAATCACGCGATTTTATTGAAAACATTAGAGAAAATGCTTAAATGGAAAAATATACAAGGACTTTTAAATTAAAGACAAAAATTCAAATAGTGGAATAGGACACCTGTTTTTTGATATTGTGTACATTTTTTTTACAATGCCTCAAATGTTTTTACTATTTAAGAATAAATTAAAGGGGTATCCTGTAGATTTAACCCTTTGCAGTACTGAACACCTATCCTCAGGATAGGTCATCAATAGTTGATGATCAATAGTTCATACTAGAAAGCTTTGTTCCCACTGAAATCAGTGGGAGCTATAACTTCTACAGTACTTCTGGCTCTAAACCCAATGCAAAGGGAGCTATCAATGTCCAGCCTGCTGCAGTAAATATGGTTGCTAAGATCAGGTGATCGTCAGGGGTCCCAAGCTGCAAACTCTGTCAATGAATTGCTGATGACCTATCCTACTAGGATAGGTCATAAACTACCGATGACCCGCCAATCAACTACTGCTAGCATGGAACTGCAACGAGTTCTACGTCATGGGATTTTTTGCCTTCCTATAGATCAATGTTGCAGGATAAGAGGCTGAACTGGATGGACATATGTCTTTTGTAAGCTCTACACACTATGTTACTATGAGTTAAATGCCCAGAATACCCCTTTAAAATAATTCTTCAAATAATAACATAGACAATTAATTAGTATTAATGTTATGTTGTGTTCTAGTTAATATATAATTACATACACTTTTCAATGGTATTAAAGCGTAGTGGTGTCTCTAGCTTCCAGGCATCAGCTGCATGTACCTTAAGCCTTTCAGCTGTTGCTCTAATATTCTTAAGATCCTCATACAATTCAGTCATTATGTTGCTTACTGATTTCTAAGAAACAGGCTAAATTGCCAACATTAATAACTGTGTCTGACATGTGGTCATAAGAGACAAAAGCTGGTCAAAGCAGGAAAGTGTTGGCTGGACTGTTGTAAGAGAGGTACTGTAGCTAATAAGGGGCATTATGGTTAGTTATAGAGCAATTAAAAAGGTTGTCTTATTCCAGTCTTTTTCACTATGAGAATCATTGGGTAAATCTGTTGGTTCCCAAAACCTCAGGCAAACAACTGATGTTGCTAGAATAAAGATACCTTTAGACGTGATGACTGTCCGAGGAACTATCGTTCCTGTGGCTTTGCTCAGGAGCGATAGTGTAACCTGGTGCAGGTTTGGAGCCTCTCTATTGCAACCAAAGCAGGCTGGTAGCATGGTCAGGGGAAACTAGAGGTTGGTACACCGGTGATAGCGGGTGCGGTGCAATGGAGCAGGCAGGTAGCGGAGTCGTGGGAAGCCAGAGGTCAGTACATAGAAGCAGCTTTTTGAAGAAGGGGGAGCAGGAGGAAGAGGAGCTTCATTACAGGCTGGGAAATTAATAATCTTGAAAGGAAATAGAGTAGGGGCCAGGCTTTTATAGCATGTCCAATTAGCAAACAGGGTGGAGCCAAAACAGGAGCTGGATCAGAAACAAGGAACAAGGTTACAATTCAGCAGGGGAGCTGTCCAGAAGGCTGGATAGCTCTGCAGGGTGAACTGCCACTAGGAGCATAGGAGCTTCTGAGTCCAAGTCCCAATAGTAGTCCTTTCCCTTCAGGATGGCCCATGGATATCCCATTGGTGGGCTTTCCTGGGTACCTCTGATGGAACTCCCTTGGGGCGTGGGCATTGTGATCTGGTTCCCACAAGTTTTCTTCTGGATCATATTCTTTACACTGCAACAGGTATTGTAGTTTGCCTCTACACATTCTGGAGTCCAGAATTTTGTCCCCAACATATTTCTCTCCACCCTGGATCTTCACTGGTGGAGGAGGTGATTGACTTCTCCAAGAAAAAGTGTTGTCAACAAATGGTTGGAGTAGTGACTCGTAGAATACTGAATGAATCTTCAGCCTGCTAGGGAGTATCAAGTGGAAGGCAACTTAGCCAAACTTGGCAGCAATCCAAAAAGGCCCATTGAACTTTTGACCCATTTTGGGAGAGGGTAAATGTGTTGTAAAATTTTTGGTAGACAGCCAAACTTTATCACCTACATAAAAGGTAGGAGGAGCTTTACAGTGTCTGTCTGCTGCCTTTTTATAATTTCCTTGGCTTCTTGTAGCACCTCAATTAGCTTCTCTTGGGTTTACTGCAGGGTAGTTAGCCTGTGAGTCACAGTAGGAGTGGGAGTATTCAAGGGAAGGTCAGAAATAAACACCATATGTAAACCAAAGTTAGCAAAAAATAGACTTTGTGATGTAGAACTGTTTGGAGTTGTTATAAGCGAATTCTGCTGTAGATAAGTAGTCCACCCAATCATCCTGGAGGTAGGAAATAAAACAGTGGAGATATTGTTCAAGTGCCTGGTTTGTCGTTTCAGTGCTTGGCTATTGGACTGTGGATGGAAGGCAGAAGACAAATTGATAGTAATGCCTAGGGCAGTACAGAAGCTTTTTCAAAAGTTAGATATAAACTAAACCTCTCTATCAGAAACTACATTATTGGGAATGCCATGCAGCCTAAATATCTCCTTGATCATTAATTCAGCAGTGGGAATCTCTTTGGTACACTCTTCACAATAAGTATGGTAGTAATTTCTTTATAAGGGGGAATACCCACAATAAAATCCATTGATATTGATCCCCAAGGCCTGGATGGGACTAGAAGCAGTTGGAGAATTCCTAACAGTGGAGATCGTAGTGTCTTATTTCGTCCACACATTACACAAGACACAGCATATTTTTTCACATGACTCTTACAATTAGGCCACTAAAATAAATGAAGCAGTACTTTCAAGAGTTTTCCTGACTCCGAGATGTCTTGCAAGTTTAGAATCATCGACCAGTTTAAGAACTTAAAGTCGAACAGGATCGAGAACATAGAGTCTGTTTTTCTGCAGTCAAAAATCCTTCTTAGAAGGATGCTTAAGAAAGGAATCATTTTAAGAAAGGAATCATTATGGTACCCATCTTTGAACTTTGTTAAAAAAAAAATTTGAGTCAAGTATTCCCAGGAAATTTCAGGGGTACAAAATTCACATTCAAAGATTGAGGGATTCCGGTTTACACAAAGTGAGAACTTTCTCAGTATTTGTTCCATTTCAGGCAGCTGAAACAGAATGACTAGCCACAACTGAAGGACTTCTTGCTCAATGCCCTGTCAGGGGTCTTGTGTAAATGGGCGGACAACCGCTCGTAATCGCTTGTTTTAACAATTTTTCTGGCGTGTAAAGGTACCTTAAGTTGTCAGTCCATAAGAAGTGTAGTGTCACATGTGACCTCTATGATGTCCATATGACCTAACAACAGAGTGTGTGAAAAGGGGTTGTCATGAATTTCCCACCTTTAAATATAAAAAAGGATTATAAATTGATAAAACAAATACCTTTTGAAACACAATCTGAATGTATACTGCTTGAAAGACCTGTGCAATCAGGTTTTCAAAGGACGATCAAACGATGGGAACCAGTCTGATCTAGTTTTGTGGACAATTCATCCACTTTCTTTTGACTACTTGTAAACAAATATTGTTAGTAGTTAACCAGTGGTTATGCCAACAAGAGCAGTACTGTGATAAGCTAGAGTGTTTCTGACAACGTATGAAGCAGTTGTCTTTAACTATACTATCAGCAGTGTCAGAGCAAAGGTGATCTTAAAAAAAACAAAGTTTATTCACATTATATTTCTGGTCTGTTTTCCTTTGCATATGTTTTCGAAACAACAGAGAAATGCGGTATCATCCTTGGTCAGTGATGATGTAAAACATAATTTACTATTTTAAATAGAGATGTCCTAAAATAACTTCCTGACATGACAGTGAGCAATGCTACCAGCATTGTAGGTCTGCAGTAGTGATAAACAAGTTCAACATTGCAAAATCAGGAAATTGCAATAATCCTGAAACTTCTGAGCAAAAAGTCCTACGCTGAACCTTAATCATTACCTCTAAATTTCTCCCCGTAATAGACCAGTCTATAAATATTTACTCATTCTGGAATACCATGGGTGACTTATTTCTGAATACACTTCCCCGAATTCCAACTGTCACATCTCTTTTCTGCATGCATTGCAACAAGAGCAGATACAGGGGAATACAGAGACAAGTATATACATACTATATAGAGACTTACGTAACACTATGAGAGGGGTTCATAACATGCAGCCCAGGGGTCACATGCGGCCCACAAGGTCATTCTGTGTGGCCCTAATCATCTGGACACAGAAATATCTATGCATGACTGCTCACATGTAGTTTACATGTCAGAGTGAAGAGGAGTGACAGATAGCAGAGAAACAAATAAAAAAATAATATTGGATACAAAGTCCACGCATTTATTCTTGTGGCAACCAGACAGACAGGAATAAATGTGAAATGCGTTTTGTCCATTAAGTGGAACGAGCCATCCAACCGCTCCTGCGGCACCCTGGCATCAAATGGCATCTTCTGTTCACCCCATCCCCCTCCTTCAAAGTAAGTGTCTACAAATATCTTTCTTGCCAATTGGCTATTTGGATTTGTCAGTATTCCTATGAGAGCAGAATTCTTTTTTATCTTTGAATACAAATTTTTTCTATGCTCCAAAAACTCCTTTGGAGTTTATTGGATTCCTCTGCTGGTTCTCTTGGTGTGCATGCCCTTGATGGCGTAGAAGGTCTGGTCCACTTGTCGAGCTAGGACTGCAGGTGTGGAGGTCTGGCCCCACTCGTTGGGGTTTCAGATACCCACATCAAGTAAATCCTTTTTTCCCTATATTTGGATTTTTTTCTCTGTGACGCTATCCTATTGTTATTATTATAGCAGGGAAACAGGAACACACAAGTACTAAGGGTGCACTGTGTAGCCATGTCTGTCTGGGTCCACTATATATTAGGACAAGTACTAAGGGTGCACTGTGTAGCCATGTCTGTGTCCCCTATATAGTAGGACAAGTACTAAGGGTGCACTGTGTAGCCATGTCTGGGTTCACTAAATATTAGGACAAGTACTAAGGGGGCACTGTGTAGCCATGTCTGTCTGGGTCCACTATATATTAGGACAAGTACTAAGGGTGCACTGTGTAGCCATGTCTGGGTTCACTAAATATTAGGACAAGTACCAAGGGTGCACTGTGTAGCCATGCCTGGGGCCCCTATAGATTAGGAGAATAAAGTCTCTTGACTCGTTTGGCACTCCAGAAAGGAGTATAAGATTCAGGCTGCTTCCACATGGGCGACTTTGTCACCCCTAGTTTGTGCACATTCTGTTGCTGTGTGGTAGTGAACCAAATTTTTGGGGACGTGTTTTTTTTTCTTTTTTGCAATTGTTGTAATATATTTCGGGTAAAAGCCCTTGCCTTTTCAGCTGCTACCCACTCTCCCTCATATTATAACCGCAAAAAAAACCCAGAAACTGCATGTTTTTATGCCATAGCTTGGCTGCCAACTCTTGTAATCCATAAGGTGACAACCTTGCGTCATTTCTATTCTTTGTTTTTTTTATTACAAAACAATGTTCCGCCAGTTTGCTTAGTAGATTGCACTGCTGATTAGTCCATCATTGTTCGCATCCCTAGTGTTCCTTTTCTGCAGTTTGCTTTGGTTATTATTGATACATTGCTCTGTCTTTTCACAGTACAAGACCTACAGTGTTATTGGCGCAGCTGTTGCGACTAAATGCGGTGGGAAATCATAAGGCAGAACAGTCCCGACACAGAGGTCTGGGCCAGGAGAGCCTTTTATTTGGCAGCACACTTGGAATTTATGAGACCCTTCCTTGATCCTAGGCCGTAAGTTTCCTTTAACGATTTCGGGCTGGGAGGGTAATAACAAATGTTTGGGTGCAGTATTTACCACAGTAGCATGTCTGTGGATCCTTTGGTTGGCCATGTGGCGTTGTTGTTAAGCTTTGGTGTACCACCGCTTTCGGCCCCATCAATCTTTGAGTGGCGGGCTAAAAAGCAAGCCTATGTATGCAGACACACCATGGGGTGTTCTCTCTTCATTCCTCATGGGTGAAGGCTGTTTTGCACCAAAGACACCTGGTAGCAACAATTTCCATGTTGCATGCAATTCATCGAAGTTGTTGACCATTTAAATGCTGCAGTAAATCATTAAAGTGGCATTTACCCATCGCTGCTCTTCTACTAGGGAGTGTTGACGGGCTTTTGGCTTTTTATAACTTTCGCTCAAAATAATTGTACCTATTTTTTTAACATAATGGTCTAAAGACCCATTTACACTGGACGAATGTTGGGCAAATGATGCCCGACACTTGTCCCCGCATATACTCGCTTCTGTGCTGTTGCACAGGTGCGAGTATTGCTGCCTCGCTGACAGGGCGGTTAGCTAGGAGTCGGGGAGGCTTGAGGAGATTTCACTCCTCGCTCTCCCCCACCCCTCTCCATTCACTTTACACAGCGGCTGTTAAGTACAGAACGACTGCTGTTTACACTGAAGGATCATGAAAGGTGAGGCATTTGCATAGATGTTCGGAGCTGCTTTTTGCAAAAGAAAATAGCGATTAGCGTCGTCTTCACATTCCGAGCCGTCTGACGGACTTTAAAAACACTTACCAAAAGTGCCTCTGTAATGGGAATCCGCAAGTGAAATTAAGAATGCGGATTTGATTTGTGGACCTTTTGTCCAGAAAAAAAATCGCAACATGCTCTATTTCACTGCCAATCTTGCACAGGATGGCTTCCATTGAGGTCAATGGAAGCCGTCTGATCCGCGGCCCATCTGCAATTGAATTGCAGACGGGCCGCAGATTCCATGAAAAAGCAGGTGTATAAAAAAAAAAAAAACTCCACTGCGCATGTGCGGCATTGGCGCTTCCACACACATCTGCAGGGAAGAAAATTAAGACCTGGACAGGTGAGTAGAACGGTGTCCTCGGCCACAGGTAGGGTTGGATCCCGCGATGGGCTCCCGCATGCTAAATCCGACCTGTCCATGGACGGGAGGCCTAAAACTGGGCTTACATGGCTGTAAGCGTAAAGCGCCACAGGGGCTCTCGCAGCGTTTTACAGCTGTGAACCCAGCCATGACACTGCTTATGGATGCATATTGGGGCAAAATTGTACTGTGCATGACCGTGTTATGCTATGCACAGTACACCTGTATTTTTTATGTGTATATTTCTTGCACCATCGGTTAGCGATGACACGTATACCTGCAGCCCATATGCAGTGTAATTGTGTATAGGCGCAAGAATATATGAGACAATAGAGAACAATGGGCTCTATCTTCTGTATATATGCGGCAAAATCGAACATGCTATTTTGTGCTTGTGGATTGCACAATTCCAACACACTAATGTCAGCGGAACTACATAAGGCAATCTAATTGATTGCTTGCAAACTACCGCATATTACATGGGTGTACAGAGTCCACGTAATATGCAATTCCAATATGGTCGTGTGAGCTTGGCCTAAGAGGATATGCAACATATTTGCAAACATGGCTAGTATTAATATGTTTTTCTAAGTACTGTGCTAGAAAATATCCCATAAAACAGGGGTGTAACAACCTTTTTTGGTCTGAGGGCAACATTGCTATACTGAACCACTTCCAAGGACCGCAAGGGTCTCCTCTAGAGATGAGCGAACGTGTTCTTCCGAGCTTGATATTCGTGCGAATATTAGGGTGTTCGGGATGTTCGTTATTCGTAACGAACACCATGCGGTGTTCTGGTTACTTTCACTTCCTTCCCTGAGACGTTAGCGCGCTTTTTTTGGCCAATTGAAAGACAGGGAAGGCATTACAACTTCCCCCTGTGACGTTCAAGCCCTATACCACCCCCCTGCTGTGAGTGGCTGGGAAGATCAGGTGTCACCCGAACATAAAAGTCGGCCCCTCCCGCGGTTCAGCTCAGATGCCGTGTGAGTTAGTGAGGGACAGTGCTGTTTGTACCGGAGCTGCTGTAGGGAAAGAATTGGTAGTTAGTGTAGGCTTCAAGACCCCCCAAAGGTCCTTATTAGGGCCACTGATAGCTGTGTGTTGGCTGCTGTTAGCAGTGCCATTTTTTTTTTCTCAAAATCGGCTCTGCAGAGCGTTGCACCCGGCATTAGGGACAGAAGTGCTGCATAGGCAGGGAGAGTGTTAGGAGTGAGTGTAGCCTTCAAGAACCACAACGGTCCTTTCTAGGGCCATATTTATCCGTGTGCAGTACTGTCCAGGCTGCTGTTAGCTGTGCTGCATTTTTTTTTGCTTCTCAAAATCGCCTATGCAGAGCATTCCACCCTCCATTGATACTGCAGGGAAAGAATTGTATAGGCAGGGCCACAACACAGTTATTATTCATTGAATATACGCAGTGCTGCCTTTTGGTGCAAAAAAACGGAAAATAATTCTATTTGTCCTGCCTCTGTCCGTACTAACGCCGGTGGACACGTGTCGGCTGCGTGTGCAACCTGTAAAAATCATACGCACCCAGCTACGTTTTACTCCTGGCTTCGCCATTTGCTTTCCTTAATTGGGAAAAAAAATACCTGCTCTGCCACAGTTAATAACTCTGCTACCCTCACGTTCTGTGACACATTAGCAGGAAAACAGCACAGTTATTAAACTTCTCATGTTCATAGAATATACGCAGTGCTGCCTTTTGGTGCAAAAAAACGGAAAATAATTCTATTTGTCCTGCCTCTGTCCGTCCTAACGCCGGTGGACACGTGTCGGCTGCGTGTGCAACCTGTAAAAATCATACGCACCCAGCTACGTTTTACTCCTGGCTTCGCCATTTGCTTTCCTTAATTGGGAAAAAAAATACCTGCTCTGTCACAGTTAATAACTCTGCTACCCTCACGTTCTGTGACACATTAGCAGGAAAACAGCACAGTTATTAAACTTCTCATGTTCATAGAATATACGCAGTGCTGCCTTTTGGTGCAAAAAAACGGAAAATAATTCTATTTGTCCTGCCTCTGTCCGTACTAACGCCGGTGGACACGTGTCGGCTGCGTGTGCAACCTGTAAAAATCATACGCACCCAGCTACGTTTTACTCCTGGCTTCGCCATTTGCTTTCCTTAATTGGGAAAAAAAATACCTGCTCTGCCACAGTTAATAACTCTGCTACCCTCACGTTCTGTGACACATTAGCAGGAAAACAGCACAGTTATTAAACTTAGATTATTCATTCACTAGAGGCAGTGGGGCCTTTCGTTTTCAAAAAAGGGAAAAAATTATATTTGGCCTGCAGTCTTGCGCCAATTTATTAGCTGCCGGTGAAATCAAATCACTGGTAATACAGCATGCTGAGGGGTAGGGGTAGGCCTAGAGGACGTGGACGCGGCCGAGGACGCGGAGGGCCAAGTCAGGGTGTGGGCACAGGCCAAGCTCCTGATCCAGGTGTGTCGCAGCCGACTGCTGCGCGATTAGGAGAGAGGCACGTTTCTGGTGTCCCCACATTCATCGCCCAATTAATGGGTCCACGCGGGAGACGGTTATTAGAAAATGAGCAGTGTGAGCAGGTCCTGTCCTGGATGGCAGAAAGTGCTTCGAGCAACCTATCGTCTACCCGCAGTTCTGCGCCGTCCACTGCTGCCAATCCGAATCCTCTGTCTGCTGCTCCTCCTTCCTCCCAGCCTCCTCACTCCACTACAATAACACCTGCTCAGGAGCGGGAACACTCCCAGGAACTGTTCTCGGGCCCCTGCTTAGATTGGGCAGCAGCGGTTCCTCTCCCACCAAAGGAGTTTATCGTCACTGATGCCCAACCATTCGAAAGTTCCCGGGGTCCGGGGGAAGAGGCTGGGGACTTCCGCCAACTGTCTCAACAACTTTCTGTGGGTGAGGAGGACGATGACGATCAGACACAGTTGTCTTGCAGTGAGGTAGTAGTAAGGGCAGTAAGTCCGAGGGAGCAGCGCACAGAGGATTCGGAGGAAGAGCAGCAGGACGATGAGGTGACTGACCCCACCTGGTGTGCAACGCTTACTCAGGAGGACAGGTCTTCAGAGGGGGAGTCAAGGGCATCAGCAGGGCAGGTTGCAAGAGGCAGTGCGGTGGCCAGGGGTAGAGGCAGGGCCAGACCGAATAATACACCAAGTGTTTCCCAAACGCCCCCTCGCGCCATGCCACCCTGCAGAGGCCGAGGTGCTCTAAGGTCTGGCAGTTTTTCACAGAGACGCCTGACGACCGACGAACAGTGGTGTGCAACCTTTGTCGCGCAAAGCTCAGCCGGGGAGCCAACACCAACAGCCTCACCACCACCATGCGCAGACATATGATGGCCAAGCACCCCGCAAGGTGGGACGAAGGCCGTTCAGCGCCTCCGGTTTGCACCCCTGCCTCTCCCCCTGTGCCCCAACCTGCCACTGAGATGCAACCCCCCTCTCAGGACACAGGCACTACCGTCTCCTGGCCTGCACCCACACCCTCACCTCCGCTGTCCTCGGCCCCATCCAGCAGTGTAGTTCAGCGCACCGTCCAGCCGTCGCTTGCGCAACTGTTGGAGCGCAAGCGCAAGTACGCCGCCACACACCCGCACGCTCAAACGTTAACCGTCCGCATAGCAAAATTCATCAGCCTTGAGATGCTGCCGTATAGGGTTGTGGAAACGGAGTCCTTCAAAAAAATCATGGAGGCGGCGGCCCCGCGCTACTCAGTTCCCAGTCGCCACTACTTTTCCCGATGTGCCGTCCCAGCCCTGCACGACCACGTCTCCCGCAACATTGTACGCGCCCTCACCAACGCGGTTACTGCCACGGTCCACTTAACTACGGACACGTGGACAAGCACAGGCGGGCAGGGCCACTACATCTCCCTGACGGCACATTGGGTGAATTTAGTGGAGGCTGGGACAGAGTCAGAGCCTGGGACCGCTCATGTCCTACCCACCCCCAGAATTGCGGGCCCCAGCTCGGTGGTGGTATCTGCGGAGGTGTATGCTTCCTCCACTAAAGCACCCTCCTCCTCCTCCTCCTCCTCCTCTGTCTCGCAATCAAGATGTGTTAGCAGCAGCATGTCGCCAGCAGTCGGTGTCGCGCGGTGTGGCAGCACAGCGGTGGGCAAGCGTCAGCAGGCCGTGCTGAAACTACTCAGCTTAGGCGATAAGAGGCACACGGCCCACGAACTGCTGCAGGGTCTGACACAGCAGACCGATCGCTGGCTTGCGCCGCTGAGCCTCCAACCGGGCATGGCCGTGTGTGACAACGGCCGTAACCTGGTGGCGGCTCTGCAGCTCGGCAGCCTCACGCACGTGCCATGCCTGGCCCACGTCTTTAATTTGGTGGTTCAGCGCTTTCTGAAAAGCTACCCACGCTTGTCAGACCTGCTCGTAAAGGCGCGCCGGCTCTGCGCACATTTTCGCAAGTCCCACACGGACGCTGCCACCCTGCGCACCCTGCAACATCACTTTAAGCTGCCAGTGCACCGACTGCTGTGCGACGTGCCCACACGGTGGAACTCTGCGCTCCACATGTTGGCCAGGCTCTATGAACAACGTAGAGCTATAGTCGAATACCAACTCCAACATGGGCGGCGCAGTGGGAGTCAGCCTCCTCAATTCCTTTCAGAAGAGTGGGCCTGGTTGGCAGACATCTGCCATGTCCTTGGTAATTTTGAGGAGTCTACCCAGGTGGTGAGCGGCGATGCTACAATCATTAGCGTCACCATTCCTCTGCTATGCATCTTGAGAAATTCCCTGCAAACCATAAAGGCAGCTGCTTTGCGCTCGGAAACGGGGGCGGGGGAAGACAGTATGCCGCTGGATAGTCAGGGCACCCTCCTGTCTATTTCTCAGCGCGTACAGGAGGAGGAGGAGGAGCATGAGGGGGAAGAGACAGCTTGGGCCGCTGCTGACGGTACACCGGCTGATTGCCTGTCATCCTTTCAGCTTGTATGGCCTGAGGAGGAGGAGGAGGAGGAGGATCCTGAAAGTGATCTTCCTAGTGAAGACAGCCATGTGTTGCGTACAGGTACCCTGGCACACATGGCTGACTTCATGTTAGGATGCCTTTCTCGTGACCCTCGCGTTGCACGCATTCTGGCCACGACGGATTACTGGGTGTACACACTGCTCGATCCACGGTATAAGGATAACCTGCCCACTCTGATTCCCGAAGAGGAAAGGGGTTCGAGAGTGTTGCTATACCACAGGACCCTTGCGGACAAGCTGATGGTAAAATTCCCAGCCGACAGCGCTAGTGGCAGAAGGCGCAGTACCGAGGGCAAGGTAGCAGGGGATGTGCGTAGATCGAGCAGCATGTACATCCCAGGCAGTGCAACAGTCTTTAAGGGCCTGGCCAGCTTTATGGCTCCCCACCAAGACTGTGTCACCGCTCCCCAGTCACGGCTGAGTCGGCGGGAGCACTGTAAAAGGATGGTGAGGGAGTACGTAGCGGATCGCACGACCGTCCTCCGTGACGCCTCTGCCCCCTACAACTACTGGGTGTCGAAGCTGGACACGTGGCCTGAACTAGCGCTGTATGCCCTGGAGGTGCTTGCTTGTCCTGCGGCTAGCGTCTTGTCGGAGAGGGTGTTTAGTGCGGCTGGGGGAATCATCACAGATAAGCGTAGCCGCTTGTCAACCGACAGTGCCGACAGGCTAACACTCATCAAGATGAACAAAGGCTGGATTTCGCCAGACTTCTGTTCTCCACCAGCGGACAGCAGCGATACGTAAGCAATACGTAGGCTGCACCCGCGGATGGAAGCTACGTTCTCTCTCACCATCCAAAACGGGGACATTTCTGCTTCATCAATCTGTGTATAATATTCCTCCTCCTCCTCCTGCTCCTCCTCCTGAAACCTCACGTAATCACGCTGAACGGGCAATTTTTCTTAGGGCCACAAGGCTCACTCAAATAATTTTTCTGAACAATTTTTATAAGTTTCAATGCGCTTAAAAGCGTTGGAACTTTAACTTGAACCAATTTTTCGTTACACTGGGCTGCCTCCAGGCCTAGTTACCACTTAAGCCACATTAACCAAAGCGATTAATGGGTTTCACCTGCCCTCTTGGCTGGCCATGGCCAATTTTTGGGATGTACATTAGTACTGTTGATACAGCAATTTTTGTGGGCCCTCGCCTACAGTGTAATCAAATTAATTTTTAGCCCACCTGCATTACAGCTGACGTTACCTCAGCTGTGTTGGGCAATGCAATGGGATATTTTTATGTACCGCCGGTGGGTTCCAGGGAGCCACCCATGCTGTAGGTGCACACGGAGTTTTTAATACATCTGTCCACTTCTAAAGAACCCCAGTCTGACTGGGGCATGCAGTGTGGGCCGAAGCCCACCTGCATTATGCATGACATTACTACCTCAGCTGTGTTGGGCAATGCAATGGGATATTTCTATGTACCGCCGGTGGCTTCCTGGCACCCACCCAGGCAGTGGGTCCACAGGGAGTTTAACCTACATGTGTCCACTTCTAAAGAACACCAGTCTGACTGGGGCATGCAGTGTGGGCCGAAGCCCACCTGTATTACGCACGACATTACTACCTCAGCTGTGTTGGGCAATGCAATGGGATATTTCTATGTACCGCCGGTGGCTTCCTGGCACCCACCCAGGCAGTGGGTCCACAGGGAGTTTAACCTACATGTGTCCACTTCTAAAGAACACCAGTCTGACTGGGGCATGCAGTGTGGGCCGAAGCCCACCTGTATTACGCACGACATTACTACCTCAGCTGTGATGGGCAATGCAATGGGATATTTCTATGTACCGCCGGTGGCTTCCTGGCACCCACCCATGCTGTCGGTCCACAGGGACTTCACAATAGGGAGTTGTACCTGCCTGTGTCTATGAATTAAAAAGCCCGGTCTAACTGGGGCATGCAGACACCTTGACAGAATGAATAGTGTGTGGCACATAGGTTCCCCATTGCTATGCCTACGTGTGCAGCTCCTGATGGCGGTGGCACAGGATTCTATTTCTCATTGCTTCTGTACAGCATTGTGGGCTATCGCCCCGCCACTTTTAAAGAGGGTCGCTGCCTAGCCGTGCCAACCCTCTGCAGTGTGTGCCTGCGGTTCCTCCTCATGGCAGACGCACTTCTAAATAGACATGAGGGTGGTGTGGCATGAGGGCAGCTGAAGGCTGCGCAGGGACACTTTGGTGTGCGCTGTGGGGGGGAGGGGGGGGGCGGTTGGTCAGCATGTAACCCAGGAGAAGTGGCAGTGGAGTGTCATCCAGGCAGTGATTGTGCTTTGTTGTAGCTAGTGTGGTGCTTAGCAAAGGTATGCCATGCTAATGAGGGCTTTTCAGAAGTAAAAGTTGTTGGGAGGGGGGGGGGGCCCACTCTTGCCGGTATTGTGGCTTAATAGTGGGACCTGTGAACTTGAGATGCAGCCCAACATGTAGCCCCTCGCCTGCCCTATCCGTTTCTGTGTCATTCCCATCACTTTCTTGAATTGCCCAGATTTTCACACATGAAAACCTTAGCGAGCATCGGCGAAATACAAAAATGCTCTGGTCGCCCATTGACTTCAATGGGGTTCGTTGTTCGAAACGAACCCTCGAGCATCGCGGGAAGTTCGTTCCGAATAACGAACACCCGAACATTTTGGTGTTCGCTCATCTCTAGTCTCCTCCCATCTGAGACATTTATTTGTATATCCTAAGTATATGCCATAATAAATTATTCAAATTTCAGGACTCCAACTTATTGGCAGAATGGAGCTCATCTTCTCCCCAATCAGCAATTCAGAGAGGAGACAATGCATGTGCATTGTAGATGATGGACGTCGACTATAAACTACAATGGAAAGAGCTGCATGTGTATACAATGCGTCTAAGGCCTCTTTTACGTGGGCTACAAAATCGCATGCTTCTCAAGCCCATGAAAATGAAATACTATATGAGAATGCCATATCAAATGCATTTAATACTAACCATTACTATATAATAATTAAATAAGTCCTAAAATCATGTAAAGAGACGGCAGCGCTACAGCTATAGGGTGAACAGTATGGCTGCAGTCATTCCCAGGCCACTGAAAAAGCCCGAAGCTAGAGATGAGCGAGCATACTCGTCCGAGCTTGATACTCGTTCGAGTATTAGGGTGTTCGAGATGCTCGTTACTCGTAACGAGTACCATGCGGTGTTCGGGTTACTTTCATTTTCT
Source organism: Eleutherodactylus coqui (assembly GCF_035609145.1). Classification (NCBI taxonomy): domain Eukaryota; kingdom Metazoa; phylum Chordata; class Amphibia; order Anura; family Eleutherodactylidae; genus Eleutherodactylus; species Eleutherodactylus coqui. The sequence goes on along the minus strand of NC_089837.1, from coordinate 212,933,134 downwards.
TCCCTGAGAAATTTGCGCGCTTTTCTGGCCAATAGAAAGACAGGGAAGGCATTACAACTTCCCCCTGCAACGTTCAAGCCCTATAAAACCCCCCTGCAGTGAGTGGCTGGCAAGATTAGGTGTCACCCGAGTATTAAAATCTGCCCCTCCCGCGGCTCGCCACAGATGCATTCTGACATAGTTCAGGGAAAGTGTTGTCGATGCCGGAGCTGCTATAGGGAGAGCGTTAGGAGTGATTTTAGGCTTCAAGAACCCCAACGGTCCTTCTTAGGCCATAGAAATCGCAGATCGCATCTATGTGCGATCTGCGATTTCTGTTCTCTTCTCTATATGCGCTCAATGGGGCCGGCGGCAGCAGCGCCGACCCCATTGAGAACATATAGAAGACAAATCATTCTTCTCTGCCACAGCTGTAACAGCTGTGGCAGAGAAGAACGATGTTTGCCCATTGAATTCAATGGAGCCGGCAATACAGCAGGTTCCACTGAAAGCAATGGGCTTTAAATCCCCGCCTCCAGAAACACACGTGCCTTCAGCCAATCACAGCCAATGACAATGATGTCATTGAATGGCTGTGATTGGCTGAAGGCACGTGTGTTTCTGGAGGCGGGGATTTCAACCACTGCGTCCAGAAAGCAATGCTCTGCCGGGGACCAGGAGGGAGCGACAGCCTGCAGGAGCGCCGCAGAACGCCAGGAGAAGTGAGTAATGATTTTTATTCTTTGCTCCGCTGTATTCCCGGCGTATAAGGTGACAGTTGGGGGGTCGTCTTATACGCCCCGTCGCCTTATACGCCGGTATATATTTTTATTGTAACACATTTCTGGATGAATTGCAGGGAAGGGCTTATATATTTAAGCCCTTCCCGACAATTCATCCCGCGATCGCCGGCAGCCCATTGCTTTCAGTGGAACCTGCTGTATTGCCGGTTCCATTGAATTCAATGGGCAAACATCGTTCTTCTCTGCCACAGCTGTTACAGCTATGGCAGAGGAGAACGATCTTTATGCTGACAGTCGGGGGGGGGGGGGGGCACTCTTGCCGCTATTGTGGCTTAATAGTGGGACCTGGGAACTTGAGATGCAGCCCAACATGTAGCCCCTCGCCTGCCCTATCCGTTGCTGTGTCATTCCCATCACTTTCTTGAATTGCCCAGATTTTCACAAATGAAAACCTTAGCGAGCATCGGCGATATACAAAAATGCTCGGGTCGCCCATTGACTTCAATGGGGTTCGTTACTCGAAACGAACCCTCGAGCATCGCGAAAAGTTCGTCCCGAGTAACGATCACCCGAGCATTTTGGTGCTCGCTCATCTCTACCCGAAGCCCCCTCTGCCATACAAAGAAGAGCAGTACTAACTCTTCACTATTTAGGGGGCCCTGACTACCTTTCCATTTCCACTTTGTATGAGGCCTAATAGAGTTTAGTAAATTCTGTGTTCTGCTGCTTTCCTCATGTCTCTACTATCTCATGCCACTGAGTAGTGTGACACTTAGTAGCCTGATGTTAAGTTTACAGTCACATATGTGGACAATTTGCTACCATTATCAAGGTTAAACCACATATGTACTGCTGATTCAAACATCCCAATGATGATTGCCTATATGTTGCTTAATCACATGATTCATCAGACTCTATTCAGAGAAATGGCATGAAAATATGTTTTGAATATAAATGTCAAGAATGTGTTTAATGTGTCTAAATATGGATATTTAAGAACTACTGTTAATGCAGTGGATGTTACAGTAGTATGAGCATTTCTCATAGCCCAGTAAGGAAATAGCACTAGTCACACAGGAAATGATGTCCATGTAACCAATGAGTACCGAGGTTGAGTGTGAACAGAGCAACAGGGACCGTTGGACTCTACTGCAGACGACTATAACTTCAATTACCAAGTGCGGTAGACTCTAATCTATCTACCTTTTGAAATATATGTATACAATGTAGACATTGCAGGCTGATCCATATATATGCTAAAAATATAAAATAATTAAAAATACGGCTCCATTCAACAATTTTTCAGTTTTTCTTGCTTCCATGTACGTAGAAAGTGAAAAGAAAGCCTTACTACAAAATTTAGCATCATCCCTTGAGGTGATTTAGCTACAATGAAAATGAACATGTCATCTTGCCTATTAAAATAGACCTATCTGCTTATCAACAGAATACCTAAAATCCGCCAGCCTATCAATCATTTGTTGACCTACACACTTTATTGTTTAGCTAACGATAGCACATAATTTGTTCTTTAGTAGAAGGTCACATGCTGCCAATAGCTCCACAAACAATAAACCATTTTAAATGAAACTTGATACAACTTACAAAGGGAAATAATTTTACAATATATATAACTTTTACCTGTTGAAAGACAGTTAAACACAATGCAGAGACATACCGAAAAATAGGAGTACAAGTTACCATTGTATTCGTATGGCCAACTTATTCCACAGCGCTTTCAGGTTATTTATTTATTACCATCCCCCACCACCCCCAAGTTGGGTACTCATATTACCGACCCCAGAAAGATGGAAGGCTGAGTCTACCTTGAGCCGGCTACCTGAACCATGGAGGGATTGATCTTGCAACCTTCAGATCATGAGCGAGAGTTTAGGACTGCATTTCTGCTGTATTAATACTCTACGCCACACGCATGCTCAAATATATCGAGATTAGTAAGCTAAATTGGAGAGCCACTCCGGTGTAATTTTCTATTTTGTTGCTTATGTAACTATCCCCAGTATATATGGGTTGGCTAGTATAATCTTATTTAGTTAGTGCTTGTTATCTGAAACTCTTGGAGTCCTTCTCCTCAGATGGGTCATATAATCTTATTCTGACTAGCTCAGATTTACTTGGGTTTATGTGTTCTCAAATTAGTAAAATTTTTCAGACAGCATAACTCCTGTGTGATGGACCCTACCACAAAAGCTCTTTAGAGGGGGCACAGACACTTCTATCACAGTAACATTTATAATAAAGAATATTATAGCTCAGCTTCCTGACTGTAAACTCAGTTTGTAGCTTATTTAGATGACTATAGAATAGATGGTAATGGCAGTGTGCTGCTTACAGGCAGAGTTGGTATACCCATTCCATTTATAAAATTTGTTGCCTTTGCACCCGCTCAAGCTCTGATATGTACTTCTTGAGTTATGGTGCCAAAAACTGTACACAATATTCCACTTGCGGTCTGCCCACTAGTGATTTATAAAGATGTGCCCCTATACTTCTTCTGATGCACCCCATGATCCTAATAACCTTGGCAGCATCTGCCTGACACTATTTTCCCATTTAGTATGTAATGATGACATGTATTTCCCTGCCCATGTGCATAGTGTTACATTTATCAGCGTTAAATCTCATTTAACACTTTTCTGTCCAAGTCTCCAGTTTATCCTTATACTGTCCTCTCGTGTTAATTACTTTACATAGTTGTTTACCATCTGCAAATATTGATAACTAAGGCCTAGTGCCCACGTCCGTGATGGGCTCCGCAAGCGGAATTCCGCAGCGGAGTCCGTCACGGCGCCCCCCCAGAGACCCTATACTCACCTCTGGATCCACTGCCCGATGTCCCGCGGATTGGTGGACGGGGAAGCATTTTCACCCTATCTACCGCTGTGCTACAGCGGAACATAATGTGACGGGTAGCTTCCATTGACTGCAATAGAAGCCGTCTGCGCGTACGCCCACGGCAAATAGAACATGCCACAGGTGATTACGGGTGATTTCCCGGGCGGAATTCCACGGTGGAATTCCGCACCGTGAGCATTGTGCTATTAGGTTCAATAGAACCTAATAGCTGCGGAAATATGCCCGTGGGAATTAGGCCTTACTGTGCAATTCCTCTACAAGGTTGTTAATATATTAAACAGAATAGGGCCCTGTACTGACCCTGTGGCCCCCTACTAATAATGGTGACCCAATTAGAGTATGTACCAGTAGTAACAACCTTCTGTTTTCTATCATTGAGCCAGTTATACACCCACTTATACAGATTCTCACCCAGACAAATTTTATATACCAACCTTTTATGCAGTACATTATCAAATCCTTTGGAAAAATTGAGATATATGACATCCAACGACTCCCCCTGGTCGAGTCTGGAACTTACCACCATGTAAAAGCTAATCTGTTTGATTTGACAGGAGCAACCCTTCATAACCCCATGCCTATATGGCATTATACAGCTATTTTCATTGAGGTACCCCAGAATAGCACCTTTTAGAAACCCCTCAAACACTTTACTACAATAGAAGTTAGACTTACCGGCCTATAGTTACAGGTTCACTTTTCGACTCCTTTTTGAATATTAGCAACACATTTGCTATGTGTCAATCCAGTGGAACAGACCACATCACTATAGAGTCCTTAAATCGGTTTTCCCATTAACACAAACGCTCTTAATAAAACTGCAATATGCAAACTAAACAACTTTCTAATGTAAACCTTTTAAAAACACAGTACCATTCTTCAGCTATGCAATTACCTTCATCCCATTTGTCAAAAGCAGGAATTAGAGTGTTCATCAATTTTTGTCCTTCTTCAAAGGCAAAGTATGCACCTTTGAACCCTCTTTCTATGTCTCAACACCATGCTCCTCCAGCTTGGCGCATACTCAGATCTTAGTTTTGTAAGATGTAGTGACAAGAGTCTCCGTATACTTCTATAGGAACCATTGAAATCAAATCTATGTAAGTCTGTAACACGACGAGCCTGGAGTAAAAGCATGATCACCGTGACAGCCATTGGGTTTGAATGCCGCTTATTTTATACTTGTTCCAGAGTGTAAGCATAAATAACAACTATCATACTGCACATGCTTAGCTGCTTTGTATGGAGCAGTAATAAGCAGAGCTTGCGCAGTATCACTATCTGCCATGATGTGTACTTACTGTATATGCTCAGCCTATTACTATCTTCTATAGGCTCCACTGAAATCAACAGAGCACATATACATCAATGGATGTGGCTGAACATGCGTAGCAAGCGCTCATCTCAGCAGAAAGTGTTGCTGCACATGCTTGGCTTGTTACTGTTTCATACAATGCGCCAAGCATGAGCAGTAAGAGGATGTGCTGCCTGTGTTTTCTGAGTCTTTTTATTTATGTACTCACACTATTACAAATATAAAATAAGTGGCATTCAGACTCGACTTTTACTTCAGGCTCACTTTATATCAGTCGTCTATGGGTTCCATTGATTCCAATGGAGCCCATAGAATTGTATGGACACAGCCTGATGCCTGTCAGAAAAATCATACCCTGGGGTATATGTCATTGCGACTTGGCGATTTGTCTATTTTAATCTTTTTAAGGCAGCTCCTCACTACTTACTGGGTTACACTGGTGACATTTAATGGAGAGTTTATTTTATCACTTTGCATTTCACCTGACATTTTATTTTCCTATGTGAATACAATGGAGAAAAAGCTATTTAGATTTGCTTTCTCTTGATCACCTTTTACAATTTGTCATTAATCCGTTTTTAAAAGCCCAACACTTGTCTAAAATCAGACACAAATCCACGTCAAAATCTGCATGTTATTTACATTTTGGTGCAGATTTCAATGATGGTAATTCCCGCTATCTGTTGTGAAGCATGTTGCTATTTATGAGAGCACTAGAGATGAGCGAGCGTACTTGCTAAGGCAAACTACTCGAGCGAGTAGTGCCTTATGCGAGTACCTGCCCGCTCGTCTCTAAAGATTCAGGTGCCGGAGGGGGGCGGGGAGCAGCGGGGGAGAGCGGGGAGGAATGGGGGGGAGATCTCTCTCTCTCACTCTCTCCCCTCCCGCTCCTCCCTGCTCACTCCCACAACTTACCGCTCTCCCCCGCCGACACCCGAATCTTTAGAGACGAGCGGGCAGGTACTCGCATAAGGCACTACTCGCTCGAGTAGTTTGCCTTTGCAAGTACGCTCGCTCATCTCTAGAGAGCACCTTAAGAGTATTTTGGATCCACAATTTTGTAAAATCTGTGACTATTTCTTTGATGCTTTCTACTCTCACAAAACCGAGAAAGGCAAGATCCCCACAGTATACCCTACACTATCGAAATATGTTGTAATTTATGGACACTCATCAATAGGACATACCAGACCCTAAAATCTTATATATTGTATAATTCATGGAAGCTGATTAATAGGTCATGCCAGACTCTAAAATCTTTTCACGTTTTAGTTTATCAGCATAATGTTTCATACTTCCAAGTTAAAGTCTAGATGTACATAATTTATTTCATACAATATAGTATGCTTAGCTCGCATTAACAATATATTTATTTTTAGCATAATGACAGAAGAAAATAGAGAACAGAAGGAAGCTCTATACGATAAAGCTTCCATTCTTGAGCTATTGTTTGTGAAATTCACAGTTTGTGATGAGAAACATAAATACCATGTGCTGTGGTGTCCATATTTCAAAAGTGCAGATGTCTTCTGTCTGTGTTCTATGTAAATAATTGTCACATTTCCTTCCCTACAGCCGTTTTCTTCCCCCAGACAGCTACCTTGACTGCAATTTAATTTAGATGAAACACTGTCCAATGAATCACAGTTAAATAAATGTTTGAATTATGTTCACTACCCATCAAACCTAAGCCTTGTTTTTTTCCCCAACTTTTGGTTCTAATACCTCCCGCTAGTCATCAAGATGCTTACGTTACTTTAAATTCAGCACAGCATTTTATTTGTTTCTTTTGTACCTGATAAGCATGATTGTATATGGCAAACAGAAAATGTAAAATATAAATGGAGTTATACATAATTCAGCATGCACATATTTAATGCATGAGGTGTATATTTAATGAGTTTAAAATTATTTATATAATTGCTTTTTTGATGGCATGTATTTCATATCCCATCTTCTCGGTAAATCATACTATAATACCCTTTAACAGTTTCATCTAGAAAGGCGTATATCAAAGGCTACATAGTTGGAGAGAATAGACCAGCTTTGATTGAAAAAGATATTTTAGTTGCAATCTAATTTCCAGATAAATGAAGAATTTCTCATAAGTAGCTCCCATCTCGGAGAATCCTCATCCTACTGGTAAATGGAAAAATAGAGGAGCCTCACACTGTGGAACCAATAGGCTAAAATTCAATTTCCACTACTGATTAATGCTATATTTGCACTAATATTAGGTTTGCTCTGGCCAGTGTTTTATAGCTAGTCATTCTTGGCTTTTTTTATTTATTTATTTTCTTTACTGCAGTTCTCAAAGATTCGATTTCAAGAACAAACCAGCCAGCGAGGAATAATAACAGCAATAATAACAGTATAGAGAAACAGAAGTGAACTTTGGAAGTATGGCTCTACTTTGAGCAAACAGACGTATCCGTGTGTTTGCAGTCAGTGAGAAAAATAAACGCAGAAAAAAATGTGACAGCAGAAAATTGCAGCTTTATTATTAATATTGTGATTACATAGTTTATCACCGCAAGGGTTGTTTGGATTAAGCCATTTTGCTATACTTATAAACTCTGCCATTGCTGAAGTATTTAGCCATCTGTATTACAAAAGAGTTTCAGAGCTTCATACTGCCAAATTTTTGTGGTGCTTTGTTTTCATGTTTTTGTCCTGAATATTGTAAAGGATTGTACTCATTTCACAAGATACATGTACCGATATAAGGCCGGCTGCCCACGAGCGTGACGGGCTCTGACGCGTAATATTCCGCGGCGAAGCCCGTCACGGCGCCCCCCAGAGCCCCTATACTTACCAGAGGATCCGGCTTCTTCGCGCCCGCATGACGCTTCCCCGCGTCACATGATGCGGCCGGCCGTGTCATGTGACGCGGCGGCGGTAGGCGGGAAAGCGTTTTCACGCTATCTTCCGCTGTGTTACAGCAAGAGATAGCGTGAACGGACGGCTTCCATTGACTGCAATGGAAGCCGTCAGCGCATACACCCACGGCAAAAAGAGCATGCCGCGGGTGAGGACGGGAGATTTCACGGTGCGGAATTCCGCGGTGGAATTCCGCACCGTGTGCCCTGAGCTATTAGGTTCAATAGAACCTAATAGCTGCGGGCAACGCAGCGGATTTTCGCCGCGAATTATGCGGCGGAAATCCGTTCATGGGAAGGAGGCCTAAGAGCCTTTTCACACTAGCGGTTTGCTGATCTTTTGTAGGAAGAGCAAAACAGAAAGCAAACTTTTCTGTTTTCAAGCCCAGAGAAATTTATTGAAGCAGAAGGTCTTCAGTTACAATTCGTTTCTGCATTTTCCGTCTGCATTGAGTTTTTGTTTTGTTTTACACTGGATCAAAAGTATGGACTGCTATGTTTTTCTTTCCAGTTTCAGAAACAGAATACAGATGGAGTCTTTTTAATGCGTTGTGCTCAACGTGAGGCAGCTGGAATCTGAGGGATGATGGGGGCTCTTCAATGAATGTGGCTCAGTCGTTAGCACTGTTGCCTTGCAATGCTGGGGTCCTAGGTTCAAAGGGCAGCATCAACTTTGAAAACATCCATAAAGTCCACTGCAAGGCAGCAGTGCTTAACGACTGAGCCACCACAACTTGTAACACTGGGGTCCAAGGTTCATGTCTGACTATGGACAACAGCTGGTTGTATGTTCAAATATGACCAAATGTGATGGCTGTATGGGGTTTTTCAAAGTTGTTGTTCCCCTTGATAAAATTTGAACCTACAACTCCAGCATTGCATGGCAACAGTGCTAACCACTGAGTCACATTCATTGAGCCACCACCACCTTTACAGATGCTTTCCATTTCATTTCAGTTTTTTTATTTCCATTTTAATAAAACCGGATCAGTTGATAAACACTGGTGTTAACCTAGCCTAATATAGTACTGGCGCAATATGTTTTCACCAAAAGTATGGGTGGACACATGGGTTGGCTGGGCTGAGTTATAGGGGACGAGCAGGTCACTCCTACAGTTGTGGATTGGCTGATGCTCCGCACACAGCTCCCCAGAGACACATGTACCTGCTCTCCCCGCTGACAACTCACACATCTCCTCGCCTTCTTCCTTCTACTCCTGGTCATACTACTAATGCCATCTCACCTCCTGGCACCACTGTACCAACCCCGCTGTCATTCTCCCCCCCGCCGGCCTCCCATGTCCACTCCTGACCCTGCTGTCACTCTGCCCAGTAGCAGGAAGCCACCATCTGGAGGGGCCAGGGCTGAAGACGGGACAGCCCCCCCACAAAACAGCAGCAGACAATTATCATCTGGCAAGTAACTGGCTGGCCAGGAAGAAGAGCGCCGTCTGTGGCACACTGCCAGCAGGCCACCTAGCTGGAGGGAGCGGCATGCAGGAGCTGAGGGTCCGGGGCTGAAGACTGCACAGGTGCACAAAGCAGGAGCCTGTCACCCGGTGCAAGTAACAGTAGGGACTGACACAGCAGAGACCAGGAGCCAATCAGTAGCTAGGGGCGTGACTGGGGCGTTACCTCCAGCTCTGCCCGGTCAATCCCTAGCTTCCGGTGTCGACATATGACACCAGTACTGCCTAATATCACTGTGAAGTACATTGAAGATATATCAACACAGTCCTGAAGCAAAACACTGCAATTATAGCAGAAAGTGTTTCCAAACAGCCACAACTATTTTTCACCATTGTTTTTACTCAATGGCACTGAGTCCAAAAAATGTTAACCCCTTAGTGACGATGCCTGTTTGTGCCTTAATAACCAACTCATTTTTCAGTTTATCGTCTCATTCTATACCTTTTTAATTTTTCCGTTGATTAAAGGTGCCTTCCCACTTGCAATCGTGATATTGCTGCATTTTTTTAACGTGAATGTCAATAGGACTTTTCAATGTTAAAAGTACATCACACAAAAATCGATTTTTGTGTAATGCGTTTTTAACATATGAAAGTCCTATTGACAATCGCGTTAAAAAAAGCAGCGATATCGCGATCACAAGTGTGAAGGCGCCCTAAGCCATATGAGGGCTTGTTTTTTGCAGGACACGCTGTATTTTTAATGGCATAAATTTTGGGTACGTATAATGTACTGTATAACTTTTATTAATTTTTTTTCCCGGGTGATTGGGAAAAAAATTAATTCTGCCATTTGTTTTTAGATTTCACTTTTACAGTGTTCAGTGTGCAAAATAAATGATGTGATGACATTATTCTCTGGGTTAGAACGATTGCGGCTATATAAAGTTTATTAGAGATGAGCGAACACCAAAATGTTCGGGTGTTCGTTATTCGTAACGAACTTCCCGTGATGCTCGAGGGTTCGTTTCGAACAACGAACCCCATTGAAGTCAATGGGCGACCAGAACATTTTTGTATTTCGCCGATGCTCGCTAAGGTTTTCATGTGTGAAAATCTGGGCAATTCAGGAAAGTGATGGGAATGACACAGTGACGGATAGGGCAGGCGAGGGGCTACATGTTGGGCTGCATCCTAAGTTCACAGGTCCCACTATTAAGCCACAATAGCGGCAAGAGTGGGCCCCCCCCCTCCCAACAACTTTTACTTCTGAAAAGCGCTCATTAGCATGGCATACCTTTGCTAAGCACCACACTACCTCCAACAAAGCACAATCACTGCCTGCATGACACTCCACTGACACTTCTCCTGGGTTACATGCTGACCAACCGCCCCCCCTCCCCCCCACAGCGCACACCAAAGTGTCCCTGGGCAGCCTTCAGCTGCCCTCATGCCACACCACGCTCATGTCTATTTAGAATTGCGTCTGCCATGACGAGGGACCGCAGGCACACACTGCAGAGGTTGGCACGGCTAGGCAGCGACCCTCTTTAAAAGTGGCGGAGCGATAGCCCACAATGCTGTACAGAAGCAATGAGAAATAGAATGCTGTGCCACCGCCATCAGGAGCTGCACACATGGGCATAGCAATGGGGAACCTATGTGCCACACACTATTCATTCTGTCAAGGTGTCTGCATGCCCCAGTCAGACCGGGCTTTTTAATTCATAGACACAGGCAGGTACAACTCCCTATTGTGAAGTCCCTGTCGACCCACAGCATGGGTGGCTCCCTGGAACCCACCGGTGGTACACAGAAATATCCCATTGCATTGCCCAACACAGCTGAGGTAGTAATGTCGTGCTTAATGCAGGTGGGCTTCGGCCCACACTGCATGCCCCAGTCTGACTGGGGTTCTTTATAAGTGTACAGATGTAGTAAAAACTCCGTGTGCACCTACAGCATGGGTGGGTGCCAGGAAGCCACCGGCGGTACATAGAAATATCCCATTGCATTGCCCAACACAGCTGAGGTAGTAATGTTGTGCTTAACCCTTTCCAATCCAATTTGTATATGGTTTTCCTAGGGGGCTTACTCTTTTTCTGCCGTTATACAACGGCGCTATATGCTGGCTAAAGCCAGTACTGCATGAGCTGACACGTAGGATAGGCTCCGACAGCAGAGAGGCTGGCAATATACAGTAAGAGAACCCCGACGGACGTCTACCAACAACGGAGCTGTACAGCCTTAAACCCTAATGTCTTCACAGGTCACACAGTGGACTGGAAAGGGTTAATGCAGGTGGGTTTCGGCCCACACTGCATGCCCCAGTCAGACTGGGTTTCTTTATAAGTGGAAACAGATGCATTTATAATTCCCTGTGGACCCACTGCCTGGGTGGGTGCCAGGAAGCCACCGGCGGTACATAGAAATATCCCATTGCATTGCCCAACACAGCTGAGGTAGTAATGTTGTGCGTAATACAGGTGGGCTTCGGCCCACACTGCATGCCCCAGTCAGACTGGGGTTCTTTAGAAGTGTACAGATGTATTAAAAACTCCGTGTGCACCTACAGCATGGGTGGCTCCCTGGAACCCACCGGCGGTACACAAAAATATCCCATTGCATTGCCCAACACAGCTGAGGTAGTAATGTCGTGCTTAATGCAGGTGGGCTTCGGCCCACACTGCATGCCCCAGTCAGACTGGGGTTCTTTACAAGTGGACACATGTAGGTTAAACTCCCTGTGGACCCACTGCCTGGGTGGGTGCCAGGAAGCCACCGGCGGTACATAGAAATATCCCATTGCATTGCCCAACACAGCTGAGGTAGTAATGTTGTGCGTAATACAGGTGGGCTTCGGCCCACACTGCATGCCCCAGTCAGACTGGGGTTCTTTAGAAGTGTACAGATGTATTAAAAACTCCGTGTGCACCTACAGCATGGGTGGCTCCCTGGAACCCACCGGCGGTACACAAAAATATCCCATTGCATTGCCCAACACAGCTGAGGTAGTAATGTCGTGCTTAATGCAGGTGGGCTTCGGCCCACACTGCATGCCCCAGTCAGACTGGGGTTCTTTACAAGTGGACACATGTAGGTTAAACTCCCTGTGGACTCACTGCCTGGGTGGGTGCCAGGAAGCCACCGGCGGTACATAGAAATATCCCATTGCATTGCCCAACACAGCTGAGGTAGTAATGTTGTGCGTAATACAGGTGGGCTTCGGCCCACACTGCATGCCCCAGTCAGACTGGGGTTCTTTAGAAGTGTACAGATGTATTAAAAACTCCGTGTGCACCTACAGCATGGGTGGCTCCCTGGAACCCACCGGCGGTACACAAAAATATCCCATTGCATTGCCCAACACAGCTGAGGTTACGTCAGCTGTAATGCAGGTGGGCTAAAAATTAATTTGATTACACTGTAGGCGAGGGCCCACAAAAATTGCTGTATCAACAGTACTAATGTACATCCCAAAAATTGGCCATGGCCAGCCAAGAGGGCAGGTGAAACACATTAATCGCTTTGGTTAATGTGGCTTAAGTGGTAACTAGGCCTGGAGGCAGCCCAGTGTAACGAAAAATTGGTTCAAGTTAAAGTTCCAATGCTTTTAAGCGCATTGAAACTTTTAAAAATTGTTCTGAAAAATTATTTGACTGAGCCTTGTGGCCCTAAGAAAAATTGCCCGTTCAGCGTGATTACGTGAGGTTTCAGGAGGAGGAGCAGGAGGAGGAGGAGGAGGAATATTAGACACAGATTGATGAAGCAGAAATGTCCCCGTTTTGGATGGTGAGAGAGAACGTAGCTTCCATCCGCGGGTGCAGCCTACGTATTGCTTACGTATCGCTGCTGTCCGCTGGTGGAGAACAGAAGTCTGGGGAAATCCAGCCTTTGTTCATCTTGATGAGTGTTAGCCTGTCGGCACTGTCGGTTGACAAGCGGCTACGCTTATCTGTGATGATTCCCCCAGCCGCACTAAACACCCTTTCCGACAAGACGCTAGCCGCAGGACAAGCAAGCACCTCCAGGGCATACAGCGCGAGTTCAGGCCACGTGTCCAGCTTCGACACCCAGTAGTTGTAGGGGGCAGAGGCGTCACCAAGGATGGTCGTGCGATCCGCTACGTACTCCCTCACCATCCTTTTACAGTGCTCCCGCCGACTCAGCCGTGACTGGGGAGCGGTGACACAGTCTTGGTGGGGAGCCATAAAGCTGGCCAGGCCCTTAAAGACTGTTGCACTGCCTGGGATGTACATGCTGCTCGATCTACGCACATCCCCTGCTACCTTGCCCTCGGTACTGCGCCTTCTGCCACTAGCGCTGTCGGCTGGGAATTTTACCATCAACTTGTCCGCAAGGGTCCTGTGGTATAGCAACACTCTCGAACCCCTTTCCTCTTTGGGAATCAGAGTGGGCAGGTTCTCCTTATACCGTGGATCGAGCAGTGTGTACACCCAGTAATCCGTCGTGGCCAGAATGCGTGCAACGCGAGGGTCACGAGAAAGGCATCCTAACATGAAGTCAGCCATGTGTGCCAGGGTACCAGTACGCAACACATGGCTGTCCTCACTAGGAAGATCACTTTCAGGATCCTCCTCCTCCTCCTCCTCCTCCTCAGGCCATACACGCTGAAAGGATGACAGGCAATCAGCCGGTGTACCGTCAGCAGCGGCCCAAGCTGTCTCTTCCCCCTCCTCCTCATCCTCCTCATGCTCCTCCTCCTCCTCCTGTACGCGCTGAGAAATAGACAGGAGGGTGCCCTGACTATCCAGCGGCATACTGTCTTCCCCCGCCCCCGTTTCCGAGCGCAAAGCAGCTGCCTTTATGGTTTGCAGGGAATTTCTCAAGATGCATAGCAGAGGAATGGTGACGCTAATGATTGTAGCATCGCCGCTCACCACCTGGGTAGACTCCTCAAAATTACCAAGGACATGGCAGATGTCTGCCAACCAGGCCCACTCTTCTGAAAGGAATTGAGGAGGCTGACTCCCACTGCGCCGCCCATGTTGGAGTTGGTATTCGACTATAGCTCTCCGTTGTTCATAGAGCCTGGCCAACATGTGGAGCGTAGAGTTCCACCGTTTGGGCACGTCGCACAGCAGTCGGTGCACTGGCAGCTTAAAGTGATGTTGCAGGGTGCGCAGGGTGGCAGCGTCCGTGTGGGACTTGCGGAAATGTGCGCAGAGCCGGCGCGCCTTTACGAGCAGGTCTGAAAAGCGTGGGTAGCTTTTCAGAAAGCGCTGAACCACCAAATTAAAGACGTGGGCCAGGCCTGGCACGTGCGTGAGGCTGCCGAGCTGCAGAGCCGCCACCAGGTTACGGCCGTTGTCACACACGACCATGCCCGGTTAGAGGCTCAGCGGCGCAAGCCAGCGGTCGGTCTGCTGTGTCAGACCCTGCAGCAGTTCGTGGGCCGTGTGCCTCTTATCGCCTAAGCTGAGTAGTTTCAGCACGGCCTGCTGACGCTTGCCCACCGCTGTGCTGCCACACCGCGCGACACCGACTGCTGGCGACATGCTGCTGCTAACACATCTTGATTGTGAGACAGAGGAGGAGGAGGAGGAGGAGGGTGCTTTAGTGGAGGAAGCATACACCTCCGCAGATACCAGCACCGAGCTGGGGCCCGCAATTCTGGGGGTGGGTAGGACGTGAGCGGTCCCAGGCTCTGACTCTGTCCCAGCCTCCACTAAATTCACCCAATGTGCCGTCAGGGAGATGTAGTGGCCCTGCCCGCCTGTGCTTGTCCACGTGTCCGTAGTTAAGTGGACCGTGGCAGTAACCGCGTTGGTGAGGGCGCGCACAATGTTGCGGGAGACGTGGTCGTGCAGGGCTGGGACGGCACATCGGGAAAAGTAGTGGCGACTGGGAACTGAGTAGCGCGGGGCCGCCGCCTCCATGATACTTTTGAAGGACTCAGTTTCCACAACCCTATACGGCAGCATCTCAAGGCTGATGAATTTTGCGATGCGGACGGTTAACGTTTGAGCGTGCGGGTGCGTGGCGGCGTACTTGCGCTTGCGCTCGAACACTTGCGCAAGCGACGGCTGAACGGTGCGCTGAACTACACTGCTGGATGGGGCCGAGGACAGCGGAGATGAGGGTGTGGGTGCAGGCCATGAGGCGGTAGTGCCTGTGTCCTGAGAGGGGGGTTGCATCTCAGTGGCAGGTTGGGGCACAGGGGGAGAGGCAGGGGTGCAAACCGGAGGCGGTGAACGGCCTTTGTCCCACCTTGCGGGGTGCTTGGCCATCATATGTCTGCGCATGGTGGTGGTGGTGAGGCTGTTGGTGTTGGCTCCCCGGCTGAGCTTTGCGCGACAAAGGTTGCACACCACTGTTCGTCGGTCGTCAGGCGTCTCTGTGAAAAACTGCCAGACCTTAGAGCACCTCGGCCTCCGCAGGGTGGCATGGCGCGAGGGGGCGCTTTGGGAAACACTTGGTGGATTATTCGGTCTGGCCCTGCCTCTACCCCTGGCCACTGCACTGCCTCTTGCAACCTGCCCTGCTGATGCCCTTGACTCCCCCTCTGAAGACCTGTCCTCCTGAGTAAGCGTTGCACACCAGGTGGGGTCAGTCACCTCATCGTCCTGCTGCTCTTCCTCCGAATCCTCTGTGCGCTGCTCCCTGGGACTTACTGCCCTTACTACTACCTCACTGCAAGACAACTGTGTCTGATCGTCATCGTCCTCCTCACCCACAGAAAGTTGTTGAGACAGTTGGCGGAAGTCCCCAGCCTCTTCCCCCGGACCCCGGGAACTTTCGAATGGTTGGGCATCAGTGACGATAAACTCCTCTGGTGGGAGAGGAACCGCTGCTGCCCAATCTAAGCAGGGGCCCGAGAACAGTTCCTGGGAGTGCTCCCGCTCCTGAGCAGGTGTTATTGTAGTGGAGTGAGGAGGCTGGGAGGAAGGAGGAGCAGCAGACAGAGGATTCGGATTGGCAGCAGTGGACGGCGCAGAACTGCGGGTAGACGATAGGTTGCTCGAAGCACTTTCTGCCATCCAGGACAGGACCTGCTCACACTGCTCATTTTCTAATAACCGTCTCCCGCGTGGACCCATTAATTGGGCGATGAATGTGGGGACGCCAGAAACGTGCCTCTCTCCTAATCGCGCAGCAGTCGGCTGCGACACACCTGGATCAGGAGCTTGGCCTGTGCCCACACCCTGACTTGGCCCTCCGCGTCCTCGGCCGCGTCCACGTCCTCTAGGCCTACCCCTACCCCTCAGCATGCTGTATTACCAGTGATTTGATTTCACAGGTAGGAAATAAATTGGCGCAAGACTGCAGGCCAAATATAATTTTTGCCCTTTTTGGAAAACGAAAGGCCCCACTGCCTCTAGTGAATGAATTATCTAAGTTTAATAACTGTGCTGTGTCCCTGCTTATGTGTCACAGAACGTGAGGGTAGCAGAGTTATTATAACTCTGGCAGAGCAGGTATTTTTTTTCCCAATTAAGGAAAGCAAATGGCGAAGCCAGCAGTAAAGCGTAGCTGGGTGCGTATGATTTAGCACTGTTCTTCACGCAGCTCACACGTCTCCACCGCCCGTAAGGACGGACAGAGGCTGGACAAATAGATTTGTTTTCAGTTTTTTCCCACCAAAAGGCAGCACTGCGTATATTCTATGAACATGAGAAGTTTAATAACTGTGCTGTGTCCCTGCTTATGTGTCACAGAACGTGAGGGTAGCAGAGTTATTATAACTCTGGCAGAGCAGGTATTTTTTTTCCCAATTAAGGAAAGCAAATGGCGAAGCCAGCAGTAAAGCGTAGCTGGGTGCGTATGATTTAGCACTGTTCTTCACGCAGCTCACACATCTCCACCGCCCGTAAGGACGGACAGAGGCTGGACAAATAGATTTGTTTTCAGTTTTTTCCCACCAAAAGGCAGCACTGCGTATATTCTATGAACATGAGAAGTTTAATAACTGTGCTGTGTCCCTGCTTATGTGTCACAGAACGTGAGGGTAGCAGAGTTATTATAACTCTGGCAGAGCAGGTATTTTTTTTCCCAATTAAGGAAAGCAAATGGCGAAGCCAGCAGTAAAGCGTAGCTGGGTGCGTATGATTTAGCACTGTTCTTCACGCAGCTCACACGTCTCCACCGCCCGTAAGGACGGACAGAGGCTGGACAAATAGATTTGTTTTCAGTTTTTTCCCACCAAAAGGCAGCACTGCGTATATTCTATGAACATGAGAAGTTTAATAACTGTGCTGTGTCCCTGCTTATGTGTCACAGAACGTGAGGGTAGCAGAGTTATTATAACTCTGGCAGAGCAGGTATTTTTTTTCCCAATTAAGGAAAGCAAATGGCGAAGCCAGCAGTAAAGCGTAGCTGGGTGCGTATGATTTAGCACTGTTCTTCACGCAGCTCACACGTCTCCACCGCCCGTAAGGACGGACAGAGGCTGGACAAATAGATTTGTTTTCAGTTTTTTCCCACCAAAAGGCAGCACTGCGTATATTCTATGAACATGAGAAGTTTAATAACTGTGCTGTGTCCCTGCTTATGTGTCACAGAACGTGAGGGTAGCAGAGTTATTATAACTCTGGCAGAGCAGGTATTTTTTTTGCCAATTAAGGAAAGCAAATGGCGAAGCCAGCAGTAAAGCGTAGCTGGGTGCGTATGATTTAGCACTGTTCTTCACGCAGCTCACACGTCTCCACCGCCCGTAAGGACGGACAGAGGCTGGACAAATAGATTTGTTTTCAGTTTTTTCCCACCAAAAGGCAGCACTGCGTATATTCTATGAACATGAGAAGTTTAATAACTGTGCTGTGTCCCTGCTTATGTGTCACAGAACGTGAGGGTAGCAGAGTTATTATAACTCTGGCAGAGCAGGTATTTTTTTTCCCAATTAAGGAAAGCAAATGGCGAAGCCAGCAGTAAAGCGTAGCTGGGTGCGTATGATTTAGCACTGTTCTTCACGCAGCTCACACGTCTCCACCGCCCGT